>NC_137594.1:11759189-12359189 GCF_963210335.1 Falco punctatus | reverse complement strand
ATTGTGAGAACTATTTTAAAAAGAATTACCTTCAGTAAAGGGCAAGGGTTGTTAACACCTGTGAAATAAAACCTACAATGTTAAGGCCTCCTACATGGAATATTCCTTTTTGGCCAAAGAGCCTTTCAGTCCTCAAAGGAGTTGAAATTTACTGTATTTTGAAGGTGTTTATTAATGACTGTGGTCTCTCCTCAGTCTGTACATCTCTCATTGTGGTTAAGGTGGTGAGGTGCACATGTTGCAGGGGGACCTGTGGAACCTGCAGTTCGATCCCTGCAGGTGAGTGCTTTGCTCTGGGTTCCTCTGCATGAGCCTTGTTCCAGGACACTGCCTTCCTAATCCCGGAGATGTAGGATTGCACAGATTGCATGGGCACATGTGTATTAGTGATGTGGTGGTGGTAACTCCCATTTCACGCATTGCAAGGGCCGGCATGCAAGTTATAATGCATTCAGCAGCAACAGAAAAGCCAGCAACTTCTCTGTTTTATGTCATTTGAAAGATAAAACCTGAGGTGTATGAAACAGGGAAGCATTTGTCTTTTTTTTTTTTTTTTTTTTTTTTTTTTTTGCAGCAAGTCTTTTCTTTCCTTCAAAAAACTGTAGTTAAGCTATGATTAAGGTTTAAATATACAAGGATATTTTTCATATTAGTTGGTGAGGTAATCAAGAATTGGCCTTACTGATGTCAATGGCAAAACTCCCACTGACTGTGCTGTAGTCAGGTTTTCATTCAATAAAAAGATAATAAGGAATCTGATTCATAATGAAGGGAGGAAAAGATGAATCAACCCAAGCTGTGTGGGTAGAGTTTTTCTTGTGTTATTCACTGTGCAGTGCCATCAAAACAACAAGGTCTGTCCTTATCTGCTGTAGTATTTGTTATTATTCTTTACTTGCATACAACTAAACACAATTAGCCCTCACACTATTCCTTCCGAAGTGTGTGTTGAGCTCTCATTGTCAGTGGAAACTGTTCAGTGCTGAGTTTTTCTAAAAAACTCATATTATTGTAACACAAGAAGTATTTTGAAACTGTCTGAATTACAGGGGTTTTTTAATGACATAAAGATTGGTTAGGTATTGTTTCTAGTTGATTTTTTTTAAACAAATGTGCTTTTATTATCTATACTATATACATTAAAAATCTTTCTCTTTTTCTCCCGTGATAACAAAGTGTAATGGTCAAAACTATCCTAAGAGCAAATAACATCACCGTTTATACCTATAATATCATTTGACACATCTCGCTGAATGAACATAGTATAACATCATAGCCCAGAAATAATTTATTACAATGTCCCTAATTATTATGGATTTGGGTTAATATTTGGAAAAATGTGTGATATAAACTATTCAATTAACTTTGTGTATTTATTTCTGATTAATTATATTATATATAGTGCTTTTCTGTTAGAATAAATATTTACTGTCAGTAATAGAAATTATCAAATAACATGTTAAGTCAGTTCTGTTTGGTCAGCCCTAAGTGGCTATTATTTTCAGTACTAGACTTTTTTTTTAATTAACATTTTAATTTGCATGTCATTTTCAGGCAAAACAGAATCACTGTTTTTTTCTCTGGTATGGGTTATGTTCTTTTGTTCAGTGCTTCTCATGGTCATTTGGGTTATCTTGATATAATAAGTATGCATTAGTGCCTTATCTTAGTTGAGCAGGGTACCAGTCTCCTCTTATTTCCTTAGCTTTAAGGAGGCACAGCTTTAAAGCAGCCCAGACCCAATCCTTGTGCAGTATTATCAGTATTAGCTGAGTTCTGAAGTTAGTTCTTCTGTTTTCTAATAGAATGTCCTTTAAAGTGTAAGAGCTGTGTGTCCTTAATCACTGTAACTGCACACACATTTGCGATGAAGGTTGGGATTATGCTGACTGTTCAGGTGCCGTTATTGCATGACATCCTTTTGTCTATGAAAATGTATCTGAGGTATTTCTAGCAAATTCCTTAAATGAAACTAGAAGATGTAAGGTTTGCACATTGAATGACAAAAAAAAAAAAAAAAAAAAAAAAAAAGTGCTCAAGATTTTACTTCTTGACTCTAACCAGCTGGAAAGAGATACAGGTCTCCATGTCCTACAGTTCTTTGACTGCCCAGATGAAGGAACAAAGGAACCATTTGGTGAGTTGTTAAATTGGGGCATTTGGTCAAAATGCGTATATTGCCTTGATTGCCACGGCCAAAATCTGCTCCTGTTCTAAGATGGCAACAACAGGGTGAACTTCGCATGCTCCTTTAATGTTGTTTCCCATGTGGTCAACTGCCATTTCTTCTGGCAGTCTCCCTGGCTGCAATCTGTGGAAACAGAACCTGGAAGGTTGGGGGAGAATTCATGAATTAGTAGTTGCAAACACAAATCTGGAATGATGAGAGCCCAAGGCTGCTATGAGTTAATGTATCTCTTAAAAAGGTGCTAGTATGACCTGTAACACTGTAGTTTAGATGCAGTGGTCCTAATTCCGTGTTAAATGACTAGAAATAAGAGGATTTAGTCACTTCTTTCAGTACCATCTTGATGAATCTCTGACTTAATAATTTTTGAATTATTTCACATAAATTGATTATGCAGCTGCTGCTGGTTTCCATACTTAAGCAACTCTGAGCACAGGGCCCTCAGGAGAGCATAAAAATAGATTTTGGGGCTGTCTTGGCACCACTGGCTTTAGGTCTGCTCAACGCTGATCACAGCTAACTGGGCTGCAGCGCTCTCCATTGGTGCTGTACGATCTGAAACTGATCCAGGTCTTTGCACTGTGTCTGTTCTTCCCTGTGAAGAACTTCAGGAAGAATATTCAGTAATGACCACTGGAGTGACAATTGTCCATGAGGAAGACAGCACACTTTTAGTGTTTTATTCTGAAACAATGTTATATTGTGGCAATATTAACATTGTGAATGCTTGCAGATCAAGATATAGGTATAGTTTTATACATATTTATACATACACATGTAGTGTTTTTTACATTAACTTTTTGTCTTCTGAACTCTGGAAGTTACAGAACCTTGCAGAAATTCTAACGAGCCTTTCTGTGCTGGAATGCATCAAGCAAATTGCCCGCAAATACAGCTGGACTTGTGCTGAGCTAAATGTGGGCACTGCAGTGAGTAATTGTTTCCAACTGGGATCACTGTGCTTTCAGTAAATCTGTGGACATGGGATGAAATATTTAAAATTGCTTGGCAGTTAAATATTTGCTAGTGTGCCTCACTTTTGAGAAATAGAAAACCTTTGTGATTCATACCTCTGTATCATGGCAATCAATGGGCACTGCTTTGCCATTAAGTTCAGTGAATGTAGGATTGAGAACAGATGAACTAATCAGAGTACAAAAGTTTTTTGTGATAGGGAAGATGAGAAGAACTGAATTTGTGATTCCTACACCTATAGCTGTGGAAATGGGTCAGTGTCATGTTGGCTAATGAAAAAATGGTGTTAAATATTATCTCTTTGGTTCAATTTTTTTTCCAAGTTAGTACAATGCCATTTTTATGGTCATAACTACCACTATTTTTTTTTAGCAAGGCCAGAAGAGCATTGCATAAGTAAAGACAAAAAAATAACAATTATAGTAATTACTGTAACTTATGAAAGTTGACTAGTTCCTATAGCAGAATAATATTTTAAAATGCGTAGGTTTTCCTAAATTGCATGAGAATTACACGTGAGCTGCTGTATTTTTAGTACTCAACAACATGAATGCATAAAAATGTTTTTGTTCATTTGTTCCAAGATGGTCTGTGAATAATGATAGATTAATAAAAGCTAATTATAGTGAACTCCCAAAGCAACTGGTTGGTTGATTTAGCAACTGAAAAATCAACACAACCTGTCTATAAATGATTCTGACAAAGTGAATACAAATATTAAGTATAAATAAATACTTTTTCTTTTATTCAAACAGGTTTTAAAGCCCATTTAATCTTCTCAGCACCTCCCCAGACATGGACAAACCAAATAATGTGCTGCCATGGGAAAAAGTGCTATGACAAAGGATATTTAAACACTGAGCATTGTAAATGCGTATGCCAATCTGGGTATCATGGGAATTTCTGTGGTATGTATATTGCATTACCCTGAACTCCTCTCATAGCTGTAAAAGATCAAAGTACTTTTCTGTTAGCTACTTTTAATTTAGAATTTGTGACCCTGCTGGTTTTGTCTACCAGCTTGACTGCTTTCTGGTTAAGAGAATTCATAAACGTGTAATGTATAAATATAGAGAAACCCATGTATAAATTGGTTTTCATTACTGTTGCCTGTTGCAGTATTCTCCCTGCCTCCCAACCCACTCCCCCCGGTCCCTTTGGAACATCTGTTTACTTTTGAGGTTTCCCATACTGAGAGCTCTGTACAGAAAGTATTTGTTTAGGAAAGGTAAAATTACCTTCATATAATTCTGATTTTAAGTAGGTACCATTTTGTAACATTTTCCATCTGCCTGCTGCGCCAGATACTGGTGGATATTAAGTCGTCCTATTGCATTTTTTTTAAATTGTATTTCCTTATTTCTGTTAAAATATATGATTAATTTAGTTGGCTTCTCTATCTGGCACTTTAATCTTCCACTCAATTAAGGAAATAACTGGAATGTTTTGACAGCCATGTAAATATTCTGGGAAGGGATGACATCTTGGGGCAGTAGTGCATGCAAACATGCTACTGTTGCCCTCAAGGATAAATAAACAAATGTCAGCTCAGGGGAGTACCATTGATCCCATGTGAGAGGTTGATGCATATGAAAGAGGATCTCGGATGACTACCTTCAGAAAAAGGGAAGTGCAAGGGCAGGAATTTTCTCACATTTTCCATTACTTTCTCTTTCAATTTTTGACAAGTATTTCACTGCCTCTGTTTGGCATCATATTTACATATGATGTTTTATTATAACAATGTGTACAGTTGCATAGTCTAGGTCTTAAATTGTGTGAAGGATTTCTCAAAAAATCTCTTGAAAGCTTTGTGAAAACAAGTACCTGTCCTTTCTTAACACAATTTTGATCCTCTAAATCACTGAAGTAGTCTCATACTAGCTTTTTTTTTTTCCCTTTTGTTTTTTTACCTTCTTTTCTCTCTGGGCACACTTATATACTATATGTGTGTAAATCCACAGGGCTGTTGTCTTGTTCGTTCAGCTACTTTCTTATGATGTGGTCCTTATATAACTGTTGCAGTAATTTTTTTTTCCTTCACATTCATCAGCCCATTTACTACAGGCTCTCCTTTTACTTACATGCTTGGGTCAGAATATACAACTGCACAGACTGAGTCATAGTTGAAAGGTATATTGGATTACAGGGTTTTCTTTATGCAAAAGAAAATCTGACTTTTCATGGTTTTAAGCTCTGTTGACAGTTGAAACAGCTTCAATTCTTCTGCAGATCTCTGACATTAGTTTTGTTCCATGGTTTATGCTTATCCCCTTTTCTTCATCTCTTTAAGTAAGACTGTCTGAATTAGCATGCTTATTTGTCAACATGTTATTAGGTTTTATATTAATCAGATAAAAGTTCACTTGCATGCTTCAGACAGCTTTTACTTTTCAAGTACAAGAGGTTTTGTACACTGCTCATTACTGAAAAATAGCCTAAGTGGTGAGGAACAGAGATGAAATCATTACACTTTCAGGGCAGGTATAATTTCTTACTTGTAGCTACTAGCCCACCATCCCTGATGGAGTGCCACCGCTCTGTTCAGGGCACTGTTTACACAGTAAATACCCCTTCTTGCTGTTGCTGCTAAAGGTAGAATCACTGAGGTGCCAGAGAGTCAGTGTGTGTTTATTCCATGTGACACAGCAAAGAGAACAGAGCTCTCTGTATCATGGAAACATACCTCATGACTTAGGAGCGATGGACTCGACGTGTCCTGTATCCCTTTCATGGGAAGCACTCAGTCTGTGGAATGATCTGACGTTCACGTGTGAGCACATGATGATATTTCTGTTTCCTGGTGCTTTGAACTTGATTTGACTTAGTTAAATGAGCTGAACAGATTATTGTTCTGATGAGCCAATACACTGTCATCCTTATGTTCTTGTTAATGCGATACTATGAGTGTGGCATTATTATCCCCGTGAAAAAATAGAGAGATGTCTGTAGGTGAGCTTATGCGTTCCTTTATATCCTGTCTTATTCTTCCTGTGGAACAGCCTCACTGGCACATAGTTCCAAGTTTTTGCTGTGTTTTCTATCTGTGCATGTTAAGGAGAGCTTTGCAATCATTTGGGAAATAAGCTGTAATTTGCTCTTTTATGAACCCAAAAATCGCTGTGCTATGAATATGTATTGAGAACTTAGAGAAAGAAATACGGAAGAATTGTTAGTAATAGTGATTTTAGCTGATTCCAAGGACACTCTCCTACTGCAAAATCATTAAGACTTTTAAAACTGTGTGGATTTTGCAATGAATAAGCGCAATGCTTTATGCAGAATGGGCGTAATAGAAATTTATACTCAAAAACATGCCACTAGAACTTTAAAAATATAACTGTAGTAGAGAAATAAGGGAAATTAAGCCATGAATTAGTGTTAGCAATGACCCCTGGGACAGGTGGAACTCAAGTTACATTCTCTAGGATCAAATAAAGCCTCTTGGGAAGTGTCTGGGCCAAATTTTGATGAAAAAGAGTAGCCATAGCAGCTACCTTTTAGGTATTGGTAACACAATGAGTGGTAGGGGAGGGGGGGGAAAAAAAAAAAAAGGAAAATTATGTAATTGTCAATGAAACACGAGAAGCCTGGTTATCCTTACCCTCTTGTGCTTTTCCTGCTGAACTGGTAATTGGATGCAAGTGAAATGGCAGTTTATAATAAGTATACTGGATAGTATAGACTATAATTATATTTGATTTACAGTGGAATTGCTACAATGCTCAGAGTCCAGTTCAGAATTGTACTGTGGATATTGCAGTGATTTTTACCCCAGCGCTTGTAGGTGAAATGGCAGAGCATCAGCTCTGAGTTACTTGCTGCACCATTCCTCACACGTCAGCTTGCTGAACGTCATGTGCTGGCTAATTTATATCAATCTTGAGTCTTTGCACAGGTTTCTCAGCCATAAGAATGGATGGAATACAGCTCAAAAATTATTAGTGTTCCCAGCCAATGGGTAATGTTACACCAGAGAGCATTTTCTAGGCTGGTAGTGGGAGCACTACAAGGTAGTGTGACAAGGGAGCTACTCTTCAGCCTCTCCATCTGTGTTGCAGTTGTTTCCAGCCCTTCTTCACACAGTACAAAAGCCAGTCACTGAATTCGTTTGAAGGCGTCTGTTAAGTCCTAATTATATGTTTTGCTTTTCCATGCATGCTCAATTTCAGATATGCCTGATAGCATGCAACACCTTATTTAATTTCTATCCTTTTTTTTTTAAAAAAAAAACCCACACAACAGAACTGGAGGCTGGAATCACATTGCTGAGCAACCTCATGGCTATTTTCATTTGTTCTGATAACAATGTGCATACTGAGCAAAGAAAACATTTGTTCTCTCCCTAGGAGATAGATTTAATGCACATTCACTGTGTTCATCCTGTGACTTAGAGAAGCTTTCATGTTTCTAATTCCAATCTGTTTGATCTCCTACTTAAATTCTAAAATAAATCTGTAGTAATTCATGCAGCTAATGTATGTTTGGCTAAGAATGCATTGATTGTTTCATTTTCTTCTCTAGAAATGAAGAGAGCAATAAAGACAGCTTCAGGCCTTACTGAGCCCATTATTTCCCTGAATTTCTGTATGTGAAGGGGAATCTGAAAACACATTCATGCACCTGCAACATGATTCAGCCTTACTTTGGTATTGCTCTTCTATCATTTGCAAGAGGAAGAGACTCACTTCTAAGTTACTTTAGCTATTATTCACCAAAGATTTTGTATGTCAAGGAGAATAGTAAATCCTTTTATGACTCCAGCTACCAGAGAGAGTAAGCCCTTAACGTTACCAAATCATAAAAGGTTTTACCATAAACTAAATTAAATCATCTAAACTGAGCTTATCAATAGATATGAAGGAACAGGCAGAAGAGAGAAATCAATTTAGCATCTTAGTAGATCAGGGGACTCACTACTGTCTTGCAGTGCTTTTTGAGTACATAGATAATAAACGCTAGCATCACCACAGTTTAAATCAATCCAAATACAGTTATTAAATGATAAAGTCACTGGGGAGGTAGGAGGCTATTTCAACACCACACCACACCTTTTACTGTGGAGTCACAAGTGAATAAATTTGTAGGAACTCATTGTACTTGTGTAACCTGCAGAACCTCTGCGCAATGTAGCGGGACTGGGAAGGTGCTCGGAGGATCCCAGGAACCACCAGAGCTGGGGGACATGCTGCAGGCAATACAGCGGGTGTGTGTATCGGCAGGTGCTAGACAGGAGCTGGCATAAAACAGCACCATGAGGTTATAATTTTAAAACTGAATCACACTGAAAATCATTAAAGGCAAAAAGAAGAAAGAAATAAAACAGTGCTGGTCTTGGCCTGGCTGTTTCTCTTTCAGGTGTCCAGAATGACTTGCTGTCCAGTGGAGCTGGCTGATAAAATGCAGCTTAACGGTTTTGATAAGGAACCCTGATAAGCTTCCCCAAATTATTTCTGTAAGGATTAGAAATTAAGACAATTCTAATCCTCTTCTGTAATTACGCTGCATGTTTCAAAACTCTGATCTCAATAACACTGTTAAATAAAAACCAGACCTCGTTTACTTAACGGAGCAGGTTATGTAGACCTTCAGATTCGTTAAGAGAGCTAAGTTATAAGTATAAAAAAATTAGGATGCAATTAATGCTGCCTTGATAGTAGTTACAAAGACAACTGAACCCTTTCAAGACAGAATGATTTTATTTTACTTTTCAAGCAATTACCCTAATGTAATTGCTACTCATAATCTGGCCTGCTTGATACAAATTCGGGATTTCATTGAATATTCAGAGTGTCACAGAGGAATACCACAACTTTGCACTCCCTTTGGAAAAATGCCTATACATTGGTGATCTTATTATAGTATTTCTCCATCAAACAATTTGTACTCACTTTCCTGTAACACCAAGTTGCTTTTATTTATTCCCATCACATTTCATAAAATGAACGTGAATTACAACAGGGTTTTTTTCAGCCCTTCATAGAATACATGAATAACAATTTCCTAAAGAAGAGAGTAAGGAAAATAGTTCACCGTGAAGTTTAGTAATGATCTATAATGGATCAAGACAGGAATAGCATTAAAGTCAGTGCAGTAAAGTACCCTTGAGAATTTTCTTCCCTTTCGGGGAGAGCGTAGTTGTCACTAAATGTAAACCTTATTAAATCCAGCCAGATAGTGTTGTATGGTGGTGCAATCTGAACCCTTGTAAAAATAAAACTAGTAGTAAATTGTGAGGTTGAGAAAATAATGCATATTATCACACCTAATGTTTTCTAACCAACTTTCCTATAAAGCCAAGTTTCAAAAGAGAACAGTGGTGATTAAAATATATGGGATTGCAGGCTTGCTTATCTATACAACTCTGTATGTGCTATGTTTGTATTGAAACCAATTTGTGGTGAAAAAGAATTAAATGCATAGAAAACACTTGTGGAACAGGTAAAATTATAGTCTCAGTTTAAAGAAATCTCAACCAAATTAATCCAAAGAAAGAGATGCTTATAAAAGGAGCATAAGCTTTCATGAGTTACAAAAATTAGATACAGAGGGGACTGGTGTGGAAAATGTAATAAAATTATTATGTAGTCAGACTAAGACACAGGTTACATGGACAGGATGAGGTTCCAAGTTACTTTAACATTTTTAGTACTAATATTGATGAAGTCCATAATCTCGTTGTCAACACTGCTATATCATTTTATGTCTTCATCTTTTTACTGCATTTAAAAAAACTAGCTTGTAATATCCTTTGATTACACTCAGTAAAACTTTATCAGAACTTTATTTTGGTGGTGTCACATGGCTTTTTTGTGATGCAGTTCTGTCAAAAGCATCAAAATGAATGAACATGCCTATAGCTCCATCATATATAAAGTATAAATTCTGCTAATGAAATTTTCTAGAGCCCTCTCTGTATCCCATGTTCTGAAATGGGGTATGAAGGCTTGAGGCTTGGCTTGCAACAATGGTTTAACTTGCTGCAACTCTTCTAAAGTTATCTTAAACTTTATCTGCATTCAGAATGATCTGCAAATCATTCTGAAGTAGAGCACCAAGAATGGGTTCTGCTGGTTGTGCTTTCAAGGTGTTTGTGTGGATGTTGCAATATGACCATGAACTCTCCTATGCCGGTAGATGCTTGAGCTTATGTATATATAATTTCATCTATAATTTTCTAATCTGTACATATATTTCTGTGAACACAAAAGTGTGTGACTAAAACTCAGGGCTCAGAAATTTGTTAGACTTAAATGAACACTGAAGTATAATTCTAAACTGAGTGGGTTTTATCTTAACAAGTTAGTAACATGGATAGAACCTGCTAAAAAAGAATGTGCATCTGTTGCTTTGCTTTCAGTCCTGTACAGTCTACTGTTTCAGTGAGATACAAGGATATTATTTGATGGAAATGAGAGATGCACTTTACTCATAATTATCATAAAAAGGGTTAATGTGGAATGCAGAAGTGACTAGATACATTATTTTATTACAATAATAGAGTCACTGAGGAAAAACTCTTTTATGATACATTTCATTATTGCTGTTACAGACCCATAATTTGAAGATTACTGCTCAAAAACCCAGACGAAATGATTTTACAATCATGGGCCCATTAAAGGTTTAAGAATTGACTGGTTAGATTAGGAATCCTAGATATATAGAACGAGCTGGGTTGGATGGGACCTTAAAGATCACGTAGTTCCAGCCCCCCCACCACGGGCAGGGACACCTTCCACTGGAGCAGGTTGCTCAAAGCCCCATCCAGCCTGGCCTTGGACACTGCCAGGGATGGGGCATCCACAGCTCCTCCAGGCAGCCCCTTCCAGTGCCTCACCACCCTCACAGTGAAGAATTTCTTCCTAATATCTAATCCAAATCTACACTCTTTCAGTTCAAAGCCATTCCCCCTTGTCCTAGCACCACGTGCTCTCGTAAAGTGCCCCTCTCCTGCTTTCTTGTCAGCCCCTTTAGGTACTGGAAGCTGCTCTAAGGTCCCCCCGGAGCCTTCTCTTCCCCAGGCTGAACAACCCCAACTCTCTCAGCCTGTCTGCACAGGAGAGCTGCTCCAGCCCTCCGGTCATCTTTGTGGCCTCCTCTGGACTCGCTCCAACAGGCCCGTGTCCTTCTGATGTCGGGGGCCCCAGAGCTGAACCCAGCACTGCAGGTGGGGTCTCATGAGAGCAGAGCAGAGGGGGACAATCAATCCCCTCCCTCGACCTGCTGACCATGCTTCTCTTGCTGCAGCCCAGGGTGCTGTTGGCTTTCTGGGCTGCAAGCGCACATTGTCAGGCCATGCTGAGCCTCTCCTCAGCCAGCACCCCCAAGCCTGTCTCCTCAGGGCTGCTCTCAATCCACTCTCAGCCTGTGTTTGTGCTTGGGACTGCCCCGACTCACATGCAGGACCTTGCAGTTGACCTTGTTGAGCTTCATGAGGTTTGCACAGGCTCACCTGTCAAGGTCCCTCTGGACAGCATCCCTGCCCTCCAGCACATTGACTGCACCAGGCAGCTTGGTGTCGTCAGCAAACCTGCCAGGGGTGCACTTGATCCCACTGTCCATGTCATCAACAAAAATGTTAAACAGCACTGGTCCGAATACTGACCCCTGAGGAATGACACTTGTCACCAGTCTTCATGTGCACATCAATCCAAAGAAGAATTTAGTTGTGGAAAATGTTGTGTGATTTATTATGCTACTTAAAACCTGCACAGATACATGTACTTGTAAAGCAGGCTGCATCTGCAGAACAGCCAGGTCACCTCTGTGCTGCATGCGGGGCCTTCTCACCTACAGGTAAACTTGGTTTGTATTGATCCACTTATTATTTCTGCATCTTTAGCATAGCAGAAGTATTTATTTTAAAATCCAGTTCTCTCATCCCAAGTAGACAGGACGTGATCCTCAGGCCAATCATCCATTAGGCATCCATTAAGATCCAGAGTGATAGACAAATGTGAATTGCAATTATTATAATTCCATCAACAGGCTGTTAAGATAAGGCACAAGTCTGTAGCTCAGTGAGGATAAGGATCACCTGAGCCCCCGAGATACTACTGTAGCCACACTTTATATTGTTGAAATAAAAAGGCCTAAAGTAATATCTTGGTGTGCTGACAGATGTCCTTTGGTGAACTGTGGTGTTTCCAGGCATTAAAGCCTTTAGCCCTCTGTTTCACCGCTCCGCCAGTGTTTTTCATTATCAAATAAGAATCAGCAAAAGGGAAGCTGAGTCTGGGCTTCAGCTTCCATGTGCTTCCTACATCCAACACTATCTGCTTCCCGTAGGTGCTCCAGACAGCATCTGTCATTACTGTTGCCCTAAAAGAGATTCAGCCTGGCCTGGTATTTTCTCATCTCTTTCTTTCTTACCTCATGTTCCCTTTCCCATGTTATAATTTGGTCTTTTTCTCTATTTCCCTGGCCAAATCTGACTCTGAAACTTTCTGCTGAGTGGATTAATTTTAAACAAGATCTAGTGCCGTGAGCATAGCTCTGTGGAATGGTTTTATTGTAGACACATTTGAAAGTATTTGTTTAACTGAGATATGTGCTTAAAATTGCACTCGAGCTAACAGGAAAATGAGGATCATAGTTCTAATTAATATCTTTAAACTGCATGACACCCCAGGCAAATTAAGCATGCTTCTCTGTCATATTTTAACCATACAAACAGACGTTTAGAATTGTGCAGCTGTTTTCCTCGATGGGGCATGCAGTATTTAACAAATATCCAAAATACCTGTCCGAATGTGTACCGGGGTGTGCGTCAAAGGGGCCTTTGGTACGAGAGCCCTGGTGATGTACCCAGCCGGGCACGTCACCCGTCAGGGGCTGGGGAAGCCCAGCTCCCCTCACAGCCCCTCTCTTCCCTCCCCACGGCCGCTTTTGTAATCACACAAGCTCATTAGCATTCTTGCACATGCTTATTTTTAACCCGGTTTGGGGCAGTACTTGATTTAAACCTGACTCTTTAGATGACAATCAGAAGTTCGAAACAGCGCAAAGCTTTCCGTACAGCACAGCAACTGTAATTTATGTTGTCGCATCTCTTTGGGGGGTGTGTGCTGCTTGAAGGCGATGTGCACCGTTAGCACATGCCTCAGCTCTATCTCAGCATCCCGGTTCCTCTTCCTGAAATCTCTTTTCCGATTCCTCCCCAGGAACGCTGGCCTTTCAATACGATCACTCCACCAGGTCTAGTCGGAGCGAGGAGCTGAGCCTGGGCCGGCTGATGAGGGAATCACAGAGCCCCGTTTTGTGTAACTTGAGTTGCACCCACAGCCGGCACATGTGGGTCCGAGTGGGGTGTGGGGGTGCGTGTGCACGTGTGATTAGCACGGTTACACCTCGATGGTGGATGGCAACCCCTTAAACCTGGATTTTGTTTGGGAATTGCATCCCTTTCGTAGGAAACTGGGTACAATAATGTATGTTATTGATCGTTTTGTGATGTTGGTTTTACCAATCAATATTTAATTTGGCGATCCGAGAGTTTCTGTTGTACATACCCACAGGCTGCACATCTGGTATCTCTTGGGATACTGCCCCAGGTCGCAAAAATGCAATTTTTTTGAAGCACGTCGGGAAATTTTTCTGTATTTATATGAAACACATCAAGACCTCATCTTCGTCTTGGAGGGTTATGCTGCGCCCAGCAGCACAGCCCTATTTGTACAGCGTAGGAACCGGAGCTGCCCCGAGCGCTCTGCCGCTGCTGGCGGCACCGGGGCTGGGCGGGCGGCGGCACCTGCCAGCGGTGACAGCCCAAGGGCTCAGGGGACAGGAGGCAGAGCCGGGCGGGTTTAGCAGTTTGTCACCCGAGCGAGGGCATCTTTCATCTGTGCTGCTCTGCCGGTGGAGCTCCCGGCTAACTCCGCCGTCCTGCCGCCTGCTGTAAACACACGGGGCTTCGTCCCTTCCCGGCGGGACGGGGTGGGCTCGCGTGGCTGGCGCTGCCGGGGGCCGCGGGGCCGGTAACGCCGTGCGTGCGGCCAGCCGGCTCGTCCCGCTCCCGGCGGGGCCCGCGGCGCAGGGAGCGGAGGGCGGCGGGGGCGGCCGAGCTCCGCGGAGGCCCCGCTGCCCCCGCACGCCGCCGGCACGTCCCGCTCAGCCCCCGCGGCCGCCCCCCGAGCCGCCGCCGCCGCGCTGAGGGAGGCCCCGCGGCGGAGGACGCGGCGGCCCGGCCGGGCCGAGGCAGCTCCCCGGCAGGGGGGGCCGGCGGGCCGCGGCGGCGCTGGGCGCGGCCTCCCGCCATGGGGCCGCGGGCTCCTCGCAGCCCGCCCGGCGCGGGGGCAGCCCCAGCGGGGAGCCGCGCTGCCGCCCGGCGGGGGCCGGGGCGCGCCACGGCGGCGGGGGCCGGGGCGCGGCGGGAGCGGGGCGCCCGCTGCCCGACAGGAAGCCCGGCGGCCCGGCGCGGTGCGGGCGGGCTCGGCCCTCGCCTTCCCTTCCGCCCCGGGCCGCGCTCCGCCCGCGCCGCCCGGCGGCCCCTCAGGTGTGCGCGGCGCGGAGCGGAGCGGGGCGGCGCTCCCCTCGTCCTCCGGCCCGGCCGCCGCAGCTGCACGGCGGGCCTGTCACGTGGGGCGGCGGCGGCGGAGCGGCGGCGGCGCTGCGGTCTGTCCTCCTCCACCTGCCCCGGAGCGCGGAGCGCGGGCCGGCCATGGGGCTGCGGCGGCAGGCGGCCGCCCCGCTCCCGGCCCCGCGGCGTGAGGGCGCTCCGCGGGCTGGCTGCGCCGCCGGCTCCCGCGGCTCGGCGTAGAGGCGCGGCGGCCGCCGAGCTGCCGTGGTTCCCCCCGCGCCGAAGGGCAGGCGGCGGCGACCCGCCATGGAGAAGGCAGCGGCCGCGGAGCTCCGGCAGGGCGCGCTGGTGCCGCTCACCGCCATCTGCCTGGGTGAGTGCCGGCCCGGCCGCTCCCGGCACGGCGGGGCATGTCCGGGCAGGGGCGGAGGGGGGGCGCGGGCACCTGCGGCGGGGCTGCCGGGCCCCCTTGGCCGCTACGGGAAGTTACCGGGGGCGGGGGGAGCGGGACGGGGCGGCGGATCCCCCCCAACCCCCCGTTTTCTGACAGGGTGGGGGGTCCCTCCGGGTGCTGCTCCCCGTCGGTGGGGAGGCCGAGCAGAGTTCTGTCCGCTCCCTGCGGAAACCGGCGTTTTGCCCTTGGATTGGAAACCGCTACGGTACCCCCGCATAGCGCTTATTAAGAAAAAAAAAAAAAAAAAAAGTTTAGACATCATCGGTGCCTTCCGCAGAGTCGCGCTGCCGTGCGGCGCGGCAGCGGCTCCCGGGGCGGGTGCGGGGCGGCCCGCGGTGCCGCCGGGCTCGGTGGCGTTTCCCGTCGCCGCTGCGAGCGGCTGGGTGGGGAAGCGTCCCCCTCCCCCGTTCCTCTGCCATGTTCCGCTCTCCTCCCTCCTCCTGCTCGCAGCAGGTGTTAACTTATGGCAACGTGACGAGGCGCGTTACCGGTTTCCCGTCTATCGGCCCGTCCCGCCGGGGCCGCGGCTCCGTGGCCGGGAGGAGCGGCCCGGCCCCTGCCCCCCCCTCCCTCCCCGGGGCCGCTCGGGCTCTGCGGGACCCGCTGCCCCCCCACCGCAGTGTGCCAGCGCTGCAGCCGCTCCCTGATAACGCGGGCTGGGGTTCACCGGCCATAACCCCGCAGGCCAGTCGCTCTCTCTTATGTAAATGATCGGGAAAGGGTACCTCTGCCCAGGCTGTCCTTCTATTTTTGTAAAATTTTATTTTTTTTTTTAACGTCGGTGCTTGCCTAGAAAAATGTAGGAAGTTGCAAAGCTGCTCTGGTTACTTCAGCTGTATCTATTTTAATTAACAGAAGCGCCATGTGAAAAGCAAGCAAAACTACACAACAGTCTGAGCATCCGTTCTAGCTGGTGCAACTTTTTTTCCTTTTGCAGAGTCTTAAAGGGCTGTCAGAGATGTGCGCGGCATGAGGATAACGTCTGCTGCGTGGTTTGTTTAAAGTTAGAGACAGACAGGAGTTTCTGCCATATCTGAACTTCTTGGTGTTTTTTTTTTCTCTCCCTTTTCTTCTTGTGGCCCAGTCAGACCTGTGTTAAAGCTTCTGTTATTTATAAGAAATAACGTGGTTATTATTAAAATGACTAATAAGGCAATAAAAGATCATGTGAACTCCAGAGTTTAAGTGAGAACACTTCTCATGTTTATCTGTGGGTAATGCCAGGTTGAAAGTTTAGTAGATTTCTGCTTTCTGTGACTTCTACAATTTCACTGTCTGGCTCTTCTTTTCAGCTGGAATGTTTTATTCCTATTTCTTGCACAACTGACAGTAGTGGAAGTTGAGAAACGTGAGAGGTGGGAAGCTTGGAAGGTATTCCGTTCAGTGAACCCATAAGAATATAACGCTGCCGCTTTAACTATTTTTGTATTTTACTTCCTGCTTGTCTGTCCTTTCCTTTTGCCCTTATTTTTGGTTCTCACTTGCCATTCTTTTTGTTTCCCCGTAGGCTGTATGTGGTGTTTGGTGTCTGTATCAATACACTGCCACTGACCATTGCTGTATGCAACCTTGTCTGTAAACTGGTGCTCCCAAGGCACGAACTGGGTTTGGTGCAGCTGTTCTTTTCACCAGGCCGTTTTGTTTCTCATTCTTGAGAAATTCTGGAGGACATAGAAAGTTATTAGATAGGAAGTAATGAAAACAGCGAAGCTGATGTTTCTCCTTCTGGCTGTGGGAAAAGCCTGGTAGCTGTCATTTGGTTCGGAGGTGCCCAGACATAAATTTCCCTTTGAATCCAAATAACTGCTTTCCCAGCTGAAACCCTTACCCTGAGAATTATTCAGCAATCCCAACGAATGGCAGTTAGTTTCGAGCCAACTGAACCGCTTCTGTTTTTTCTGGCTTTCTCATAACTCTGCCCAACTGTTAAGAGCATCTAGAAAACTTCCTAAGATACCCACCCCTAGTCTCTCACCTATTTTTATTTTGACAGGTTTTTCTTTTGACAAGAGGCAAGGAAACGAGCAGGGAGTGGCTGTTCGTTCTTTTGGGCCTCTGACACTTTTGAGAGCCGCGTGTTTCGGAAACTGCTGGTTACAGCGTTCTCGTGGTTTGATTTGACAGCCTTGAGTGAGACCGAGAGGGAGGAGAACAGATACTGGAAACTGTGAGCTTATTCAGTCGCTGGAGAAAGTACCTGATACGAAACTTAGACTTTATTTTAAAGAACTGTGCTTGACTGCTGACTTTTTAGCGAGAAGGAGTTTGACGATGAGAGCAAAGAACTTGCAACAGGGGCCAACAGATGTGCATTTGCAGCAGTAAAAGAGCGTTTTTGGGGTTGTCTTTCTTAGGTATCTGCCAGGCCTGGCATGCCAAGCTGCTTACAGTTGTACTCCTGGTGGCAAACTAGGGCTGTCTGTTTAACCGTCCTCAGAAGAAAGTAACGTGGCTTTCAGTTAGCTAATTCCACGCTTATCATGCCCTTGTCTTCATGCTATTTATTTCCATTTAAAGGGCGTAGGGGCCTCTCATCAGCCATGCGAGGGGACCTCTGCTTGGGAGCTCCTGTTCTGTTAATGGCCGTTGGGAAGATTCGGGTAGGAAACACAAAGATAGGTTGTAGAATGGTGGTACAGACCCAGATGTTTCCATACGATCCATCTTCAGACACTCCTTTCAGTTGTGGCGATAAGAGTTACGCAGAGTATATCCACGTATTTTCTTCGGAGCGAAACAAAATATTTTAATTTTTATGAAATTAAATTTGTGACTTAATCACTGGTTAATTTCTTCTCAGCCTTTGTGACTGTATTACTATGGTTACAGGCATAGCAGTGCTTTAATACCGTGTGGGAAAGTGTTGTGTTGCTGTTGCTGCTGTGGTCCCAGGTTTGTGACAGACGGCCGTGCTGCTCTGTCACAGAGCCAGAGTGAACCCAGCCGAGCTGTTCCCTGCCACGGGGTGGTAGTTGCTCCGAGGAACGCTTACTGACCTACCGGAGCAAGCTAGTGCCGTGAAACAAAGGAAATAATTACATGGCACCTTGTTATTATCATAGAACAAATGTTACTGTACATTAATTATGTAATAAAATCAGTGCTGTTAAGGTCCTTTGAACGTGGTGTTAATGCTTATTAACACAAAACTGCAGCTCAGGCGTGTTTCTTCTCAAGCCGCAGCGTACGTGGCTGTCGTTTAGCTGCCCCCCTTCCCTGGTGCATTACTGCAAGCTCAATCCTGCAGCCGCTTGGGAGGAGCGAGCGGTCACTGCCCTGGCCCTTGCGGTAGCACCCTGAAGCCCTCTGTGACGGGTGACACTGGGAGCAGTTATCCTCTCTGGTTTGCAGGACCTGAGGTCCGTAGTGGTCTGTGCGCCTGCCGAAATCGCTGTCTGCGCTGAGCTCTGGCTTCGGGAAGGAGAAAGTCCGAACTGTGGGTATCCAGGTGTGAATCGGGGGAGGAATGCTGTAGGCACCAGGGCTGCTGCGGTGGGGCGATAGCTCAGATCCACCCGAGTGAAAACCGTGACTGGGCTCGAAGTGGCAAGCTAAGGGATCGCTTTTAGCTTTTCTATTTCCACCCCGTTAGTGGTAGGTACTTTGTTCCTCTTGTGCTGGTTGAAGTTAGACCAGAAGGTGGCCGGGGCAAGGGTCACTGCGTTGTGCCGTGTTTGGGCCGTGTCAGAGACAATGGGCGCCCGTGCTCCTACGTGCTGCTCCGAGACATAAATAGTGTTAATTGTCAGCAGCTTCCCAAGTGACTGTTGGGAACAGGGATGGTTTCTCTTCCTCTCTTCTCCTATTGTTCATTTTTTAATGATGTTTTTTACTAAATGCTTGCCAACAGATCGACTATAAAAAGATTTAGGGCTTAACACACGCAAAATAAAGCCAAAGTGAGTGCTTGGGCTGGGATGTTGTAAATTAAGTTTTGGTAACTTTTCAAAGGTTTCTAATTCTTTTAAACGTTTGTCACGTTATTAATAGGCTGCCTTTGTAGATTATGGGATACTGCTAAAATGAGAGCAGTTAGTGAAATAACACTGTTATTGTTAGAGAAACTAATATGTGTGGGGAAACTAATACGGAAGTACATGTTAACGCTGACCTCTGGAGCAGTAATGACAGAGGAGAAATTTTTTTTGGCAATAACTGCGCTTACCAGATCACTCTAACGGTATATACTGTGAGAGGAGACTTCTGAGAAAGTGAAGAGTATTTGGAAACTGATTTGTTAGTTAGGTGAGTGTTGCAAGCACTGCCTCATCCTGTTTTGGTTTTACCAGGGGACGTTTTTGAGAACTTCATTGCCTTTGATTAGTCAAGGTATTCATGTTAGCTTCAGCAGTTTATTTTCAAGGTGACATTTACCTGAGAGGAGCAAACTTTGCTTTATTCAGAGGAGACATATGTAAAGATAATAATCTCATTAGTTATTTTCCAGCATTTAAGCAGGTAAAGTGACCAGCTGTGATGACAAATATTTTAGTGTAATTGTTCTTCTGTCTTCCCCAATTAAAAAAAAAAAATCCCATCGAAGATAATTTAGATTGGCAGTTGTTTCTTTTGGTAGCATATTTGACAGATACTGAACTAACTGTTGTGTGTTGACTTTTTTTTATAGCTACAGGGAAGCATCGTAGTTGATGACATGGCTTGCCTGTGTAGATAAGCTAAGCTAAGTTCTTGTTGAAAGACTGCAATGCGTTTAGATTAACGCCCCAGCAAACACCTAGAAATGGTTAACTACTGACTGCCACCCTGTGCCACTGGAACCTGTCTGAACATTATTTTTCTGTCTTTACACAGTGAATCTCTTCCTGACTGGGAAAATAGAAAGTGCTGTTACCTCATTAGGTAAGACATGCTTTTCTTATTTGTATTTACTGTTCTTTTGAGCTGTTACTGTGTCTTCCCCACCCAAAGAGATCTTTTAATAAAACACTACGATTTTTCTTTGAGAAAGAGTAACAAAGATGTTTTAGGAAGTATAGGGCCTTTAAGTCTTCCTGGGGTTATAGACTCCATCAGTGTCGCTGTGCTGGAAAAAGAATTGTAAGCTTGAGGCTAAGGTCATGGTACGTGCTGATGTGTTCAGGGGAAAACTATGTTTAGGAAATGTGCCTGGGAATATCAAGTCAGGGACAGTGGCCCGTTCCCGGCGGAGCTCAAACAAGAATGTTAAAAATGTCTCATGAATGTCAAAGTGGAAATTCAACCAGAATCACAGCATTTAGTGTAATTTCTTTCTCTATAGCAGCACTGTGACTTACTGACATTAGGAAAATACTGCAATCAGGGTCCTCTTAGTGATAAGGGCCCTCTTGTGCCTGTCAATCCGCAGTCACGTTGGTAGGCACACTTTATGTCCAGAGAGGCGGTGACTTAAATTTAAACAGAAAAACCAAATAAGGGAAGCAGGAGGAAAGGATATGGGAAAACACAAAAATAATTCTAAGGCAATGGGTTGATTAATGTGGGAGCTTGAGCATTCAAGTCAACATGGGGGTTTGAGAGAAGGTTTAAATCAGGAAAAGGTAGTAATTTGATGATTAGGTAACTCCCTTTAATTTTGTTTAGGGGAAGTGTGGATGAACCATGTAGGATGTGTTGTTTGGAACACAGTACGTCCATTCTTTCAGTGGAAAAAAGCAGAATGTCGTCTATGTCCTAGTCTGTTCTGCCTGGATGGTGCTTTGGCTTTTGATGGAGTTTGGCGTCTGTTGACTGTATGGTATATGAGTTTACAAAGTGTAAGTGAAGTGATTTTACAGTGGCTGGCAGTATACTGGTGGTACCGCCTCGACGTGAAATACATATGCTTCATCCAGTTGTTCTGCTGCTTTCCGCTGCTGTTCTTTTGCTAGAAACAGAGAGAGTTGTAACATCTGGCTTTTATTCTTTCACGTATGTGTAAAACCTCAGAGTACTGTAGCCTTCATGTTTTCTTGTCTTCGTACAGTTTTGAGTTACTTTGTCTCCTGATGGTGTAACCGGAGCTGGGCTGGGCTGGAGGGGGAAGAATGATCATAAAAGGTCCTTGCAATAGTGTGATCCATGTGTAGCTTCTCTTACCTGTGTTGCAGGATAACAGGTTAGGGTAGTGCAGTCGTAAGGCAGATGACCCTGCCAGGAGTCATTTCGCAGGAGATGTTCCTTGGGAACCCTGATAAAAACTGGGAGGAATGCTTGATGTCCTAAACATGTCCTGACAAAGCAGCTTATTGCGGAATAGATCTCCATGATAAGGTATAGTGTGGTTACTTTTCAGAAAGCAAGTAATAGCAGAAATAACGAGTTCTGGAGAGCGCAGGTTGAGCCACCACCTTGGCTGTATTTGTGCAGTGATTTGAAGCCAGAAGAGCTGCTGCCGCTGACAGGGAGCCATCCTCCCCGAGCCCCTTCCCCAGGCTGCGCTGAGCCAGTTCAGCCTGTTGATCCAGCGCAACGCCCGCGCAGATTTGGTCAGATCAGCAGGTTGAACTCTTGGGCTGTACCTTTGCTGGCTCTGATACTGGGGGCAGAAGCAGCCTGCTGGAGACTGGATAAAGTGAAGTGGAGCCTTAAATCCTTTTTTCTCCGCAAGCGTAAGGGATCTGCATTAAGCAACACGTGCAAGCCCTTCTGGAGGGAGCATTTGGAGAACCTGGGGAGGGTTGCCTGCAGAGCCTGAGAGAGCTGCTTGAGGAGGTGGATGTTGCAAGCGTTCGGTTTTGAGAGAAAGTTCCTTGTGGCAGGTGCAAACCATCCTTTATCCTGGAGCAGATGGTTGGGATGTGTCCCTTGGGATTGGGGCAGATCCTGGGGTGTCGCAGAAGAGAGTGAAGCTGCAGGGTGTATTTTCTGCTGGGATCATCTGAAAATTTATTCCTGCGCAACTTGGTGCCCCCAGCGCTGTCCCCTGGTGGAGCTTGATGTCTGTTCTGTTATAGCCATAGTTTCAAAAAGAGGAGTAATATTATTCACGTAAAGTTTTGGAAACTTCCTTGGAAGTAGTTGTGGCGTATTTAAGCGGCAAGAGGAATCTGCTGCTGCGTGTGACAGAAGAAATCCATTTGATTATTACAGAAGGAGCCTCGTTAAGATTTTTGCCTGCTTGACAGAAACTCTCTGAACTCGAACCTCTTCTGGCATTTGTTTAAAGTCTTTTTAAAAAAAGTTTTATTGTTGTCTGTCTTCAGAATTTGTCTTTTTTTAAAAGCACCATCTTGGTAAGATTTTTTTGGTGGGTTGGTTTGCCAGTTCAGGGATTGGTATTCTCTTAGGTTTATTCAGTAAGCCTAAGTGTGGAAAATGTAAGCTGTTTGGGGCTTTTAGTAAGTTGGGTTTTCACTTGCCTTCTGGGTTAGTGCAGAAAGGCTGCAGAAGGAGTTACAGAACAGTTGTTGAAAAAATGTTGTCACCGCTCTTCTTGTGTGTTGTCGCTGATGATAAGGCCTTCAGAGCCCAGCACTGTACCTTTCTATTTAGGGACTTCCCTTTCCTTTAGATGTTTGGGCAATTTGAAAAAGGCTTTTGTTTATTTTCCTTAAGGAATCACACTGTCATGCCGAAGTCCAACTTAATAACACAATACTTACGCATCTGTGTGATTCTGCAAACTTCATAGCCAGGAGCTGAGGAGGGAAGTGGAGCCCGTTATTGACACTGAAACCCCAACAGCACAAAATTGTGCCCTTGTGCGGGTTTTCCGTTTTGTTGCCAGCACCGAAGGCTCTGTTTGGTACAGGTTTTTCTTTCAAAATGTATGTAGGTGAAAGAACAGCCACTGAAAGCAGTGCTTGGGTATTTCATCTTGTGTGCCACACAGCAGTCAGTGCCTGAGGAGCACAGAGGCAGGTGACTGGTTAGGAAGGAGTTCTACTGATAAATTGCAAATCCCGTAGTAATGAGCCTTGGTGGGAAATGAAAGGCATCAGGACCCTAGGGCAATTGAGTGAGGTTTGGGTAACCGCAGCAGTAGTTTTGAGGGGTGGATGCGTGTGTGTCCCCAGTTTGCCCCAACAGGTTTAGGGGACTGCGGACATATCCTTAAAATAGTGTGATTATGTTTTGGCAATATACATTCAGATTAGTGGTCCATTCAAATCAGAGGCCTTTGTAAAGGATGGCTGCTTTGCTCTTTCATTTTAAATAGGGCAAGTCTGACATGCTTGTCATGTGTTAGAGGCATGAAGCCGTGGGGGAGAGTATTGAGCAACAATGTCCAAAATGGCATATAGTGCCAGTGCAGCCCTTACCTTGCTTACCACCTCAGATTTTCAGTTACAATTCCTCTGCTCAAATGAAAAATCGTTTCCTTTTGTCTGTTTTTCTTTCCATGTACCATGTTCATAGCAGATGTGCACTGTTAATAAGGGAAATGCGTTTCTCACTGAGAACCTGAACTGTCATGTTACATCAAATCCACTGCTTGCAAATTGGGAAACTGTATATTATTGCAAAAGAAAAAATGCTGCTGATGTTACTTCAAAAAAGCTGGGGTACTTCAAATAACTGTTGCTCAGGATCTTTGTAAATACTTCCTAAAACTGAGAAACAAGTATTTGGGAGAATAATAGCTCTGTTTAACTGCACTGATGAATGCGTGAGTGGAAGTGCTCCTGCGGAGTCACCAGCGTGTCAATGGGGCTTCCTCAGATAGGAAGTAAAATGAGCGTTGTGTTAATTATGATTCTGTTCTAATGCATATAGTATGAATGAGGGATATTAATCCAGGACCGTATTCAGTACAAGGAGAGCAGAAATACTTGCAGATCTGTTGCTGGAAGCCTCTGGGTAGTGCTGTCCACTGTATTTGCTCTTTCTGCTTTGTGCATTGTTTCCTTCCCGTTGAGAAGTTTTAGCAGTCTGGCAGTTGCGAAATGCAGTCTTTCCAGCTCCTTTTGTATTGTTGCCAGCTCTAGGTCCTCTTATGCTGCTGTAATTCGTTGATGCGATGGCAAGTGTGTGGAGGAGCACATTTACAGACCTAAACAAATGGAGAACTAGAATTGAGAAGTCCTGTGGACCTTACATTTGCTTTTCTAATTCTGTAATTGCATCGGCATCTCAGTATTTTGCCAGTATGTAGCGTGGAGTCTCTCTGGTTTTAGAACTGTGATACCAAAAATATTCTTGTTTTTTGTAACCACTTTAATGCAAAATATTTGTTTGGAAAATAGGTATTTTTGTGTATTTATGTATTCTTTATGCTTTGTGGCCTTTGAAACTAGTAGGAATGACATGCATATGTTTCAGTGGAATGCCCTGCTTGGAGAGTAAAAATAATGGCTTTTTATATGTTTTGCCTCAGGTAAGTTACTCACCTCATGCTTTTCATATTCCTGTGGCTTTCGCTTCAAAAGTGCTCACTGTGAGCAAACGGAATAGTGCCAGGCACAGATTTGCTGGTGGGGGATGCTGCAGCCAGCCCCCAGCCCCAAGCAGGAGCTCTGCAGGCAGCCGTGCTGCTGACTTGATTGCAGCCAGGCAGCTTTACCGACACTTTGTCACCCTGTCCCTCCAGTGCAGCTAAATCCGATCCCGGCTGTGAGTTGAAAATGATTTATTTATGGGGCTGAATTTGAAGCAATACTGTAAATCTGTGATTTATAAAGCAGTATATTTGGACGCCTATGTGTATAAGGAAAGCTGAGGTATAGGCAACCTTCTTTTTTCCCCTGCTACCTTTTTAAGCTATGAGAAAGTAAGCTTGTCAAGAATTGGAATATTCAGCTGCAATCCACATGTCATGCTCTAGACAGTCATTTGTGTTAAAAATAGTTTTGAAAATAATTTTGGAGAATGTTGAGAATAGCTGTTGCGTTACGGAGAATTTCCTCTCTTGTAGTCTGCTGAGACTTGTCCTTGGAACATTTCACTTTCAATTTTGAATTGCTTAATTACAAATTATAAGTATTTGATGTAGCCTTAATTGGCTTGCTGTTTTCCATAGGAAAAACTGAAAGTGCTGTGAAAATATTGAGCTTTATTTAGCCCTGTTTGCTCCTTTCCCTTTCTGGAAAACTTTTCCTATCTATGGGAGTTCAGAAGGAATTTAGAGTACTTAGTAACGTTCAATGAAAACATTTGACATCGGAGTCTGGTTTACTTTTTTCTTGGGGCTTTTTTTTCACCATGACAAACTCTTCAGGTCTGTGGTATGGTTAGGAGAAAAAACAACATGTCCAGGAACATGTTACAACAAAATGAGCTTCTATATACTTTACACTGAATATGGATCTTCTTCAGTTGCTGGGTGATGTACCCAGGGTTGGGAAGCTGGTAAGGATTTTTCTGTATTACAGCCTCTTGGCAGATGCATGCAGTAGTATTGATCTTTGGTAGATTCATACAAGGCTATTGATTAATCCTGCATTGAAATGCAAGTTACGCTTACCTACACTTGGAGCGGTGTCTTAATTAAAAACCGGGCCAGGGAAGAAAGCAGTAAGAGGATAAAACTGTTGACTCTCATTTGTCTGCTACCCCCAGAAATTGATGAAAGCTTTTGTAGCTAATATGAATTGTTGATTAGGCAAAGCATTAACAATTAATATTTTTTCCCCCCCTTATTAACAGCTGATTGCAGTGGAGAACTGGAAAAGCACACAGAACGACGGGGAGTCATCTATAGTCCTGCATGGCCATTGAACTATCCTCCAGCTGTAAACTGCAGCTGGTACATTCAAGGAGATCATGGAGACATGATAACAATTAGGTACGGTTGGATATTCCACGGGGGTAAAGGATTGCTTTACTGAAATGGAAAAAAACATGTAAGTTCTTATCTGATACACAAACAAGACTGTTTGTAGAGCTACTAGGTGGTGGAAGGAAGCTGAAGCTGATTGCGCTGGAGCATGTTTGCAGCTGAGCACCTCTCTCATTTTAGAAATGTTCCACGGTGGCTTGTTTCTGTAGGCTACTTCTGACATCCATCATTGTACATGCAAGTCACTTGTAGTCTTTTAATATATTTATCTTCACAATAGCTGTGTGAGATTTCATCTTCCTCTGATAGGTGAAGGGGTGGGAAACAGTGATGTATTTACTGACATTGAAGAGTTCCCTTTCTCTTCAGTGCTTATAAATAGGAATAGGTGAAGGCTATAAACCCCGGAATAGCCTCAGTGGGATACGTAAAATTCTTAGAGCAAAAATGTTTTTTTCTTTAATGTCTTGAAATAGTGCTATGTTTAATGACAGTTGAAGGTAAACATTGCTTATTGTTACTTGTTAACCAAAAGAGACATGCTTTTCTGCTTAAGGTTTATTTCCAATAGAATTAAATTATAGTTAGCATTTGTGGCACAATTTTAGATCATTCTATAAAAATAATATTTAGAAAAGAGTAGAATGTATTACAGATGTTTGTTAAGAATGTTTATAGGCTATAATATCAGCACATTGCAAATATGCTTAATTTCTTTGGGCTAATTGTAGTATCCTTCTCAAACCCAAGATTTTCTCATTTAAAAAAAAAAAAAGCAAACCTAGGAAAGGTTTTTTTTGTTTGGTTTTTAGTACTGTTGTGTTTGACACCATCTGCTCGTTCTTTGCTCAGCTGCTTGAAAGGACTGCAAACCTCTTCAGCTGCAGATGCTCAGCAATTAAAAACAAATCTGCCACAGATGGATTAATAGGAGGGCTCCACCATCCATAGTTCAAAATAGGTACTGCTCGTCAAAAATAAGGAAGTAGATACCTGCCAGCATTTAAGATCCATAAATAGAAACGCGCTTTTAAACCCTATTAAATTGTATTGGACTTGGGGAATTTGTTTCAAAGCAGAGATTGTTTGAAACTCTGAGAAAGCATACAAATGAGACATAGGACTTGGCTCTGGAGACTGGTGCTGCGGTTTATGCTATGGAAATGTCTCAGAGCTCCCAGTTAGAATTAGGATTCTCTCCTGTAAGTATGAGTGTAGCAGAGGCTAAAGAAATAAAGTGAGATGGAGAAACTGGTAATAACATGTGTGTGCAGTTTAGAAGCGTGCATAGCAATATGATTTGAAAGATTTTTCTTAATGGGTTTGTTTTCTATCACCGTATAGCCAGCCATATCCTGCCCTCCTGTGCACATGCAAACAATGGGAGCTATGTGTTTACATCCTAGGGATTAGTGTTGTGGTGTTACAGTTCTGACAATAAATGTACTTGGAATGACTCACTCCAGTGTATGAAATGCAAAACATTACAGCATCTGAGGATTTCTGTAGAAGGTTGTAGCCCTTGTAATGCCAAGGACATAAAAGCAGCAGCTGGCTTGCCTAGGCTAGTGTGATCTAGGCAAACTGGGAAAGAGGGTTCAAATACAAACATTTTTTTCTTCTGAACAGTTGGTATGCTTTTTGTCCTAACAGTGTGTTGATAAGGGCATAGGAGTAGCTTTTTTAATTTTCCTAGGAAAATCAAACACAGTTCTTGTGATAACATCTGGATTTTGAAAGGTTTAAAAAAAACCAACCCACCTCTTTTGTGTTATGTTACGCAGAATGCATTTCCTTTGATCTTGAATTCTCATTGACAGTAAGACAGCAATGTTATATCATATTTGAGATACAGCAGGAGTCATTAAGGGATAAAATTGCAATTGAAAAGAGTTTTGATTTCTAAACCATTTGTAGTCAGTGGTCATTTTTTTGTAAAGCTATTATTCAGCAGCTTTCAACAGAACGGTGCCCAGATCTACACGTGGATGTAAGATGCTGGCTCCTGTGGGCATGTCCTGTAGAAGCTTTGTCTTAACGTCTGCCTTTCGTGTGTGTGTATTGATTTTCTTCAGAGTCTCACGTTTCCATGCTTACTGTTTTACTTTATAGTTTACTTTTTAGAAATCCTTGGGGGAGACTTTGTAAGAGCGGGAAGTACATGTTCTTTGTGTTTATACTTCTCTGTTAATTATGCACATTTCAGTGTTTTCTTCCAAGTTTGTGTGTCTGATGGAATGGTGCTCTTGAGATCTGGGAACAAGTATGTAGCCAGTTTTCCAAGACTGTATTGTGTTTCTTTAAATTCAGGTAATCAGTCTGTTAGTTACTGTTTTGGAAACATTTTTTCCACTTATTTTCTCTATTTTTATGCCTGTTTTCACAGAGAACTACTTTGAAGTCCTGTAAGATCAGATAAAGATGTCTTATGCAGTAACTGCCTTTGCACCATCCTTTTCAGGCTTTGTATGTGTATGTTTCCTCATGTCTGAGAAAAATATAAAAATAATTTTTGTTTAGCAGTTGCAGTTACCTGATGGTTTTAATTAACCCTGATGTGGGCAGAGTATAAATGAATTGTGTTTTATTATAGGAGTTTATGGTACTGAGAGTAAAATCTTGAATTCTGAACATGGAGAACATTAAGACTATTGAAAAGTGATCTACTTAGTGACCCACACAAGCTGTCTCTTAATAATTGCGGTGGGGGAGATCACCTTCATTGGCTTTCACTGCAGTGGTTCATGTCATTGGCTTTTAAAAAAGAAATTGTCAGATACCATTTGAGTTTCAATTTCTGAGTAAAACTGGGGCCTGTTCATGTAAAGGCTTGCTGGTCTGTAATTGTATGAAGAATTAAAAGGACTGCTTCATAGTCTATTTACCAAACTCACAGTGTTTCAGGACCTGACATTAATTGGAAAAAAACCTCATAATAGCCATTTATTTCCTTCAGTTGGATGTGCTCAGCTTTTGAAAAACAGCCCCTGTGTCTCTTGCCTAAGGTTACACAGTTGGGCAGTGCTGGGGAGCTGGGAGTAGAATAGCTTTCCTGACTTCCAGGTCCTTGTGCTTCAGTGGTTAAGCAGAAGTTTTTAATGAGCCAATTAAGTCATCAGTTGTTCACAGTCTGCACTTTAAGAGGCTGGCAAATAGAAGTAACTTTGCTTGCTTAATTGGTTGGTCTGTTTTATTTTGGGATTGTGCTTTACTGATCTACCCATAATATTTATTCTCCAATTTTTTTAATGAGGGTAGAGGGCCAAATTGGACATTACTTATTTATTTATTTACTAATTACTTTCATTCAGGTTTTACGTCTCTTGTTTGTCCTTTTCCAGTTACCAAGAACGTGGGGTGGGGTTTTTTATGTTTGGTTTGTTTTTTTTTTTGCTTTAATCTGTAGTTGCTCGTGCTGAAATTACTAAAAGGCTTGCAGGGAATTCCCTACATTATTTATAGAAGTTCTTTTTTTTTCCTAGCTCCTACGGCTCCTTTCAGTGCAGATGGCAAACAGCTTAGCTCTGTTAAGCATTAGTTTTGCAGGTAGCACATTTTTTTTTTCCATATTTACAGTGTGGTCATGCGTATTTATGATAATCTGGTTTAATTAAGTTATTTCCAGCAACATAAAAATACTTGCCTACAATGATGCTTTCCTATTAACTGACTACAGTTGCTTCATTTGACTGAATCAGGTAAGATCCAATATATAAGGCTGATCCTGTAATTTTCTGTAAGCTGCTGGAGTCCTGCTCATCGTTTGGGGGTAACCCTTTTTTCAGAATCGTACCACTGAAATAAAAATCAGATGATTTTACCTGTTTCTGCAGGATTCTGTAAAAACAGATTTAGCGTGGCATTTGTCAGTTCACATTGACTTGTTCTGATCCTCAAAGCCTGAATGCTTCCAGTGGTTAATAGATTATTCTCATACTTTTGTCTAAAATTAGGGGATTTTTAAAAAGGAATTAGCTGTGGAGGAGGTATTCCAAAAGCCAGATAACTGGAGTTAGTGCTTTTGAATAACATCTTTTGGAAAAAACAATACCTGAGAAATTTGGTCTGATAATTTTGGTCTTTACACCAGCCTCCTGCTCTGTGCCTGTGCTGTGTTTGAGATCCACAGGTAACTGGGAGAACAGCCCAAGGGCCAAAACATTTTGAAGGATGATCTGTGTGTTGGTGGTGGGTGTTGTACTTCGTTAATATTGCAGTTCTAAGCGCTCAGAATGCTGCTGTTTGCCTCCTTCGGTATGGGCCCAAGTGCTCCTGCTCTCCCCGGCCTCTTGACCAGGGCTGTGTGTGCTGGTTGTGGGGAGGAGGAAAAGCCTGCAGGAAAGCTGGGGTCTCCTTCGCTTCGTCAGGTGCCGAGATGCCCCAGCAGATACCCTGCAAGCGAAGCTTGTGGGTGGATGGGGGTGCCTGCATGCCGTGGAGCAGATGTGGTGTGGTGGGGAGGGCTGTAGCTGGGGGGTGCAAGGGCTGGAGCTCAGCACCACTGTGCGCTGCAGCTTGCATGGTAGGATGGACCTCTGGGCCCACGTCCCACTCCTTCCGACGTGTCAGAGTGCTTTGTGGGAGGGGGATAGTGACTAAGCAGACCTGTCTTTTGCTTTTCCTCCCAAACCCTGTGCTTCCTTGCCCAAGGTGTTAAAAAATACTGCAGTACTGACTGGTGCTTTGAGATATGCATGACACTCGCTGTTTCAGTACGGCTCGATTCTGTTTCTTGTTGTAATCGCAGATAATGACATGGGTTTTGGATACAAAGGACCTGAGACCTCCCTCAAGAACCCTAACTACTGACTTCATTCAGTATTTTTCCAAAGACTGTTAAGATGTTTGTACAGTCCTACAAGCAGTAGGAGCACAAGACTTTGTCCCTATTTCCACTGGATACCATCCCTTATTCAATCACGGGGCTAATCCTTTTGATAGAAAAATTTGCATTCCAGTTTGAGAAGGTTCAGCTGAATAAGAAAATGTCCCTGCGCTCTATTTGTGGGTAGCAGGATTAAATTATTCTTTCAAAGACTGTTACAGCAGCACTGCTAGATCTAATTACAGATGATGAAAGAAGTGAAGTAGCAGAGGTTGAACACACTATTCAAGACTCTTAGGTAAAATAAATCAGGGGGATATTTAATGTCAGATTAGTATGGTGGATACTTCAGGCAAAAAATCTTGTTGTTGCAAATGCATTATAAAGTGAAAACCAAATGCATGTATTTATATGTGCACACACATATATTAATGTTGTGACGTATTTCTTTACAAAAGGGTGGGTTTTTTTGTGGTGAAGTTGGTTGATGGCTTGTTCGAATATATGGTTCTTTTGGTTTTGTGTAAAATCACCATCAATTTAAATGGAGCAAAATTTGCTTCTGATGGAGACAGTATAACTTAAAAGGATGCTGGAGTGGAGTGACAATGCCTTAATCAAAGCAAAATCTGTTCAAAATATGTCTGTTGATTAGTTTGCGTGAGGTAGAGCGTAATTGCTTTGACTTTGATTTTGCCCTTAGAAGAAGATGTTTTATAACTGCTGTGGTATCTATTATATATAAAACTTTACATTAGAACTAGAACATCTGTATTTCAGAGAGATGATTTGTATTCAATGGTGTGTGAAACTCCTATGCACCTGGTGTTAAGATGTTTATTGTTTTTAAAAAAGAGGTCATTCTTGTGGATATTCTGTATTGCACTTTTTCGAATACTAAGGCATTTGTTTCAGTAGCTGGTGCATCCCTGGGAAGCAGGGTGTTTTCAGGGAGGCTGTTAAAGGTGATACTTTCTTGCAAGTCTGCTCTGGCTCATCACTCTTTTGCTCAGTTGGTTTTGTGGCTAAAGCTTGGATTTCTTAGTGCAGAAGTGTGGGATTCGGCTCTGAATCTGTTTCAGATCCAGCACTGACGCTCAGGAAAATCAGTTATTCTCTGTATGTCTGTGCTTCTGCTTTGAAAGTTGAGAGTAAAGTTTCTTCCTCTTCCACACCCTTTATAATAAACCAAAAAAAGCCCTTTATTACTTATTGTACATTATTACAATGTACAATACTACATTCTCAAGGTGCAAGTAGAAGATGCTGTTAATTATACACAAATGCAGGCTCCGCAGCTGTCATCTACAAAAGAGTTTGTAAACAAGGCATGTGCACCTAGCTGACTTTTCTTGTACTCTTTGTGTGAACCTGAAAAGTGTTACCCCCCCCCCCCAAAAAAAAAAAAAAAAAAAGAAATGCATTTTAACATAAGGTACAGACAGCTTATTATATAGGCAAATTCTCCCCTGGTTGTGTGCGGTCTGTGTTGTGTAACCACACGATGGGTGAATTACTTACTTGGTAGACAGAGGCAGCTCTTTTCAGCAGAGTGGGAGAAATGAGTTGCTGCGGGACTTGGCTGGAGTGCTGGGAACTGGGTAGGATGGGGGAACGAATTGTTTAGCTCTCTAAAGTTGGTCCTGCTACATCTAAAATAACTATAGGAGAAAGAGATCAAAAGTTTTAGTAAATGATCCTGTTCATATTGCACAATCAGAAGTTTTCTTTGTCGTTCCCATCCCCCCCTTCCCCAGTTGTAAGTTTCCATTCCTTGATCTAGTCACTGTTTCCTTCTCTTAAAAATGTTTGTTGTTGGACAGATGGGTATTTCTAATACTTATCCAAAAAGTCTTTACAACAAGAACCCCTTACAAACAATCCTCCAGGTAGATGATAGGAGCCTTTGTTTGTGTCTGGTGCCAAAATGAGTTACAGAGAGCAAACCCAGCGTGGTAGCTCAGTAATGCTGTCTCATATCTCCTGCAACAGACTTCATGTGGGTGTTCATCGTTTCACTGACACATGCTTTGTGTAATTCCTTTTCATGCTGAGTGCCTGTTCACACACTTTCTTGGTCATTAAAACGATTTTTGCAGAACACCTAGGACAGAGGTACTTTTTAGTTTACCTTAGCATGGCTGAATACGTCATTGTGACTGCAGAGTCTAATGATTCCTTGCAAAATGTGCTGGCTTCAGAAGCTTGATGAGATCGCTTACAGCAAAGAATTAGGTGCTGTGGGAATACATCTTCCTACCTGGGAAGACACAGAGCATGGTGGGAGAAAAAGGGTTGGACATCTCTTAATTTATGATTTAACTTAATACTTTCTGTGCTCACTTACTCCTTGTGCTTTTTCTGATTTTTTTTTATTTATTTTGAGAGTTATTAAGCTGGTATGTTTGGCAGAACCTACAGGTGTGTGTAGGCTGGGTCTCCTGCTTAAATGAGTTGGCTAGTGTATGTATTTGCTGCTCTTTCCCTTTCACCTTCAAAGGGCAAGATCTGGCAGGTGTTGACAGCCTTTTGTAAATACACAGGGATATCAGAAAATTATCTTTCCGTTAATCTTTTTTCAAATAATTTGTCTTTTATGTTTGTGAAAAGTCCTTTGTGGAAGGAGGTTTGCATTCTGTAGCAGCTTTTCAGCCTTTCTGAAACTTCTGTCTAGGTATTTGCATGGCGTATGCACAAACTTCTGCCGAGTTAATTTAGTGTGGCTGAGCTATATGAAAAGAGGACCAAAATTCATTTCTAAGTGTTCTGAACAGTGTGCCCATTCCTAGTAAGCGTGCTTCTCTGTGCAATGCTGTTGTCATTGCAGATTATTGAATGGTAATGTGATTTATTTCATTAGACAACAAATACCCTCTACATTTCCTGAGCTACAGGTTAGGGAGTATTAACCTGGTGGTGTTTGGTGCTCTGCAAACAGTCAGGGCACCTCTTTGCACTAGGTGAGCTGCTACCGAATAGTCACTGGGCTCGGGTCAGCAGAAGGGCTGGCAGCTTGACTCGAAAAGGTTATAGTCTTGTGCCCTGCATTTGCATTCCCAGAAAGGGAATATTTTAGTCTTTAAAATAAAATATAATAGTGTTAGACTTTAGGTTCCATTTCCACCCCTTGCAGTCCTGTTCTCTTCTTGCCCTCTCCCTGCCTATCCATAGCTTGAAGAGTTGATTTTCGTCTCTTGCATTTATCCCTTTAGGGTTCTTTGTACTGCTCCCTATTGTTCTTTTTCCGAGATAGTGGTCTCCCCTCTCATCCCATAGTTTCATAGCTTTTAAGGTTGAAAAAAAACTGCTGAAACTAATCTACCTTCGGTATAATGTATTCTGGAATTCCACTTTTACTCATATCTGTATTTTAGGAAGCAGTTTTGTTTAAGAACTGAGTAAAAGAGGGAATCATCCTTTTAGCTTTTGGAGCTTTTTGGCATGCTGTTTCTGCCAGTGAGATGGGTGTTTTTCCAAACTGGGGGAATTTGAGTGCTCTGTTTATATGTACTCAAGGTACTGTAGGTGTTTTGTTATCTTTAATGTGGTGTCTTTATGTCAGCACTGCTTGGTGCAGAAAGTCAACTGTTGCAGTCTGGTTTTTCCTCTCTTTGGCTTTGTTCTAGGTACATGTCCTCTTTGTAAGTTGCGTTTTCTTTTCTTCCTCACAGTTTTAAGAATTTTGATTTGGAAGACTCTCAGAAGTGTGCAGTAGACTGGTTGATGATCGGCCCATCTTCCAAGAGGGAGGAGTACAAAGTGTGTGGGTCTTCCATACCTCCGTCCTTCATCTCTGCAAGGGACCATGTTTGGATATTTTTTCATTCAGATGCATCAAGCTCAGGACAGGCTCAGGGATTTCGCCTTTCTTATATTAGAGGTAAAACCTTACAGTTTTGTTGGCTTCACTTATACTCTGTCTGGCAAAAATTGAAGATGGTATTATTTTTTGTTGACAGGACTCTTGGGCCAGTCTTAACGGCTGTGAGGTGTTAGCATGGTAACACCTGACGTTATTTCTGCTTGGCTTTTTAACAGTATTCCTGAAGTGTACTGGCCTGACCGTTTGACTTGTGACATGCAGGGTAGACATTAAAAAATTATGTCAGGTGGTTCCAAAAGTTTTGATACTGACTTGTTCTTGCACTCTTTCACAGGTAAGATAGGTCAGGCTGTATGCCAGTCAGATGAATTCCGTTGTGCAAATGGAAAGTGTATTCCCAGTACTTGGAAGTGTAATTCCATGGATGAGTGTGGCGATAACTCGGATGAGAGAAACTGCACTGTCCCTCCAACAGAGCCTCTGTCCAGCATCTGTCCCTCAGGAATGTTCCAGTGCAGTGCAGCCCACTCCACCAAATGCTTGATGAACGAGCTGAGATGTAACTCAGTGAAGGACTGCAGTGATGGTTCGGATGAAGATAATTGTCCTGATCTTTCCTGTGGCAAAAGGCTGGATAATTTTTACGGATCTTTCGCTTCCCCAGATTTATTCCGTGCTGATCACAGCAGATCAGACCTTCGTTGCACATGGTATGTGGACACACAAGATAATCGACACGTTCTGTTGCAGCTTGATTTGCAGTTAGGCTACAACGACTACGTAAAGGTGTATGATGGCATCGGAGAGAGAGGTGATAAATTAATGCAGACATTTTCGTACCACAACAATAGGCATTCGGTGAGTGTGGAGTCGTCAAAGGGGCAGCTCACTGTCTCATACCATGCCCGCTCCAAGAGCACTGGCCATGGGTTCAATGCAACCTATCAGGTGAAAGGCTATTGCCTTCCTTGGGAACACCCTTGTGGAAGTGATGAGGAGTGTTTCACAGATAAGCAGCATTGTGATGGCTGGTGGCACTGTCCAAATGGCAAGGATGAGGAGAACTGCCCCGCTTGCCAGAAGAATGAATACCCATGTGAAGGAAACAGTGGGCTTTGTTACTCAATACTTGACCGCTGTAATAACCAAAAGAACTGCCCAGATGGCTCGGATGAAAAAAACTGCTTTACTTGCCAGCCGGGAAACTTCCATTGTGGTACAAATCTGTGCATCTTTGAGACTTGGCGCTGCGACGGCCAAGAAGACTGCCAGGATGGAAGCGATGAACATAACTGCCTGGTGATCGTTCCCAGGAAGGTCATCACAGCTGCTCTGATAGGGAGTCTCGTGTGTGGCTTGCTGCTGGTGATAGCACTGGGTTGTGCATTTAAATTATATTCTCTGAGGACCAGGGAATACAGGTAAGCATCTTGCTTTTATGTTGCTTTAATAGCTGTGTTTGGTTTTTTTACCCTTTTTGTTTAAAGGAAAAAAAGTTGATTGTTAATCAGAGAATTTGCAAAATACTGTGAAACTAATCCAAGGAATTGATGACAATTAAATAGCAGTCGCAGCATTAGGCTTAGAAAGGAGTAGTTCAGATTTTTTTGAAGTAGTGAGGGGATCATCAGCTCTTCTGTGACCTAGAAGAAATACGCATTTATCGTGCAGCCTGGCAGAACCTGTATTTAACTTCCATCAAAACTGTTTTGAGCAATTTCCTCTCTCCCCCTCCTCCCCCTGCAACAAACCCCTTGCCCCTGCCAAAAATTGAATGCTGAACTGTTACAGTGAAGTCTTTGCTGAATCTGAACTGGATAACCCCTGACCCCTCCCCATGTACTCTGGTTCTCAGTTCTACCAACAGTGATGCCCTGCAGTGGTAGGGCTGGGTGGGTTCTGGGCAGGAGTCGTTAACCTCCATTGTTGCCACTGGTGTGAGCTGTGCCCCTTTCCCCTGGTCCTGGATGCCTTGTTGTATGGATAGTGTGTGTGTTTCTGTGCCTGTGTGTTACATGTCTGTGCAAGCACGGTTCTGCCCTTTGGGAGAGAGCAGTAAGGGATTTTTTGATGCCCATCTCTTGTCGTATGCACCAGCTCCGTGCTATGCTGCTGACACAGTTTGTTTTCAGCACAGTGTGCTTTACATTCTGTCCTGATCAAATCTGCATGATTAAGGAACTGGAAAACAGCCTCCATGCTATGTTGGGAACCTTGGTGCCTCGGTTCTGGCAGGACAGCCAAAGCTCTCTGCAGCTGCAGGCTGCCCCTGTTGTGTGATTGTTTCCAGTTCTTAATGTTGTCTTTTCCAAAAATAACCTTCGCATCCTTGCTGAACAAGTTACCACTGTTACTGGCATAAGCTGGCCAACTGAAAAAACTTCAGTTGCCACAGAGTCCAACCCAGGACTGCACCGACAAGTTTGCTGATTTGATTCACTGATGCTTATTCCCTGTGCTTTTACTCCTTCTGTTTATTTTAGCACGCTGATAAAATTTTCACGGAGCCTAGTTGAAGGTTTGCCTTTTTGCTGCTGGTGTGAAGCTGTCCGCAGTGCTTTTAGACATTGATGTGAAGGAGGCAGCACAAACCAATTTGTTACTTCTCTTCCATGTTTTCTCTCTGGTTCTCTTTCCAGAGCATTTGAGACCCAGATGACCCGACTCGAGGCAGAGCTTGTGCGACGGGAAGCTCCCCCTTCCTACGGACAGCTGATTGCACAAGGACTGATCCCCCCAGTTGAAGACTTCCCTGTGTACAATGCATCACAAGTACGAGTGCCAATGAACCTATCGGCAGCCAAACTACCATAAATTAGATAGAACGCAGTTCCAGATTCTTTCAGTGGCTGTGCTAATTATGTGGAAGCCATACAAAAATGTATGTGTTTTACTTGGAGCTGAGGAACCACAGTTAACAAGTCTTGGTGCTGTGGGTAGTTTTGGACATGTTAAATGTATTTGCTAGCAAACAGCAGTGAGATAAGCACATGCTGTTTTGCTGTACATCAAGACAGAATGAACAGAGACAGAGAAAAAGGTTAGGAAGTAAATAGAAAACAGGCTTTTCAAGCTGAAACTGTAAATGTGCCTGAAGCAGTAAGAAAGTACGATCTTTAGCAGTATTTTTGGGAAATTCTGGGATTATTTTTCATTTACAGATACATTACATTGGGAAGCCATTAAGTCATTCTTCTGTTTCATTGCTGAGTTCTCAAAAATCTCCTGTGCCCTGTCAAAAGTATCCAACTGTGATATAAACCACCTGTAGTTTGTTGCTCGAGTGGAGAAGGGGTTTGCCTTGGCCTTTCTTCTCTGCTGTGGTCATAAGCTTCTGAGGATCCTCTGCTGTTGCTGATGATAGAGGACTCGGTGGTTTGCAGTCTGGTTCTTCAGTAGTGATCTGATTGTGTGGGCAGAGCATCTTCTTGGGCAGACAAGTAGAAGTTAAAGGAAACGGTCTAAGGGAGAGCCTTGTGGTACAGGCAGAGCTGTCTGCTATTACATGGTTTTATTACACATACTTATTAGATAGAAAATACGTGTTTAACAAGGGATTGTAGGGATCAAGTCTGAGTGTTCTGGTAAGGTGGAGATATTAGTGGAAAGAACATGACGTAAGAGAAGTCTTGTGAGTATGTGTGAAGTCATAGTTCGTTACATCTGTGTTACAGGCTTCTGTGCTGCAGAACATTCGAACAGCCATGAGGAGGCAGATGAGGCGACACTCGTCAAGACGGAGCTCATCTCGGCGGCGCTTGGGCAGGCTCTGGAACAGACTCTTCCACAGACCTCGGGTGAGAGGACAGATCCCGCTCCTGACGCCTGCCCGCACTTCACAGACTACACTGGGCGATGGAATCATCAACCGTGCTGATGGGACTATTAGGAGCCCTCCGCCTTCCCCCGAAGGACCTAGTTTAGAGTCAAATGCCCATGGTCAAGCCAGGGGCTTACAAGAAGCTGGATGTAGCAGTTTGCAGCCAGAGACTGAAATCACAGAGCCATCGCCTTCAAATGTCTTACCGAGTACTTGCACAGCAGCACACGCAGAGCCTGAGGCTGGACGCACTGATAAATCTTTAGGTGCTGAGACCTCCGGCAGCGAGCTTAAGCAGTCCAGTAAAGTGGATTCGGGAAAGGCTTTCAGAGATCCTTTATCTGAAAGTGTTACAGAAATGATCCATGGAGGGTCAGCGTCCAGGAGGACTGTCCCAGAGGACAGTAATTTAAGTAGAAGTCATCCGCTGAGTGAAGAGCCATGTAGGTTACCCTTAAAAAAGTGGGAGTCTGCTTACCCAGACAGCCCTATGAATGTTCGTATCCAAGTGGATGGACAAAACCGATGTTGCCCTAACTCATACCGGGAGGAGCCTTTGGGTGTTCATGCGGCTTGTTGCCATTCTGTGGAAGTGCCAATGTTAGAGTCCTCTACTCCCCTCTCTGAAATCAATACCAGTGATGATGAGTCTTTACTTGTTTGCTAATAAAAATTTTTGGTTTGGCCCTGTAAATTTTGTATCTTTGTTGTTTATATGACAGTGCACTTTGATGATAGGTGGTATGTCTGTGCTCTCGACTTTGTCTCTTAAAACCAGTGTGCTTTAATGCCGCAGGGAGTACAGTACCAGACTAAATGGGACAAGTTTTTGTCTTCATTGCTATTCCTGAAACTCCAGTGGGGCAAAAGTAGGCCAGTGTGTGATGTCAGGGGCTAGGAGAGCAAGAATGTGTCACTGCAGTTTGGAGGTGTCTCCATCCTCTGGTATTCCTTCTGTGCGAGTATCCACTCTCTGTTCAGGGAATTCATGTTTCTTTGCTTTTCAAGTGGTCTTATTGAAACTGGAGAGCGCTCTGCTGGAACCTGGGGGGGCAGGCACCCTTTGTCATTGTAACTCTGAGTACTGAACGAGAAATAACACTGTTGTCTTTTTAGACATCAAAGTTTAATTAAAATGTAATAATTTTAATTACAAATACTTAGAAGGAAATAAATCCTCTGTAGCTTCCTCTTTATAGAAATTGCTCACTTCTCTTGCTCCCTTCAGAAATGTTTTGATGGCCATGTGTAATAATTTGATGTAATAACTATGTGATCCTGGCACAGCTGGTCAGTGAGCCAGCCAGGGGAGATGCCCCACTGGACCGGCTGCTTGTGAACAGAGAAGGACTGATGAGTGATGTGGTGGTTGGAGGATGCTTTGGGCACAGTGATCATGAGATGTTAGTTTTCAGTTCTTGGTGAAGTAAGGAAAGAGGGGGTCAGCAAAACTGCTACCTTGGACCTCCAGAGGACAGACTTTGTTTAGGAGCCCGGCTGACAGAGTCCCTTGGGAGGCAGCCCTGAAGGGCCAAGGGCTCCAGGCAGGCTGGACATCCTTCCAGAGGGAAGCCTTAAAGGCGCAGGAGCCGGCCGGCCCCATGTGCCCAAAGTCGAGCCGGTGGGGAAGGTCGGCCTGGCTGAACAGAGCTTTGGCTGGGACTTGGGGGGGGGTGGGGGGGGTGGGGAGGGGAAGGAGAGTTTTGTGACCTTTGGCAGAAAGAGCAGGCAATTTGGAAGACTACAAGGATGTGTTGAGATTATGCAGGGCAAAGATTAAGGAGGTGAGATCCCAGTTAGAACTCTGGCTGACCACTGCTGTAAAAGATAAAAAATGTTTTTATAAACAAAAGCAACAAAAGAAGGGCCAAAGGGAATGTGCATCCTTCGTTGGGTGTTGGGGGGAACATTGCCACGGAGGATGAGGAAAAGGCTGAGGTACTTAATGCCTTCTTGGCCTCAGTCTTTAGCAGCAAGACCAGCTTCCCTCAGGGTACCCAGCCCCCTGAGCTGGAGGATAGGGACGGGGAGCACAATGAAGTCCCCACAGTCCAGGAGGACACGGCCAGTGACCTGCTGCTCCATTTAGACACGCACAAGTCCATGGGGACGGATGGGATCCACCCGAGGGCACCGAGGGAGCTGGCGGAGGAGCTCGCCAAGCCTCTCTCCATCATTTATCAGCAGCCCTGGCTACCCAGGGGGGGCCCAGCTGACTGGACGTCAGCCCACGTGATGCCCATCTCACAAGAAGGGCAGGAAGGAGGATCTGGGGAACTACAGGCCTGTCAGCCTGACCTCGGTGCCAGGGAAGGTCATGGAGCAGCTCATCCTGAGCGCCTTCACACAGCACGTGCAGGGCAACCAGGGGGTCAGGCCCAGCCAGCGTGGGTTTGTGAAAGGCAGGTCCTGCTTGATGAACCTGATCTCCTATGGCAAGATGGCCCACCCAGTGGATGGGGGAAAGGCTGTGGATGTTGTCTATCTAGACCTTGGCAAAGCTTCTGACACAGTCTCCCACAGCATCCTCCTGGAGAAACTGGCTGCCCATGCCTTGGATGGGTGCACTCTTCTGCTGGGTAAAAAGCTGGCTGGACAGCTGAGCCCAAAGAGCGGTGGTGAATGGAGATAATCCGGCTGGTGGCTGGTCACAAGTATCAGGGCTCAGTATTAGGGCCAGTCCAGTTTAATGTCTTTATCAATGGTCTGGATGTGCACCCTCAGTCGGTTTGCAGATGACACCAAGCTGGCCAGGGCCGTTGATCTGCTTGAGCATGGGAAGGCTCTGCAGGGGGATCTGGGCAGGCTGGGCTGATGGGCCGAGGCCAGCTGTGTGGGGTTTGACAGGGCTCAGTGCCGGGTCCTGCGCTTGGCCACAACAACCCCACGCAGCGCTACAGGCTGGGGAAGGGTGGCTGGGAAGCTGCCTGGTGGAAAGGGACCTGGGGGTGCTGGTTGATGGCCAGCTCAGCATGAGCCAGCAGTGTGCCCAGGTGGCCAAGAAGGCCAATAGCAGCCTGGCTTGTAGCCAAAACAGGGTGGCCAGCAGGACAAGGGAAGCCCTTGTTCCCCTGTGCTTGGCACTGGTGAGGCTGCACCTCGAATACTGTGTTAGGTTTTGGGACATAGAGGTGCTGGAGCGTGTCCAGAGACGGGCAACGAGGCTGGTGAGGGGTCTGGAGCACAAGTCTGATGAGGAGCGTCTGAGGGAACTGGGGGTGTTTAGCCTGGAGAAGAGGAGACTCAGGGGGGACCTTATTGGTCTCTCTACAGCTACCTGAAAGGGGCTGCAGGCAGGTGGGGGTCGGTTTCTTCTCCCAGGTAATAAGCAACAGGACAACAGGAAATGGCCTCAATTGCACCAGGGGAGCTTTAGATTGGATATCAGGAAAAATTTCTTCACGGAAAGTGTGGTCAAGCATTGGAACAGGCTGCCCAGGGAGTCACCATCCCTGGAGGTGTTTAAAAAACTTGTAGATGCGGTGCTTAGGGATACGGTTCAGTGATGGACTTGGCAGTGCTGGGTTACTTGGGGGTCCTGGGTTGCACTTGGTGATCTCAAAGGTCTTTTCCAATGTAAATGATCCTATGTACCTTGAAGCATTCACTAAAACCAAAGTTTCTGCATAGAGTGCCCGGAATGGTACCAGGTGTCTTACCTGCTAAAGCTTTGTAATAAAAGATCAGCAGTGTTTGGTTTAAGCGGAGTGCATTGAATCCCAGTTGCAGCAATATTTCTTTTTTATGTTGTCATGTTACATTCTCTTCATTGTGATGTTGTGAAGGTTGAAGAATTGTTTGCTTTCTCCCTACTGTCTTTTTCCCTCCTCCCTTTTGTTTTCAGGCACTTCTATGATGATGCCACTTTGGGTGAGCCCTGAAGGATACTGAGGCTTCACAGCTCCCATTGGCTGCAGTAGGAAGTACCGAGCACTTGGTAACTGTCAGGATCAGACTTTATTTTAGTTTGAAATAAAAACTGCTACCTGGGTGCAGATGTGTAAATCAGGTTTTTTTATTTTTAGAGGATGCTGTTTTGTTTTGCTTTTTTTCTTTTAAAAATTGAAACAGATCAGTGCCATTTTCAAAGCTGATGCTGTGTGGATTGTACAACACTTAAATGTAAACTGGTGCCTTTTTGTTTTTTAGAGTGTAATTAAAAGCAAGTGAGTGAGTTACCTGGAAGAAGGGTGACATTGCTTAACCAGGAGTGACTCAGTGCAGAATGACAGAACATGACCGTGTGATAGCTTGTCCCTGTTGCGATGGTTGGGGCTTGGCCGAGCTCCCCCACGCTCTAACAAGAGCTCTGCTTCAGTTCTCGTGATGCAGTGACAAACTCAAGTGCTTTATATAGGAATTAACAAGGAAACTGATGCTCCTCTGTAAATACCCGAGTGCTCTGATGCCTGTTTCTTGCTGTTGGAATTCAAGTTACCCAGAGTTATTAACTGAACTTGTAAAACTGAGGTGGAATTTGGCATCTGTGGACCTGGGCTCTGCTGTCTGCAGGACCCTCCTGGCTGTAAAGGCAAACAGGCTTGTGCAGTAAACAGTTAAGTTTACATCAAAGTGTCAAAATATTTGTTTTCTTTAAATGGGCTATATGTTGCCCTGGATCTTTTACTAGGACTGCCTTTGGGGGAGTGCCTTAAAAAGAACAAGGAATAGGACTTTGGCGTGACTGAAATGTAACATGGAAGAATTGATATAATTATTTTTCTCTTGGGTTGCAAATTGAATTCCTACTATGCATTCCAGAGGCAGAAGATTCAAATTCCTTAAGGGCATTAATAGCAGGAAAGGTTTGTGGCAAAATGCATAACAAGTAAGAGTCGTAGTTACATTAAATAAATATTGCTCACTCATTTTTTCCAAGTGCTTTTGTGATCAGAATTCATGAAAGGAAATGTAGTTTTGAAAGACAACATGCTTTTGTAGCGCATGTAAACATTCCGGGTACATTCCACCTTTGCAAGGCCATGTACTGTAGTCATTACACTGTCAGGGCTGGTGTTTGCATCTAAGGCCACAGGTTTTAGTGTCTTTTATTTTTATTTTTTTTAATGTAGAGGTAATTGGAAATACATAAAATCGTATGTGTGAAGCAGGTAATTAAAATTGGGAGGAAGACTATATTTCAAGGGTAATATTGTGCAGATATGAAGGACCTTTAGAAATAAGTGTATATTTTATTCTGTTAAGAGAAATGTATTTATATAATAAAATAATGTTGATCATACTATACCTTAAACTATCACCGCTGTAAGGCTCTTAAAGTTGCAATATGTACTTCAGAATACTACTGTATTTTGGGAACAACACTGAACAGCTAACACTTTTATTTTAAGATGTATAACTTCACATAATTTCTTATATATCTTAACATATTTTGTGTACTGATCCATTTGATAACTCGGTGGAAATTTCATTGAGAAGGTTTTACTTTTAGAACTTAAAGTCCAGGTTAATGAAAATTTGATGCTTGTACCATACAGAGATGTCCAGGGCCCTCACTGCTGGAATATATAGCCTTGCATCAATGAGAGCTACAAGCCCTGGTGCTCTTTGTAAGCACCTAACTCCTGTATTCTGCAAGACAGTGTTCTCTCCCAGCTCCCCTAGTTCATTCCTTGGAGGGAAGAGTCACAATTTACTGTTAATTTTGCAGAAGAAATCTCTGTCTGTGCTGTGAGCACAAACAATGCGTTGCATTGTCTTGGAATGTCAATACCGAAGAAACTGCAAAGCCTGCCTTAGTGTGTGCTGCCCTTCCTCCAGCTCTTGTAAGCACTGAGCAGTGAATCAACCATCCTTGAAGACACCGAAGTTCTGTTTCATGTAAGCTGCCTCCTTGTATTCAGAACTTCTTAAAGAAAAAAAAAATAATTGGGAAGCTGCTGCTCTGCCAGGCATATGATCAAGATTATCTCTTTGTTGCATTTCTTTGCTCAGTGGAAAGTATCACACTTTAATGACTATAAAACCTGAAGTTAATCAGCTAATAAACTTGTTAACATTTTTTGTCATTTTAATACTGCTTTTCTGCATTCTTTAAAAATTTTTGTAGACAGAAGGGAAACAAAGTTTTTAAGATAACTGTTTTTTTTTTTTAAAGATACAAAAGTCACCTGTCCAAGCAGCCAGAAAACCCCTCCCTAAGATATTCTCCAAACAGAGAAGAATACCTACACTGTTTTAAGAAGAATGGAAGCTCATAGGCAGCATTAAGGGAAAAGTGCTCCCCTTACATTTTCTCTTACTGTTATTAAAACATAGGGAATATTTCTGTTTGAAATTCTGGCACCTTCCACTTTGTGTATTACTCTGTGAATGTACTTGTTTTCTTTGTTCTCTGCTGTGGTGGTTGGGTTTTTGTTTTGGTTTGGTTTGCGTTTTATTTAAATGTTGTATATATTCATTTAGATACAATGTTTTACCATAACATATGTACAGGTATATGGTTCAGGTATGGCATCATGGTTGCCAGTGTCTGCTGGTTCCTGGACAATGATGCTAAGCAAGTAAGATGCTGGGCATCATCATACTTTGCTCTTGCTTTTGGATCTCTTAATTTTTAATAAAATTTCACACGCCCAGAGACTGTGGGTTTCTGACTGTTACTCAACACCAAAGATGAAGGGTGCCTAAATTGTGCTCCCGCAGCCTTTGACTCTTGACTCTGCATGTGCCAACCCATGGCTCAATGTGTGGCATGAATATGAAGGGTGGGTTTTTTTTTTTTGTTTTGTCTGGGTGGTTTTGAGGTTTTTTTTATTACCTGCTTTTTCTGGTAGCTGAAGCTGTGGAAATGCATCACTTTTTCAAGTAGCACATTTGAAATCTTAGCACTAGCAATTCACTGTTGTATGCAACTGCTTTTAAAATGCGTGTATGTGTATACTCCAAATAACAAAAAGAAGCCCTGAAATATAAGACTGTTAGGTGGTTAAAAAAAATAGTAATAATTTCTGAAGTACAGTCTCTCATTCCTGTTGCTGAGGGCAATGCTTGTTTTGATGATAATTCCCCTTCCTTGTGCTTTGGAGGGTACAGCTGGCTCTGTCCTGCTGTTTTCCTCTAGAAGATAGGAGCTGAGTTACTTTGTGTTGACAGATTTACTCTACAGACTCGGAAATCTTTATCTGTATTGAAAAGAATTGGACGGACTTTATGGTCATCCAGATTTATCCGTAGCCATGAGGGATGGGAGGACACGTCTTGGTGCAGAGGGATAATCCCTCCTTACCTAGTAGAAAGTGTTTGCTTTGTGTTGTCGTGAAGTGCTGGTTCAGCGGCAATGGCACAAGCAGTAATACTACAAACTGTATCCTGACGTGAGTGAGGCCGAAATGAATCTAGCCCATCAAGTGGAAATGGAGTGATAGATGACACCTGTGCGTTTGCGGCAGTTGACAGCAGTGCAATAGGTATGTCTTATGACAAACCAGGGAGCTAACTCAACAAGCCTTGAGGGAATTACGTATTTTTTAATCGGATCTTTCTCTGGGAGGGAGAAGAGCTGCTTTTGCTTTTTTAAGATTTTTGGTCTTTGCAGCAAGCTGAGTTTTGCTTTCCTGGGCAGGTGTTGGGGTTTAAAATCCAGTACCAGCGGCTCTCTGCCCATGACCTGAACCTCGCGGGCAGCAGACCTCACCTCCCGCCTCCCGTCAGCCTCTTACCCCAGCAAACCGTTCAGCGGGCCATCCTGCCCTTCTCACACTCCAGCTCCTGTGTGCCTGGCCACAGGGCTTAAACGGTGAGCAAGGCTGGTGTGAGTGGTGCAGGGTCACATTCTGTTCCCTCTGCGTTCCGTGTGTTTCCTGCCCTATGGTGCCTTCTAGGTCTCACTCCCTTCTGATGCCACCTCTTACCTTAGGACTCTAGGTCAAATTTCTTTTTGGCCTTTCAGCACCTCTTGGTAACTTACTAATCCTTGTCCTTGGATTTTCCTTTTTCCTTTATCCGAGTGCAGAAGTGTCTCATTGAAAGTAGAGCATGGTTGAGAAGCATCAAGGACCAAGGAGGGGAGATTTAAAAACCAAAGAGGCTTTGCCTGTACTCGCAGCTGGAGCTGGAGCTGGAGACTGTGTATAGCCACCTGAACTCTAATGCTTTAGGAGAAGACAAATTCCAAACAAGGTTCACCCTTCATTTTTTTATTTTACATCAGTAACTGCTTGTCATTCCGTGCTTGGTACAAAGGGGCTGGAAAGCACACGTGTTACGAGAAATACTTTGATAAAAGCCTCTGAAGATGAAGCATGGGACAGCATGTTTGCTGTTTGTTTGTTCATTTGTTTGCTTTCCTCTCAAAGATGAGTAATTTTATTTAGATTCAGCTCTTCGGCTTGGAGAGGCACATTTGCTTTCACAGCATTAGCTTGTTCACAGAAAGGCAACGGCAACGGCTCTGTCCTGGGCTGCCCCGTGCACCGCAGCCCCTGCCCGGGCGGTGGTAGTGCTCTTCGCGAGCCACCAGCTCCAGCCCCGTGGTCGAAGGCTGAGTCAGACCTGCGCTTTCAGCAGCGATTGAGCGTGGCTAATGAAATCTTGTCTGCATATTTTTGGATACATTTTTTGTAAAGATGCTTCCAACTCAAATGTATTATTAAATACCCAGTGACTCATCGGTCCTTCTCGGGTTGGATGAAAGCTCTGAACCGATGTGAGTCTCTTTCCCTGACCATGCTGAGATCAAACTCTCCTGATTTATGTACTAATGCAAACTGAAAACAACCCACTCCTTTATCAAGTTTATGAAAGAGCAGCCAGGCCAGCAGCAGCACCTCTGCCTCATTCTCCTTGTGCTTCCCGTCGGTGCCCCCCCAGCTCCTCTTTCCTACTGAGCATTGTCTGGGATCATCTGGGAGAGGGACTATCTTCCCAGCCTCCATTCTGCGCAGCACGTGGCACACTGACGTGATGATCTCTTTGCTACATGTCTCAATGCGGTGATAACGCAGGTAAGAATAATCCAATACATCTTTTATTGACTTCACATTAAGCTGACTTACAGGTGATACTCTTGTTAATACTTGCATTATCTTGTTTCCCCCCTGAAATTCTCTGGATGCTGTATTATTGCTGGCACTAAAAGAATTGACAGCACAGAGTATTTTTCCGCATTACAGCCTCTAACATTTTATGTTACATAAATATAATAGCATATAATACATAGTCATATATAGTATTGCACTGCTTTTAAAGCTTTGTTTGAACTCCTTTCTTTTGGAAACAACTTGCTTTTCCGTATCGAGAATCAGTATTCTTGGCATGCTTGTGTTGTCAGCTGTCTCAAGGTTTTTCTTTTGTTCATTGGGCTTTAAAATACTGCAATTATGTCCCCTTTGGGCCTGTTGCTTCATCTTTTGGAAAAATTGCACTTAACAGGGTTGAGCGCACTGCTAAATCTCATTTAGCATATGAATTTATCTTTCTAGTTCTGTACATTGATTTCTATGGTTAGAAATCGTGCATGTTAGCAACTAATGTAAAGCCTTTAAAAATAATATATGTGATGTGGGGAGCACAGATGAAGCTGTTCCTAAAAATGAAGTAAGACGTTGCAGAACACGTTTGAGGGACTGGTATGTAATTCAAAGATGAGCTCTACTAAATGATTCTGTTCTAAATTCAGCCTTCTGATTTAAGGCCAAATGTTGGTTGTCTTAAAACATGGCAGTGTAATCAGGGAAAATCTGAGCTAAACCCAGTTAAAAACTATGAGGCAATTGGTCCTTTTAATTTTGCTTTTGATTTCCTTAAACAATAGACAAGGAAAGCCTTGGTAGCAGTTACAGGATATTATTATTATTATTATTATTATTACTACTACTACTATTATTATTGCTACCTTTCTCATTACCATACAGACTTGTCTCAAGAGCTGCAAAGTTTCCATGCTGGCTGATTTCCATGCCTTAACTATTTAAACAAACAGAAATAAAACCACACCAAAACTTAGCAGTTCTGAAAGCAATCATTATTGCTGGTGCTAGAATACATTTATTTTTCCCACTAGATAATAAAGTTATTGAAAAAATGAATCTGTTAGAAATTATACTACAGAAGGTAGATTTTGAACTATGAAAAATAAGACTCAGCCATGAGAGCCTTTGACTTTGGGTAAGTGTTCAGTTGCTTCTTAGCCAGTATAAATAGGGGAGGTGTGCTGTGAATTTTGAAAAAAAAAAAAAAAAAAAAAAAAAAGCGAGCTGAATATACATTATTTTAATTAGAAAACTCTCTATATTCATAACATTATTTAAAATGTGGAATCTTTTAAAATGTGGAATCTCTCTTTACATGTGTGCATATGTACACACAAACCCACACCTTTTTCTTTAGCTAAGTATATATTTTTATCTTTTATGATTAATAGCTTTATACAAAAAGAAGAGTGTAAGTTGTGTTTCTTTTTAGTGTCTACCATCTGAAAGTTTGGAGGGAGATGGCTAGATATTTAAAAATACTTCTGAATAATTAATTGTGTTGGAAAGACATGTTCCTTGAACTCGCTCTTGATTTTGAGTCTATTCTTAAATCTTTGTTGACCGTGTGGTACTTGATAAACTATGAGGTAATGAATCCTTAAGTTTTGTACCAGGGCCTGCAAGACATAGAAAGATACTTCAAAAATCAAATTCACATGGCTGTTAGCAAGGCTACTGAACATGATAGTTTTTGTTTTCAAAAGTTCCAAAAGAATAGCAGTGATTTAAATTATTGCTCAGAGCTGTTCTCGCATTTTGCATTTCCAAAAGATTCTTTGGTGTGAAAGTGGCCATATTGCTGCAGCAGCAAATCTCTATATATTAATTAAATACATGAACTAGATTTTTTTTTTCCTAGTGGTTGCCACAAATAAAATATGCAAAACACTTTCTGAAGAGCATCTGATGTGATAATGATTTAGGCCTGTTGCTTGGCTGAGCACGGTTGAAATGGGGAATTTGTCTCGGAAGCCATGTGACAGCACCTGACGCTTCAGCAAAAAGGAGACATGCCGGGCTTTGTTCCCATGTTTCCCTTGAGTTCCCACTGCTGAGCCTGCGGCAAACCCCTCCACGTCTCCGTCCTCCCACCGTTGGCACTGGGATTGTGCCCAGCTCCATGCAGGAGTTCCTGGGCGGTGCAATGGGCTCTGTCCCCATCCAGGGCACAGGAACCCGGCCCCACCTTGGCCAGGATACTTCAAAACCGAGATACTTGAGATTTTCATCAATACTTCTTGGGTTTGGGTTTTTTCTGTGACACCAAACGATGCCTGAAGGGTCAAGCAGACCGTTGGTTTTGTGCCTTTTACTCTGAGGTCAGCCCAGGCCGGTTTCTGCTCGGGGCGATGCTGGGGCTCGGGCGCACGCAGCGTGCTCCTGCGGGTGAGCGGAGGGGTGAGCCTTTGCAGCGTGACTTTGACACCTCACATGTCACGTGGGGGTTCACCCCACCCAGGGACAGCCACAGGAATGAGTGTCCCAAGGTCTCCGTGCTTTCTCTTGATTTCTCCACTTTGATTTTGCCTCAGGAGCTGCCCTACTTTTGAAATGCCTAAATTTGTATGTCTCTGATGGACCCTCAGGCTGGCTAAAATCAGTATTCCAGAGCTGTCTCTGTGCTGCTTTCTGCTGCTGAGCAAGTATGCTGCCAGAAAAAAACAACCAGCACCTTATTTTATATTTTATTTATTTTCTTTATTTTTTCCTCTTTTTTCCTTTTTTTTTTATTTATTTTTTTAAGTATTTTTTTTAGGGAAAACCTAAAAGCTACAGATGCCATAAAGTGTATAGCTCATTTTATGGGCTTCACTATTGGAGCTCTAAGAACTTTGTGTGTGTGTTTTGTTTTTTTTTCCAGAAAAACTTTTTGCAAAAATCAGCATGTAAACAAGAAGCCACTTCAGCCTCAGCGGCTGCGTCGTTATTTCCTCGTGACTGTCTCACTCGCCGGCCGTGGGGAGTGGGCCGAGGGTACCTCCTCCTCCACAACCTCCCCCTGAGGGTAGACCACAAAACACAGCTTCTGGCCCCAGCATGTCATGGACTCTGCGAAGAGCAAACGTGCGGGTGGTTAATGGGGATGCTCCTTCTAGACAAGCACGCGATGCCAGGCCAGGGCGATGCGATGTGTGGATGGATGTGTGCCTTCCCGGCTGGGGCTGCTCGACCCTGCTCACAGCCAGCTGCCCCCTCCAGCCCTGTTCATCTCCAGCTCCGTGATAAAATAGTGCTGGTGAAGCAGGGGCCGGCTCAGATGGGGTAGCTTTAGGGATGGCCATCCACAGCCGTTCCCCTGCCCCTGGCAGGCTCCCCGCAGCCGGCCAAGACCTGCTGGTCAGAGCAAAGGGCTGCACTGTGCTTGTTTGGAAGGACTCGCTCGGAACACAAGAATTAAAAGCCAAATGCAACCCAAACATAAAAGACTTATGTGCAGTTTTAATTTTCCGTGAGTGGTAATGTAAGGCTTTCACTGTGCCGTGCAGGGCTTGTGCGGCAGGAGCTGCCGGTGGCACAGCAGGAGGAAAGCGAGGCCGGGAGGAGGCAAAGCTCGCGGCCATTTATTAGCCCTTCCCATTTGTGATAGCTCATTTAGCCTTCATGTGTTTAAAGTTACACCCCTGTGTATCTGCTCCGGGACAGGCTGCCGTGAGCGAGCTGAGTGGATGGGGAGCTGCACAGGAGCACAAAAGGAGGCAAGCGTGCCCAGGGGTGAGCAAAGCAGTTGTCCCAGGGCAAGCGCTGTCTGGCTGCCTTGGCCCGCGGCTGCCTGTGGCCGAGTGGTGCTCGGGCTCACGTGGGCAGTTCCCTGGCTGTTGCAGTGCCAAAGTGCCAGAGGTTAAGCAGATCCCCACAGCCCCAGCACAACCAGTGGCCCTGGGAGCACAGCGAGGCACCGCGGCGCTGGCTTACCTATTAGCCTATTTACACACTTTGGTTTATTTCTCCAGTAGACTCCAAGGAAAAACACTGGCACTCCAGTTAAAATGATAATGAGTCCAACTCCACAGACGACAGGCTCGGAGTATAAGCTGAAGATCAGCAGAAATGCCCAAAACGCCAGGTAAGTGATGGGGATGAGGAGGTTCACCTACCAGGAGAGAGCAGAGCAGAGCATGACTGTGCAGAGCTACAGCAGTGGCTGAGTGATGGCAGGGGGCTGTGGGGGGCTGCAGGCAGCACTGCGGCTTCAGGGACCCCCTGTGGGTCATTCCCCCCTTCCCTCTACCACTATTGACCTCTCTGCTTCATCCCAGCCAGTTCACAAGGTGTCTGCCTGTGTAGCCCATTTTTACACTAATAGCACTTTGGGATACGGTTTGGGACCTTAAAACATTGCCACGACATAAAAAAATAAACCGTTATTCAAAACGGGAGGATGGAAGGCTTGGTGTGCCCATCCCACCCTTCGCACGCCATTGCAACCACGAGATTTAGCTTTAACATTGTCACCTTGATAGGTCTGAAGATTTTAGGTTTCTTCCAGCGTAACACAATCAGGCCTATAATTGTCACTCCGTAGCAGAGGTAGTTAATAAATGACACGTAGTTGATCAGCGTGTATGTGTCTCCAACAAGCATGATGATAAGAGTGGCCAAACACTGCAAAGAGAGAAGCATAGCCTCACTTGAGTCATTGCTAGAAAAGGTAGCTTAAAACCAACAAAAGCAAGAAAAAAAAACAATAAAGCAGTTAAACTCCTTTTGTTTATGGCCCCTAACAGGTGTCTGCTGCCTCCCACCGGGGCTGGGGCTGGATGGGGATTTAGGGATATTTGGGACATGCTGAAGCTGGAGGGTGTTTATAAATACACCAGGTGCGGGCAGGGGTGGCTCTGCTGGCTGCGGCCGGTGCAGGCAGGGCCAGGAGGACTGGCAGAGCTCCCCATCACCCCGCTCCACCTGCTTCTGCCTCATGCCTTAGGAGCTATTGAACCCGACCGTGGGGATTTGTGGGGAAAGGCTTTCTCGCAGACTTAACATTGTGGTCAGTGCACTGTGTTGGTGCAAGTGCCCTGTCTATTATAAAGAATAAGAGCTTTGCCCTTTCCTCGTGCCGGCCCGTGGCTCATCTGCAGATGACTGGCATCATCAATCTTTTGAGCATTACTTGCGTTTGGAAACTGGCAGATGGATGGTGGAAATTTCCATGCTCATGCCTGCTCGTTTATACTGTATTTCTGCCTAACTCTGTAAATATAGGAGAGCTAGCTTGGGGGCCGGGGGCTGCTCCTTGGGTCCCCCACCCCTGCCTGTCCCCAGGAGCTGAGCTGAGCCCTGCCTGCACCACGTACTGGTCCTGTGAACCTTGTCTGCCGGTGGCCAGAGCCTGAGGGAAATTAAACATCTGCAACCGCCCAGAGGGCACTCAGCACTTTGGTCCGTGTTGCTCCAGGCTCTCTTTTTGCCTGTGTCCTTTTTCCTTAATTAGCTGTTTCAGTAGCAAAGCTTTCTTGGGAGGGAGGGCCTCTGTGCCAGGAATTAAGCACCACTGCAATCAACTGACCCTTTGGTCCCTCCATGCCCCTGTCCAGAGCCTCACAGGCTTGGCAGGGGGATTTCAACACCTTTAGCAGTCTCACCACAAAACGGATTTAAAATAGGACAGTGTTTTACATCAGTGCCGTATAAGATGCTCCCTGCTTTGCACTGACAGGCACACGGTGTGGCACACGAGGCGACGACCCTCTCTTGCCACCAGCGGGTTTGCAGCCACCAGCGGGTTTGCAGTGACGCTGCTTGGAATGGTGAGGCTTCGTTCGTAGGTGACATTGATGTGTCAGATGTGCTCATGCTGTGGGTGTGATCCCCGAGTGGTAGGAGGCTGCAGAGGGACACGTTGCTCCCCCCGGTTGCCTGGCCATGGTCACAGGGCAGGTGGGAGAGCCAGCCGCTCCCCACGGTCTTGCTAAAGCACCCCGGTCTGTTTATTTTACATTTAGCTTGGCCCCTTGATTTTTTGAAAGGATCAGTAAAAATACAGGTCTTGCTGGTGATGTTAAAAAGGCCTTTCTCCATGTACAAAGAAAGCTTTCTCTGTGCAAAGAGCTAGGTGTGATTCATTGGAAGAGAAAAAGGGACCTGATGTATTAATTAGCTTTGCTGAAAGGTCTGACCCAGTTTGCTATTGTAGCTGCCTGCACTGTATTATTTTTATATTTCTATTTGTTAAGAAATTAATATTTCCTAGCAGCATTTGCTATACCCTGAGCTGCATTAAAACACCTTCAAATGATGAATTGATATGCGGCGTTGGTTCTGTGCTTTGCACTGTAAATCCAGGGGAATGGTTTGAATGGAGCTGAGGGGCTGGCGTACGCCTGATGGACCGGCCAGCTTGGGTCAGGCAACCCACTCGTGTCAGGGCTGTTTCACAGTGGAACAGCCCCGAACTCAGCGTGTTATTTCAGCCGATGTATTTTTAAGGGCAAAGGAGTTCTGCTGCTATGGCACGAGCAGAGCACAGCTGCCCAGAGGGAGCCAGCACGGTCCAGCTGCCCACGGCAGGGTAGGCTGAGGCCAGTGCACCCCCAAACCCTGCACCAGCAACATGTGGGATGTCTGTGATGGGGCACGAAGCCCTGGGGATGCTGTAAAGCCTCAGCTAGATGTGTGTTTTGTCATAAAAATGGAATGCACAGGAGGCTTATTTGGTGAAATCTAGTCTGGGTGTGTTGTGCCAGCATTGCTGTTCAGGCTGGGAGAGGTGTTTAAGTGCGCACCGTCCCAGCGCATCTGGGGTCAGACCGATGCTGTTTTGATATCAATGGCAAATCTGCAGCTTTCAAGCTGAGATTTCAAGCAAGTGCCCTTTGGGGATTTCCCTTGCTCAGGCCAAGCAGCTGGGGATGGCAGCTCCAGGAGTAATTTTCCTCTTCAACATGTTCTATGCTCCCATAAAACCCATCACCTATTCCAGCTTCACTACTGGTAAAAGCGTATGGAGCTCTCTGTTTCAAGTAATACCTTCTGTAACTCATTAGTATCGTGGAAATTTATGCTGTATAAGTGAGAGAAATCTTTCTGCGGGAGCACATCAGCCACCTGGCCAGTCCCAAACCCTCCCGACACTTGGCCCGTTGACTTCTGACCTTTGCAGTAATGTTAGGAGCACTTTGTCCTCTCCCTGGGACCTGCCGTGTCTCTGGCTTTGGTGGTGGGATCTAAACCAGCCCTGCCCGAGTGGGATTAGCAGTGACCATGGGAATTTCCAAATGCTTGTGGGAAGCAGGCAAAATCAGTCAAAAGAGCTTGTTTTTTCTTGAATGAAGTATCCCTGTTTCAAAAGCCAGTCTCTGTCTCTGCTGTGAGTAGGACAAGAGGTTATGGGTTTAAATTGCAGCTCAAGTTAGGTACAAGGGAAACCCTCCAGGCATCAAGGGTGGTGGGGAGCAGGAGCGGTTATTTCCGAGGCCGAAGGCTGCTCCTCTCCAGGGCTGTTGGAGCTGCTCAGCCAGCACCCACCAGCAGCGTTCCAGGCTGACTCGCTTCTCCTCCTCTGGGGTAAAATGGCCTCTCAAGGACTTTTCCAGCTCTTCTCTCTGTGATTTAGTATTTCTAAAAGCAGGTTACAGGGTGACTGAGCAGAGACGGTAAAACTTACACAGACAAGCAGGGCAGGGATGGGTGTGCAGTGCTTGACGTGGATCATGGCAAGCAAGCTCGGCAAATGGCCTTCTCGGGCACCGGAGAAACATAACCTGGAAATAAGAATAGTAAGGCTGAATCCGCTGGGTGTACAACAGCCTCTTCAATATCTAGCCATATAACATCTCTAATCTCAATTGCCCTCATCGGACTTGCTGTGGAAGGGAGCTGTAGCCTATGGGTGCTGGGCTGCCACTGAGGGGTTGGCTAGAGGCTACCTGCGTGACCTGGTGCGAGTTATTTAAACCAGACCCTTCGGTATACGAGGCCTTTAATGGCTGGAGTCATCTGTGAAATGACCTGCTCTGAGATGCTGAATTACCTCGGTGGAGGAGGAGGACCAGAATCTGTCCAGTCCCTGTCTGCTGGCCAGCATTCCCTCCTTACCCAGGGTGGGACAAATGCTGTGGAGGTATTGTGGTGCTCAGCCGTACACAGCCAAGACATAACCCCCCTCACAGATAATATTTCCAGTGTCAAAAGGGGGTTGGATGAGGTTTAACGTGCCTGAAGATTTCGCTTTTAAGTGCATAACCTGTTACATATGCACTCAGATTTGTTGCGTCTCATTATTCTCATGAAAGTGCTGAGATAAATAACTTTCCCAAGGTACTTAAGACTTGAGTAATTCCCTCAAAAAAATTTATAACTTTTTAATTAAGTTCAGAGAGGTCAATTCATAGAAATAGACTTTATAGACTACAATATAATGGACTTTACAGATCCTGGCCCCACTGTCAGCAGTATGCATGCAAAGCATCTTGCCTGAAAAGAGTTATTCCAGCAGGGGAATGGAAATGTCTGTAACTGGGAACAGCACCAGGCCCTAAAACTCTTCTTTGAGTGAGGCAGTTTAGCTTGTAGCTACTGGAACTTTATTGCTGTAAAGTCGTGTTTGGCTCTTACTGTGAGTTATTCCACATCTGCAGACACTTTCGGTGTTTTGCAAGATATTCCACGACTCCGTATTACATTTGCTGATTCAAAACAGAGCAATTCATAACCGAATGTATCCAACACACCCAACAAAACGACCTCATGCTCTACAACATCCAAAACGTCTAGCCAGCATTTCTTTAGCAAATTAAATTAAAACAGCCCCTCCCCAAATTAGATAACGTTCATAAAATTGTACTCCATCTAACCTTGATGAGGTAAAAAGGTATCCATTTATTCCTCCAAATGTAGATAGGGCCACTGAGACTGGCATAACCCAGGAAAAATAGCCCAGTAACTTTTCACCAAATGTCTAAAGCAACAGAAGGCAGAGAAACTGAAATACACTGCAAAGCACAGAACCGAAATCAAAGAGTATTTTAGACATCCAGGGAATGGTTTACTTACTACCGCCACAGCGTTGGAGGACAAGAGCTCTTGGGGTGACATGGCAGTGAAATATGCAATGTTGGTGAACGTATACACAAATGTCACCAATGGGATGGATATGAATATGGCACGAGGTAGGTTCCTAATAAAAGAATTAGGAGGGTAGATAAGAAATTACAGTCATGCACAGCGAGACCACAACAACCGTGTACGGCCCGGGGTGGGGTGGGGTGTCACCCAGCTGGGTGGGCTCAGCAGCAGTTTCTGTGGAGGGGACCAGCGCTTCCACTGGCCCTCTGGCCAGCTGCAGGTTGGAGAAGGCTAAAAGTGCTACAAGATGCCACATCTGCAGGGGAGTCCCTGGGACACAAACGCCACGTGCTCCCTGTGGGCTGTTGATTGGGATTGAGGCAGTGTGTTGCTAAAAACCAAAATAGCCGTTTCTCAAAAGCCCTACGTACAGGCACCAGTGGTGGAATAAAATGCCTTGTTTTGCTTTACCTTCACCTGCTCTGAAAAGGAATGGGGTCTTGTCATTCAGGTGGCTGCCTTGGCCCGTCCCATGCTGTAAACCTGCTCTGGTCATAAAACACCGTGGCAACTTACAGCAGTACAGATGGACTTGACTTCCATCCAGAGATCCTCTTAGTGGTGGACACCAGAACTGTTCTCTAGCTAACGCAATCATGCATTTTTCTCTGTGAGTCAGATTTGGAAAAAAGTTCTGAAAAAAAAATTTATTTAACCTTTGTGATTTTGAAAAGGTTTAGCAAAAATGGGAAGTGTTTCTGATTATCCAATTATTTTTTTATATTTTAGTTTCCCCTCAGAGATTGCAAAAATAGTAATAATCAAAAAGGCCATTCACTAATTTTTTTTCTTTATTTCTCAACTAAGGCCATGTTTGCCTTACTTAAGTCCTAACTTTGCATTGTTCAGCTTTGAGATTATGGTGGTCCATTAAAATATTAGTGCTTTATTAAGGGAACAAGTTTCTTTCATCCTGCCAAGATCTCTGGGCATGCACTTTGCCACTCATTAGTGTGAAGGCATGTGCAGAGCCTCTCGTAGGGCTGCAGCTTTAATTCATTCCCATTCAGGCTGTGTAATAGCTTAAATGTCTCCTTGTTTAATTGCTGTGTGCATTGGATGCACAGAAATAACTAATGCTCCAAGAGCTCCTCTTGGCATTTGCCATTCCACTTCATCAGCTCAGAAATGTTGAAACATTTGACCTTTGATTTGCTAAACTAAAATTCGCTTTCCCTCCAGTTTTCCCAGCCTGCTCACAACAAATCACTTCCAAGTCCCTTCCCGTACCCAGGACCAGCAGCGACCCGACGCTGGTTGCCCTGGCCGGCAGGGGCAGGGAGCGCTGCCTTCATCATGCAACAACTTCCTCATCTTCTCTTTCAGGTGTCTGTGGAAGACCCCCTTTGGGTGAAAAAGCAAAACAACTTCCAGCATAATTCAATGCTTCTCCTATAGAATTGATTGTCCCTATAGATACTTGTGTGGCATCTCATCAATTGTTAACTTTCTGCTATAGAAGCACTGTATGACTGAGTAGTGCCATGAAGAGACTAATTCGTCTATAGGCTGGTTTGATTCACTTAATGCCTTGTGCAATATGTTTTTAATGTCAGTGTTCCTTTAACTTGCCTGTTATCTGTTCTAAACAAACAACCTCTCTCTCCTTTAGGAAGACTGGCCCCACAGACATGGAAATACATTGCTGCAGCTTCTTAAATGAGTAATATTACCAGATGGCTCCAATGTCTCAGCACTTCAAGAAAATGCGGATGGCATGGAAATGGATACTTGCCTGCAGGGATCAACCAGTTCTTCTGTTACATAGTTCAAGAAGTTCCAGCCACTGAACGCAAATGACCCTTGAAGAAAAGCTAACGCTAAATGCCCCACGGATGGAGTCATCCAAAAATTGAATGCGTTGCTTGGTGTCAGCTCTTTGTAGTTTCCTGCACAGAGAGTGCAAGCAAGAGGTTAAGCCACCCCTACCTAACAGACGCAGGAAAATAGGTAAACTTTTTTTATTCTTTATTCCTTATTGGATTTGGGACTTCATGCTCTTCATGTCACCATGGGCTGGCATTGCGCTTGCAGTGCTTTCTGCAGGGTGGTGTCCCGGAGAGGCAGCTCGGGCTGTATGCACGGGCATCCCTCACTGCCGTCTGTGCTGTGGCACCGGTGTCACTGCTGGGACCTGGAGGACCCTCCCAAACCTGAACTGTCTGAGGGTGACTCGTTGGCAGGGTAAATTCCTACCTCTTCTTAATGCAGTTTTCTTTTACAAGAGTTTGGTGGTGGTTAGTAGAAATACTGAAAAATAAAATGTCTGTGAAGCTGGAAGATTTGTCAGAATTGTGGGACTGTTACCACTGAGAAAATTTCTGCTCTCAGTAAATGTCGTATTTCATCTTCCTTTACCTGACTTATCATATACACAATAAAAGCATTGTGAGCCTTTTGTGTTTTATGCTTTCCATCAAGTTGGTGAATTAATGAGACTTTTTTTGGCCTATTTTTAATCGTATAAGGGACTTCTTGTAGGCAATTGGACTAGTGCCTAAAATGAAGCAGGTGTCTTCCTGCCCTGGGCAAGGCATCACTTACTCATTTCACACCCAGAGCACATCAAATTTAAGGTACATACAACAGATTAAAAAATTTCAAGCAGATTAAGAAATTTCAGTTACTATTCTGAAACATCCTCAGCTGCCCTCCTTTATTCTATCAAAACCGACAAGGCAGGCCGGAGAGGAACTTGTTTAAGGGGATGCAGCTGATTTCTCCGCTGTGCCCTCTTTTCCACAGCTGTGTGAATACACAGCCCCACAGCTCGGCTAAACCCAGCACTCCTTCATGCTTGTTTGTAAGGAGGAAACAGTGCTATCAGTGGGAAAAATCAAGACTATCAGCAGTACCATACCCTTGTTAGAGCTGTCTCACAGAGTACCTTTAAAGATCTGTATGAAGCCCACAATAATGATAAGGGTCAGAGCTAAGAGTTTTCCTGCTGTAAATATATCCTGAATGCGCGTTGCCCATCGAACGCTGGAGCTGTTCACCCAGGTCAGGAGGACTGGAGAGCAAAAGACTGAATTCAGTGAAATGAAATCACGCGTTTTGCAGAACACACAGTCAAAGCATTGAAAAACACAGACCGACGTGCACATTCCTGCAGGGAACTCTAGCATGGCTGGGAGCGAGGGTGAGGAGGACTGTTGCCTTTCCCTAGGAGACTACCAGCTGCAGGGAGCCAACAGCCTTCCCCCCTCGGGCACTGCTGGTCGGGGCTCCCCCAGCAATAATAACTGTGTCGCAGTAGTGCTACATGTGTGGGGATTGCTGCTTCCTCGAGGACGTCCCGAATGCCTTCAGTCCCCATAGCTCTCGTTTGCTTTTGCTGGCTCTGTAAATTATTAATGCAGAGCCGGTGGCATGCTGCGCTTCCTACACGCTCGCATTTGTGAATGTAAAAGACTGGAAAGGTCTGTGGTGGTGGTGGGTAACGTGCTGGTGGGTCGCCCGTGTCGTGTGCCTGTGGCTCTGCAGGGAGCGCAGCGCCGCCCCATCCCACCAGTTCACCTGCCGCCACTTTCCCTGGGACCTGCAGGGATTTGGGTGCTGCGCCCCGCTCCAGCCCACTCTGCCGGCTGCAGGCAAGCGGGAAGGGACCGAGTATCCCTCACAGACACAGTGCCTGTCCTGAGACCTCCCCGCTTGCCTTTTGGGTTGTGGCCATGAGCCAAGTCTGGCTGGAGTAGCCCCTCAAGTGGTCCCATGTAAAACCGAGGCAAGCTTTGTGTGCGCACAAGGAGCAAATACTCACGTAAACACACCATGGAGAGGATCCTGGAGGCATTATAGGGGGGGATACAGTTAGGGAAGACAGGCTGCAGGACATAGTTTGAGAAGGTCAGTGCAATGACGGCCAGACTGGTTGGGTACATGATAAGCACTGCGCTCCACAGCAGTAGAAACCTGAAAAGCCAAGAAAAAGCACAAGAAAGCAGCGCTGGGGGTGTGCTGGAGGACGTACCGCACGCTCAGCTGTGCCGTGCTCTGGGATGGCTCCCAAGGCATTGAGCACCTCTGTCCTGGTCACACCTGACAGTCACCTACTTGTGCCTCTCCTCATCCCTTTTCCCATGTTCCCAGCACAGTCTGGATTTTAAATTAAACATTTTTAAGCAAAGCACAGTTTAGGGACATATGGAAGAGTGAGGATTATGCCCGGTGGGCATGCTTTGATTTAGCTCTGTATGTCACAGTGAAAGCATCTCTGTTGCTCCTGGGCTGGTGCCTTACCACAGCAGACAGCAGTCCCTACGTTGAAGGCATCTCTGAGGGGTTTCAGCAGGGCAGCCAGCTCTGGGCCAGCTGCACTCTTGGGGCTGCTGCTGGCTCCCTGCTGGTCACTGGGGGGTTTCTTGTCACCTTTTGGGTTGGCTCTGCACCCGGGGCCAGGGCAGCTCAGTGCTGCAGCCTTCTGTGATGGCTCAGCTGGCTGCCTGCCTCCAGCTGCCACTGGAGGTGATTGCCACAAATGAGGTACCTTTGCAAATACAAACTGCGAGATGTTTTGATTTCTCGCTCTGGGAAAAGGGAAAAAAAATACTTATCTTACAAAAGCCGCAGTGGATCTGGTTAGTGTTGTAAAATACTTGAAGCATTACTTTCGTAGCAAGAAGTAGTCATCGTAAGAAAGCAAAATCCTTCTTGCCATGTGCATGCACGCACAGATACATGCACACGCATTCATTCATTCATATACATGCACAAATGTAACATGCAGGGATGCACAGCACAAATGAGGATTGGAAATGGATGTTTCCAAGTAAGACCGTATAATTTCTAGATTGTGTGGGTTGCTCTCTTAAAAGCTGCTCTCCCCCACCATGCTGCCTGCTGCCAGCCCCTTAAATCCAGCACCAGCTGGGGAAGCCCCTCCCGGTGCTGGTAACCAGGAGGGAGGGAGTGCTGCTTGCTGGGTGCTCCTTGGGACCAGGTGGTGAGTGTCTCTCAGTCCTCTCCTCCACGCCTTGTTTCTGAGAAGTATGGGGCAACCTGACACTTCCTTTTTCTTATTAACAACCAGAGAGTTAATTTGGTAAATTGGCATGATGCAAGAGCTGGTTCCCAAATAGCGCTGTTGTTTTTGACTCGGGCATTTTCTCCCCTTCTCTTTATTTTGTTGTGTGCCTTTTTTCCCTGATTTCTAACGCTTTTTGTTGTGGTCCACAGCAGTTTCCCCCAGTAATCGCTTTGTGCTATTTGGTGCTGTGGGTGGCACACCCAGTTTGGGGCAGCTGTGCAGACTCTGCCTGCTGGGTGAGTTAACCCAGCCGGTCCCCGCTGAAGACTAAATCTGACTTACAGACTGCAACGATGAGATGATTTTCTGACAGGGTTAGGAGGCTGGGGGTGCACAGTGAGGTCAAGTTCAATGCCCATTGCCCCTGTGGGAGCCCCAGCTGTGTCGGCCAGCAGTGCTGCTGCCAGGTGGCAGGGCTCAGCGGGGCCATGGGGTTTGGTGCAGAGCCCACCAGCCCTTCCCGGTCACATTTATCTTAGCCGGTACGATTTATGGAGGCTGACCACTGTGCTCAGGTAAAAACGTTCAGTGGGGAGAATGACTCTGAAAACAGTATTTCTGGCAAAACTGGCCCTTGCTTCTATGTTGTTGTGTGGAGCATGTTACAGTCGGTGTTGGGTAGGATGCAGTTTAATGAGAATGTGAATAATTTAATAGATTTCTGACAGTCAATTTGTTTCACGCTGGATTGAAATACACGCAGGACTGATAACGCCAATTAAAGTAAATGCAAAATTTTCGCAGAGGGTGACAAAGTTGCACTGTCAAATGGTAAGTTCAAACAAGAGGCATTAAAAGAAGAAGGAAGCTTGCTAAGATGTAGACCCACTTTTATCTTGCTTTTCCAGGTAAGTTTTAACCAAAGCCTGGTTCTGAGAAAAAGATGTCCATGCTGGTCACTCGGATCACATTCATGTCCCTGAACTGCTGGGGTCGGGGCTGCACTGTTGAGCACTTGCTTTGCTCTCGCAGTGCTGCCGGCAGCTGCTGGGGCAGGATCGGGAGCCAGAGGGTGAACAAGGATGGCTGTTCTGGAGCTCAGTTTCTCATGGGGAAGTGGTGTTTGCTGTGGCTGGCAGGCAGGAATTAATTCTAACGTGATTACCCAATGCTCTGAGTCTTCTAGGAAGTCTTTGCTTTTAAAGCACCTCCTTTTATCATCTGTTGTGTAGGAAGAGTTAAGAGCACAATTTCCTTAGCAAAGAACAACCGTTCCAGATCAGCTATAATTAATTTAGACGACACAGGGCTGAAATCTCCTGCAGACATCACGTAGTTAGATGCCCTCGCTATGGCAGCGCACAGTTTGACAAGTCGCAGTGGAGCAGGAGGGCTGGGGGTGCGCTGGCTGCCCCGAGCAGTGGAGGGAATGTCACCAGCGCTGGGAGCCCAACGTCCAGCCTGAAGCAGGGAGATGCCATTGTGGCACCCCTGGAGTTACTTTGCCCTGCTCTTCAAATGGACAGCAGGGGAATTACTGCCCCGAGGGCTGAGCTGTGGCACTGAGGGTGCCAGGAGCTGAACCCTATTTGATCATCTTTCACAGTTACTCAGTAATTTACAGTGCTGCAAGAGCCTGAGAAGTTAAATCTTCTCTTGTTGCTGACTAAGAATCCATCAGACCTTTAGAAACAGGCTTGAGACAGCTGAATGTAGATAAAAAAGGAAGATCTACCTGCTCTTGTGATTCCCCCCCTCCCCTAGGTTATGTCTTTTCTTCTTTTCTGAACACTGGAGTTTGCATGGGAGATCTGAGCTCCTGCATATGCTGATGGTGAAGAGGCTGGTAAAATAACCTCCCCACCTGTATTCTGAGCAAACCATGCTGGTGTGTAACAGGTGTCAATAGCTGCTAGCTGGATGGCCTCTGCTGGTGGGGTTTTTCTGTTGCTGAGTCTGATCCAAAGTCCATTGAAGTTAATGTCTGTCCTCCCATTGATGTGCACATGCATTAGATTCCACATCCCCCCTCCCCCCCCCGCCCGCCTTCATGTTAGAAACATGCTGGAATAAGTGACAGTCTGTGGTGGCACATGCTGCTTTTGGGAAGGTGTGGCATTCATGTGGAAGTGCTGGTCATCCTGGGGCCAAAACTGAGTTTTTTGCGGATACCTTTGCATACTAATTTCCTCACCTGTGGAAAGAAATGAACAGCATGGTTTGATCTGGGTCTCTAATAGTCTAATGGTCTTGGTGAAATTGGTTCTCAAACATGTATTTGGGGTGTGCCTGTACTCCCAAGAGGCTCTCACGTTGGATATAAAATATCATGGAGTCAAAGCAGCCTGTGAAAATAGAAAATTAGAGTGTACCCTACTTTTGTCATTAACAAAAGAAAACAGTTTGAAATAGATGCTGCAGTACAGATCACCTTATCCCAGGAAAAGCTGAGCTGGTTTAAGAAAGTTGGAGCTAGTTTGAATATTGTTAATGTTATCCTACCTTGCTGAAACAATTGCTGCCTTTGGAACCTCAGATTATTGTAGCAACAACAAAAAGGAAACATTCAAGTACATTTGAAGCATGTTTTACTTGCAGTTTGGAGTGACACTTATCAAAGCTTTGGCTTCATGCTCTCTGCTGATTTCAATACTATAGATTTTTAGTAAGGATGTATGTCCGGTCATCAGCCACTGCTGGTGAAGCAGCTGTGTTGCAACATTATTGCTGAACATTCCAAAAGAAGTTGTATTTATCAGAAATAAACTAGTGGGCTGAATGTATTGCCTTCTGCAAGAATAAGTATTAAGCCTATTATTTATTATTTTGGCCAATGTTGTTTTTATGACCTGTACAGACATGCAAGCCCATATGTGTGTGAGATGAGCTGTGCTCGGACGGCTCCAGCAGCATGGGATGTGATGCATTCCAGCAGTTAGTGTACTCTATACAAATGCTATTTAAAACCAAGCTGAGTTCTAAATGAGGATGAAAGCAGGAGGTCTGCTCTCTTAGTACCAGACCAGTGTGCAGTGCCACAGGAGCCCTGCCTGGCTGGAGCTGCCGGGCAGTGTCCCTTCTGCAGGGTCATCTGCTGAGTTTTGCCATCACCACTGCCCTCAGCAGCATCGCATGCACTGCCCTGCAGCTGTCCTCAGCCTTGGAGCGGGGCCGCTGCTCTGCAGCCAGAGCTTCTGCCAGCTCAGGACACAGCCCTGTCCTGCCTCTCTCTTTTATTCCATCCACCTTCTTACAGCACACCTAGCAGTGTTAGAATTTATTATTTTTTATTTATTTACGCAACCAACTACCAATACTGCTAGACACAGAAGCTGGGGCACGTAGTGCTCCAACGGCTGTTATGATCAAATAGTACTCCTCTGTTCCTATGCAGGAAAACATAATAAACAGGGAGGATTTGGGGGCTAGGGAAAAGGTAACAGAAGTGAAGAGGAGATCTCATGGCCTGGATGGGTACAGCACGTGCTCCTGTAATAAACCTCTTCATATGAACAGACCAAAGCATCCAGATTTGCCATCGGGAAAATTCTTTGGCAGGTGCGCTAAAGCCTTGTCTGCTGAATTTGATGTTCTTTGCTGTAGAAGGATTAAATCAGAAGAGAAAACTGAATTTTTGGAGGAGCAGCGTTCTTTTCCTCGGGGGAGGCGCAGTGCCAGCTCCTGCCAGGCCCCTTTCAGCTCAGAGCCCCACGTGCCAGGGGCCAGCGGGGGAATGGGAACTTCCAAAGGGGAAAACTGAAGGTGCTTGCGAGAGTTCCCTAAAGCTGCAGGCTTTAGGTGGTGGCTCAGTGAAGTGCAGCAGGGTGCATTCCCAGCCTGGATTTACTGGAAAACATGAGTGAGCCCCCCTTTTTACACCAAAACCTACCCAGAGACTTTTTGCCTAAGGCAACCCTTTGTCATACTTAGAACACTGTTTATTTCCTTGTGAGAAAATGTGAAGTCTCTTTGCAAAGCAAGAATAGGAGCAGTGCTTCCCTTTAGGTGACAAGGTTGCTTTTTTGATATTGCCTGTACATCGCAAGCCCGGACACCAAGCAAGCTGCTGCCAGCGCAGGGAGCTCCCTGCCTGGGGGGTGGGAGCGCTGTGTGTGCCCCGTAAGTGGTGGGCAGCGATCAGTCAATGGGCGCATGGTTTGCTGCAGCGACCGCGTAGCCCGGTGCTGCTGGTGCCATGCGAATTCCCTGAACACAGCAGAGTGAGCTGAGGAACAGCTAAAGCCGGGTTTAGTTGTACTTGATTTCTAATTACTTTCTTTCTCTCCCCTAGAAAGCATAATTCTCTTGGTTTTGTGAAACTGGCGGTTTCTGGCCTCCCTCACAGTGATATTCCTGAGATAGCACTTGTGACTGCTTGTGCAGTTTTATGCTTTTTCATTTTCATGGTCTGTGCTTGCAGACCCCCTTCCCAGGACTAGGCGATGGGGGAAGCTGCTGCCTGCCTGCCGCAGCACCCCAGGAGGGCAGGGGCTTTGCTGTGCGGCTCCTGCCCCCGTAAGAGAGCAAACCTCGGTGAAGACGAGTGGAGATTTTGGTTAACCAAGCCAATGCTGTTGTCACCTCAATCCGTGCTACCACGCCAGTGTAATTCTTTATGCAAAGTGGGACAGTGTTCAGAGGAGCAGTTCCTCTGACTGAAGAAACAGGGACTTCCATGAGAACTAGTATAAGCAGCGGCTTAATTCTGACAAGCATCAGAAAACGACCTTGTCACCTAGTGTGCATTCAGATGCTGGCTGTGCCCTGTGCCTGGGTGGCACGAAGCTGAGGCAGGCAGGAGCAAGAGGACAGCCCATGGGACAGGGTGACAGCCTGTCCATGTTACACCTGTGCTGGTTGACTCTAGCTCAGCAGCCAGCTCAACTGCTATGAGCTCCTTTTCCACCTCAAATGAGAAGGAATATGCTTTTCTTTTTTTTTTTTTTCCTCCTTCTTGTTCTAGTTTGTAGTTATGGTGCCTATTTTTCACAAATAAAACAGCAACATGTGGCATGGCCTCTTTACTTGCAAATGAGTGAGCTGGCCAGAAAGTCTCATTGCTTCTCTAGTAAGCTGTGAGTACAGACTGACGGTTTAATTTTTCTTGTAGAATACACAAAAAAAGTACATAGTCAAATAGAAATTATGACCTCTTCTCACTTGTCCCTTCCTCCCCTAGCCACACTACTCTGTTAGTGGTATTTGCAAAGAGAAATCACTCCCAGAGCTAGCGTTTCCCCCTCCTTGTATTTACAATGCTCGTTACTCTGTGCAGTTGCAGTAAACGAAGTAGTGCTGCAAGCAGCTTTGGTTTACAGTAAGTAGCTCCAGCCCGGCTGCCCTGACGCGTGAAGCTCCTCAGTGCAAGGTACTGATCAGGGCTGGCACACGGGAATGTTACTTGGACACAGCATCGTTTGCAGCATCTTTCTTTCCTGCCACAGACCCCACTGAGTCAGGGGGGGAAGGGAAAGCAGCCGTCGCCTTCTCTCGGAAGGCAGCACCGGGAGCTCTGCGTAGGGGCGATTTGGTATTTCTAATGAGAACAGAAAGAATGATTTTGCAAAAGCATTTTATTGACAAATGTTCCCTGTCTCTTCCAAGTCGGGTATCTTTTTTACACAAAATACTTCATGTGAATGTGTTTTCAAATTACTTTATAGAGATAGGGTACTTACCCAGCTAACCCACCAAAAATCTCTGTGACGTAGGAATAATCCCCTCCCGATTTGGGGATAGTGACTCCCAGTTCAGCGTAACATAGCGAGCCAAGGGCAGCCACCCCGCCGCCAAGCACCCAAATAATGAGAGCGAGTCCCACCGAGCCGGCGTGCTCCAAAACTCCTTTTGGCGAAATAAAGATCCCAGAACCGATGATATTACCTGGAAAGGACAAGAGGTTTGCAGTGAGGTAAAAGTGGGAAACATACTTTTTCTTTTCTTTTTTAATTAAAAGACCTAGGCAAACTCACCCACAGACCCCACCCAACCCCTCTCTTCCAGGTTTTGCATGATTGTGTTTTATCTGATCATGCCCTGGGCAAAGCCTTGCCACTTTCCTGCAGCCCAGGATGGTAAGCCCATGCTCAGCTCTGCTGAGACACGGTGAGACTCAGGAAAGCATCTGCGTTCGCAGCTAGTGGTTTTGTGGTGTGAGCTCACACAGCTTGCATGACTATCTCCTGTGACCTGCCGTGCCCAAGTATTTCATCAAAAGGACTTCTCAGAAGAAACTTTGTAATGAAGATTTTTCATCTCCTCCTGCGAGGAATCTAAACAAGTTAAGGCCCATCTTCAAGGGGGCTGGGAGGTCAAAAAAGATGATGTAGAATTAGCTGTAATGTGGGGGCCAAGGGGTACTCTTGCCACCAGGGGAGATCATAGATTGTGCTTCAAAAAATCATCTCAAAGTCTGAAATATAGAAACCCATTAACATTTTATATTTGCAATAACTGTGCCACTTAGTCATCACCCACAGATTTTAAAGGGAGATTGTGGGGTGACTGAAATATTGGACAATGAGGACTTTGTCCTGCTAATTTTGTTTGTTTAGCACGTGAGCCAAGGCAGTTCTGGGTGTAGAAAGGGTGCAGCTGGGATGGACAGCCACCAGGACCAAAAGCACTTTCTATGGATTAAAAAAAAAAAAAAAAATCCAATGAGGGATGTAGATGTTATCAGAACTAGATCGTACCAGAATAACAGTAAAATTAAATATAACTATCTCTTAGCTGAACTCGCACAGGGAGCCCTAAGCACTGCTACAGCATCAATCACGGCAGCTTGCGCTGAAGGAACAGGCTTTGATGCCGCTGAGTGGCACAGTATCATTCACAGCGCTAATAGATTTGTTCCGGGTCTTCCCTACTGGGAAGCTACATGGCTGGAGTGGAGTGGTGAAATCCTTCAAGAAGATAGATGAGGAGTTAACATATTGCTAAAGCATACTTAATACTTGATAAAATTTATGGGGCTTTTTGATCACGGTTTCTCCTGCTGGCTGAAGTGTTCAACATATTTAAAACAAACAAGCTTTTCTGGAAGACTGCTTGTGTCCTGTTCAAGAACTGTAACAAATCTTGAACTTGAGCTGAAAAGAAAATACCTGCCTTAGGAGTTTAAAAACTGTCTTGACAGTCTTTGGTACTGCTGTGCGCTGCAGTTGGAACAGTTATGCTCATGCATATGGAAGATGGCCTTAAGTTAGAAAGGACCCTTAAAAATGATCCACTACCTGCCAGCATAGATACCTGTGTATCTCTATTTTTTGCAGATCAATATACCTCAAAATACTGCAATTTTGGGAGGAGGTATTAGCCAGTGGTATTTTGGGGAGCATGCTGAACTTCGGACATACTGCTTCTCACCACAATAGAACTGTAGGGTTTAATTGCCTCTTTGGGATGGGACAATATTCCTCTTCAGCAACCCCAGTACTGAACAAACAGGAATCACCTGAAGACAGAATAACATGTACATGCATCTCCTGGCTCCCCTCATGCCGTCTTCTCCTGCTCAGTGCTCTCTTGCACCTTAGCTCAGGTTTGCTGTTTTTGGCAGCAAACAGCAGATGCGTTACCCATCCTTTAGCAAGCTCTCGGCAAGAGCTTCCACCCCCGTGCTTTGTGTCACCTTTTCATTCCGTGAGTACATGGAGAAAGGATAAAATCCGAACACAGCATGGCATCCCCTGAACTGGTAACAGATGAGCAATGTAGCAGATCTCCAAGCTGATGTGCAACATCACGGGGTGGTGCCTCTGCAGAGGTAGGCTGTGTGGGGCTGATAGGGTGACCCCCGAGCACCGCTGCGGCTTTTGCAGTGACGAGGGGGTGAGCTGCCTGCACCGGGCTTCCTGCACCTGCACAGCCGCTTCGCTGTGATGGGCAGAACCGCCGGCGGGCTGGAAAGGGTGGCGAAATGGGGAGATAAGCAGCAGCAGCACCGTGGGAAGCAGTGTGATGGGGCCATGCTGTGATGGACCCGAGGAAGAGAGAGACGAGTCCCGGTGAGGCATAACTGCAGAGATAAGGTGGTGGTGGCCGTCTGGCGCGGCAGTGATAAAGTGCAGTCTAAATGCACAGACAGGTAGTTGATGGTGTGTTTTGTAAATGCTTGCACTTGGCAGCGTCAAAGCCCCGAATCTCTGTGCTTCGGGTTTCTGCCTGTAGGAAAGGGCATTGCTCATCCCCAGCCGCCCGGGTGATGGGCAGCAAGGGGCAGCGGGACTTACTCAGACCCGAACTGCTGTAGGGAGGAGGTGTCCGTGGCGCTGCACGGCTTGGGGCGATGCCCTCCTGTTACGGCAAGGCTGCCATACGTGCCAGTGTGCGCTGAGCTGGAAAGAGCCAGTACTTACTTTGTTTAAGGGGAATGCTTTCTGGGTGCAGCTACCTGACAGAGCAGGACAAGAAGGAACCAGCAGCCTTCTGGATGGTTATTTCACACAAACATTCACAGATTATTTTTGTTAAATTAAGTAGTTAATCATATTTTCAAAAATCTAATGTCCTTCATGAACGAATATACGACAACACAAAATTCTCTTCCAAACTCATTATGGATTTCCTATTATTTTGCTCTTGCAACATGTGCAAAAGCCCTCCCAGCAAGAGTGGAAGTGCTACACCCCTTCCGACAACAAAATGTTCTGATGGAAACCTGCCATGAATGTGGTAAATGTGTCTGGGAAGTGCCTTTGCTTCACTTGGCGTAGGGTGTGTTTAAAAATAGATATGGTGGAGATGCTGAAATGATCCAGGAGAATGAGATGTCAGAAACTGCCTGACGAGAAGCAGAGTTTTCAGGAGGTCTCATGTTCCTTAGTGAAAGTTCTTAGGCCAGAAGTCTTAGCAGTAAGGCAGGCACTTCACCTACAAATAAGTATTTCAAAGCAAGCCTCTGTCAGCAGGAACTAGAGGGAATTTGGTGAGCAGCTCTGGGGCAAGAAAGGAATTGGCTGTGCAGTTCAGGGAGACTGTCATTCCTGTGCTTGCTGTCTCGAGGATAATTTCAGCTTTACTACTGCTGCTACTCCTGACACTCACTGCACTTATTTTTTCTTTTAAGATGTGAAGAGCTGGAGAAAACTAATGAATTCTTGTAAATCGGCCACTTCTGTGCTCCTCTGTGGCCTCTACTACAGTTTCTTGCTACAAAATTACCCCTTTGAACCAAAAGGAGACTAATGTTTGCATTTTGTATGTACATGCCACAGACATCTCTTAGGACTATAATACAGAATAGGCTGTCTAGAGATATATATATATATATGTATGTATTCCTGTTGGTAATATTGCAGCCTTACCCCTGCCTGGCAGGTATGAGCCAGCTACTGGAAGCTGTAAACAACAAACCAGTACTAAGTGGTCACAGTAAAAGACACCTCATCTAAAAATGCGAAATTTGAAGCTTCCTCCAGATCAAGCCTAAGGAAGTACTGATGCAGTCGCACAGCACAGTGGCTTGGGTAAGGCAGATACACACTTGTGTTGTGGTGCCGTGCGCCCCAAGCCCACCACAAATGCTCGATGCCTTATGCCAGCCACAAAAGTGGAGGACAGAGAGAGGTGGAGACACAGGAAACAAGGCAAGTGAAGTGGTCCAAGCAGGGGAGAGTGGGATGATGAGCCTGATTTTGTCTGTCTGCTGGCCCAAGCCTGCTCCCTTGGCATATTAAAATGTTTCTGCTAGTAATTAAAAAAAAAAAAATTAAAAAATGTTTCTCAGCACACCAATGAGCCTTGGAAAGATAACCTGCAAAAATACCTACCTCTGGAACAAAATTCTCTTTCCACTCCAGTCAGTTGAGAGTTTGTGAAAGACATATTTGAGAGACTAGAATTTGACAAATTCTGTGAATTTATTTTTTTGCTTATTCACAATAAGAATGGCCTGCGATGGGGCAAGGGGAAAGGTAGACTTCATAGCTACGCCCGCTTAATGTTAGAGAAAAACATTTTTGTTCTTAACTTGGAGAAACTGGCTCATAAAATTGTTCAAGAGCTGCTCGTTGGTGTGGAAAGGTGACCCTGGCAAGGACTGCCAGAGCCAGCAAGACCTTGGGCGATCTGCTCCCACACTCCCTAAGACCCCGGGTGCTCCCGCTGAGCTGCACAGCGCTGCTGGATGTGTTACTTGACCGGAGAGGTGAAAAGACACAGCCATTTCTTTCTTTTTTTTTTTTCAAATTCTTTTCTCCTCACCCACCCCTGTTTTTCTAGGATGTAGAAATCACTCTCAATAAATTTTAAAAAAAAATAAAATACGACGACACTGAATGAGATGTTAGAAGTTATATATTGCAGGCTATTTTACCTGCCTTCTGTGTTTTGCAATTATTTTTTTTTAAGGCTTTATGGCTTAGATTTTGAGAATTTTCTAAAATAACTCACGAGGGTTAGGAACATAATTTTTTAACAAAAGCTGAGGCAGCCTTTTGTTAAATGTAATGGAGTAATACCACTTCAAGAGTTATTGTGAAAGGGGGAAAAAAGGCAACAAACACCTAGATATATAAGATGACAAAATAACATGCTGTATATGGGAAAGTGCATACTGCGGCAACTGACTATGGTGAGACAATAGGATGCAGGTAATAAAAGAAAAAAATCCTGTAATATAGGAATTCACGTTTTTTTTTTTTAAAATTTAAACACTGAACGAATCTTTTCCCAGCTGTACTCTGCATGCAGTGCTATAACCTGCTGCTGGGGAGTTTTATCCAAGACGAGCTGTGCTGTCCTCTGGGAGCCTGCCCTGGTTTCCCAATGCTTACAGCCCAAACGGCCGGGGCAGCTGTGACCCAGCGCGCTTGCGGTGCCACCGACCCGCTGGAGGTTGGACAAACCCACAACAGCTCTTGTAACACGGCAGCAAACGGGGTGTGAAGCGAGTCCAGCCTCTCCTATCAGCCACGCTCCATCCCCACGGACTCTGCGGCAGCGGGTCCCACAGCAGGGTTTTGCCTAAGAGGATGCCAGAACCCCTGCCCTTTCCAATTTCCAGTCCTTCTCCTAATTATGTTTGGGATCTTTCGTGTTTGTAGTTTTTGGCGCTCAGACCTGGCCCTGGGATGGGTTTCCCAGAGCAGTCGCTCACACACGGTGTGCGGTTTTGTGCATAGGTCAGCGCCTCGTGTAGAGCTAAACCATTCGGGCAGCGCGGTACCGACCCGCCGGTCAGGGCATGAAGCTTTGCCCAGAAATCCAGGGTTTCCAGTTCGTCTCTGGCTTTTGAACTGTGAGAGGGCGTTTGGGGTCAGGTTTTGACATTTTTCAATGTAACTAGGGGAGCTGAAGCTCATATTTTAAACAAAAGCTGAATTCTCATTACAAAACCCTATGAATTGCACTTTGAAGGAAAACACTAAATATCACCGCGCTTGTGAGAAAATAAAGTGACCTGGTAATAATTTGCGTATTCACTTAGCGTGCAAAATCCTTAGGGCATCTTTTATTTATCTGCAGCACAAAATCCACACGGACTGTAAAAATAATGGATCTTGCCGCCTGCTGAAAGTATTTAGTTCTTCAGGAATGGCCTTACTGACTGTATTTAAGAGACCATATCTCTGATAAAACTAAGCAATTTCCTGTGTGGTTAGCAAAGAAAAATATCACTCATGCCTTTTTACTGCTTGTGCATTTCTTTAAAGATCTGTTGCACGTCTGAAATTCTGAATGGGTCTGTAATATGAACTAGAAATTTGTCTAAGCAGCTCTTAGCTTTACAAAGTGAAATATTAACAACAAAGAAATTCTGCACCTTTTTTTTTGTTGTTTTTGTTTTGACCACAGTCAGGTAAATCACTTTGTGACTAGATGTTCAGTGAAGGATTACAGCGGGCAACATTCCTAAAGAACTGTTGGTGGTTCATGAGTATGGTTGGTGAGCAAAAATCCTGCCAGGCTCTTGCTTTCATTAAGTGCTGTTTATTATCCTCAGAAGATGGTACTCCGAAGCTCAAAGCGGGTCACGTAGCACGGGGTGACACGTTGCAGGTAAAGATGGGGGGAGATGAGATGTTTGAAGGCAGGCAGCGCTGGCAGAGGGAAAGCCTGTGTTACCTGGGTGTCCTGCTTCCTTCAGCACCATTGCAGAGGTGCGTCCCACGTTTATTGAATCAGAGTAGGAATAGTAAGACAGAAGTCAAACGCAGTAGTCTGTATCGTCAAGGATTGTATCCCTAACTGTATATTGGCTGTTCGCTGCTACAGTCGTAACAGATGGTCTGAGTATGTCTCTGAGAATCTCGGCTACGAAAGGCAAGTCCAGCATCCTTTCTTAGTGCCGATGTGGGGAATGTAAGCCATTACTTGCCGCTTTTTTATGAAGCCGTAGGAAACGAGATTGTTGGTGGTTTTGTTTTGTTTTGTTTTGTTTTTTTTAAATGATGTGTTGGGGATACCAGCTTGGTTTGTTACAGCTTTCTTTTGCTATACTGGTATACTGTATCCTCAACAGCAGATAACAGACAGTTTTCACTGATAGCTGTGAACAGAAGAATAATCAAAAGTCTACCCATCCTCTCAGGACTCCCACATGTCAGTAGACATTGTTCAGGCCAACAGGATGACAGTTCGTGTCACTGCTCAAAACAGCTCTCTTATAAACAAATGCTGGAGTTTTGCATACTGCCTGGGAATTGATAAATAAATAAATAAATCTTAATTGAGTGTGAAATATCTCAAAAATCTCAAAAATGAAAGATTTGAGATTACTGTTTAGCAACAACAAAAAAGCTTAGTCAAAAGGAACCGTGCTTTACAATTTGTTTACATCTAAATTAAATATCAGGTGGATTGCATCAATAATCTGAATCATATAGGTTGGAAAAGATGTTTGAGACCATCAAGTCCAACCATTAAATGGCGATGATGTAACTCATTGTGGATATTTATTTATAAATTTATTTAGCAGAAAACTGCTAAACTGAGGGGCCTCCAGTCCAGCTAATTGTCAGTTACTAATTTGCTCTCAGGAGTTAAGCACTCCTAATTGAGGAAATTAGTGACTGATTTTGATTGCCACTGCCTGTTGGTGAGCCCAGGGCATGACACACCTACAAAACCAGCCAAGAAGTCCCGTGCATAGCTCATCGCTTCGGTGCTAACCAGAAAACTTGTGGCAGCACAGGCAGTCCCAAGGGCTCTAGTTATTTACAATAAATAAACTTGTCACCCTCTGCCCTAGCTGACCTCCGGCTCTGCCCTGAGCAATGCACCCGCAGCGCCGGCAACGTGACGGCTGCTTGCACAAAAGCAATGCTGTGCACTTAACGGGACGGATGGGCACAAAGTGCTGCTCAGCCTTTGCCCGGCTCCTCTCCAGCTTATTAACAGAAGTGTAGCATTTAATACAACAGATTATAAGTGCACACACACACCCAAATACAAAGGGAAAATGATGTTCTGAATCGACAAAGCAGTCAGGCCAAAAAATTACTAAACTATAGGGACTCTGCTGAATTAAAACCAGCAAACACTCTAAGTGAGTTTTCTTAAGTTCTAGTCAAGCATGAATTTAGGCTGTGTGGCAGTGTTTTAGATATTTCATGCAATGGCCTTGAATTTCTTTGCTTTTAAATAGCATTCAGAAAACTTTTAATGAAGAAAGGATGAGGAATAAAAGAATCTATAGAGCTTGGCATTAAAATAATAGCCATTTAACTTCATATGTGAGTAAAAAATGAAAGTACTGTACCAGTGGAAAATGAATTATGGCTCTTTGGCTAATAAGCTTGCAAAAGTAAAACTGAGAAATGGCTATAAAAGTAACAGTGATAATTTAATGTCTATGGGGATTGGTGTTTAACAAAATTCTTAAAATCTGACTTCAGTTCAAATATTTATGTTAAAATTCCTAGCAAGTAAGAACATGACCAGTCATTATAAACTGCAGTTCCAGCATTCCAAGTGGATTTTGCTGGGTTAAGAATTTATAATCTGATTACGCTACACCCAGCTTTTACGTAGCCTGATTTTAAAAATCTTTAGATACTGACAAAAGTAATTTCTGTAACTTGTCATAGATTTATAAAGAAGATATTTGCCTTTTGAGCACTAAAACACAGGTGTAGTTCATGAGGACTTGAAGAACCAAGTTTTTCTAACAAGGTTTGGGCAGAACAGAAAACTGAGTAAAGGAAATATTTCAGGTGTAACCTCACCGATGCTACCTGCTGTGGTAGCACGGAGGGTGTGATAGTTTTAGTACCAGGGTTCGGTTTTGCTATTGCACGCGGTGCTATGGAGATTTGCCAGTCATTTTAATATTTTTATATTTATATTTCAATATTTATATAGTAAAATGTAGTACCTACACATTACAATGAGCCGCAGCATCCCCAGAAGGAGGCTTGCCGTTTATCGTATTGCCTTTTCCCGGGTGGAATAGTTACCAAGCCAGGCGCAACTGCCTCACTCGAGCAAAACAAACCCAACGGCGTTACGGACCGGCAGGAGCCGGGGGCGGGCAGCCCCTGCCGGGCCCGCGGGGTGGCGCCCCCTGCGGGGCACGGCAGGGCACGGCACGGCGCGGCTCGGCCCCGGCTCAGTGGCCGGGCCAGTCGGAGCCGAGCAGCGCCGCCCGCTGGGACCCGCCGGGGACCCAACGCGCCTCGGCCGCGGCTGAGCGGGAGCTGCAGGGCGCAGTCTGCTCTGCCCCTGCCCCTGGGGGCTTTGCCCCTTTCCCCGGTGCCACCGGCATCCGCCTGTTGGCAAGACGATGGCGTGTAGCTTTCCCTGACAGACAAGCACCTCTGCTTTCTTGTCTTCGGTGTTTTAAGAAAGTGTAAGACCGATTACCCTGCAAAGGGCACCGATGAGCGGAACTAGCAAACCGATACTACTTGTAAGTGACGGCTGCTTTCGGGGATGCTAGACAGCTGGGCTGCAATTAAATGAATTTAATTGCATCTGGGCTGCAATTAATGAAAAATTCACCATCTGGAGAAGAGCAATCAAACCAAATTTGTGAGAACTGCTATCCTCAGTCTTCCCCGGGCCTTTAATATACCTGGAGCTATTTGAATAGCTCTTTAAAAGTAGTAAGCTGCACTTTTAGCTCTGGCTTAAGGCGTAAACTGTTGGTTTGGAATCACTTTCCACCAGCAGCGGAAAGCAGCGCTGCAAAACCTGCACGGTGCATTTACGGGGCTGCAGTACCCTGCTGTTCGGCTGAAGCCTGCTGTGGCAAATACAAGGCTGAACATGCTCAGACCATTGGGAGCCCAGCCTCCACTAAGGCACCCAACAGCTTAAAACCAGAGAATGTGCCCGTTTAAAATTCCTGCCTTTCTGAAAGGGGATGCTCTTTTACCTTCTTTTTTGTAAAATTAGTAATAATATGTCAATTGCTTTTCTTCTCGAGCAGAAGGCTCACCAAGAGAAATTTCATCAAGAAAACTTTTAAGCCTCTGGTTTGCTAACATGATCATCACAAAATAACCCGCTGGTTGAATAGCATTCAAAGGAGGTTAAGATAGCAGGTGCTGACTGTACTTGTAGGAAGAGCACACTGGTATGGTAAAGACCTCTAGGCTGTGGGATATTATCACCATAGTGCTTAGAGTCAAATGCAAACGCTCCCTTAACCAAAACCAGCACTGTGAACTCTGATCCCATTCTGTGGCTTGCAAGCATCACGCTCTCCTGAGCACACATGTGGGCATACACTGGGTACGACAGATTAATTGACAAATCTGCGTGTTTGGAATTGCAGAGCCCAGCTGGGCACCTGGAAGGAGACATGGCTGTCCCCACCCGTCATTGCTGGTCCCCACCTGTGGAATGCCTCCCCACGCTAGAGGCCAAACATTTAGATGATGTCTGCAGAGGCCAGACTGGCACTAAGGTCAATAAATGTCCAGGAGATGCTGGGGATCAGGCCTTTTAGGAACATGTAAATAATAAAGGAGAAGACGGATGTCTGCTGGTGCGTGGTTTTATTCTGTTTTATTTGCGTAATGCTGCTGCAATGTGTTTATATCAAAGGAGAAGTTAAAGCCTGTATGATAGGATTTTTGTTGTTGTTCTAAATTGAGAACTCCTTTTATTCTGCTAATCCTTTCACCGGCTGCAGGCTCTGTCTGCTCTTTTCAGGCACACAGTCCACTGCTTTATTTCCTGCTCCTCTGTTCTGACTCTTGTACTTGGTCTGATTTCTCTACTTCCTTAACTTCTGACTTGTTCTCCTCTTCTCTTGCCAGTGTTGGGATATGTGGGCTGCATTTCATTAGCATGGAGTGCAAACCTCAGCCTTCCGTGCCTTTCACTATACGCTGCAACTATAAGGCAGAAATATTCGGAAAAGCCTTCTCCTAGGGCCTAGGTGGCATTTTCCTTGGAATATTCTCAAAAGAGTAACACTGAGCGAGCTCCAGCACAATGCCACACTGAAAGCAGCCAGTGCGGCAGTAGGGCTGTGTTCGGGCAGGGATTGCTACCAGCCACCTTTGCTGAGCTTCACATTGCACCTTCCTTTTCCTGCCTTCCCTGACATCAGGGACCTCGAGCAGGGTTTACGGCAGGGCAGTGCTGTCAGGTGAAGATGAAAGGGTCCCAACAGAGAGGTGTGAAGCAGTCCTTTCTGGTGGTTCCCACTGCATCACCAGTGGCAGCGGTTCAGGAGGCTGTGTGGAACAGGGACTCCAACCACCCCCTTGGCTGTGGCCCTTTGGCATATAAAGGGGCTGCTGTGACCCTCGAAGCACAGCACTCCTGTGGTGGTAGAGAAGGCTTCAACCTTTCCACTAGTTTTCAGAGAGAAACTGAAATCCCAGCCTACCTTGCTACTGCCAGAGGGACATGGAGGAGACCCCTCTAATGCTCCTAAAATGCCTAGGCTGCCCTGGTTAGTGCAGCACTGCACATTGCTCTCTATAAATAGTGCAACTTTATGCTGTATTAGCCCTTGTTATCTGTCCAACATCTGTTTTTTGTGCTCTCTGGACCGTAATATCCTGACTTGGAATTTTACCTCTGAACAGCAGAAATGTGTCATTAAATCCCCTGATGGAGAAATTGGCAGTTCCTAATGCCCTGCTCTGCATGCACGCAGGAGGAGGTGAGGGTCTTCTCTAAGACACTGCATGACTGATTACGGCCAGACAAATCCTGATTTTAAGGAAAGCAACTGATAGCAGAGCAAGGTCCCCCCTGTAGTGGTTTAAGAGGCAGATGCCAGCCCATGCAGCTGATTTAGTGTTTGTCCCTTGGCTGAGAAATCCCACAGGTGACAGCTGTGCCTCTGGGATGGCTCTCATGGTGCCCTCTGCACCTACAATGATTTTCATTATTTATCAAGAAGGAAAGCAATTACAAAATGCTGCTGTCAAGCTCACCAACTGAGCTTTAGCAACAGCCAAGGAGTTCAGCTGTGTTGGGGAGTGCTGTGGGTCAGACAAGGACAGGACGACAGACGCAGCTTTTTGCCAGCCCAGGCTCTTCAGCCGTACTCATGCCAATGGCAGGGACCCTCGCACCATCTTTGAAGCATAATTTGTTTTGTGGAAAATGCTGTGGTGTTTTTTTTTTGTTGTTTTCTTTTTTTTTCTCCCCCTAGCTCTATTCTTGCTTCCTGTGACTGAGCACAGCAAACATTACTTGAAGAGTCTGGAAAATTTACCAGCAACTTGCCCAGTGGGAAAGCCTCTTCCTGTCCGTTCCTGAAAGCTGTCAGTCCTCATGGTAGTATCACCACTTGCCTAATTAGAAAGATGAAATAAAATAGCAGTATGCAATTCCAGAAGTTATGCAGTACGCTACTACGGGTGCACAGAAAGATCTTTTTTGTTAGCTGAGTCTAGGCTTTAGCAGAAGAACCCAGCCTGGAAGCTGGCGTCACCTCTCTGACCCCCACCCTGTTCCGCAGCCACCACGGCACCTCCCTGCTTCCCTCGCACAGCATCACTCTGCAGTTTTTTGCTGGGAAAAATGTTCCTCCTTGCAAACTAAAAGCTTCGTTTGGATGCGTTGGTGACCTTTCAACCCTCAGCTGTGACTACCAAGAACCCATGTGTGTGCCATGTTTGCCCCAGGGCTGTGCAACAGCAAAGGGACACGGGGACAAAGACTCATGGGGCAGCATTACAGGAGTGAGCAGGTCTGGAGAAAAGACACAGCTTGAACTGATCTGCTTGACTGTAAATAAGGTGAAATTAATTTCTTAATTAAGGAGCATTAATTCCTGCTCTTGCCTCTAATCTTCTCTCAGATTATTGGGGTTTATGCCTTCTGCTCTGACCCCACAAAGATGGGTCCTGCAAAAATGTGCTCAAACTTAGGTCAGTTGGTGGATTTTTGGACCATGCTTCTGTAGATTCTGCAAACCTGTGACATTATAACCTGAAGGGGTATAATGGGAATTTAAGTATGTTAAACTTTTAAGGTAAAGCTCTGTCTTCAATATTGTTCTGAACAGTAAAGGCGTTAAACACAGTGCCTTCCTGAATTGAAATTCCAGGCAATAAATATTTAAAACAAAGCAATATGAAAATAGCAGTAACAAGCTAACCAAATACACTAACTGTTGTGTTACAGCTCAGGTTACATGATTGGAAGAAAGACTGATAAAGAATTGCCTGGGATCTTACACAAACCTTAGTTTGGATGCAGATGTAAACAAGATACGAGCTCTTCAGTAAAGTTTGTTGTTCTTGCAGGTTTCATACCTCCTTGATCAGAAATCATTCCAGCTCTCAAGCTTACATTCTTTCGGTTGTAAATCTCTGTTAGCAAATTCTGGTGTAGTTAATTTTACCTCTATCAGTATGGTATCATTACATCTCCAAATAGCTTTCTGTCTTGTTTTAGCAAAGAATACAAAGATAGGCTTATGTTTCACTATGGTCAATGAACAAGTGGAATTTTAAAGCAAAAAAAAAAAAAAAGGTATTTATGCTTCCTGGGCTGTGCACAACTATTACATAACAATATTTTATTTAAAGCTTGCACTTAATTTTAAGTGCGCTTTGGTAACTAGCTCAGCCTGAGTTTAAATGAGATTTACAAATACCTATGAGCTTAGTATATGCTGCTTAAAATTCTGTGTTGTGTTCCAGTTAGAATACCAGTGCTGACTTATATCTTGACTTTGAAATATTTTATTTATTTTTTAATAATACATTTTGATAATTTTACCAACAAGAACTAGAAAATTCTTGATTTCCAAAACAAATGGCAGCTTTTCTTGAAGCTCTTAAATATCTATGATCTGGGAATTTAAGGAAAATGCCAGACCTGTTGTTACACGATCTCAAGAGTTAGCAGTATTACGGTGTAGTTTTCTTTTGTGCATATGAGTCCTGTATTACCAAATACCACAACTAGGTCTTGAAATTAAGTATCTTCAGAATTAGTATACTTCATGTTACTCACTGATGTCTTGATATATCGGGTCTGTCTAAGCAGTTGACCAGCTGTAGAAAAACTTAGTCAGAAAAAGTCACTCCTTCCCTCTGGATGGAAAAACTTATTTACAGAATGTTTTGAGTATGCAGAAACATGGCATTAAATTAGCTAATCCTGCAAAATACAGATTAATAGAGACCTTAACAACCCTGCCATCACAATGTGTAGGACCCTGGTTAAAATGTGCTGTTATAGTTCTGGCACAGATTGGAGATGTTTGATTTGTCTTGTGTCTCTTCCTTCCTAGTTTCCTAAAGAGATAGACCTCTGCTTGAAGTAGGTCCTCTAGAATTGCCGCTTTCCAGAAATTTTGTAATTGGTTTTGTTTTTTTTAGTTCTGGTGCTTTTGAGTAGCTAAATCTCAGCCAAGAAGTCCTCAGACCATTTCAGAAGGCCACAAAGGGAAATGTAGGGATTTCAATAGATGGTGTATTCATTCAGAGACTTCAGGGAAGTTCTGCGAGTTGGTGGCTGGAAGTGAATTTGGTCCTTTTGGCCCTTGTGTGCCACTTTCCCCATCTCTAAAAGTGAGAGGACAATCCCTACCTGCTGCAAAGGGCAGCTGGGTTGCTGGAGCAGCTCCTGTATCCTGACCATGTTTGGTCAACAAATGTTTTCATTGTTAGATTTGTGGTAAAAGGAGTGCACGAGACTGGCCCTATAACTTTAATTAATGGGAACAAATTAACACTTGTCACCATTGCTCTCTGCTGTGCGGTGCAACCTGAACATAGTATGGTCCGTTCTGACCCAACTTCACTGCAGTATGACTGCCAGCCTCGCTCAGGTATGTGGGTAATAAAGGATTAATGTGCTTTGTACCTAGCTGATTTAATTTAATTTAGGTCCTGATCCTATGAGGCAATGAAGTCCTCTACTCTCCTGGACCTCAGCAGGGAGTGGGGGGACTAGGGACCTGTTAAGAAAAGTGTCTTTAATCTTCCATTGGAGCCTCAGTGCACGAAGGGGAGCTATTCCTTCTGCACACACTTGTAAAATGTACAGGATTTGGGTAGCTTTTGTAATAGCCTGCTTAAATCTTAATGCGTTGCTAGGGAACTGGCTGTGTCCACGACCAAGAAACATGTAGACGTTGTGTCCTACTGGTCTCTGGCAGAGTTTACCGTAAGAAATGGCTTTATTGCAACAAGATCTACTAGCAGTAGTACAGAAAAGCAGTTCGTCAGCTTTTTTTTTAATTACAAATATTTTAATTCTATCATACAAATAGAAATCCCTTCCAAGCCGAAGGCTAGGCATGTGAGGACACCACCCAGAATCAAATACTTTCCCCCCTTATTCTTTAAAATATTGATTCAGCTATTTTTTAATTTACTTGAGTCTAAGTACAGTGTTTGGAAGCTTAACACGCTTGGATACTTTCTGCTCTCTTGTACTAACTAATGCTATTACTATTTTAAAGACACAGAAAGAGCTGATTATTTGTGTTTCCAAAGTGTATGTCTTTTCAGGTTTTCAGACCGTATTTAAGAGCCTCAGAAATGGTGAAATGTTTGTGTTTATGGAGTCCTAAACTGCCATTTCTGATATGGTTTCATCTCCCTTTCATGGACATCAGAACTGTCTGCATTGTTTTAAATGAATGATAAAACAAGGCTTGAAATTAGCAAAGAAATAAGCCTGCTATCAAAACAGGACAAAATCTGGGCAGAGAAAAAAAAAAAAGTCATGGGGAAATGGAAATGAAATATAGTCTGAGATTACTTCCCTAAAAACAAGCAAGCAAACCCTGTTCTATCAAGCTCTCAGGAGAGCTGCTAAAGAATTTTGAAATAATCCAGGGAAGGAACTCAACCCCTCATTTTCATTCTTCTCGGTCCATTCCTTGCAACTCCCTAAGAAAAACTGATCCCTTGGGTGTTTTGTACAAAGGGATGAATTTTTATGATATAAAAGCACATAGCTTAAAGCTGGAAGTCCTCATATTCCTTGGCAGTCATTATCTTCAGGTTTACGGAGAAGCACATATTGATCCTTTCCAACGCATGGGTTGGCAGGGAGGCAAGGCACACTCACTCTGGATTCATCAGCCTTCCTCGTGGGACCTGAGCAGAAGCAATCTCACAGCACAATATGAGGCTGTTAAAAACCCATTGTATGTGACACACACTAATAGTTTTTTTTCTCCTTGTCTCATGGTGGTTGCACAAAGTAACAGCAAAAAGATGGAAGACACTTAGGAACTAGAACAGACTAGCCAACTAACGATGCTTTTTCTTGTCAGACCTACAGCTTATTACATCATGCACATGTATTCAAGTGCAATGACCTTTTCGCAAAACTGTTTAAGTTCTAGAGAAGGCGTTGCAGTAATCAGAGCTCAACTTCTGTCCTCCACTGTCTGAATGCAACTCTATACTCAGAGAGCAACTTTTTCTAGCCTGACTGCTCGCCCCTGTGTGATTATCTGACCCAGAGTTAATGTAACATAATTAACAAGTCTTGTTGTCCAGTGATGATTGTCAGTGATTGTTGTCCAGTAATTATATCATAATTAACATGAGTTGTCCAGTGTCACAGGTGAAGTAGAGGTTTTGTGATGGGCAGCCTTGTGACATTCATTGTCATAGATCAAATAATATTGTGGATTGTAGTTCTCTGGCCCAGTGTATTCCGTAGAATGAGATTCTTCCTTAATTTGATTTTTCCAGGCTTTTGTGACTCCACATAAGGTCTTTATATTGTTCAAACATAATTTCTGCCGTATATTAAATTAAGATGTTTGGCCAGATCTAGATTATGTGGCTTCATGTAGCTGATGAAAGAGCTATTGTTTTATTCACAGAAAAACTGCTACTCATCCAGATCACTGACCTGTTTCTTGGCGTTAGAAGTAACCTCTCTGAAGTTGCACTGATTTTTAATGCTATGTTTTACACTATTGACCCTGAAGCCCATGTTCGAAGTGTGATTACAACAGTATTCAAGGAACCGATAAAAAATTTCAACTTAATTTTCAGATACAGAAAGATTTTATTTTTCTGTAAGTTTTGGTACTGTGCTAAAGAAAGTGGTAAATGAATCGGAGCAATTCAGCTGTGGGGGTTATTCCATTACTCAATGATACAGAAATTCCTCAAGCTTAAACATCACCAATATATTCCCCTCCACCTTTCTTTCTCTGAGATCCAGTGGAATTTGTCTCTCTTGTCTGAAAGAGATGATGAACCATGTCCAGAAGCAAGAATTTAATTGGCTCAACCCCAATAGACTGGGCCATTCATTACCCTGAAATCAGAAAAACTATCTACAAGTTCCTGAAGATGGGAACAATTTGTAGAAAACCACTCCTCTAAATCTTGCTTTTTAGCCCTGACTTGCAGAGGCCAGTGCCAGAAGAACACATCAGGAGAATAAACTAATACTGCATAAGGAGATTTTGTGGAGGCTGGCACGTGAAGAAATGTATTTACCATTATATATGGCTTTCCCCTCCAGGAGAACAGGGCTTGCATATTTCCTATGCTTCCTCACAATACAGGGAAGGATACAGGCATTTAAAAAGGAATTAGGATGCTGAGATGCTCGGTCCGTGCTGGATTGCTGGCTCCCTGCTCTTCGCTGTGGAACATCTGCTAAAGAACTTGTTGGGAGACTTCTGGGTTTTTCAGGACCAGCAGAAAAAACAATACTGTTAGGATATTTTATATTTGGGGCACTTTGGTACTGACAAATGCCTTCTCATTTCATCATGCTGCAACCAAGATGACAAAAAAAGTGTGGCAGCTATTAGAAACTCCCCCCCACAGCCCAACAAAAAACGGGGTCTTGAAAGGAAAAGTTTGGCACACAAAAAGCTCTCAACACAAAAAAGCTAAATCTCTACCAAACCATTTCTGCTTGTTGTGAGCCTGCCAAAGCAGAACAGACTTTCTCAACAGAAAAGGCTACATTATGCTAGAAGGAAATGAGCTGCAAGGCACAGGAAAAGGGAACGCGAGTGGAGATTTATGGCACTGCTGAAAGCAGGCACTGTACTGCCAGATGAGGAGTAAGACACTACCAAAGGATGCTACCTTTGTTTTTTCATCTATCAAGGAAGAAGAGTTTCTGTTGCAGGGTATCTAAACTACTGGCATGCATTGCAGAAAGCCCATCACTTCAGCCTTCTGATCAGTCATTGCATCCCAATCAGAATTTTCTACTTTTTCAGAAGGTAAGAAGGAAAAAAAACCCCACCAATTAGCAAAACCCACCCAAACCAAAACCACTGGTCAACAAATACCTGGTAGTTAATAACCTGGAAACAGAATTATGTTACAAATGTTGATAGTTTTGCTAAGTATCACTGACTTTATAAAGTACAAATTGAGGTTTTTTGCAAAGATCTTCTTTATGCCCTATTACTGTTTCTGAAGATCATATGGGAACAATTTGTTCATGTTGACATTTTTTACTTTGGTTTTTTTTTGCTGCTGTTTTGGCTTTTGTTCTTGTACATGAGGGACTTCACATGCTGAATTCGCCTGGATACAGACTGCAGCAGAAAGGCACATCTGTGGACAAACAAAACCATTTTCTATGTCCAGAAAGACTCAATTAAGAAAAATATGACATTAAGGCCCTTTTTTTTTTTTTTTTTTTTTTTCCCTGCCAGGAATTTCTAATTAGAGTTCCTTTTTGCTGCCCTCTGTAAATTCAGCCTCAGAGGTAAGCTGCTAGCCCAGAGAAGCTGCAGGAACTCCCTGGATTTTTACCAAGCTTAATTTGAACTTTGCCATGGTTTTTACTTGCAAGTGTTATTTTCAGCTGCCTAAACTCAGATGAAAGGCTACCCCAAACAATTCTGATAGACAATTGTATGTTGGAACAGCCTTGAAGAACATGAGAACATGGCATCACCCCTAAAACATCACACCATAAATGTAACTTGCACGATGCATTTTGAATGGGCACCCCTAGGTTTCTCCCCTTCAAAATGTAGGGTCTGATCTTCCTCAGCAGTTATGTGCCTCTTTTTCATACTAGGTATCATGCCAAATTATGGACACCTATCAGTTTTTAATGTACATACGGAACCTGGACATGTAACTTTCAGTAGTTTTGAATCTGAGCCTAAGCCTCTAGACCCTACGGGGAAAAAAAATCTTCAAAAGTGCCTCAAAGGTGTCTTTGTGGTTTCCCACTAGTAAGGAAGATGTGCCATTTATCTTGAACAAAAGTTGACTGCTGCCTTTATTTAACCATCATTTGCATTTATAAGAAGACAAAATGTTGAATTACATTTCTCTACAGTCCAGAGCTAGATCCTGAACTATTGCCCTGAAAAAACCCCGATCACGCATGTGTAAATACTTTTGTGTGTTATGACAGCAAGTGCCATATGGAACTGAATGCTCAAAATATTAGTTAACAAGGAGGGTAACAGAGATAGGGAAGACTCTTTTTAGAAACACTTTTTTTTTGAGAGAGCGAGCGAGCTGCTGAAGTAATCTGTATTACTCTCACAAGTCAGTGAACAAAAGTGTGTCCTGAAACTTCAGCTAGCTATAACAGTGAAATGCTCTCACACAGATTCAGAGAGGGAGAAGATTCTTGCTGCAACACCACTGTTTTCTGTGACCCTGGCCAGGATCACAGAAATCAGAAGAAATCACCTAGAGATGCGGGTGTTTTCTTTCCATCTTCCTCATATATCTTTCTGCTGCAGTCTCGTAACTTGGGTACTACACAAGTGAAGTCCATTGGGCCTGACTAGACATGATCTCCTCATGATTTGATACATTACTTGATAAAGAGATGGATCTGATCGGTGCCAGGTGATTCCATGACCAATAACCAGTCTCCTTAAGCAACAGTGTCATATGAAATCAGACAGGATTCATCAAGCAGCTGGCATTAATACCTAGCTATTTCTACCTAGCTATTTCCACTTAAGTTCTTGTATGTTGTGGAAAATATGAGTACGAACACTATTCTCAGTTCCATCTGTTTTCCTTCCCCAGTGTTATACTAGCAGCTTGCCGAATCCTGTAAGAGGTTTCTGTCTTTAAAGACTGTCTGTGGGATTTAGGGCGTGTTAGAATGGCAAGAAGCATAACAGCAAGGAGAGAGCAAACGGACACGCAGGAAGGCTGGTAAATAGTTTTCTGTTAATGGCAAGGAGGAAAAATCGCATCCAGTGCGATTATACTTCTGAACTCAGTGCTATCTCAGAGCGCTGCCCTGGAAATGATATTTATGGAAATGAGAATTTCCCTGTAGATGCATATGCAATTTTTAGTAAATAAGTACAACGCCAGGCAGATATAATGACAACCAAGGAAACTTATTTGGTTATTCCCTTGATGGTTTATCATGATGTAGACAGCAATTTGCACTACATACCATGAAAACCCTGACATAAGGAAGTGTCTCCAATGTAATGGGGCTTTTCAGCTTCTACGCATTCCGCTGAGACCATCCATAAGGTGTCTGACTGACATCAGCTATGGAAGAAAGCAAGTATGTGCTGTTTTCTGGGCGATATGGAGAAGATAAATTCCAGAAAGCTACTTTCAGAAATAGCAATAACTGAACATACTGCTCGTTGGTCTGCTGAACAGAGTTTTGGTATTATCACTGGACTTGAACTGGGAACCAATTTATAAGGGATCTCAGACACAGCTTGTCTGTGAGTAGAATAAGCACTCCAAGCATTTTTTAAGCAATGCCAAGTCAGATGATGCAGATAATTTGACCACCTGTGCTAAATAAGATAAGTCGTATTTACTTCTAGCTGACATATTTCATTGTGGCTCAATTTGTAGGTCTTGTAATGGGTATTACATAGCCTGACATAAAATCATTCAGTGTATACAACAGATTTTACCACGATGTGAGTAAGACTCTATGGCTACTTTCATGCAGTTTTACAAGCCACATAAACAAATATTTTAAGAGGTGTTTAACTGTTTCTTTTATATAAAGCTACTTGAGCTGTATTAAACAGTTAAACATCTCTTGCCAAATGTCTCATACATGCATTTTATGTATACAGGTAAATGTATACTTCTAATGTAAGAATAGTGAATTTTGTTCCTCAGATCAAAAGAACCAGGCTGGCACCAGACGTTAATCAGGCTGCTGTTTCGAATTCTTGTACTTTTCTAAAGAACACTGGAATGTGGTAGAAACTACACAGAGCCAAGTCATGGAGCTTCTTACTCAGTTTTTCATCTACACAGGTACAACTCTCATTGAAGGCACTGAATAAGAGTTTCTCTATATGGCTTATATGCCTTTGCTCATAGAAAAGAAACACGTGCAATAATCTTAATTATATGTGTAGCTCTACAAATGAGATACAAAGCCAGCTATGTAGAAAGTGCATAAAATAACTGTCAAATTAAATACAGCATAGATTTTGGTGTCTGCAAAATAAATTCTTAATCGGGTTTAAAGCAATCATATTGTATCTGTAAGTTATTACCTACTAGATAATAAAGCACATATGTTGCTACTTTTTAAGCTGTATCACTTCATCTGAGTATTGGCAAGCTTAATTTGCAGTGTATTGAGTACATTAGAAGATTATTGATAGCTGGAGCCCGTGAGAGATTTGTTTTTGCTGTACATAACCACATTTGAGACAGAGTGGTTTGGGTACTCCTACAGCAAGTCTCTGGCACTTCCCAAAATTCTGTGGCAGAGATGAATTGCCAGGAAGATTTATTACTGCTACTGAACACTGTCTTCAGTTTCACAGTCATTAAGTAGCAGTCCCTTTTTAGCATCAAATTTTTTTTTGTATTTACATTAGGATACTCCAAAGAGGTGTCTTCTGCCTCTTCATGAAACAACCTTTGGAAACGGCTTTCTTCTCTGACTAGGCTTGTTTGTACGCAAATTTAAAAAAGTTAAATAATGAAGTAATGAGGGATAGGCTTATGTGTTGTGAAAGCTAGGTTGCCGGGAGAAATCAGGAAACTGTCCTATGGGGTGGATATTGGACAGGTATATTAGATTGCTAATTTGATGTACTTTGTTCTGCTATTTTTTCTGCTGTTTTTTATTTGATGAACTGCTATTTCTTAGGGCAAAGCCTTTCAAGCCTCTACCAAGAGAGGATAAAAATTTGAAAGGATGAGTTTTGTGATCATATTAAGATGGCATAGCAATTTATTATGTTGACAAGTATCTCGGTTGTAAAATTAGTAAGAAAATAGTCCTGTAATTCAGAACATGGAAAGAAGATGGGAAAGGAACACTTGCTTTACAGGGAATTAGCACAGGCTACGGGAGCTGCAGGGTGGCTGGTGGGATGAGGGCTGCCTCCCCCTCCTGTACCAGTCACTGCGCCCCAAACTAGTGAGCGCCTTGCGTTCACCGGGCAGGCTGAGCACCTCCTTAGCTCTAACAGCCAGAAGCCTGTAAAGTTCAAGCTGGATGAAGTCGTACATCTGCATCTAGAGGTCATTTTTGTTTCCTCAGATGCAACTGTGAAATTTCAGGGACTATGAAATACTGAGAGACCCTGACATTATTGGAATACTTGTCAAATATACCGGATCATGGTGCCCCACCTCCAAGCCTTCTCTTTCACCTCATTTCATTGTGCTAAGGAGCACTCAGAAAACAACCTGATTCCACCCCCCCAGCTGCAAATCATAAAATGCTTTATTTTAACCAAGCAGAATTAGTGTATAGAAGGCAACCGTGAACTTATTAATCACATATTTATAGGCTCATATTTACAGTATTTTCCAAATACTCTGTCGAGTAGGAAACATCCTCTTTCTGTTACTAATTACTATAAGATTATAATTGTCTATATCCATCCTGCAGCTGATTATTGTAGAGCAGGTCAGCTAAAACAGAGCATTTGGTGTATCACTGCATCAAACTTCTATTTGATAATGCAAAAAATATCCTCTTGCATTTTCTGTACCTGCAGCACTTTTATACGCTATTTGAATAAAGATAACCTACAAAAACATTTAAAGAAAAATAAAGTGCATAATCTTTTTTTAGCTCCATGCAGCGCAAGAAAGGTTTTTTTTCAAAGGCATTTTCTTTTTTCTTGGTGTTCTCAAGCAATATGACTTTGCCATGGGATGCATCAGAGTCTGATGTCTAAACCCTTGAAGAGAAAAGCGTTTCCCTTCCCCACTCAGAAATAGGAAAACTGTTATGATGGCTAACATGAAAGTCCTGGTCTGTCATCAGTTCAAAAGGCTATGACACTGGCTGCACCCATTTTTCCCCGACATCCAAGAATTTGGAAAGTCTTCCCAGTGTTAAATTTTATCATATAGAAAATTTGTGAGCTAACTGGTTGTCTAATACGAATTCAGATCAAGCAGTTTAGGTTTTTTGCTAGAACAGATTCCTCTTATTTAACTCCAGTAATGGTTTGCAAGCCAATCTGGTGTAATGTAATTTACAGTGTCCTCCGATTCTAGGCTGTCAAGTTTTATGTAGTGACATGTACAAAGCTATACTATGCTCTTACTATCTCTTTGTCACTGGGGACTCTGTGATATATAATGTAATTTCACACACCTACACACAAATCAGACCCCAAAATAGGATCCTAGGGTTGTTTTTCCAACTTCTTTTATCAAAATACAGGGGAATTTGCAGCAGAAATTTTAGGCTTTATTTGGCAATGCAGATAACCTTCTCTAATACTTAAACCTCTTGACAGTACTAGACTTAATCATAAATATCAATATTTTTCCCTACTCAAATGTCTTTGGTAGATGAGGCTGTTTCACAAGATTTTGTGTAAGCGTTATTATACAGGTATTGTGCTTGCAACATGTTGCAAATGAGTCAGGTTGATGAAAGGTTGACTGAGAAGGGATCTGGGAGAGCAGAGCCGAGCAGTCTTGAGATACAATTACCCAATTATCTAATACCAGCACTAGCAAATGACATAGATGCCATAAATTTTCCCTATGGCCAGCAGCAACCCAGGTGATACCTAACCCTGGAGGTGCCTTACAGCACAGTATGTTGCCAAATACTCACAAGTACCCCGCTCTCATGCAAGGTCATCTGTGCTCCACCGAGATCCACGAACCAGATTTTCCCCCTTAAATACGCCAAAAGGATTCAACTGCAGTTATAGCTGCCCCTTACATTTAGTATTTCAGTATGGGAACGGAATGAAATATCTTCCTTTTGTATAACAGCCTTGCTCACGATGCAAGAGATCCTGTTCAATGGCACTTAAATTTCTCTCTTGTGTTTTTGGTTTTGTGGGGTTTTTTTGCAAGATCCTATCCACTTAAATGGGGCATAAAGGAATACAGGGCTAACAGCGTAAGATTGTAGTAGGATAGTATGATAACCTATAGGAAGTATGCAGTAAAGTCTGCTTCCTCAAGCATGGGGACATCACTCATGCAGACGCAACGGGCTGTCCCCGCCAACTCTGCTACCACACAGCATGCTGCTGCCGCTGCTCCTGCCGTGCCCACTGTGCCCACTGCCACCTCCCCGTGCTCCAGGCCTGGCCCCAGCTGTCACTGCGAGCCATTCCAGCACCTCACGGTGGGGAAGGTGGGGGCTGGGCCTCCCCCCGGGGTTCTGAGACTCACTGAGTTTGTACAGGCTGCTTGTATTTGGCTAGGACACATCTCCCTCCCTGGACTTGCCCCAGCTCCCCTAGACCGAACACCGCACTGGGCCAGAGCCCGCTGCGGGAAGCTGCTGAGCACAGCCTTGCCCTCATTTCTCAGTTTTGACTGTTACGGGATAAGCAGGCTCAGCCCCGCTGGCTGGCAGCTCAGAAACGCAAACCAGAGGGTCTGCTGGAAAAGGCACCGACCGGCAGCAGCTCTGCCAGCTCCCGGCAGGTGCGGGAAGCGGGACAGTGCCCTGCTGCTGGTGCGTGTGCTGCCGGTGCCCTGCTACCGGTTCCCGCGCTGCTGTGGTGCCCCGCTGCCGGTGCCCGGCTGCCAGCATCCGTGCTGCCGTGCTGCTGTGTTGCCTTGCTGCCGGTGCCCTGCTGCCCTGCTGTTGGTGCCCTGTTGCGTGGCTGCCGGTGCCCTGCTGCCAGCTCCCGCCGCCCCGGGCCGTTCGGTGGCTTTCTGCAAGCCCAAGCTGCCAAGCTGCAAGCCAATCTCAGCTAAAAGAATCAACTTTTGTTTTAGCCTTAGCAATAAAAGGGCACGAGCCCGAACAGCGCGAAAGGCCATCAGGGGACCGCTTTAGCAAATCTCCCGATGCTGCGTTCAGCCCAGCGGCTGCGCGGGGGGGCTTTACCCGTGTTTTGTTGCCCCCCCAAGCAGCACCGTGCCCCACAGGCACGTCCCGACCACCGCCCCCCGCGCCCCGCCAGCCGGGACGCGTCGTCCCGTGCCACATCTCCCGGTAGCGGTACCGGACGATGGGCTGGCGCCCCGGTACACCTGCCCGCGGGTGCCGTGCCTCGCCACACCGCCGCTCCTCGCCGCGCCGGCGGGCCCCGAGCCCCCGCCTCAGCGCGGGGCTGAGCCGAGCGGGACGGGCTGGCAGCGCTGCCCGTGGGCGAGCAGCGGCGAGACGCGCTGTCCCGCGGGGGCACCGGGCGGCGGCCCTTACCGATGATGATGGCACAGGCGCTGACCAGCCCGATCTCCTTCTTCAGCGCCACCCGCTCGGGGCCGCCGGGCGCGCCGCGCTGCTCCCCGCCGGCCATCGCTGCCCGCGCCGCTCTGCCCCGCCGCACGCCACCGCGCGCATGCGCCGCCCCCGGCCGGGGACGTGGAGGGGGGGCGCGCGTCCGCGCGGTGGGCGCGCGCCGGCGGCGGGAAGGCGCGGAGGGATGTCGCCGTCTCTCTGAGGCGAGGCACCTGCGGGCAGCGGGCTGGACGGTCTCCCGGCCCCCGCTCCGGGGTCCCTCGCAGGGTGGCAGCGCCCGAGGGGGCTGCGACAGTCACCTCTGAGAAACCTGCAAACGTGTCCCCCGAAGTGCGGGGGGAAACTGCCGCAGTAACGCCGGCGTTTGGCTTGGTAAGTGCCAAGGTCAAACCACCGCTTTGGTTATTTGGCTTGTGGGACAGTGGGGTTCGCCCCTGCACCCAGGTAGCCCGGCGTGCCCACAGCTCCTCTGGGATGACTTTGGTGACCAACCAACCTAACTCCTGCCCCCCCCCCCCCCCGTAAATCTTTTCAGTGGTGGCCCGCCTATTGTGCTTTATAACTTATGGTAGTGCAGTAATTTATAGGAAAAAAACATTTTATTGCTTGTAATCGGTATTCACAATATGCAGCCAGCCAAGTGTAGTTAAAATCAACAAGGTGATGCCCAAGTACTGACTGCTTGGTTTCTGCCTTAACTTTTCTTGTAAATTTCTCCTCCTTCCCCCTTTGTTTCGAACCTCTCTGAAAGGAGTGGAAACCCCCCAGTCTGCACCAGTTGGTGCTGAGGTGCTTGCGGCTGAGGGCATCCCCCAGCCCCCCTCCCCTGCCCCCCAGCCCTCCCAGCGCCTTGCTGCAGCTGGAGTCATCTGTTGTCAAGGTTAAGGAAATAATAAATATTTCCTTTCCTCACACAGGGGATGGAGCACAAATATTGGGATTCTGCATTGCAGCAAGAACATAAGAATAACAAGGTAAATATAAGGAAATAACGTCATAGTAACTCACAGAACTTTTGCTCTGAACAAACTGCCTTTGTAAGAGTGGCAAGGGATGATGTGTCCTTTACTCTCGGGTGAAATCAGAAAGTTAAGTCATAGCTTGGGAACCTGAGCTCTTCCCTCAAGCTGTAACAGCCAAGGGTTTATTGATGGAAATCCCTGGTTCATTCCTTGTTCACAAGTCAAGATGAACACCTTCCTGAGAGCAGTTCTGCAGAGAGGTTCCCCCATGTGGGTGACCTATTCTGAAAGTGCATAGGTCAGAAACTTTTCATAGGAAGATTACATGGTATCTGGGAGGTGTAGGAAGAGGAGATGGTGTGCATCAGTGGGGCAACCAGCACGGTAATGGTACTTGGATGTGGTGTGGTGGTAACAATGGGAGAAGGAAGGTCTGGTTCTTCACCTCAGTGAGGGAAGGTGAGAAGTTTCTGTGGTGATGTCAGTCTCATATTGTTTGGCTTTAGAGTGAAAAGTATGGCCTGAAAACTGGAACGTCATTTGAAGAAATCAGTGGACTGTTCTTACAAAGCTGGTAATTGTAAGTGATTTTACTTTATAAAGCTGCTTTATATTGCTGCTGTTATAGAAAGGCTTATTGATTTTCAGAGGCTGAGACTTGTTTCCTAAACTGATCTATCACTCTGTGGAATTGTTGTTTCTAAATGAGCTGCCTCACTACTTCTAAAATGTCCTTTTGTTGAATTACTAAGTACTTTTTATAAGAAAGCATTTTACAAGAAGAGTCACTTTCTGAACTATGTAAACTGTACTATTATTCTGCTTTTAAAGACGGGGAAATGTGAAGGCTAGAAATTAAGTTTGAGATGTTCAAAAGTAACCTGATGCTTTGGGTGTTTCTTCTACATGGTTTAAATGATTGCTTCAGAGCTATGTTTTCCACTGGTAGCAACTCAAGTAATTTCTAGTAGCTCTGAAAGTCTCTGCATGCTAGTCTTACATGGGCATTATGATTTACTCTGTGAAAGTTGTCTGTGACAGCCTATTTCTTTTGTAAAAGCTGAAAAATAGATTGAATTTCATCAAAAAAGTACAAAAAATCAAGAAATATGGGAACAAATGGTGTTGCTAACTGTGTTACTAACTGTATTGCTGAGTTCTAAGAACCTAATGAAGTTTAAGATCAATTAAGCCTTACAGAACAACCACACACTCTGTTAAATGAATGACCACTTAGAAGGGTAATGCTGCACTTGGTTTCTTTCGCTGTGGTAGGAATGTTGGTTTGCTCTGGAATATGTGTGTAATCTTTGTGGCATTGTGTGGAAGATAAAAATCCCAGTCAGCCCTCTTATGCTGATTAGTGAGGAACAGTGCATGCTGACTGTGGGATGAGGAAAAAGAATACTAGAATTCAGGTAACTCTAATAAGCTGGTTCAACTCAACTGTGCAGTAGCTGCAGGAATTTTGTTTATTTTTTTTTAACATTCTGGCCAGTTTAGGAGGCTTTGCCAGGGCAAATGCAAAGTATCCATACATCTGTGCACTGCCTGCTGATATAAATACTTTGTTCTCTAATTGTTCCTCCTTGCTGAAAGCCATGAGGCACAACTGGGTGACTTTACCAATATGTTTTCAAGTATTTTGCTGGTAATAAGAAAGGAAAAACTCAACAGAAAAGCACCAGAAAACTCTCCTTAGGAAAGGGAGCCAACAAACCATTAAAACTAAGAGTGGCAGAAGAACCTTTAAGAGCATTCAGTCTTTCTATCCAGTTCCATGTCAGGTGCATTTTGAACAAGGCTGAAAGAACAGAGCTGGAACAGGAGAAAAACGGGGTGAAATCTCAGCCTTGTCCTAACAAAACCTTTTGCAGCAGAGAAGTTAATGAACTGGCACATCTGATTTTGTCTCAGCAAGGCCAGGATGTTGTCTATTACACCTTAGAGTTTCAGCACCTGATCCTGTTTTGTAAGTTTCATCCTTGAGGGGCAGCATCTGTGCCTTTGCCTTTGTGTGGGGCTGTTCCCCGAAGGAATAGACAGCCTTTGCAGCTGGGCAGCTGTGCTTTCCTGGGCAGCTGTGCTTCCCTGGGCCACGATAAACGCATCTGATAGGGGAGACACAACTGTTGGCTGCTCACCCAAGTTAGGCATTTTACAAATGTTCATTTGAAAGGACCTGTACCCTTGCACTGGGAGATGAAGATACGGGTACGTGATTGCCTTTTTCTTAAGATGTATAGCATTATTTTGGTAGGTGCTTATCTGTGGTATCTCTGCCAGAATGTACTTTGTAGGCAGGCAATAAGCTTGTAAGCAGTTTAGCCTAGTTACCAGGTAGTGTGGGTGATAAACAGGGTGGGAAAATAGGGTTGGGTGCAGCTGTGTTGGTGATGGAGGAGGATGGTGACTGTATAGCAGCAGTGCATTCTCTCACTGCCGCATGAGACTGAGTACATGGTGTAAGGGATAATGGTCATGGGCAAGGGGATACAGCCAGGAAATCTGTGCTGGTAACTTGGTTTAGGACTGTACTTGTGGACCCCGGTAGAGTAATTCTTTTTTTTCATTTGTCCTTGGAAAGAGGGTAAATTCTTCTCGTAAATCCATATAAAGAACATTGATTTATTGATTCATTTCACAGTGTGTACATAATAAATGACTTTGCCTTTCAAAGTTTTAAGTGTTTTACTGTTGCTGAAGGAGTAAGCAGGTGGCTGTTTACATGAGCTTTTGATATGCTCACATCCATAGCAAAACACAGGAGTGTAAAATAGCAGTGGGCCAGAAACCTGTTGGAAAAGACAGCAGTGACAAAGGTTGCCCACATTAACTGCCAAAAATGCTGCTTTCCACCCCCCCACCCTTTTTTCTTTTTAGGCTGAGTGCCTGCCTGCTTCACTGTGTTTTTTGCATGAGGGTGAAAAGAGGACTTTTGTCTTTCTGTGGTAGTGGTGGTTGCTTATTTAAGTTGTATATTCTGTCCTATTGTTAATATAGTTCCAAAATGAGCAAGTCAGAGGGCATGTACATTCTAATTAGTAGTTATCTGAGACAGCTTTCAGAGCAAAGACTTCTTTTAGGTTGTTTTGGATCTGAACATACTGTATCTACTTGAATGACGAAATGTTAGTAAGCAAAAAAGCCAAAGTTCTTTGTAGGAAGGCAATTGCTGCATAGCAACTGCACAGAGAGGATGCAATGAAGCTTGCATGGGTTCTCTTCTGTTGCTATTTTTGTCCTCATTTTCTCCGTGTTCTGAAATGTACAGAAATTACTGAAGTTGTTAGAGCCAGTTATTTCATTCATGGCTACTTATGCTCTAAAAAAAAAAAACCCACAAAAAACAAGCAGTGCAGTTTGGAGTTTCTATTTGGGAAGAAATAATAAAGGGAATTTAATATGCCATTTATGAAGGGATGCTGTGACTGAGTTTTCAAATTAATATGGTCTTTAATGTGTGTGAAGTCTACAGGAACAGAGCAAGGATAAAGAAATATAAAGACTCTCTATGAAAGTAGATGTTTTTTCTAGTCTTACTCCATTTTTGTATTCATCTAAAAAATTTCTATCATCTTAAAAAATAACCAACCCTACGAACCCAAAACATACTATAGTTGTTAAAGCATAATTCAACTTTGAATGTAATGGGGTTACCACAAACAACAACTGGGAAATAGTTACTTGGAAGGATAAACTATTTTGTAGTGTATCTTTAAATAAAAGAGTAGGCTGACTGGTTTAGCAAAAGGAAATTTGGGAGTAATAAGATTGTAAAGTAATTCTTAACTGCTAATAAACTTGAGAGTAAGGTTTTGCCATGTTGATTAGTGTCTGTGGAAAGCCTGTTATATCTATACAAAATATGGGAGACTCTGGTCTGAAATGTCCTTCTGGATGTGCCCTGCGCCAAGTCCATGCTTGACCGATTTAGCCAGCAGACTTGGGACTGTGGGACTACTGTTACCCTATGCTTTGTCATCTTTCTGTAGTAGGACAGAAACTTGCAGGGCATTAGGGTTAAGAGCAAGAATACAAGCAGGAAGAAGGCCCATTTACTGGGAGGTGACATCAGTGGGAGGGAACCATATGATGCCTTTCTACTTTATGTGAATGCGTCCCAACAGGCAACCCTAGATGTAGCCAGGTGCAGGTGGATCAGTTACTTGTTGAAAGCATCCCATTCTCCATCACCTTGCTCTAGCACGTTCAACCTCTATCACGTTCAGCCTCTATATGATTAAGGTGGAAAAACCATGGTGTTCTTTTCATTTCTGGTAATATGATATTGCACCTCTGTGTTTTCAGAAAGCTGTAGTAGAGGAAGCTGCATTAGTATGTGACTCCCCAGTACCTAAACAAGAGAATGGGGGACATACATTTGAAAAGGGAAGGCAGAATCTATTCCTTTAGTCCAATAAAGGAGGAAATAGTCCAGAGTGGCTTTTTTTGGCTAGCTACTCTTCTCTGCAATAATGGCAACAGGGAAGAGATTCTTCCAAGTGTGGAGCAGTTCTAGAATAGGTCAAAGAAGGTAATTAGCTTGTGCAAACTAGCTAAACATCTGAACCAGGTAAAAGTAATTTCTGATTAGATATTACACCAATAACTTAATTTATGTTTCTATCATCCTCCTTCATTATTTAAAAATCTTATTCACACAAATATAATTTATAAACAATGTTCTTTAATGTTTGTACCTTGCCAAATGGTAATGTGAGAGCTGAATGTGTGAGCCAGAGTCTAGCAACAGGTATGAAAATCCTTCACGGCCTCCACTGCCTTGCCTTAGCAAAGCACTGCTCTCCAGAACAATTTAAACATGGTGTGCCAAGGGGTAAGTGGAGTTGTTCCTCACTGATCCATAAGAGGTAGTGTGGGTGCTGGGAACACAAGGCTATACACAGAAATGCAGCAACCATCTTTAACCAAAAACGTTCTGTGACATGCAGTAAAGCAGTGGGAATACAATAAAACATTCGATTGTCTCTTCCTCTTACTTCAAGTTTTTGGGAAGACTCGCTTTCATGTCATTAAGGGGCGGGAATGTAACCAAGAGCTGGAGTTAGTAGATCTTCAGGCTTACAACATTGGCTTCTGAGTGGGCTGCACTTTAAGAGTATGTTCCATGCTTGCTGAGTGGGGACCTGGATGAGACTATTGGAAAAGCAGGCTGAGAACCAGTCTTCTGCGAAGCTTTCTGACCTAAGTTATTTCAGACAATGAAGTCTGTCTTCTGAATTCTGTAATGTGTTGCATTCATTAGGCATTGGGAAGAGCCTTAGTAGGTAAGGCTGACTGTTTGGGCTGACTGATGCCACTCTTTCATGGCCCTCTGCAAGATCTGGGAACTTTAATCCCATGATTTAGGAAGGTCAGGAGATGCTTCAGGCAGCATCACTGTGTTTTGAGCTCCTCTAGAAGGAATGTGGGTCTTGTACACAGCAGAAGCTTGCCTAGTGTCAGTAACTCCCTCCACAGCCTCTATAAAGGACGGTATTTTGCCAATGTACAGAGAAGTCAGGGCCAGATACTTCACTGCACTTACAGCTCCCTTTAAGCAGCAGGCTTTTATCTGTAGGTTCTGGTCACCAGAATTTTAGCTGTCTTTTAGATAAATTATTCATCAGGTATGAACTGTTGGACATAGAAACAGAGTTTTTACAGATAGGTAAATTTCCCCTTATAAGAAGTGGGCCATTGTATGTTCAAATTGTATCACCTCTTCAAAGATGTTTCATGACAGCTCATAAGTAGATGAGTGTTAAGTCGATTATGTAAAGAGCTATCTGCAGGTTGTTGATGAGTGAGGTTTCTGGAGCCAGGGTTATTAAAAGAACCTAGTTTCAGTTAATCACTGGAACAATTGGTGTGTTATCACCACTGTAACAACTAAAAAGCTTTTCTTAAATCACCACTCTAAACCTTTGTTGTGATTAACATAATTCTATCTTTTCTTCTTCAGTGCTCACTGGGAAACTGTCTCTTATTTTTTCTATACTATGCTTTGGTTTATCAGTTTGCTAGAACACTTATTTTACTTTCCTTGCTTATAGATTACGAACACCCCTGTTTTATTAAATTTTTTCTCCTCAAAGGACGGGCTTTCAAAACCCTGTTCTTATTGCTGTCATCAGGACTGTATTCAACTTCTGCAGATGGTGACTTATGTTGGACATAATATTGAAGTTAATGCGTTACAAGTGCTAACTGGTTTAGAATAGCACCTCTATTTCTTACAAGGGACATTTCTCCCAGCTTGGGATTTTTTTTTGTGTGTGACACTGTTGTGCTGTTGACCTAGGCTTTTAGCTTGAGGTTCACCATAACCTGTTTCACATCCTTTTCAGAATCCCTCTGCATTGCTGCCTACCCCATCCTTCCCTATTCTGCATCTCTGTGCTAGATCCCTTCTTTCTTCTTGCACCACTTGTTCAGCTGAATATCAGCGTTCTGACTTTACCAGTCAGCTGAGATCATCCTGAATTTTATTCCTCAGTTTTGCATTTGCAATTGCTTTCAGCTTGGTGTACCCATGAATCCTTAGTCTCTGGTCACTCAAAATGAATAATATTGATCCCTGGATAGATTCCAGGGGACCCATCCTGAGATTTCTTTCCGTTTTGTCAGTGCATTGTGAATAATTACCTCAAAAGGAACAGTTGTTTTGTTTGGGGTTTTTTGAGACAGTTACACAGGTAACATTACAGTTGTTACTTGGGTCTTATTTCGTGTTATCTTGCTTAATATCATGACACTTTGGTCAGAGTTAAAAGCTCTAGTTTAAAGAAAATTAGTTCAAATCTACCACTTCCTTTTTTTTCTACTGAAACAAGTTCCCTATCGGACACGAAAACCACGACTGGAATCATCCCTCGTTTCTGTGACCACTTGTCATCCTCCGAAAAGCTCGGTAGGTGGCACTCTGTACCTGTAGCTCAGTATTTAAAGTAACGCCATCACAATTGTCTCCTGTGCCGATTATTTTAAGTACTTATTTCTCAAAGTTTGGCTTCTAATCTTAAGATTGAAGTTACCATAGTAGGAAAAGTATTTTTGAGGTGGCTTTGGGTTCACGTTGTCATTAAAAAAAAATCTGTTAATCTTTCAGCATATATTTGCACAGCACAATTTTATATAGTATGCTGTCAAGGGAGTGAGCCACCTCTGTGAGGGTGGCTGGAACATATTCCAGTGTTGGTTGTGCAATACACTTCTGTATCCATGCCTGATGCATGAAGAAGCACAATAGGAAGAACACTGGACCAGGGATCGTTCTGCTTTGTGTTCTCCCAGTCTGAGCATGGCTGAATTGTAGTTTAGATAAAGGGATGGAGGTCGTTCTCAGATCAGGCTGGTCTTTGTCACCATGGTCATAGAAGATGTACAGTCTATTTTAAAGACTCCAAGTAACGTTAGTTCTGCTAATGTCATTAGCTCTGGAATTCTATTTCTGATTTTAAGTTGTCTGAAACTGTACCTACTGCTTCATTTTGAGAACATCATGTGGCTGCAGTTGGCATCAGCTGTCTATACTCTTGCTGAGTGCTCTGTAAGCTCCTGCAATGGTTGGGGAATGGAGCCTGGACCCTGTTTTCCCTGGGGGCCCAAGACATGGCTGTGTGGCTGTGTCAGTGTTCTATGGGCCTGCACTCAAGACGCTAGGGTAGAGCAGCTCCCTGCTTGTAGGGGGTAAGTCAGCTGCCAGAGGAAATCTCCAGGCTGCTAGTCCAAAGATTTACCACTGAGACACAATGGAGCAGACTGCTGCCTCTTGCCTTTTTGAATACTCTCTTCTTGATAATCGATTGTGTCAAGGCAAAATCTAGTGGTGTTTAACCTAATCTTTCTTGGCTTTGCCTTCAAAGGGACTAATTCTTAGGATGCCAGTTAGCTCCATTAATCCGGGATTTTGGAGCTCCCTCTCAACTCTTCCTGACCTGTGAGCACTCCTGAGTCTTCCAGGACAAAATAAAACAAGTTAGCTGAGCCACCTGGCAGTGGTTTGAACTGACTTGTTTGACTTTGCCCTAGAACTGACTAGAAGTGCTTACACAGCCAGTTACTAGATCTCAGCTGGAAGGTGTTAACCAACAGCTGAGAAACAGAAAGGAACAGCTTTGTAAATGGCCTGTGAACTGTATGCCCTGGGTGAGAGGCTTTACGTTAGCCTGTTGGCTTTCCCTGGAAGAGACAAGGTGTGCTCCTATGGCCTCTTCCAGTGGAGGGATGCTGTAAGAAGCTGTCACATCTCAGCTGCTAGCTAGTGTATTCCCTGCAAAGGTGTGTTCCCTGCCTGTGCAGCACAGATGGGATTGATGTGCCTGAAAGTCTCCAATGAAGCTACACAATGTGCTTCATAGGGGTACTGTGAGTAGCTCAGGGTGAAGACTCTGTTGCACAACCTTATTTTGTTGTGTACTTTGGAAAATGGGGAAGCCAGTTTGGTACTCTAGGTTGTCTAACAGTCTTTGAAATACAAAAAAGCTTTTTTTCCTCTTTCCTATTAGTAACCTGGCATATCTATTGTGTCATGGAACAGTAAAGAAATGATAACACTTCTTATCCATACAATATTATATTTTTTGAGAAGAATAACAAAGTTGGAACATGCATCATGCTCTTCACTTATGTATTGGTGAATATTTGCACAGAGAACCAGAAATAAAAGAGATTATTCTGTTATCCAGGAGCTCATCTATGTGCGAGATGAAAAGCTGTCTTACAGACAGAAATGTATATTTTGTTTAAGTGCATTGTACTTAGAGTTCATACACATCCCCTCCAGTGCTTACTTATTAAAAGTTCAGAGAAACTACACTGTAAACCCGCTGGAATAATTTTTATTAAATAATTTTCTCTGGTAAACAGGGAAAACAGAGCTGCAAGGAGGTTAAAATCTGGGCTTGGCTTCCCCACTAATGACAAACTCAGGCCCCAAAATTTGCTGAGACAGAGATGACAGGCTCTCGCAAGTACATCGGGTCATCCACCCACCCCTCCTTTCTGGTTGCTGCAGGGTACAGGTGCATTCAGACAGAAAGGACTGGGTTGCTTTTCAGCTTTGCTTGCACAGAAGGCAGAGCAAGACGGAGGTGTGGGTAGTGCTATACATTGGCCCCACTCAAGTGCACTAGACCAGCACCACCAATCCATTTGTTTCCCGCACTGCTTGAAAAATAGGGACTGTAAGAGTACTGCAGCACTAACGGTGGTTTTCCTTCAGTACTGGGTGGCCATTTACAATCTGCCAGCCTTGGATGGTTCCCAGTCAAAACAATTTGTGTTTGAAGAAAAGCTGCATGGGAGCAGGGATGCTACATGGCTAGGCAGGATTGCCAGTGAGCCCATTCAGTCACATCTGCTATGTGCGCCAGCCCAGGAAACAGTGAATGATGCTCAGACACTGGCACTTATAGTGATCTTGGACAAATTCCTTACCTCTCTGCACTTTCTTGCCTATCTCTAAAACAGATGTTTCCTTCCCATTGCAATGTGCCTGGAGACTTGTAGTCTTATGTATTGTATTATCCTTTGGTATTATCACTGGTGGGCTTTTTCAAGTGGAGGAGGAACAGGATGCCTTTTCTTTATGTTAAGTTTTGACAGGGGTAGGGGGTTTGCTGCACAGTGCGTCATCCCTAACATTTTTTGATGATAGCATCAGATTTTTCTCCTACTTGCCCTTTTCCCTAGAAAGGAGTTAGTCTCTTTGGGTGTTGCCTGACAAAATTCAGGAGGTGGGTGGGTGCAGTGAGACTTTCTGGCTGCACCTCTCTGTAGGGTTACAGAGAGTGCAGAGGGCCCTCAATCCAAACAGGGAGCAGCCTGCACAAATGCAAGTAGAAGCAGAAGTTTCTCCAAGGCAGCATGTTTCTTCTTTCTGGAGCAATTTGCCAATAGAGAAGGAGATTATGTTGGAAAGCAGCTGGGCTGTTGCTGTGTGTGTGGATTTGGCCAATCATCCTTCATGTGAACACATTGACCTCTTGGAAAGATGCAGTTCAAGCCAGGTGTTGGTATTCACTTGCTGTCTGCACATCACAATAAGGAAATGCAAGGGGAAATTGTAAGCTAGTGAAAGGTTGTGTCTCTAACAGAGAGGAGGACCAGAATCTAGAGCTCATTCTTTACTTGAAACCTCACTGATCTCTCTTCCAGTAGTATTTTGTATGTTCACACAACAAATGTTGCTGCAGGATGCCTTTGTGTCTCACAGCTCACCGTAACTTCAATGGCTTCTTTCTGCCTCCCTTCGGTACTCTGTCCAATGGCCTTTCTTGACCCTCCACATATGTGCTTACATGTCTCCTGACCATCTTCATCCTCTCTTCAAACTTGGAAGATGTGGACAGACAGACATAGCATGACTGCAAACCCCCATTTTCTTGGAAAATCTTGCTCAGAAGAGCAAAATGGCCAACTGCAGCCATCTCTACAGTACTGAGGCGCAGACGTCCAGCACTACATGGTGCATAGTGCTGAAAATGGTGATCTGCTAGACTTTGTATCACCTGTGGAGCTACAGAACAGACTGTTCAGCAAGTGCTCTTAATGACATGTGCTTAAGTGCTTTGTTGAACTGGAACCACAGTCAGCCTGTGGCACATCGAGTATTTTCAGCTGAAAAGTCTCAAATTGTTGAGTCAAGTCCTGTAGTGTTTCAGGAATAGCTCAGGGAGCTGCTGACAGCTCAGACAAATTGGTGTTTTTCTACCTGAGTTGTTGGCCATTCAAGCTGAGCTCAAAGCAAATCTTTGGTGCTGTGGGGAAGTCAGTGACAAATCAAAGAATCTTGTTTAACTTGGCTATGGCTGAATGCTGCACTTCCTTGTGAGGCTCGGTATACTCCTCTGATTCACAAACAACATCTGCTTCTCTTCGCTGACAATTCCTAAGATGACCTGTTGAAGGAAAAGGAGCAAGCATAATTTTCTGAAATACTGGTGATTCTCAGTGGAGCAATTGCAGGTGTGTACAGAAGGCCAAGGCCAAATCCAAGTGTCCTGGATGAACACCTGCATGCTGCCATGGCTGAATAAACCTGCTTTACCTATTTCTCTTTATTTACCCAGCACTGATTGCTGGTGGCACCATGTTGTACATGGATTTCAGTGTGCACAGCCTCCTAAAGTCTAAAGGGCATTGTTAAATACTCTGCAAGGACTAAGAAGCAACACGTATGTAGGTGTTCTTTATGGTCTCTGATGTTAAGTACTGCCCATGCTTAACAACATCTTAAGGTTAGCACTTTCACTTCTGCTGGTCTCTAGTCACAGTATTGCCTATCTTCATATACACATCTCCTGTCTGTTCCTCCCAGTGTACCACCACTTCTCAGGCACATTTTACCTTATGTGGGCAAAGCATATGTGGACCTGGGCTGTAGTTTTGTTTGACTAGGGGCTTCCTGTAAATGGCAACCAGAGGGCCTAGCCCACCCCTGTGGCACAAGCTTTTAAAGTCCCATTATTACTCTGAATCACACCTTCGTCTCCACACCCTGAGTCATATATTAAAATAAAACTGTGGGAAATAATAAAACACAGTTATATGAATGTGTTTTTTATTATAAGAGTTCTTAAATTTTTTTTTATTACTGCTTTGAGGCCAACTCATCATCTTTTGTTATGTTCATTACAAAAGGCTTTGCTCCAATCCCTGTTAACTTGAAGGGAAAGGAACGCAGTGCACAGGGAGAAGAGGAGTTCCTTGCTGGCATCCATTCCCTTGTCCTCAGCATGCCTCACAGTCTTTACCACAGCTGCTCTACAAGAGCCCTCTGGGGTAGGTGGTGTTACAGGGAAGGTTGACCAGGCAAGTTTGCAGAAGGCGACTCAGAAGAGGGGGTCAGACCGAGTTCTCTTTGTCTCATACCTAGCACTGTAGCTCATGGCCTTTATTGTGCCAGGTACTCCCGATATGACCTCCTGTCCTTTGTCAGGCAAATATGAAACATTTTTCAGCTTCACTGATGTCATGTCTGCTTTATCCCTGGCAGTGTGAGAAGTCTTTCTCAGTCACAAAGAGTTAGAAGATGAGATTGGAGGGAGGTTGGAGAAGGGAAAGAAAGTAGGACATGGAAGTTTGTTTATATTAGCTAATGAGAAAAGTAGATTGCTATAATCAGTAAGACCATGTTTTTGTTTAAATATTTAGGCTCTGTAGATTGGGGAATGGGTGGAGCCCTTTTCTTCCTAAGGCTTTGTAAATTTAAGTGTTTGTATCTTGACTGAAGCTTGGGAGATTCCTTTTCACCTTCACTTTTAGATCATACTTGTTGACCACACCAGTACTAGGACTCTTTGCTTAAAAAACAGCACATCATCCATGCCATTTTCTCTCTTGCCCTAAAAAGTAGGTGAATGTCCAGAAGTTGAGTCCTGGACCAATGTTCCACGGGAGTCTGGCATGATGCCAAAATAATTCCTTTGTGCACCTTGGGCTACAGTTTCCAAGCCCTTTTTTTCTTTTCTCCTTTTGTGTGTGTGTTTTCTCAGATAGTAGCACAAGCCTTAGCCTGTGCTCTGGGAGTAGTCTGATACTCCTCTATTGCAGGGCATGCTACTTTCTGCCATCCCTGTCACATGCTTATCTAGGTCATCCAAATTTCTTTTGGCTTTTAGAAGAGCAGGTGCTTCTGGGACTACAGCCTGAAGCTCTGATGGAGCAGGTGAGTCAGAAGTTGGCTTCCAACTTACTCTATGGGGAGAGGGTGCTAAAGTCTTCATTACAGATTTGCTGTAGCTTTTTTCTGAACCTGCTTATAGAGGCATTACTCGAAAAGGTGTTAATTTTTTTATGATGTAGGCTTTTGATTATCTAAAATTCTGCTGCCACTGAACTTAGAGTTCATGGGGCACCCAGCAACTGTCTGGTGTTGAGGACTTGTGGTGGTGAACGACTTCCCAGTAGTTGTCTTATATATCTACTTTTGTCTGTTTCTGGACGTGTATTAAATAGTTCCCCATCATCAGAAATGTGTTAAATGTTCCATGACTGACCATCCACAAATCACTTAAATAGCATTCTTCTGCTTTATTGAATGTTTTTTGTGACATGTATTATTCTCTGCTTAATAAACCATACAGGATCTAAAATTGTGGCAAGTCCACTTGATCTCTGTGGATGGCATGTATTTTGAAATGATTTTTACCTGTAGACTCATTAAATCATGAGACATTTCCTGCTTCAGTGCTGGGAAATAAATAGATGTTCCTGTCAGGTAATCAAAAAACCAACAGACCAAGAAACTGGCTCTTGAAAGACACAACAGATCAACAGGATAGCCCCGTGTGGACCAAATGCCTGGGAACTGGGAATCATCTGAAAACATATCTAATGTATACAACAGTTGAAGCCTCTGGGCACAGCTGTGAAATCCCTGCAGGTATTTTATTCCCTGTTCCTCAGTAATATAGGTGACTTTTGTGAGGCTAACGCCTGGAGAGCTCCCATGGAAATGATAACTAATGATAGGTAGAAGTAAAGGTGGGAGAAGCATGTCACAAAGACCTCACAAAAGCTCCTAATTTGTGAGATCTAGCATATACTATTGAGGATATTGAATAATGGATTTGCTTACTGTACAAATATAAAGCTCGTTACGGGCACCTTTCACTAACTGTGGTGTTCTGAAACTGTTCATCCAAGCTCTAATGTCCACCCTTTTTGGTGCTGATTTATTGTACTAGAATATATTACCAAACTGAAATACTGTTACAGAACACAAACTGGCTGCTTCACTCTTTCTGTTTCTGTGGTTTGTCAGAGCTTCTGCATTTCTGAAAAGAAAGAAAGGGAAGAAAATGATAGCTTTGAACCTGGGTGTTTCCCCACAGGGTAGCTGTTCATGGTCCTTTTGGTTTTGTGAGTAATCAGCCTGGTTCTGGGCACTCAGTATCTAACATTTTGCATACAGTGAGAGGGTGAATGACTTATATCCATGGCAGTCGTGCCTGCGGGTAGGTAGAACAACTGGGAAATTGACTTCTTATAAATCTATAAAAATAGCTAAGAGGTGTAATGTACTGTAAAGCTGCCACATTAACACGCACTGGGCTGTCTTTTCATTGTTTTGATATGCAGCAACAGTTTTATGGCTGTCTCAGAAGGTGTTATAAAGCTTTGTTTCAACATGGATAATATTCCAAATCAAAATTTTGCTTCATTTTTATGTGGTTTCAGAAAATGAAAATTAACTAGAGTGCATTTGCATTTACCCTGCTTGTCACAATTACAAGGCAGGTGCAGAAATAATGGGAGTTGGTTTCATTTAATAGCAAATACTGAGCAATGTTTGTCCTATCCATCTATTTCTTTTTTTCCCTTGTAAGTGAATTGAGAAATGGGAGCTTGAGATGTACAATCACTAGCTTCAATTGCTTGGCTTTTCTTTGTCTCTCTTTTCCCATGTCTCCACAGGGTCTCTCAGGAGAGCTAGTAAAAGTCAGCTAACACTTAGAAGCACACATGCAAAACTGTGTCAATCCCCACAGCAAATGGGAGTGAGGTGGCCAGGGGTATATTGTAAGGTGACAAACACCAGTGCTGCTTTACTCCTGAGGCAGCGCTCCAAGAGGCATTTGACAGTTTGATGTCTGTGCTCTGACTCTTCTGTTTAGTTTGCCTTTGTTCCCTGCAAACAAGCTCTTGGACTGCTCCTTCCACCCCCAGGCTATCTTTTCCTTCCTCCTCCTCCTCCTCCTCCTCCATCCTTTTTAATGGAAGGGACTCTTGTTGACTTCATGACTTACATTCATTATTTGTTTCTTCATACTTTCTATCCTCTTCCTGATGAGGAGGTGCAAAAACCCTGAGGGGACTGAAGCCATGATAAACTCATGTTCAGTGTGAAGGGATGCATAGCTTTTCCCCTCCTAACAGCCACAGTAGGATGACTGTGGGGCCTTTCTTGTCTTACTTTGCTATCACCTTGTAGAGAAACAAGCATTTTTTTGCAACACTTCCCAGGGAAGAGGTAGCTCAGAATTCAGCAGAGAAGCCCTGTGGTGTGGCAGGCTTTTACTTGGACCTGTTGCCCATCTGCATGATGCCTAGACTAGAGGGAAAAGCAACTCAAAAGGGGTGCCCAGAGCAGAACAGCACCCACCCTAATAGTGACTTATTCTACTGTACTTGCTGTCTGAAAGGTTGAACAGCTTTGAGTGATAAACTTCACCCATGGTGCTCCCCTGAGAAAGCACCCTGACCTCTCCTACTGTGTGGTTTTTTGGTGGCATGTGTGTTCTGCTGTGGTCAGAAGAAAGAAGATCTATTCTGTGACCCAGAAAGCCTGACTAGACCAGTGTCCAGTGCCTACTTGGCAGCTTCCTTGGTTTTGTGCTGATTTCATGTGAAGTTGCTCAGCTTAGGCTGACTTCTTGCCTGTCTCCATGCTAGCATCTGTCTGCCATCCTCAGTGTATCACAAGAGTTATCACTTGAATGAGTGGGGGTTCCAGGGTGGGGCCTCAATTTTTCCCTGAATTTTCAGTTGCTTGGTTGACATCAGCAAAAAATGGGATTGGTTTATTTTAGTCTATATAACTGAAAACCGATAACCAGATACAGCTCATGTTCTTTATGAAGGAATAGAAGTCCAGGGAAGACAGCTATAAGGAGTGTTTCCAGGTAGAGTTCTTGCTGTACATTCTGGAAATACCATATATGTATCTATGTCTGTATCTTTCCTTAGTGGTTTGGGCTTGTGTCTGTCCAGCTGATGCTGCCTGATCCTCACGTGGGGCTCAGACCTGCAAAGTATTGAAAGCTAAAGTTATCATGGAGAACTCAGACTCCCTGATGTAGAGGTTAAGAAAATACAGGTTCCAACAGACAGTTGACTTAACATTTTGTGTATATATATCCTGTCTTCATGTACTCTGTTTATTGTCAAACATACTTCTGGTGCTTAAAATAATATTAAGTTTACATTTCAGGTAGGAAATGCCTTCCAAGGTACAGTTTTTGTAAGACTGAGGTTGTATGAGAATCAAATAAATTCTATGTCCGAAGCAAATCATGCTCAGTGTTTTAGTTCCAAAGATGGTGAATGTTTGCATGCATGTAGCCTGTACTTTACTTGTAAGAGAAATAGAACTGAGGAGGTTTGAATCTACACATGGCTGGCTATTAAAGGGAATCTCTTTAATGGTAGCAGTAGGGTCCAGAAGTTTGCCCAATTTCTGTTATCTTTCTGGTCACTGGAAATCTGCTCAGCCCTCTTTCTCAGCATTAAAGTGGGGATCGTATTATGCCATTCTTTAGTTGTGGGGAATATGATGTCTGTGCCAAGGTGGTTCTGGAAAGATAAGCTGAAAATGAGCAAACCACCTTGGAAATTATCACCTGCAGGTGATGCAGGCTGATGTGATGTCAGTAACGGCTATTTTGTGCATCTGCACTGTAAGAGCTTGTTACATTAGAGAATATCAAACAAAATACTTCTGATATTGACAGAGAAGACAATATAATCTCATACCTTTTGACTGTTTCTGCTTTACATTGCTGCAGTGTTTATATAGCTGATTATCTTGCTTTGTACACTGTATCATCAGGTTGCAACTGGCTGGGAAGTATCATCAAAACAGTTTTAATACAGAGAAGAGGGATGAGTTCTGATTTTAAGTAATGGGCATTAGAAATTAGTCTTAAATTCTTCTACAGTATAGGTAGTCCTAATTAATAACTGCATGTCAGTTTCAGTGATAATAACAAATAGATCACCCTGATTATCTTGAGTGATTGCACAAATAGGCATGTTTTGCCAGAACTATGGAACTGTGATGACAGGAACCATCGAAGTCTCTTTGTAGATGGAGTGAATTTGAGTCTGTGTGCTGGGTTCTGAGCCTTACGATGTTTCTGTGCATCTCCTCCTGGGATGGTGAGAGAAGGGTTGGCCTATTCCTCTCTTCTGGCTGCCTGTACCACAGACTGGGGAGAAAATTAGAAGGGGAGGCAAAAGAGACATTGCACACATTCTTTTCCCTCTACTCAGGAGTGAGCTAAGGTCAGTGCTTTGCTCTGTGAGACAGCTTGCATTCTTTTCTTACACTCTTCCAAAAATGTCTTTAAAACAAACAAAAAATGTTTCCCCCCTTCAATTTGCCTAAGTAGGCCTATTTCTGTTTTCTTTGTGCATGGAACAGCGTTTTCATTGTTGATAATGCAGCTGAATAAAGTCTACCTGCTTTCCATTAGATTAATAAAATTATTCCTTCCTCGTAACTCAGAATCCTAGTGGGATTTCATCTGCTCTTGCACCATGCTTAGCAGAGTCAACCTCTCTCCTGTAATTCCATTGGAGAGGGGATAATATGTGGAAAGCACATTCAAGGTTAGTATGGTCTATCCTTTTTTTTCTTCAAACATTGTTTTTAATCTGATTCTCATAAAGAGCACATGGTAGTCAGAAAATCTGCTTTGCTTAAAAGGCAAATGCAGATAAAGTTTGCTTATAGGAGAGCCATTTTAACTCTTCTAGTACTGGCTGTAATGTAAGATTTACAGAGGAGAATGTAGATCTTCAGTGTCTTAATTTTTCAAAACTTCAGTGTTGTAAAGGTTGCAAAAATTTTCAGCTCACTTGGTTTGCTTCAATTTGCTTTCACTTTGGGGATTTCTCAGTCATTTTGCATCACATGTACTAATGAAAGTTTCTGGCTTTGTTTTTTCCTTGTCAGCAGCACCTCTGAAGGAAAGTTCTGCATGCAAAATAATTTAAATGCTAGAAAAAATTCCAGTAAATAATCAGTAGGTGAATGTAAATGTGAATGGAAGAGTTATTGCCAAGAATTTTGAAGTATAAAAAAAATCCCAGAAGTGATTAACTTGAAACTGTTTTGAGACCAATTAATGCCAGTGAAGGATCTAATCCAGTAAATGGTGCTTAATGCCACGAGATGTTGGCAAAGTAAGCATTAAACTTGGTAAGATGTATTTGGAGGGCTAGGCCCCAAATGTGGTTCTCTGGTTTCATCTTGAGCTGTGGGTGAGTAGGTGTACACTGTATGACAACAAGGTTGCTGTAGTAATTATTCATTAGCTTTAAATAACAGGATAATTATGAAGCTAAAATTCATCTACTCCAACACACCCTTTTTTTGCTAGCTCTTCAATTTCTGAAGAATGCCTGCAGCCCTCTTCTTGTGTTGTAAAACAGGGCACTGCCCCTAGTTGTACATGGTTGTTTCTTTGCTTTTTGCATGCTCCTTGCAAGAATGTGAACTGGGGTGAAAAGGTAACATGAATCAGGGAGGCAGGCACTGAAGAGAATACCAACTCATTTTCTTCTATGCCTCCAAGGGTAATGAAGGTCACTCTGGTGCCTATAAACACATGTATACTGCACACAGGACTGGTTTCTTCCTGAAAATTTGTGAATGATCTGTTTTTTCAATTTCTGTTCTCTTCTATTCTGGGGCAAAAAGCAGCTAGCAGAACAGAGACTAAAAGGACAAGTGGCAATGTTTTGGGAGGACAGAATCTGGTCTGATAATCTAGATCCTAGATATTTAATCATCAGGCACTTTTGGGTAGCGTGGCATGACTGGTAAATATGTGTTACACAGGCGAAATAGGCAGAGTTTGAATGCTTCTGGAAAAAAAGTTCAGATCCAGGAGTCATTTTGGCTCATGTAGATTGAACCTAATTGACTATATTCATAATCTGGGAATGAGGTCCACAAAAGTTACTCTGTCCCTTTTACCTGTAATTGGGGACTGTTGCACATGATACGCTGCAGTTATGCTCCATGTGTTCTGTGCAGTGGCTGTGATTTATTGCATTCATGAAGGGCTGCTACAGTGCATGGTGCAGGGAGCCCAGCATGCAATGTGCACTGTACAGCACTGCGAACTCAGCGTTCTGAATAAGATCAAGAGGATGCTGAGTTTGTGATCCCAAGCGTATCTTAGATGTGAGACTAAGCCTAATGCTTAGTGCTCTTGCAAATGAGATGTTATTTTACCACCTGATAATATTCATGAGTCAGTAGCAGTAGTGAGGAACAAAGTACTAATAACAAATATATGCTAATAAATTTTGGGCCAGTCACCTGATGTGTTAGGCAAGCATCTAAGATCTTGTGTGGAAATTGCATATCGTGTTTTTCTGTTCTAGTGGAGAGGATGTGAGCAATGACTGCAGTCTAAAAAGCCGCATGTGGGCCATGGTTCTAGTGTGTTCTGAACTTGACAGTTGAAATAAATAGTTCTAGAGTGGTAACAGTCTGGTGCAATTATTCAGCTGAAATTCTGAGGAGACTGGAGAGATGGTCAAACTTGTGGCAAGGGAAAAGAAATAAGTTGTCAGAACTTGAACTTTTGGAAGAAAACTGTTGCTGTCTTGTGAAGTATGGAGTGCAGATCTATGAGACCAACCATTTGAATACAAAATGTTTATTGGAGAGCTAATTCTTGGAATCTAATAGAGGTTTTGCAATGGTGAGCTATGTCATTGCTGTAGTGTCTGGGTGCCTGAGCAGTGCACTAAGGGTCACCTTTTATGATTCTGAGATATCCTATTATGTTGTAAAATCTGGTTTTAAGAAAAAGCCAAAAAAGAAAGTGATATGTAAGCTGTTGGATATCTTTATGGGCAACAAATGGACTGCATGTTAAAAAACCTTAAATCCAACACCTAACCCAACCCAAACTTCCCCAAAAAGTCCATTTACATTGTCACTGAATTAAAGAATTAACACTAACTGGGCCTGTAAGGAAAAGGAGAATTTCTACTCCAGCAGCCTGGACAGCATGACTTTTTTTTTTTTTTCCAAAACCTGAGCATTTTGTTAGTGGAGGCCTATCTTTGCCTGCTTCTGTACCTGCTTTTGCTCTTTTTCCTCAAAGCAGCACTGTTACCTTTAAACACTCTGGCAGCTTGGGAAAAGATCTTAACTAGGCTCTTCCAGTAACTATCCTACTCTGCCCACCTGCTCCATTCCTAGAGCACACTCAACCACACAGCAGGATGTGTAGCTGTGTGAAGGGCTGGCCCAACAATTCAATGTTTGATATTACAAGGGTGTTTGAGACCTTGCTGAAATAAGGTTGGGATCTCTGTAAGAACTACACTAAATAAACAGTGCTTTACACAATAGGAAAGTGAAAACTGATACAGAAGTAACAGATAATCTGTGGTAGTGTAGTTGTCTGCATTAGACCAAATATAGTAGTGAAGCTGTACACAAAATGCTATGAGGAAAAAGAGAAGGTCAGAACCACATACACCCTTTTGTTGCACAAGACTGTATGTTGTATACGTATGTGAGATACATAGAAAATAAATACATTGCTCTCTTATGTGTGTTTCTTGGACCTTACGCTGTATCATTTCATAAATAGAACCTGTAAATGCTTACTGTATTGAGCCTTTGGTTATTTTTATTTCATAACAATAACTTGTTCATTTTTTTTTCAGTAGTATTCATCTGAGAATGTCTAAGAGCTGAGCAGCTTTTTAAAGGAAGCATGTTTACCTGTATTAGGGGATTACTTAGCCAATGGCCTCTGATCCAATCACAAATTTTGCATCCTAGCGTCACAGAAACACTAAATCATTTCAAGAGGCATGTAAACACTTTGAACACAACTTTTGAATCCTAGAGACTGAGGCCTTTACATTTGGATGCCTAGCTCTGGATGCTGATGGTCTTCTTCACAGGAACTGTTGGTGCTCAGTAACTCTGAAAGATTGAGAGGTTAGATGTTTCAGGCAGGATACTGTGAACTAACACTTCTGTGGATCTTAGCCTCACATTCATCAAATTTAGCCCTGATTCTTACAGACTGTTGATGTATCAGTAGCAACAGGACCTTTTCTCATTGTTGTTCAGTCCTCTGTGTTAACCACAGAGTCATTCTTCTTCTTGTGTTGCTCTAATGAAATGGTTGACATGTCAATCCATTACTTCAGAGGTTAATGGCTACATGGAAAGTAATATAGCAGGGCCTTGTGGCAAAGCAGAAACCCTATCACACTATTTCCTTTCTGATCCCCTCAGTTTTGACAACTGTTGTGGAAAAGAAAAGAAGATAAAGGCTTTTTGTGTCTTGGTTTCTTTCGATGACATTGGTCAATGAACCTAGGATTTTTCCAGTGGAATGATTCCAATTTTTTTGTTGCTTTTCCTTTTTCCTTGTCTGTTCATTTTTTAAAAAAGAATTGGTGTGTGGAAGTTTGAATTACTCTGTAGGTGGAAGTGAATAAAAATTACATTACAGGCTCTGAGAAAACCAGGACTGTAAAAGCAGGACTCTCATAAAATGAGTGTCTGCTTAAACAGGATTAGCTCTGTCATGCAAGTGTTCAGGTGTAGCAAGCACAAGCAGAAAACAAGCCATTTTCTCACATTTAGAGGATGGTATTCTGTCCTGTTCCTTATGGTGTCCTGTACCAGCATAACATTACAGTTTCAGTTAACAGCTCTACACTTAAAAATAAAAAAAACACCTCACCCCTGCCCCATCCCCCGCACCCCCAGCCATGTAGAGACTGAACAAAATTGCAAAATATTTTACACAGGAAAAGCTGCTTGCTAGAGTAACAAAAAAAAAAAAAAAAAAAGAGGAAGGTTTTATTGCTAAATTAGGAAGTGGAAGTTCATATGAAAGACATTTTCCCCAGGAAAAGATGGGTAAATGTGAAGCAAGGTGATCTGCTGTTGCAATATAGCAGCTCAGCTCTCTCTTGTGTGCACTCTTTCTTTCTAACAGAGTTCTTCCAGTATCACTTTTTATCTGGGTACCAGGTACATGATGTACACAAACACCAACAGCAAAGAATGAGGTTCTACATGATGGTCTGGGTATTAAGTGAGGATTCTGCAGCAGCAATGTATTTGATATTAGTGACAGCTAAGGATTATCAGCTCTTTTTTACCTCTATGTTTTTTTGGTTTTCCCTTTCTCTCTCAAGGGACCAGTAATAATATACAGGAATGTGTATCACATCTTGCAGTGAAGGTGTATTCTATGCAGATAATAATTCATTATTAATATATCCGTGTTCATTCAAAAAGATTTTTGGGTACATTTTAGGTGTAAACAACAATGGTATGAAATCATATAATTTCTCATTTTTCTTTATCATTTCACGATGTGACTTAGAGTTATTAAAGCATGTTTCCCCAAACCAGGACTTAACATAGTTATCATAAAGCTTAATGGCTTATTGTTACAGTAGTTTGTCATCTGTTTTTTTGTGCATTAGTTTACTTGTTCATTCCAGAATGCATGCTAAGGTTTTTCTGTTGATGATTCCAGCTAGTTGGTTTAATTAATTACAGTTTGCTCAAAAGCCACATGAAATAGCTGGTCTCCAACCCCAAAAAACTTAGGAAGAAAGAAAAAAACCAAACATCCTTATGCTTGTGGGTTATATGGGAAAGACGCAGGAAGTCAGATAGCAAATGCTAAAAGACATTTCTTTGTGGAAAAGGAGGCTCAGCAAGGAATTATTTAATACTTTTCCATTCTTTCTTCTCAGAGGCATGCAACAAAAGGACAAGGTCAATGGTCACATGTTGTAGCAAGAAACATTTTGACTAGATAAGAGGAAAAGAATTTTCACCAGGAGTGTGGTCCAACACTGGAACAAGTTGCCCAAAGAGATTGTAGAGTCTCCACTCTTGGGGATGCTGAGCCTTGATCATCTTGCTCTAGTTGGCCCTGGGCTGAGCATGGGAGTTGGACTAGGGGCTTCTAAAGGTCCCTTCCAGCCTCAGCTATTCTGTGATCTGTATGTGGTTCTGTGTATCTTAGCCGTAAATGACTTATAAGCCAGATTTTTCAATACTGCAACACAAAAATAAGATGTGTTTTCTACTCACTATAAGTAATTTGTCTATGGTAAAATGGGTAAACTTAGCGTATGTATTTTTCAATAGATTCAGTCCTGTGTGTGTTATTTCAAGTATTTTAAGCGTAATGATTTGTCCTGTCTATTGTCATTCCTTTGATCTTGTTCTTTTATGTATGGTTGCAATCAGATTTATAATTTTCTGTCCTGTTTCCCTTTGTATAGGAAGGACCGTCAGTGTTAAACTGTATTCAAACACTGTCAGTTTCAGTCATTTTGCCTGTGGGAATTGTGTGTGGTATAGGACTATGCAACTTTTAAGTTTCTTTGTGGATTAGTAGTAGTTTTCTCCCTATTTCCCCAAATGTCCGCATCTATGTAACAAATTATTTATAAAAATCAATTGCATTTTGAATGACATCGTTGAAAGCAAGGTATAAGCATTCAGAATGGTTGGTTCTTGTAGATGATGTCTTTTCCTTAGTAACCTGCAGATAACTGCTGTGATTATAATGTTTGTTAGTAATTTTGAAATAATAGATCTGAGGCACATTTAACAAGTTTTACTGGTTGAAAAAGGCTTTTTCCTACATTATAGTTATTTAATAAGCGAAGAAAAAAGACTGAAAAAAATCTGCTCTTTTGCAGATGTTACATTTCTTGTAATGTGAAATGTTATTCAAATACTTTAGAAAGTGTTTATATTTGGTCTAAGCAATTATCTGATCGGCACCTTCTTTTTCGTCCCCCACATCTTTTCTTTTCTGGCTTCTTCAGTTTCTCTCCTTCTTTCCTGAGAACTGAGTAATAATTAAAAGAAAAAGTCTCATTAAAATACAGTTAGTTAAATATGTATGTTTTAACAATTATTTCTAATGGAAAACTCTACTTGTGATGGCTGCTACTATTATATGTATTTTGAAATCATTCTAGATTTGGAAAATGCATCTTGTGTGGACAGACAAAACCTTCCCTTCCAGAAGTAATTTCTATCCTGACGTGCTTGATTCAACATGCTTAGACTATGTATGAGATGGAAAACTGGAGAATGGAGAAGCATATGTAGAGCCTGAAGAAAATAGTCAGTTATTAAAACAATTTAGCTCGCCATTAAATCTCATCATTTTTGAATATAAATAGGTTGCTCTTCCCTTTGCCTCATCTGTCATTTTATTATAGCACAAAACCTGGTGCTAAACAAAATAGGCAGGGTAGCCTAGCAGTTAAAACAGAACTAGAAGCCAGGATCTTGAATTTTGGTCTGACTCCGCCTGACAAGCTGTATCATCCTCTGCAACTTACCAAACCTCTGAGTCTCACTTACGGCTCTGTAAATGTCATTTAACTACATAGGATGCTGAGAGGTTTAATTAGAATTAATTTTAGTCTTTCAAGTACTTTGTGTTTCTCAGATGAAACGTGCTGTGCAAGTGTGAAGGATAATTATTATGTTGCGTCTGTGTTTTTCTGATACATTATTACTATTCTTTTATTAACCATGTTTTGAAAAAAACCCCACGGTACTTACTGGTTTTCAGGTTTGTTTGTATGGTTTAAAGTTAGTCCCTATGAGCACGGTAAGTAATTAAACTAATATTGGCATTGAAATGTGGGGGTTTTAATTTGAGAATGTTAATGGCTATTAGTAGATTGTCACAAAATATCTGGCTGTTTTGATACTTTGAGCACTTTGAATCATGCACTTAAGTGTAAGATGGGTCATACTGCTTTTAAATGTAGTGAAGTAGCCAAGCAATAACAGCCTGCAAAGTTGATAGCTTCCTTGTAGCTGGTCAGGCTTGACCCAGACGGCATTGTGGAGCAATTGTTCAGAAAATTGTCCTAGCAATCAGTGCCTGGTGCCTCCTTAACTGTTTGCCAGTCTTGTCAGGAGCTGAGCATACCTTATGCAACGGGCCACTGCCTGTCTCTCCATTTTTTTTTCAACTGAAACACTGAAGTAGGGAAAGCTGAGATACCAGGAGATGACACGTAGCACATGGAAGCACACTGTCTTGTTGGATAGGAGATAACTGTGCTGTTTCCAGATGGAATCGCTGCTACACGAGAAAGAAAAATAACTGATTATAGCAGAAACTTCATGTCCCAAGGACATAATAATTCAGAAAGTGTTGAGTTATAAACTGTGTTTGTACTTTAACATGGATTTGAGCATGTGATTGGGCTTTTCTTGTAGCTGAGTGTTCAGGAGCCCTAAATAAAAAGGCAGTATTAACAAATAAGATCAGATCATTTTGGGGTAATGAACTTCTTTCAATAAGGTTATTGTTTTATAGGCAGGTCACACTTTTTCTGTCCTCACTTGCCTTGTATTATGAAGTGCGAGTGTAGAATTATTCTAACACACAGGACTCCCGTGTTAATTGCAATGAGATAAGTGTGTCCGGAGAGTCAGTTTCTTCCAGTCAAGGCCACAGATGTAATGAAGCTGACTGTCTGGCAAACGGCTTGAGCTGCTTTCGTGCCCTTCTATTCTAAAGTAGGTTAGAGCATAAAAATAAGAGATGAATGGGTTTATGCCCTTCTTACACTTTATAGGTACAGCATGCAGATGATTGTAGGTGTACCACAATGCTACCTAAGCAAAACACAGACCCAGCTCATCCACCAAAGCTGCATTTTTGTCCTGCTCTAGTAAAACCACTCTTGAGCAAAGTCCTTAAGGCTGGCAGTCTTACTGGTATAGTTGTCTCCACTGTCTATTGTCCGAAGTATTAAGTACCATTTGATGATCCTGACAGATATAGGATAGGGTTGGCCAATGTAAGTTTTGTCAATTTTATGCAATATACTTCTTCACTAGCATGGACCAGATATTAACTTAAAGATTCCAAACTTACACAAAAAGTGTTTCTTAAATGCTAATCCAGCCCTGATTAAGGTCCATTAACATGGGAACTCCAGGCTGATAGCAAGGTGCCGCGTGCTAGTTGGCTGTTCTTTTGCAAGTAGGCATCTTGTCTTTGGCTTACCGGGCAGCTTGTATATTTGTACAATAGGATGCCAAATAAAAGGGTGCACACATTTTGTAAAGCTTGTTAGCTAAAAAATGTTAAAATGTTATTTGACTTTGCTATTATCAGGAGGGGTGGTGTAGTGGAATGTTCTCAGAGTAGGGAACAGGCACAGTTGCATTTGATGACCCAGCAGTTGCTTGTTTCTCACTTGCTTTCTGTGTCAGCCTGTGATGCCTACATTAACACACAGGATTTGAGATCTGAAGTCATGTCACAAATGTTGATTGTGCTGTGATGTCTGATGAGCACTTGGATGCCTGGGGTCTGATGGTTCTGGCACCGTGCTGGGCAGACAGCAGTTTGCTGTCTGGTACGTCTCTGTTGCCCTTTGAGAAATAACTGGCCACGGATACGAATTTAGCTGAGCCATTAACAAAGAGACTACCAGGTCTATGAAGAGACTGACAGACTGAAAGGGAATGCAGATGGGTACTACACATTTGCAAGTGTTTATTATTTAAGTCTGTAACTGGGAAATATATAGAATGAAAGGGTCAGAGAAAGACAGTGTGCCTTGCTGGCTTTGTCTTTTAGATTTTAGGATCAAAAAGAAAGAAGGAGGAATATGTCACATTGCAGGTAATTAAGGATTCATCAGGAAATAAGGAACACTTGGTCCCTCTCATAGCTTTGAGGACAAAAGGTGAAGAGTATCTGGTATAATATCTTCCATATGTGGCATGCTAATCGGAGGGATAGAAATGAGGTATTTGGAAAGCTGAATCTAAACTCTTAAAAATGGAAATTGCTTTTGCTTAATGAGTTTGCTGGTAGGCTCAGCACTTTACACTTGGAAAATAAGAAAAGATTTTTGATTATATGTTTGTAAATTAGGGCTAGCCTACATATTGAGGTAGCCCTAAAGATTTAATAACCTGTAAGTGAAGAATTGCATTTTTTCTTTCCCTATAAATATATGGGATTTGAATGATGATTCCAATGCATTGCAGTATCTCTTCATTACCAATGCCTAAGCATTGCTTTAAGTATAGTCTAGGCTGTTTGCATTTTAGTTTAAGTCTTTGCAGAGTTTTGAAAACCTCACATTAGGAATGGTATACAGAAATTGTTTGTTTCCCAGACCTTAGAAAAGTGTGGGGCTTATTCTGATTAGGTATAGCTTTGTTTTTGAGGATGAAAAGGCATCGCCACCACTTGGTTTTGGTAGACATCCCCTGCCCCAGACAAAATGAGTCACTGTGTCCAGGTGAGTTGAGCCAGAACAAATACCTTTGGGGCAGTTATGTCCTACAAATTTACAAGTTTGTCTGGGATGGAAAGAACAGGGTTTCTCTATGAACGGCTCTAACGTGAGAAACGTTGAGAGACAGAGTTGCAGGTTATTCCCGCTAGATGGCAATTAAAACACATCGGATAAACCCGGCTAGTAACGCTTGCCAAAGCTTTCGACTCTTGTAACTTACTTCAAAGTGTTAAAAGCTGGGCTTTTGAGTAAGACTTTAGTATATCTGTATTTTCCTTGGAGTAGAGCATGCAATAATTTCCATATGACAAAGGAAATATTGTTAAAACTGAACGAATTTTGGATTGCACGTTTGGATTCAAACATGTCTTGGCAGTTTTGGAAAGGATGTATTTGGTTTCTGTGTTGTAGAACCCCCACCTCCTTGGGGAGGGGGAGTAGTAGAGTCAGCAGCAAGTAGGAGAGCTCTTGGCGGGGTGGCCTCTTGGAAATTCACTGCCAGGAAGCCAGAAAAGCCCTAATTAGGCAGGCAAGTAGAGCCCGATCCAAAGCCTGCTGAAGTTAATGGGAGTATCTTGGGTTTGTTCATTTTTTCCTGTTTCAAGGTAAATCTACAAGATGAGTCTGTCCTCTTCATCATTCTGCTTTTATATGCATTGTATCACCTACTGCGGTTGCTAGCATACTAGGTATAAATGCATGTCTGTATTATTTGTAATGAAGATACAGCATTCATGTGCTCTGTATGAATAACTTACAGAAATACATGTGAGGTAATTGAATTATTTTTCTATTTTTTTCCTAATTAGAGTTTGAAACAATAAAATTTTCTCACATGTGTTGGAGAGTATAATTTCTTTTGAATGAAGGGGAGGAGCACCTTTATTCCTGACTTTTGTCTTAATATATTTCAGTTAAAGTTCTAATTAAATGCAGAATATCACATTTGGGCTGCCCTAGCATACACGTAGGGACCTTAATAACAGCTGGTTCTGGACTTGCAATATGTCATAGCTAGCAGAATTCAGGCAAAAGCTACTACAGAGTTAGTCCTGCTTCTCTGTTTAAAGTTGATCCAGTACTGACAACACTCATGTCAGAGATAACTAATGTAAAATACTGGAAATGACTCTCTTCTCTCTAATCAGGAAAAAATTCCCCATAGATTCAGTGGGAATTCTGCCTGGGTAAACCCACAGGTATTGTGTGCATTGTGAGATTGCATGCAAAGAAAGATCATCCCTATAAACTAACTTTATGGCCTGATATTTTTTTTAAAAAAAATCTAAATAAAGATTAATGGAAATAGCTTCTCTGATTACACCACTACTTTATGCTTATTTGAGCAACTTTAAATAGATAAGGAAATATGAGTTTCAATCTGTGCCTGGTGCCCCAGAGTAATTGAAACTCCCCTTTGTTGTAGAAGTGCTGGCTATAACCACTGTAAAGCAGTAAAACGTCTGTCAGATATTCTTGCAGAATTCTGGTTTTGTCTGTCAAAGTTTATTCTCCCTATTCACACAATGTTAGTGTAAATTTTATACTTATTTTAAAAGATACACTTAATCTTTTCATGATGGAAGCACAGCATATAAAAATTGGAAGAATAGCACTTTCAGGATTTTCATATTGATAAGTCACAGCTGGATTCGGATAGCTTTATGCTAGGTTTTGTACAGAATTGAGGCATTTGTAATTGCAAAAGGACTCTGGTTTCCTAATGGCTGACAGTGACTGCTACACATTGTACACAGAGAAAGGTTTTCATGTTTTTCAGTTCAGCTGAGTTGATGTTGCCTCCCTGAAAGGCTCAGTTTATTTCTACAGGATGTTGTGTTGCAACTCTAAGGAATCAAAGAAGTTCCCTGTTTCTATGGATGGGTGATGTAGCTGTCTCTTACCATGAAGACAGATGAGTTTGTCCCCATCTCCTCTCAGCCAGCTCTTGATATATTCCAGGTAGACACTTTCATATTCTAGGCTTGGGTTCCCCCCTTACCCTTTCAGTTCTCTCATCCTCTGGTTGGACTTCTGCCATGCTACCTCTTTCAGCATAGTGAACAGGATTAAGGAATTGATCAATTTGCAAGGGATCATAGCTGGATTAATTTGGGAGGGAAATGCAAGACTTGGTTTTCATGTGGGTGCTTAATGAGATAGTGGAAACTGTTGATTTGAGTCCTTTGGTGAGCGTTTTCAGACTTGGAGGGTAGATTCAGGTAGGAATGTTGTTCTTAGGCAGCGATGGCTTAATGTCCTATGTGGAGCAGCGCAGGGCTCTACGGTGATACCAAGACAACTGCTGAACAAGCTAGTTTGGATATGGGAACCAGTATAATTTTGTTGGTGCATTGTTCCTGTGGCACAGCCTGCCGTTCTTCTGATAAGGCTAAACCAGCCTAGGCAGAGCATGAAGTTATCGTGCCATGTCTGGTACCTGAGCTCAGTCACTGAGAGCTTGTTTCTGTTTCTCCAGGTGGCTTTGCACCCTATCTTTCAGGGCTGTCCTCCATTATGTGTCCTGTGGAGAGAGCAGAGCCCTGTATTGGATCCATGTGGAAGACTCTCCATCAGGGATATGTAGTCAGGTGGATCAGTGGGCCCATATAGAGTAGGAGCTGTGGATTCATAGCTCAAACCACCTCCCTGAGCATAGGTGCTGACTCCTGTTGTTTCAACAAATTAAGTAGAAATAACCCACTTTTGTATAAGCTGCTGGACTATTATAATGAGGAAGCTGATGTTCACAGACTCTGCAGGAGATTCTCCAGCCTTTGTCTTCCTCCTTCCAGGAGAGTTGTCAGCTGCCTGTAAGAAGGAATACGAGACTGTATGAGGGAGACTGAGTGCAAACGAGGGAGTGAATCTATCAGTGACTAAAGAAGTCACCAAAAATCAAAGTCCAGTCCCAGTTCAAAACCATTCCCAGGTGAGCTCTCTGAGCATCTGGCTAGGGAGGCAGGTTCGTGTTGGCTTCTCTCTCTTTTCTGGTCTAGCAAATTCTAAATTCCTTTTTGCACATGAGCACTTCAACGGAGTGTGCATTGCTCTCTGACTGCATTTTGAAAGAGTGGGGTCTTCTGGTTGCTGTCAGGCATGGCTGAGACTATCTGGTAAGTCAAGGGGCTTTGATGGGCAGGCACTGAATTCTTGCATCCTGAGCTAGGTTAGTGGTCGTATAGGTGCTGAGCAGACCTCAAGGAACAAGGTGGTACGGTAAAAATTAAGGGTTCCTCTGGAATTAGGGTATATCCAGATGAGGTATCAGTGTTTGTATCACAGTTTTATACTAAGGTACCTACCTTCCTCCTAAATGATACTGTAAAATGCCTGCATCTTTCATGAGAGTTAATTCTTGTATCCCTACACGTTTTTGTAAATTAAAGTGGCCTCTTGTTCAGAACGCTTGCATCTCCTGCTTTGATTTACTTCAGCTGCATTAGAATGTGCACAGGACACAAAATACCTTATACTTTCAGCTTAGTTATTGAAAGCCTTGTGTGACAGGTAGAGTTGTCCCATGTTTTGACATGGAGTGTGAAAAAATACAAGATGATGACAATGCAGTCATCCCTGAACACTGGCTGTCAGAATCCTGAGAGAAGCCTATGTTCAATTACTGTACCTGACAGCATGTTAACATTGTTCCACTGGTGCTTAAGGATAAATTTTATAGGATTTCTTGTAGTGTCTGAACTGATTTGAGACTCTACAGAACTGAAATGTGCAGAATAAGTTAGTATGAGAGTTCTTTACCCTGAATGAGGTGCTATGACATATCCTACAAATAAAACACGGAAGGTTTCATTTTGCTGGCAACGGGAGATCTGAGCAGAGCAAAGGCCTTACAGAATAGTGTGATAACCACTGGAGAATCCTTGGTCAAAGAGGACCAATGTGCTGATTCATGCTCTGGCACTTGGAGCGATTGTGCTGTTTGTTGGGAAGCACTTCATTGTATCAGTGGAACTGAGGTGGAAAAAGTCTAGGAATTCATGCTGGCTCTTCATTAGACTTCATGACTCCTGGCTGTATTTTACATTGCAGTATCTTTTATGCTGCCAGAGAAGGTTTGAAGAGCCATGTGGCAATGTTCCCTGCCAGGAGTGAGCCTGATATTGCATTGCTGGTGGGCTTCTATCCCATCTCCTCAAAAACACATGACCTTTGGTTCCCCTTTCTTTAGTAATTCCAGGCAAGTTAATGGTTGCTACTGGAGGTTAATTAAAAGGTGGAAAGATGCCCAGAGAATGGAAGGAATGTAGTCCCAGTGAATAAGTCACGGAACAGGGAATGTGAGAAGACCTGAGTTCTACTACCACCTCTTCTGCAGAGTTGGTATCTGTTTGCTGTCTGTCTTTTTGCTTCTCTGTGAAATTAAGCTAAAAGTTTTGCCTCTGCTTTGGAGTATTTGATGTTTGTGGATGAAAAGGTCTATGTAACTGCTAGGCAAATGTTATAAATTGCTTTATATATTGTGGGACCATCTCACAGATATAAGCTTGGAAAGTCCATAAAAAAAAAATCTTCATTGTTCAGGTGAAATTATTTGGGAATGAGTGCAGGATTTCAGATGCAGTGAAGCTATAACAATATTACAGTGCTGTAGTGTTTCAGTTCCTCAATCATTGTATGAAGAGAGGACTTAATTTTGAAAACTGCCAGGGGTTGCCAGACAGCAGAAACAAATGAAAACTTTATTACAATTAATGGAGGTAACATTATTAAAAGTAATGGGCAATATTACTGTACAACTAGTGCTTACATATTTATCCTAAGTTGTGTCTTTTTTGCTGAGGGGTGGTAAGGGAAGTTGTAATGGCTCAGCAGCTAGTTAGAAAGGTGCTTTTCTGAGGGTTTTGTGTGATAATGGAAGCAAAAGCCACATACAACACCCAAAGTGCAAGAGGTGAATTCCAAGCTGGTCTGCTGTATTGCTGTGTTCCAGCAGCAGTTTTAATGGATAACTGCTATAGTTCTGCTACGAAAGGGTTTCAACTCTGCTAAAATTATATATATATATATATATTTTTTATATAATTCAATAAGCTCATCTTCTGTTTATTTAACCACAAAGATATGGGTTACTTTTGCTAGACAGTCAGCTGTTAGCTATCTTTGCTGACATGGGTTATCCCATTTGAGGTGTTTGGGGGTTTCATTGTTTAGCTTTAAATTATTTTATGTTTAAGTTACCTTAAGGAAAGCCTAAAGACAGCAAGTAAATACATCCCAAATGCTATGAATTCTGTGATGCATCGTCCAAATCCCAGGTGGGAGTGTGTCAGGAGGAAAGAGATCAGCCATGAGTGTTTGTACATGAGCATTCTAACAAGTCGTGTCTCTTTCCTGTTAATTTTGTTGTCTTCCAGTTAAGGATTTTCTGGTTGGTATCCTGGAGCAGATAAAGGGCTAAGTATGACAGGCAATTCTTTCTCCACAGCTGGCAGACGCTGTGTCACATTACTCCTGTGACTGCTGGTGTCAAGAAGGAGGTTCTTGAGCTCTGGTGCTAGCACGTCCCATACCATTTGAGCACTATTTTATCTTTCTCTCTCTGAAGATTTTTCCATCACTTGTGACAGGGCATGAACCTGTTGAAGTTCCAGTTGAGGGCCAATGTGAGGCAAACATCCTCTGAGAACCATGCTACTAGATCTCTGTAGATCTCAACCTGTACTGCTGATTTTCTTTTGCCACAGTGAAAAGAATCCACACCAAATTAGCATGGCTTGTCTTGAACTAGGTTACCTAGGGCAGCTGCAGTTTAGTATTACTTCTTGGCATCCTTAACCTCTTAAGTTGAAAAGACTATGTTTCAGTGTTTAGCTATTTTTAAATATTTTTTTTAAGCTTTTGAGGTTTGCCTAGATTGAAAGGTGATAATAACTGTGTGTTGCTACGGCAATTTCCATTATCTTAAATACTCATTTTCCTCTGTCATGGTAAATCCCTGGAAGTTTGGTTTGACGATAGAGCGAAGAAACACATTAAAAATTCAGTAGTTTAATAGTACATGCAATAAAGAAATTAAAGCAGATATACCTCTGAATTTCTTATGCAAACATTGTGTGACAGTATACGAATTGGATCCTGTGTGTATCTTTGCATACCTGTCTATGCAAGTAGCTTTATTGTACCTGTCCCTGCAAGATATCTTATCCATATGCAGTATTTGCATATGCCAATTTGTTTTCTGCACAGAAAGCATTCTTTACTGTCTGGAATTTTTTTGCAAATTGTACTCTCACTTTTAATGCTTTCATTGAAGATTGTAGAAGAGTGAAAGGTAAAAAATTGCTTCAGGAATTCATATTCAGAAAATGCATTAAGTTACAGACAAAACTTGAATTTTTGTGGATGTGTTAGGAGAAAAGATCTCGACTGTGGAAGTCTGAAGGCAAGAAGCATGCGTATGCAGGAGGATAATGCTGTTTTTTGTGGAAGATACACATCTAGCCAGCTGGAGAATGAAACTGTAGCCAGTGCCAGTAGTGTGAGGACAGGGGACAGATCTCAGCTAGCAGAGCTGTACTGTTCCAACATGTTCAGCGTGTCTGCACCTCCTCCAGTAACACAGCACTTGCCTTTGCTGGCTTCCTTCTCAGTTTGTATGATACCCTCCAGGCCAGTCCCTGACAGACGTACAGCCAGACTGAACTGGACTGTCAGCTGCAGAAAGCATCAACAAAAGGTATCTGATTCTGCATAGCAGACAACAGCAGTTGTGATGTTGCAGAAGGTGACCCAAATGTGTTTCATGACTTCTGTGATCATGAGATTTATCTGCCCTTATTTAAAAATCACTAGTGATAAAATCCTGAAAGGAAGGATGACAAAAATCAGTTGACTGGTGTTCTTGTAAAGGTGGTCTATGGCCTGATGTAATTGTATATCATGTGTTGCTTACACCAGCATGATGACTGATTTCAGTGGTACAGGTAAGAAGGGTTAATGTCACCCTTTGGCAATGGTATTATTCTTAAATCCCGCATAAGGTCCATTTAGAGAGTTTCAGTGAGACTTCAGCAGTGTGTAAGACCTGCCAAGAGTTTTTGCACTGGAGGAGTACGGGTTGGCAGGATAAGCCCTAACACGTTAAGTGCTGTTTATGATATTATTATTGCTTTGTGAATTCATTTCCCACAGAGACAGACTGGAGATGCAATGTTCAGATTCAAACTTCCTTTATGCTCTTGGGTGTCAGCTCCATGGTTTAGATTTGGGCCCATGTCAAACTTCTAGTTATTAACAGCAATACTCAGTATTGTGTTTATAGACTATACTATAAACTGTATGAAGAATGCAAACAGTTGATTTTCATGAATAGCCTAGGAAGATGTTATTTTCAAGAATAAAGGGAACATAATCGCCCTTCCTAGGTAAGGTATGTTATTTACACTATGGGGATTCATGTCAGTACATTTTAAGTAAGTTGCTTGGCTGAACTTGTTATCTAGCTGCCAAGAACGGAAGTGAGAGAGAAGAGCCAGTGAGAATTATTGGCCTCTATGCTCCAAACTTACATCATGTAAACATTTATAACATGACTTTTATTTTCAGCATTGACCATTCCAGTGGGGGCCTCTTTGTTGCTTTATTGCTGGCAGACTGCTTTTGATGGCACTTTTTGGCTTATTTGTGAGGATGCAGCAAGCCAACAGACCTGGAACTACATGATATTTGCAACATGTACAATGAAAACTTCTAGTCATCCCTTTCTCTCTCCAGGTTCCCAGCCACAGGCAGCTGCTTGGGTTTAAGCACTTCCTTATGCCCCTGCTGTTAATGCTGACTTGCAGTGACCGATGGTCCCACCCTGCTTTCTCAGCATATAGTAGTGAAATCAATAATCATCATGCATGAGAGAAAGAGGCTGACTTTTCCATTTCTCCTTAGTCTCACGGTTTCAAAAAAGGATAGAAATTCTAAGTATGTTATTTTTCATTGAAGGATAGCAACAATTAACAACTTGCAGTACACCTGGTGACATTTACCTTGGGCCTGGAAATGATCTTTCATTACAGTCCAACCTTCCTGCTGGTATCAGTAGTGCTTTTCATGGTATCAAGATATGTTCTTCCCAAATCACTTAAATTCATGATAAGAATTAAATGCATAATTCAAACAAGTTTCTCATTTCTTTAAGCTGCATTGTTGTCGGTAAAATGACACAGAATGATGCAGAGCAGTGGGAAAGAGGAGAATAATTCAGGTTTCTTCATGTGGTTTTCAGATTTCTGATGATGCTACAAGTATCTGACCCAGTGCAATTATGTGGGTGAACACCACAAGTTTTTCTTAGCATTTGTTGCAGTTCATCAGTTTGTACCATTTAGGCTGTAGCCACAGCTCAGTTTATATGCAAGTTTTGTTTGTTGTTGTTGTTTTCAGAGCCCCTTAATGCTCCTCACTGACCCTTTTATAAGCTATAACTTTTGCTCACACTTCATAAGTCAGGGAGCCTTTAGCAAAAGCCTATCAAGAAAAAAAATCTGGGATGCTTTCCAGGGAAAGGCATGTATAATAGAGAATTCTGGCAGTTTTTCATCTGGCACTAATTTATTATTTCAAGCTGGCTTGCTCTTTAGACTGTAATAAACAGTATTTTACATCTAACAAATCACTTCTGATATCCCTGACCTTGACAATGGGCATCTAGTATGGGTTTAAAAGAAAGAACTCTAACCAGCAATACAGTGGGTCACAAGCTGATTTAATCATGGTTTTTTATGTTTCAGCATTTCTAGTGAAATAAAAGATATGTGGAAGAATAGGTTGTTTTAATAGAGATATATGCTATCTCAGTTATGCTGTATATGCTAAGTTTTGAGAGTACAGTTTTTATGTTTAGTCTAAAAGGATTTAAATGACGTAATCATGGAAGAAGATACTGGATACAATGAAGTGATGGCAGTGTTTTACTGAAGTCAGGAGGTTGCTGTTGGTGTATCCTTAAGAATTCAAAGAAATACTGTATCAACACACAAACTGTATTTAGATGGCAGTTGCATTCACTCTTAAGTACCTTATTGTCTCAAAGAGAAGAGGATTTTTCTTCCTTTTATTAAAAAGCACATGTAAAATCCCCCAAAAGAACAGTGTCAGAAGGTTCTCTGTGCCACTGGGACATGCTGTCTTTCTCTTTTAAGACAAGTGGCAGCTAGGGAGTTGCTTGTCAGGTCCCTGGATGGGAGAAAGGATGAGAAATTGAAGTAAGTCTTGATTAAAGAGCAGCAGAAGTCTGCATGCTTCATGATCCAAGCAACAGTTTTGTTTCCTTTTCCTTATTGCTGAGTGTACCCCCTGAATACTCCAGATTTATCAAAACATGATACTAGTCACTAGGCAGAGGTTTCTAATCTTTTTCCATTTTACATCACCCACATTTTTAAGTTCTAAACCAATTAGGGTAAATGTAACACAGGTAGATGCTTTGCATAATCTACAGGCAGTTGCTACACATGTACACACACATACACAAAGCCACACACAAAGTGTGTCAGTTTACATTGTGATTTGAATTGTCTTAATCAGTTTAGTGATAAAAGAAAGCTGTAAGCCCTAGCTAGTTATGACCATCCAAGTCATAAAGAAATGACTTCTTATTTGTGTAATACCATTAGTAAACCTGCTCCCAGGAATGCTAACCCACTGTTTCTCTTAATAGCCTGCACCTGACTTCAAAGCTCACTGAAATTAAGCTTATTAGTTCTACTCATGTTGTTATTATGCAGACACCTGTTCAATGATAGTTCTTGCAGTCTTCTCTCTCCCCTTTTTTTTCTTCTCCTTCCTTCCCTTCTCCAACCCTTAAGGTAAAACTTGGCTCTGCTGTGAACTCTTTTCATTTCAAAAGTTAAGAATTGCTAGTTCTGTTTTTATCCTGCACTGCTGGTGTTTTTCTAGGGCCTGAAGATGGGAAGTGGTTCCCAAAATAAATGGTAAATGTTTATTGCAGAGTATTAGGCAGTCCTTTCTATGATGTTAATGCTTTACTGATTAGATTAGTTTGGGATTGCTTCTCCTTAGCATTTTCTTCCAAAACTTAAATACGTGTGTGTGTACGTATGTTTTTAAAATATATGCTTGCAAAGATGTTTTTGATACAAAGCCTGAATGACATAAGAAGGTATCCTTAGTTTATTATTCTGGAGAATAAATAGAGCTTTCTAACAGTGTAAATTTGAGGTTGTCTGTATGTGCTAATATGAGATCTTAAGAAGACAAGAAAAGAGAAGTTGCAACAGTTGGTAATAGCTTTCCAACTATTAACCATTTTCTACTTAACCTGTGTAACAGAGGGGAACTAGCTGACTTCTTCAAGCTCTGATCATAGGGGCCTCAAAAGTTTTGCTTCAGCAACTCTGTAGTTGGGGATGTGCAAACACACTCAAAGAATTTAAAGAGCAATCTATTACGATTTTTTAATGGGCATGTTGGATAAATCCTCTGTGTCTCATTCATGCACCACTCTCCTTTGAAGTCAAGAGATTGATTGTATGAGCAGAAATTGGTTGAATGTATACAAAATGTCATGTAAATTAACAGTGCTAAATAGAGGAATTAGAATAATTGTAAAATATGCAGACATCCAGTCAAGCTGGGTAGCCCTAGTCTGGTCATTGCAGCAAAGGAATTAGCTCTCAGTCTCAGCTATTGAGCTAAAGTTAGTCAAACACTTGTAGTATGTGAATGCACAGAAAAAAATAGCTTTTTAAAGAAACAGTTTAGCTAAAAATGTGCCAGATGTTCAGACTAAAATACCAGTTATCCAATTTTCTTGTGAAAAGTTAATCTCTTCTTACATTTAAACCATGCTGTGTTATGTGAGGTTATACTGGAGTACAATGTGAAGGGATGGAGCATGCCATATTGTCAGCAATACAATGGAATAACTTATATTTGAATGGAGAAACACATTTTCAGGTTTGTTGCCAAGAAGATTTGCACATTTTGTGTTTCATTGGGAAAGTCGACCAGATTTCACAAGCCATGCTGTTGAAGAACAAATTAACATTGACTGGGGCCAATGCCATAATATCTTTCCTCAAAGTACAGCCTACATATTAATTAACATTTGTAAAGCACTTTGAGGTGCTGGATGAAAGGCAGCATAGAGTACAAAGTTGTTGCTATGATTAATTAGTTATCACATTGGACATGTGAAGTGCTATATTAGAGTGTTGCAGACTATTATTTATTAATTGTTGCTTTTGCCTGTGGCCTTCTTTGTTCCGTCCTTTACCTACTGTGTTACTGCCCTTATTAATCACATACTTTGGGCTGGAAGGGAATGCTTTGACCTGTATGGCAAAGGCCATAGATTTTCATCAAGCAATACCTGCAGGAAACCAATATCTTCTAGTTAGGTACCAAGACATCTGACCTTGATGTAGAGACTTCGATATGACATCCCTAACAACTTTGTTAATTACCTGTACAATTAAAAATGCATGGCATGTATTTTGTCTGTCTAAAACTTCTGCTTCCTTTGTGTCCTGTTGTGTGTGTTGTATCCAGTTAAAATATAAGAAGCAAATTTTCCAATTTTTTAAGTGGGTCCCCATGTGAATGCAACTGGTCATCAAGGGGGTTATAATCTACTTTGTGCATATGAGATTGGATCTCATTTCTAAGAACAGGGAGCATATTCATTGTAATACAGCCCATTCCCATGACCCTTGATCTCCACAGCAGAGAACTTCTCAGTAGCTCAGTTCAGCATGTTTTTTTGGCTTTTCAGGAAACTAGACTATGGATAGAAAAGCCCAGTCTATGCTCCCATTAGGCCTATAGCTTTTCTGAAATTGGATTTAGTTTCTGCCAAAGCTTGAGTTTGGCTTGGTGTTTTCAGGGCTATGAAGCAAATACTGCTACTTGTTTTGTCTGGTGTCACTGGAAGCTGAGAGCGGGCACTTGCTTCCCTTTCTCTCTTACTTTTTTCTGTGGTTTGACCAACAAAAATAGAAAACCTGTACACACTGTCTAAAAGTATTTAAAAAATATAAAAATGATGGGGCAGGAAAGGTCCTTTTGTTGCTATTCCTCCTCCAAGAGAGAATTAGATGTACCTAAAACTTTCAGACAGAGACTTCTATAAATGATCTCAAAGGAGCTCCAGTTCCCCCCCCAGTCACTCTGTTCCCCTGCTACTCTGTGTTAGGAGAGCACTATGTAATAGTGAGCTGCAACCTTACTTGATACTTGTCCAAGCAGAAACCTTTTACATACCTGAAAACTCCTTACCTAATACTTGATTTTTCTTTTATTTGGAGACAGCTTTGATTCTTTCATCTTGTCTGCATGAATCACAATTTCTAGCTCCCCGAGTGTCACAGTTGCTGAATTCCTGGCTTGCTCCACATCTGAGCAGAGAGCTCTAGCTAAGGCTACCAGTAGATCGGGGGAGGAAGTAACCTTGTCTCCTATGCATAATGCTCCTTCCCACTTCTCGACCTGATGATTGCTCTCTTTACAATAGCAGAGCACCGTTCAGACTCCCCTTTAGCCTGCCATTAACCAGGCTTTCTCTTCTGTGTCTAACAGTCATTGTCACATGTCACCTACCTTGTCCTTCTGGAGTTCATTACAATTGCAAAGTATTAATTGAAGATGCTATGTAACAGTAAGCCTCTCTTTAAAATAACAGCTTCATTTTCTAATGTTTTTGTCCAACACAAACCTAGATAGAAAAAATTTCTTGTGGTAGTGAGTGCTTGGCAGACTGTGGCAGCAAGAGGTATAAGTGTCTTAAATTTACACAGCATTTTTTTTGTCTGAAGCAATTTATTATTACTGTATTGGGTCATTTGACCTCCACTTTTATTCAGAGTTTAGAATAGCAATTTTAACTGTGATATTTTTATAAAAAGGGAATCCATAAACTAGATTTTCTGAAAAATTGCCATCTCATTGCCTTTGACTATGCCAGTTGCTGATAATTGACAGAAAAGATATGGTTTTATTTTTCTTCCATTGATAAATTTGTATTACCAGTTTGCTTGGGAGTTCACAGTAAATGTATATTCCCAGGAAATAGATGCATAAAGGACTACCCCTGTCATGGACATACTGCATTAGAGAGAAGCGCTAAAATTAATAGTGGCTGAATTATTCATTTAGTATGGGTTGATTTTTGTAGTTTACACTATGAATTTATCTTAAAAATAACTCTTATGCTAAATAATTTTAATACTACCTAGTGTAGTTTGAGCTGGAAAGAGGAAAACTTAATGAAGTGTTATTAATTTGTCTCATTTGACAAAAGCTTAAGTTAATTCAATTAAAATGAAAACATAGCAAAAGCAAAAAATTCATTAGTATCAATGGGATTAAAAAACCTTAGGTTTTGATAAAGATTTTTATAATATTGTCACAAAAACTTGTTTATTGAAAGAAGAGATGGAATAAAGCTGTTTCATATTTTTCAAGCTCAATTAAGGGTAAAGTTCCATTGGAAGAAAACAACACTGATTCAATACTGCTGAAATGCCACTTTCAAATTGTCTAAATGGATTGCAGCCGACAGTCAAAGGAGTCCGTGTGCCTACTGTGGTCACTATATCAGCTCCAGATATAAAGTGTGGGGGCTGCAGCAGACTTGCTTTATCTGCATTCTCTTAAATCCCTACCGCACTGAAGGTGGGCTTCCATTGCCCAGTTGTTCCTTACCCAACTCCTATTCACTCTTTGGCCCACCAAAGAGATCTTTAAGAGAGATTAATTGAGAAATGGTTTATGATTAGTATCAAATAGGCCTCTGTCAATGCTTACCAGGTTTATCAAATGTGTCCTTCATTATGTGTCATGTGTACATACTCAAGACTAATGAACCTTTAGGACCACTGAGACCCTTCTATGCAGACATCTCAGTGTATGCTCTTCTTCATAGAGATACTGAAAATCATCAAATCAGTTACCTTTTTTTGCCTGCTCCAGTTTCAAGGCTTTTCCAAAGTCTGATTGATCTAATAATTAGAAATGATCTTTAAGTACCAGCTGACATTATTCCAGGCCAGTTTATGAATATTTGTCAATGCACAAACACTGTTTATGTGTTTCAATGGGTTTTCCTTTAGTGCTTATTCCTGTGGCTGTACTCATAAACAATGATTTTGTCCCCTCTTGGCTTTTGCCAACCCAGCCAGCTATTTTGGTTTCCTTTCTGTGTGTCTTTCTCTTTGCCCCTTTTGTCCCTGTGACCTTCTCTGCACACATGTCCCAGTTTTAAATAACATATTGAACAAGAGGAGCTGGAAACTTCAGAGTTTTTTACATGGTACTGATGTTTTCCTTACGGCTGGAAGAGCCTTTTCTGATCCATTTTGGAAGTACTGTTGCCTTTTTAATCTTGGCATTGTGTCATTGCTTCATAATCATTCCGTGGGCCAGGTCCTATTCTTTGTTGTTGCAAACGGATGAAGTCCTAATTTATTGCAGTTCTTCAGTTATTAACTCAGTAGTGCATGGCTGGGCTTTTCATGACTTCCGGACGCAAGATTTTTAGAGTAGCTATTCTGTGACTTGAAGTAAAATGGAAAAATAGAGTATACCAACTTTCAAAGGAGACTTATCTGAGGCATGCATACCATGTCATTCATTATGCGCTGTGTTTCTAGAAATGACCCGAATACATTATGATGATATTGTCTTACATATGCCAGGCAACTAATATGCTACATTACGCAGAATATTTTAAAACCTTTTCTTTACAAGTAATTTTTCTGTTTGTTCGCAAATTACTGTGGGCTTTTTGAATATGTTGTTCTTCGTAGGTAAAAGCTACTTATCTAACCTGTAAGTTCTGGACAAGCTACCTTGTATGTATATAAATCAGTAGGAGAGATCCATATAGAATACAGATTTATATACAGAGTATCATTAGAAAGAATAAGAGATGGAAGGGAGTAGAATGAAGATGTTTACTGGCATCTACTTGAGACCACTGGTATTATTCAGTCTTCATCGTTTACAGGACTGTGTGGGTCTCCCAAGCTCATGCTGATAAAGCAGTCACCATCCCATAGAATTTTTTTTTTTACATAGGTAATTACTGTGTCTACACCAGATATTATAAATACAGACAGAGAAGAAACAATGCAGTGCTAAAAGATTAAACAATGGTTTAATTAATTGGTTGCGATTGATGAATTTGATCATGCCTACAAACACCTTTAATTCCTTAAAAGCTGTTATACAGACAGATGTAAAAGCTCAACCTGTGGAAACGGAGAAAATTCTTGGATTGCCTCACCCTTGCATATATCTTCAAAAGCTATTTCTAATCTTGCACAGGCTGTTAATGTGGAGATAGTAGCAGTTATGAAACCTGGGCTAGATTCCAGATACGTTGTATCAAAGTGTAGAATGAAAAGGAAATCAATAGTCACTCTTCAAGGAAAGCTATGCCAGAATTGTCCGGTATGGTCTAGATTAATCAAAGCCATAACAGCTTTTTTTCATTAGTAGAACATTAACAAGTAAACAACATTCCTGTTTTTTTATTTAGTTATACTAACCTTTTTCAACAGCTAGGCCCAGTGATAAGTTTGGATTTTCTCTGTTTATAGAAAACTGGTACATCAGCAGATAATAGTACAACTCAATATTTATGGAGTGCTGGCTTTCTGGAAATGGAGGAAACTGGAAGTTTATTACTAGAAGAGTTCATTAAAATGTAAACAGGAGTGAGGAGACAGGACGGACATTATTTATATATTTATCTATTTTTGCTATTGTCTGGTTATACAACAATCCCATGGCTATGGCATGAAAGTGGGAGTTGTTTTGGGCAGAAGCTTTTCTGCTGACCCTTTGAAAGGAGTTGAATGCCAGCAGCGTGTAACATCTCTGATTCAGTGATACATCGGTGTAGAGATGTGATGTTACACATCACAGCATCTGCTTGAATAGAACTTGTTTTCTGGTTATGATATATATCTGTGTTAAAATTAGAACCATTCTATTCTTATGGTATTCGTTGTGGTATTTTAAAGAAGTTATGACAATGGAGAGGCTGAATGATGTTTTGTAAATGACTGTGAGTTCCTATCAAGTTGAACACTTTAAGGTTACTTTGTTCTAATTGAGTAATAGCTGGTGTTTTCTGAATACCAAATAGGTAAGAATATTTTAGCTTTTATGTAAGCCTAACAATACATATATAAGAAGATAAACTACTCGGCCTATAACAGCAGGGGGAACGGGGAGGGGCAGGAAGGAACAATACTTGTTCTACAGAGTTTATTATCTGGGTAAGTGAGAGAGATCTTATTCATAATTAGATAGTGAGCCGTGTGTTTTAGCTATTGTTTTTTAAATTAACTTCCTCTTTGAGTTGTGTTGCTCAAGCCTTTGTGAGGAAGAATTTGAATGAGCAGAAGATGGCAGAGCAGCACAGATAAGCAAGAAAAGGGAAAATAAAGCTGTTCTTAGCGTAAGGGGGCAGCATGGAAGTGGCAAAGCAAAGGCTGGGAAAGGTGTGCAACTCATTTATTCAGTTAAGAAGTTTGTGTGTTCTTAAACAGAACTGAACCATGAAATGTGGTGTTTGGTATTCTGTATTAAAATACTTGTCATATATCTTGAGGTTACATTCTTCCAAGTAAGACAAATGCAAAAATTTCACCTTGCTCAGTGTTAAAATAGAGCTCGTCTCTGGTTTTTATAAGATTTTCAAAAGCCCTGTGGTACTTTCACTCTGTGGCAGGGTTTGCCTTGGTGTGAGTAGCCAAGAAGTTTTATCCCCACCTGCTGAATTCTTCTTGGGACAGGGAGCTCTTGCCCCAGGATCCTAGAGCTTTCAGCATTTCTTTGGTATTCTTTGTATACAGCTTTCAAAGTGCTTTTGGATGAAAAGTACTATGCAAATACAAAAGATTAATAATTAAGATTGTGTTAATGTGTAGTAATTGTGCATAATGCTGTGCACCACAGGAATCCCTCTTTTGGGCTGTCTGACTGGTCTATCTTCTTTTTAAAGATACAGATTAAGTATGAGATTCATAACCGTAACTGTGCAATTATCACAGTATAGGCAATCCTATTGACATGCATAAAACTGATTTAATAAATCACAATTACTTTTGGCTTATTTAACCTATCATGAAAACTCAATGCAAATCTTGTGTTTCATAAGTTTGTACTTCCATGGGCCACCACAGAAGTAATGTGAATATAGTATACTGCAAAGGGCTCAAACCATTCCTCAGCTGTGTCGTGGTTACTATCATGCTAATAATGTACTGTTAGACCATTCTGTGTTGTGTTTCAAGAGACAACATTATAACAAATTAAAGATAAATAACTAGAAAAATCCCATTTTTTCTGCTGGTGGTGTAAAAGAAGCAAGGGATGGTTTCAAGCAATATATGTGCTATTTATTTTCTATTTGCTATATTCTGTAACACAGTTGACTTGAAGACCTGAAGACATTACTGGGTTTACTTTGCACACAGAAGCTCTGCTTCTAAAGATCCACACTCACACACAACTGGTCGTCTTGACTGGACTGCTCATGTGCATAAGGCTGAATGGGGCTGGGTCCTTAGTGTGTTCCTCTGTCCCTTAGTTGAAGTGTTCTTGATTATTTGATCGAGAACTACTTTCATGCTGAGAGTCATAACTGGCTCAATGTAACCTTTGAATACTTTTCAGGTAAAGTGTATTTAAAAACAAAACAAAACAAAAAAAACCCAAAAGAAATCCTATAAGTCAGTGTGGTTAAGGATTGAATGATGTTAGGTGGGTTGTTTTTATCCATATTAGGAACTGAAAAAGTAGGCCAAAAAAAGAAAATCCTGAAGTTAAGCAACTAAAATATCTTCTGTGTAGTATTTCATAGCAAAGTCTGAATGGTTTTACTGTTAACAATTGCTTAGACTGAATGATTTTGAACTTATATATGGATGAATAAGGAGGTGGATGAATGAAAATGTGCTTGCATCTACCTAACTAGTTTTGTTTTCTTTTTGTAAAAGAGAACTACATATTTTTATACATGGTTGTGAGGGAATAACTGAGAAGCGCTGAAGAACCTGCTTAACATATTGATGTGCTTACAGCTTGAACAGGGCTTATTCAGATATCTTCAGATCTGGTTCAGGATGAAAGCAAACCCTGGTAACCCTAGCATATTCAGACTGAAATGAGGGAGGGACAAGAGAACGTTGCCAAAAGAGAAAATCTGAATTCTGGCAATTCTGAATCTTAAATGTAGGTGGAAGATGGTAGATAAGAGGAAGGCGTGGTAGAAATCAAGTGAGTCCTCCCACTCCTGTAATACAGTGGAAGAAATCATGTGTCATGTACTCTGGATGCCTGTGGTGCCAGAAAGAATAGGGTGGGGTTAGCTCTTCCTCTTTGTATCTTATTTTTCCGTTTTCAGCTTTCTTGCCTTTGATTTTGGCTGCTCTTTGCAGCTTCCCCACTGCTGATGCCTGAATTCTCCTGAAACTTCCTGTGTCTCACAGCCAAAAGACCACTGTTTCTATTAGTGACTTTTTTTTGGATCTGTACAAGAAATCAGTTTTTGGCTTGGTCACCAAGCTTGACGATAATAATAATAATAAAAAGTTAGAATAATAGAATCATAGAATCATTTAGGTTGGAAAAGATCTTTGAGATCATAGAGTACAACTGTTAACCCAGGACTGCTAAGTCCATCACTAAACCATGTCCCTAAGCACTGCATCTACACGTTTTTTAAACACCTCCAGGGATGGTGATTCCACCACGTCCCTGGGCAGCCTGTTCCAATGCTTGACCACCCTTTCTGTGAATAAATTTTTCCTGATATCCAATCTAAAGCTCCCCTGGTGCAACTTGAAGCCTTTTCCTCTTGTCCTGTTGCTTATTACCTGGGAGAAAAGACCAACCCCCACCTGCCTGCAGCCTCCTTTCAGGTAGCTGTAGAGAGCCGCAAGATCCTCCCTGAGCCTCCTCCTCTCCAGGCTAAACACCCCCAGTGCTCTCAGCCACTCCTCATAAGACTTGTTAATTCCTGCAAACCATTAAATTACAGTTTCTGTTCACCAAATTGAAAACTACATGAATCGTTGTTTGTCAGGTGTAATTCTCCTTTTGTTCTAAAGATTTCAAATAGTTTTTTGGTAAACCTTTTTTATTCAGTTGCCCAGCAGTTAAAGAAGTTGCTCTGGATTACAGAGTTTCATTCCCATTCTGCCTGAGGTAATTGGAAGCAACATCCTCTAAGAGAGCATGCAGCTGCCCTCACAGGGATGTAGTCTGAACTCTTGATTGTTCTCAGTCCTTCGGTCACTGTTCCACTTTGCAGAAATTCTTAAATACCCACTATTCAGCAACTTCAGTGTTTTCATCCATCTTGTCAACAACCAGGTAATGGAGTAATTTTCTCCTTGCTCCCTCATCCATCACACATGCCGAATAAAAGTATTTCATACAGAATGAAATAGCATTAACGTAAGAGACTGCTCCCTCCCTCCCTCCCTGCTCAGTACACCCCTCTGAATGCCCTAGGGCAAGGCACTTCCAGAAATGTTGGTTCAGATGCCATCAACCACAGAAGGCAACTGATCCCACACAACCTGAGTGAGTGTGCTGACAGCCAAGATTTTGGCAATAGGGGGCTAACACTACTATTTCCTCAGGCAGTTTTGTGAATCTGCTCCCCCTCTGTCCCTGTTAATTCTCTCCAGATGAAACCAGCTGACCACTTAACAGTTTCGGGATGACTAAAGCAGCATTTCCCAGTAAACTCACCCTCCTCCACTCTACTGCTGACCTTGCTCCTTTGTGGCATTCTTGTTTCTTTAGCATGTTTCTCCATTCTTTCTTCCTCCTCCTTATATTCCTTTTTCATGGCTACATTCTTCCCCATTTGTGTGTTTTTTTGAGTTGCCTGTCCACCCCTGCTTTCCAATGTGACTGCTCTTTTCTTCGAAGTTCCCACTTCCATGGCCGAAGTCAGTAGGACACACAGCTCTCCAGTTCGGCCGTAATACCTGAGAGCTCCAAATGAATCCCTGTAGCGATAGAAAACATTGTGTAGGCTGCTTTGCAGTTAAATTCATCTGGGAAGAGCATTTTCCTGTCATGACTGAGCTGGTTTATTTAGCTAACATCACATTTGCCTGGCTCTATGATGAATGTGTAGTAATAGTACTCTCAGTGGCTCTGCAGTGTGGTACTTACACATAGATTCTGTGGGGAAAATGCAGCTTGACATGTAGTTCCTTCCATTGTCTTCTCCGGAGTGGTTCATGAGGAATACTCTCAAACATTTTCAGTTTATTAATAAGAACAAACAATGCTACCACAAAGTCTTCTTCCCTTTCAACACTGGGTGTTCAGGTTGCCCAGACCTATCTCTGCTGCAGGTGTGTTATAAAGTGATCCTCGTGCTGTGAAAGCAACTGATATGAATACACTCCTCTTCAGTAACTAATTCTTAGGTTTAGCTTGAGCAAGCTAACACTGTAGCCTGAGTTTACTCTGGTGCTGAGCTGTTGCAGCCCCTGGGTTATCTAAGGTCATGCTGGGGTACACAGAGTATGTTGTGCTATTGCAGTGAATGAAGGATGCGTGTATGGGGCCTAAAGTAGTTTTAAGATAGGTTCCCTCTTCTCCCTACTCATTGCCTACACACAGAGAAACGTGCAGCTCAGCAGTCACTGCATTTCGGTGTGTTCAGGTGCTGCACTCATGAACAATCAGATACTTAACACCAGTTGGCAATACAAAGTTGGCATAAAAATGATCTGGGACTTTCCAAATCTTTTCTGAATTGTCTCTAAAGTGTTGTTTTAAAATTGGTTCTAGATTTGGGCTTCGGAGATCAAGGATAAGACATATCTATTTTAAGCTCACAGTTACTATGTTGTTTTGGAAAACAAAACAGAAACAAAGGATCTGTTTGAAAATGTTCTCCTTTAAGCTGTGCCAGAAGTAAGGGATCAATACCAAGTTGCACCAAGCAAAAAGAACAAATATATTGCTATTGATGTATAAACTGATCTTGTAGCAATACACTCCCATCTACAGCGCATGCTCAAGCAGAGCTCAAGTCTGCTAGAATGATTCCATTCCATTAATCAAATCCTGTAGGGTGGGATTATTTTTCTTTCGTATTTGAACAGAACCCAAAATGATAGGGTCTATTTCATAATGCATGCTATCAGAATACAAACATGAATGAACAGAATGAAGCATTTGTTTGAATTTCTTAGCTTTTTAGGTACCCTAACCACGAATCTATTTTAAAGGAGATTACCAAGCTTGAGGTGCGAATTTTATTGAATAAGGCAGGCTTCCTTTTTTCCCTTGATGTTAAACATCCAGACTTTCTCAGTCTTACAGATTTGAAAGTTAAAGTTGTACTGGCTAGCAGAATACCATTAAATTTAACACATTTTGCACAGCTTCACTTCCATATGGTACTGAGAGGACTGGAATCTTAAAAATTAATATATAAATGAGCACAATTTCTGGGGAAAGCATGTTTGGGATGCACTTCTGTTCTGGCAAAATTATGCCTGTCCTCTTTTCACATACACCATGTGTAAGTCATAGATTTGTCTTAAACGGGTAAAAAAAGGAGAGATTTTGAATACAAAAACCAAAATGCACAGGAGCTTTAGGCTTCATTTGCCATTTCCTTTATTTGTTGCACAACTAAAATAATGGCATGAAATTATTTAGCAGTCTGTGATTACTACAAACAATGGGAGGAGATTGTTTATCTGCTTGTTTCTACAATGAAATGTGAATGCTATGCAGCTGACTACTCTGATGTTAATAACCATGAATTCACTTCTCCCTTAGTCTGTTCAAATCATTTACTGACTAAGGGAAATTCTTCTACTTTAAAATTTCAGCTTATTTTCCCAGATCAAAAATCATAAATCTCTCTGATAAAATTTATGACCAGTTAATAGTTTTTAATTCAACAGGAACAAAAAATACAGAAGTCACTTGTATGATTTTTTTAGTGATTGCTGCTGTTCCTGAAGATTCTGCCTCAGCTCCCTCTTCCCTGTGCCCCACTCTGTCGACAGCCAGAGGCAGATGCTGAGGGAAGAGAGAAAATGCAAGCAAACGCAGGTATTACCCCACAGATCCCTTCCTGCCTCTAGCTGTTTGCAGTGCAGCAGCTTCCACCATTCTCCCCTTGGGAGCTCTTTTGCAGAATTAATGCCACACATTGCAATCTCTGTCTTTCTCCTTCAAAAATCAGTCACCTACGAATTCTGATATATATAAATTAAAAGCCATAATTAGGCAGTTTCCACATATTAGTGACCCCAAATGAGATAAGTGTAATTTTAATGAGCTTGGTCTGGTTAGCAGTCATGGAATTACTCCTAGGATGTTTCTAGTGTCCCGATATAATCTGGTCACTGCTAAGAGGAGAATTTGACACATGGACAGACTTACTAGGCACGGTAAAGCTCACTAGGTGATCACCATCTCAATTCTACTACTGAAGGAAAGTGAAAATATAACTATTCCCTGCAAGCATTTGCTTGTGATACAGGCAAACACATTTCAGGCAGGGTATTTCTGTAAGCCAGTGCTGGCAGCAGACCGTATGAGAGTCATCTTCCTCTACCTTGTTTTCCCTCCTTCTCTTTGTTAGTTCCACTTGTCAATGAACGAAAATGGGGAATGGGGGCAGTGGGTATTCCAATAGGTGCATCATAGGCCTTGCTGCAGTAGGAAGACAGTCAGCCTATGTGTGTGATTCTTCAGAGTGGGAGTTGCAGTCTGGGCAAAAGGCGCATCAGGGAGAGGAGCTCTTTGTAAAACTGTCTTTGTTACATGCAGATTTTAAGCCCCTGTAACTGCCAGTGTATATTGATCTGAAGCCCCGAATCTGCACAGGGAATTGTAACTTGCAGATACGATCTGTTCACTGCTGTGGGATTTGCAAGAGAAGTAGCAGAAGGGTGGCTTAGTCCCGTTTTGTACAAAGCATGTGCTGCCAAGGGAAGAATGCAGGACAAGCATCTCTTTTTTTTTTAAGCCAAGAGATTATGTCCCGGCTATCTGCATTTTATCTAAATTCATCATTGCTTGAAGTGGAAAAAAACCCTTCAAGCCAAGGAGATGGTGTCATATCTCCTAGTACATATCTAATTGTACTGCTAGGTCCCTTGGTTTTTGTTTCAAATTGTTAATGAAATCAAAGCATATCCTGGGCCTATCCAGGGAGTGGCTTAGTTTGTGTAGCTGAAGAACAATCACAAGACAGTTTTCTAAAAACAATAGGAGATGAAAGAGGAAGTTTAAACCACTTCCCAGTTGAGAAAACATAATCTGCTGATTCACATCTGTGCAGAATGATAGGTTTTTCTCTTTTGCCCAGTTGTCTTCTAGATTGCTAAGATTATGTTAATATGAGAGTGCAATAAGACACTCCCAGATGTAAGGCCCAATAATCAAACACAAATTCTTTAACTATAATTATCTCTTCAAATTTCATCCTAGGTTTCTGTTTTTAGCTTCCCTTCCTGCCATATACTTTATGCAAATACCCTGGTGTTATTCAAGGATGCTTGGGTAGAAAAAAGTGTTTACTAATGCACCACAGATTCTGAAAGGGTGTATCAACAATAGCATGGATACCATTCATAGTTCAGAAATTCACCCTGTGCAGGATATGAATGTTTAACTGAAATAACCTATTAGCTGGGTAAATTGAACACTGCCACTGTGAACAAACAGAGGGATGTTACGGCCTTTATAAATTAGCTCTTGGGTCCTTAATAAAAGCAACTGCTGGCCAACCCTTGCCCTTTTAACCTAAGGAGACAGGTCACAAAGAAAAGAGTTCAAGTTGTAACGAAAGCAGCACTTTCTGTACCAGATATACCCTCCATAAAAGAGGAACTTCAGACATTTTCGCTGCCCAGTTTCATAATATTGAAGAAGATGAGAAAAAAATTTCAAATACATCTGACCTCTCTAAAGGAACTGAGGTGATATATAAGCTTTTAAGTAACATTGATTGACCACTTAGGATTTAATGTGCATAGTTTGAAAGAAAATGCAATCACATACATTGAGATTTGCCTTCACTGAAATCAAAAGTAAAAATCCTATTTGCTCTGTGGGGCACTTTTATTTAGTTTGAATGAAGCGCTTGCTCAGCTCCTGCTATGACTGGTGCAGTACTGAGAAACAAGACAGAACAGAAATGTGTACTGTATGTTCTGTTTGCCAGAAATGGCAAGAGTCTGAAAAGAACTCTGGAGGAGCAACTGAGTTACTTCAGTAATGGTGGTTGTCTCCAAGTAGGGTAAAGTACCTCTTGGATTTCCTCTGAGTAAGAAAGAAGCTCTTTTCTTGTATAGACACTTTCTTGATCATCTCCCGTGTTTTGCACACTTATTTAAGTAGGAGTTTAGCCACCCTTCCATAGATGACAAAGCATATGCTCATAATAATGGCTATTAATTTGTACAGGTCTCATAAATAGGGCCTAGGATAATGGCATAGTGATGTTTTCTGATTCACCACATAGTCCTTTGACTTTTTTGTGAAGTGAGAATGGCCACAGACCTTGATCCTGTCCCTAGATGTGTCCTCTCTGTCTCTTACGTGCTTCTACAGTAGGACAGGTGCATTTGGCTTTCTCTCAGTACAGTGGGAACATGGGAAGAAGAGTGGCAGGACGGACTCTGACTGTAATGCTCAGGATAACTTTAGGGGAATCTGCTTCCAATTGAAAAGACCAGAAAAACTAGGCTTACATCCAAACAAGCCAAATGCATAAAGCTTCAAAATGATTACTGGCTGTCATTAATATTCCAGCTTTAGCTTAATGGTTCACTACTTTTCACTGGAAGTTAGGGCTATTTTCACAAATGGATCATGGCAGTAATCATTAAAAACCAGCTTGGACTGCTCATTCCTTACTGGAAACTCAAGTTCTCAAAAGACACAGTTTTTGACAGTTTTTCTTGTTTTATTCGAATTATCAAGTAAATCAGAAAAAGTCTTAAGTACTTGTTCATCTACCTCATCATTATTCTGAAAAAGTCATGATTTATAGTTTACTACTCTACTTTTTCTGTAGCTGTTAGCTTTTAAATAGCCCCATGTGCAGTGGGGCTTGACTTACACCTCATTGCACATGCTAGCTATCTGCGTGGATGCTAAAGAAATACTGACTGTGACCTATCCATTAAGATCTTTGTTCGCAAGTGTGTATATATGCCTCTGCTGTTGCTTTTTTTTAAGGTAATTGTGAATTAGTTGAAATGGGTTAAAAATTACAACTTCTTCATGTGAGAACCAGTCTTATAGAATATGAACTTTTTCACCTCTTATTTTCTGTTTTCTTTTCCCATTATACCATGACTGCAGAGATATGGAATCAAAAGGGTGTAGAAGGGCTCAGAAATTAAGCAACAGAAAAGCTAAGAATACAAAAATGATTGGTTGTCTTTAAATATTTAAATTTTAAATAATTCTCTTGTAACTTTAAGTAAAATACTGTATTTAGATTATGTAAATTAATTGATTTTTTGGGGTAATTTTTTGACAATTATTCCTAGTGTGCATATAGTATTTTATAAGGATTATTTTAACATATCACTATTATCAAATATGACACCTATTTGGATAGCATCATTGAACATCAGAACATCTCAGAATTACTGAAAATCTACAGAGACTGAAAGATGGACTGGAATAGTCCTTTCTAAGAAACAAATTTGAAAGCCATTGTATTGGTTTCTATGGGTACTAGCAACAATAATATTGGCAATGAACCTATCGGGGGAGTTTTTGGGAATCACTTGGTATAATGGACATGACTTCTTTTCTTTTTTTTTTTTTTTTTAAATAATTGCAAAAGCCAAGCATAAAAATACACATCTCATGAGTGAAAAATAAAAGAAACAGTTTGCATTTATTTTAAGTTACGTTATTTGAGTAAAAAGAGTTCAACAGTCAAAGCTGCTACTTTTTGTAGGCATTTCTTAATATATCTGTCACAGCTAATATTAATGTTGAGGGTAAACATGAATCAGATTATGCAGCAGAGAATAAAAGTCTTCACTAATTTGCAACATTTCATTCAGGAAGAATTTTTTTTGTTCGTATCAATAGGAATTACAGTAAATCTCCAAGATGTAATATTACAACCCTGGAACATTACACAAGCTTGTAAATTCTTTTACCGATAGTCAGAATAGAAGAAGAGTTGTTTTGACAGTTGCTACTGTGCATTCAGCACAAACTACCTGTGTTTAAATGCTGCCAGATTGTACAGTATTGTGATTTGTGATATTGTACAGTATTCATGATAAATAGGGCCAAATTTAAGGTACAGCTTTTACAAAACTGAGATTTGGGAATATTTAGTTCTCCAGGAGTTCTGTAGAAGCTGAAGGGGCCAAAATAATTTCTGGCAACTTAGATTCATCCTGACATAGAAATGATGTCATTAGTTTGAGTCCTGGGAGAGGTTCTGTACTCCATGCTCTACTATTCCTGAGATTCCTTTACAGATACCAGTTGTGTGGAGAGCCAGGAAAACAGTTTACAACAAATTGAGTCTGCCTTTTGCCTCGAAATATGTGTGTCTCTGGGGATATACATACATGTCACAGATGTTAATCAAGAATTTGAATGCAAAAAGTTATGTGCGGGACCCTTTTGAAAGTTTCCAGTATGTGTGTATCTTTTCTGTATCTCTGTGCTTCATTATCCAGGTATTATTCTTTCTTGACTGAATTCTGACATAATGATCAGGGCTGCTACTAGCCCTTACAGTCCCTTTTCCTTCTCAGTGTTTATCAAAGCTAGTGAGTCCTGTCCAATTTGAGTTGAAAGGTGGGAAGCATTCTAGTGACTTAGTTTGTCTCCTGCTACAGCCAATTCATTCAGATCCCAGGAGTGAATATCAACAGTTGTTAATCTTCTCAGGAAGCAGAAAATTCTGCATTTTTTTTTCTGGGTGAGATGGCTGTTCTGTGTGTGATATACTCTCTTTGAAACAGCAAGACATGTTTTTGTAACCTATCTCATCTAATGCTAGTATTGGCCAAATAACCCTAACCTAACTAGTAATTTGTGTGACAGTAGGGTAGACTGTTTAATTAGTCTTTCAATACAGTGTCCTGAAAACAATATCTGAAATGTATTGTGTATTTTATTGTTAGTGAAATTTTATGTTCTTGTGGGCTTATTGTAGAAGAAAGGGGTTGTGTCCATGTCAGTGTCGTGTCGTGTCCCCCCCCCCCCCCCTTTTTTTTTTAACTACCATAGGAAAATACAATTTTGCCAATGGAATTCTTTGGATGGATACCCTGGTTTAAAACAGAATTTTTATTTATTTTTATTAAAACCGCTTGGATATGTCTGGGCTCTTGGGAAAGCCTTCCAGACTGACAGATCTGGAGAGTAGGGCAATGCAGGCATTGTCCGTGACACTACCCATCCCATTTGTACCTCACCCATGTTGGGAAAGTCAGTAAGGGACTCTTGCACCCATTGAAACCTCAGAGTAATGGAGTTTATTCAGACTGGCCACAAAGTCTGCAACTGAATAGTGGCTTTGTGAGAGAGATGTTCAGGAGGATCCAAGCTCAGTGACAGAGGTTCATAGTTGTTGGTTTTTTTTAAGGAGCTCATCCTATCTGAGCAATTGAACTAAAGTAACCTCAGCTCACTCAGTGTTTATACAGCACCAACACCCCTGGAGACAACTCTGCGTGTATCTATGAATATCTACTTATAATAGCAATATAAAGTCCAAAGCTTTTGAGTTTGGATAACAAGACTGTTTTTCTTACCCAGCTAGTGAGATACAGTAGTGGATAGTGTGTCCTATTATGGCATGGATTCCCATGCTTGCTCTAAAACTCTTTGGCAATACTGCTCTTAAAAGGCTCTGACTGCCTACCTGGGGTGTCTGGGCTGGAAGGCAGTTGACTCCTCAGTAGAAAGAGCAAGCCTCTTGCAGGAGGTGCTTCCAACTTAGAAGAAGTGGAATTGTCTGTAAATGTCTTTCTTGTCACTGTTTTTTAAAATGTCTCCATTATAGAATGGCTTTTTTTGTAGTGAAAGTAGAGATAGAGTAGTTGAAAAATCTGGGCTTTAATCCTAATGGTTTCCTGTTTGGACACATCACTTGTCCTGTGCGCATTAATTTTGCTTTTTGGTTTTCTGCCTTGTTTTCTTATGTATAAGTACTGCATGTTTATCTCTGAAGGGTACTGTTCAAAGTGTGAAAAAAATTCAGTTTCTCAGATGAAAGATCCTATATACTCTTAAAGGATTGTATTTATTAGTTAACAAAGTCTACAGTTAGACAGAAAAATAACTTTATTTAGTATGTGCAGTTTCATGTAGCTATTGTAAGCTCTACATCTAAAACAAAGGGGGCTTCTTAGTTTGCCATTGATTTTTATCTGAACCTGGTCAAATCCCAAATGGTAAGTGAGCTACAAACACCTACATTTTCATTCTTTTGCTAGTTGCATCTCAGTTTTCTAAGCTTCTGTGATCTTCAAACTGAAGCTATAATTCTCTAAATAGAAGTGCTTTTTGTTCCCATGTGGTCTGAAAGCTGCGTGAACACTGTGCAATATTTCAGTCTTTTTGCAAAGACACTTAGTAAAAACATTTGAAACCCTAGTAAAATTTCTTCTTATGATCTGCTGTCTCCACCTCAGCCTTAGTTCTTGAATTCTTGTCTAAGGCTAAGTGCTGCTGTCCTTATGTGCACTCTGCCCAGGCCAAATTCCTATTCAGAGCAATGGTCCTTTTGCTTGCAGAAGAGCTGAGGGACAAAGTGTCAAAGCCATGAGAGAGGTCTGGTTTGCAATGACGTTTTTATGGATGCTGGGACTTTGTGACAGCAGGTCACACTGCTTGGGCTCTGTGGATGTGTATTCTGCATCCTACAGTTGTACAGCAATTTAAGAAAAGTTGCAGTAAGTTTCAGTGAGATTGTTGTCATTGCTTAGGTGATATGCTGTATATCTCTGCACACCCCCATTCTTCAGGAAGCATAGACTTCCTCTAACTGAGGTTCTCTAGAACCAGGGAGAAAAAGAATAAAAATGCTGAAGAATGCCTTAAACCCTGGCTTAGATCAGTGCAATGTACATTAATTTTCTGGTCTAGTCCAGGAGAGGGAGCTAACTTTCTAGCCATCACAACTGGCGGGCTGTGCTGGAGGAGGTTTTTCACAGCTGATGTCCCATGTCTGAGTGATTATTCACATATGCTGTCCCCAAAGGAGAGTCATCTTGGGAGTGCAAAACCACCCTCTCAAAACATTGGTTACCTCTGTTCAGTGCAGTAAATACAATTACATGACATATTCTTGACAGGGGAGTATTTATTGTTAATGTACTTTACTATAATTTAAACACTGCTACATATTGTTTGTTCTCTTCCCCCAGTCTTCTGCCTTTTGCCTATTAAGGAATATTAACAAGATCTGAATGTCATAGTTGCTCCACTGCAGTAAATGCTGCTCCCTGTTGCACTGTGGGAAAGCGGGGCAGTAATGCTCTGCAGCAGGGCTGTAATGCTCTGCAGCGTGGCAGTGGGTGTGTTTGCAAGCTCCAGCACTTGTAGCTTGCTGCCAGCCTTGGTTAGTGTCCTAGGCACAGGGTGTAATGTGTGTGATGCAAAGCACGCTTATGCCAGGCCCTTTCCAGTGAAGGAATCTGGAAAGCAACTTGTGGAGTCCAGCTAAAATAGTGTGTCCATGCTGCTAGGCCCTCCTGCCCTGCACCTCTTTGTAAGCTACTCCCTGTGAAGCTTCTGCCTTGGTCAGCTGTCACTGCAGCACCCAGATTGGGCTGACACAGGACCCCAAAAAAATCCCTATTTGCTGAAATAAATTAATGAGTTAGAGAGGAGCACAAAAGAAAGAAGGGAGATGGGATGGGGTGTTTTATGGGCCCACAGAGTGGAAATGTACAGGCAATTGTGCAGAACATCTGCCCATGGGCTTTCCTGGGGAGTTGTTGGCCCCAGGCATGGGCCTTGTGCTTGTGTGCCTCCCACAACCGCATCTCCCCCAAAAATGGGAAAGCATGGCGCTGACCTTGCTTCCTGGGCACATTGAGGCACTCTGCCAGGTGCTGGCCCAGGTACCCACCCATCTCTGGCCTTGGTACCCCAGACCCCTCCTGGGCAAGGAATCCTTGCCAAGTCAGCAAACCCATGGCTTGCTCTCTTCCCCCACCCCACCCCACCCCACCCTGCCTCTTTCTCCCCTATTGCTCTGTCCCTCTTTTTCTCCCTCTCTGTGTCTTCTCTCTCTCTTACACAAGTTTGAAGCTGTGATTGTTAAGTGGAAGACTTTGAAAACCTGCCATGTGTATAACAGAAAAGTTCAGACCCTAGAAAGAAAATGGAAAGAAAACTAAAGCACTGGTCTTTTTTCTGTCTGGATTATGTGATGAGTTTGATTAATAATAATCAGTTTTAATCTATTCTTGTGATTTTGGGTGCTTGAGTTTGGAGGAAATTTAGCCTGGGAAGTACAGCTCTGAAGCACTCTTATTTGCTCTGCAAAGAGTCCAGCATCTCTAAAGGCGTAAACAACTGAGTGCAGAGCAGATGGAATCATTTTTCTGTGTTAGTTATTTTAATACAAAGGAACATGGGGAAATTAATATGGAAAATAAAAAATCAATTTACCACATATTTAAAATGAACAGAACATGAAAGTTCAAGAGAAAGGGAAAGAACTTTTTAAGCCTTTGAACATTTTTCATGTTTGTTTCACAACAGGCTGATGTTAGTAAACAAGTAAAACCAAAGGCAAGAGAAATTCTCCATGTTGTGTTATCTAGCGAGAAATTTTGATCCAGTTTAACAAGGAGTAAGTAAACACTGTGGAGTTGAATATGGCAGGGTGGTATATTAGCACAGAGGTGTAAGTTAAATTGATAACAACCTTGAGCTGTTTGTGGTGAGAAAATATGGGAAGCCATCAGTGCTCTCAGAGTCTTGAAATGGTCTGATTTGTGACAGTAGCCAGCTCAAAAACACATCCCATGTCCCTGGAAAATGCTCAGTAATACTTTAATAGTGCTCTTGAAAACTGTATCCATGAAGAATGGGCCCTTTAAAGCTTAGTGGAGTTAATTGCAGCAAACAGTTTATTGAGCTAATTAGTCCACTTTTTCTGTTAATTATCCATGAAGATTGAGCATTTTGCTGAATTATTTATTTGGAATTATTTGATGAATAGGGCGTGCAAATGTATTTTAACCTTGAGAACTCTCAGCCATGGAAATTATTTTAGAATTCACTGTTCACACTGCAATTAGCTAATAAGTCATGTGGGTTTGTTTTGCTGTGATTGGACATCTCCCAGATTTATAGTTTTCAAGAAAGCTGGTCTTATACTGAAGACATTTTGCCTGAGTTATCATTCAGATTCCAGAGAGTAACACATTTAAATTAGGAGAGCAGAACAAAGAAACAAGGCTATCATGTTTACTGTCATAATGTTTTGTGCACAGCTATAGATAGGGGACGTCTGCTGACCGCCATTGCAGGTATCCTTTGTTATACAGACCAGAACAATTCCTTCCCCAATTAGAATGTTGTACTTTGCAATTATTTTATCACATGTGTCTGTTTTGTAAAGCCAACATTGTTACTCTGTTAATTGCTTGTCACATTATGTTGGAGTTTGTGATAGGTGTCCTTCGCTGTCAATCTTTTTTCCAAGTGAGGAACAGTAACGAAAACTATTTATTATGAGAGTGTGTCTGTAGGAACTGTCTAATACTGGAAATCCATGACCACCTGTGCCATTGCAAGACTGCCACTGGCGTGTAATAGTGATGGTTTGGGCAAGGTAGCAGAGTCTGGCCCAGGTTTGTTAGCCTCTGCCGTCATCCCCCACGTGACACTGTGGGTATACTTTCGTACCTGTTTTGAAATCTGCACCTTAGTGCTTCGCAGCGGGTGCTAACTGGAATTTACCCGATTTCACGGGTAGTGTCACTACCTTGGTATTCTTCTCACTGCATCACAGCTATGAGGCTAAATGGGTATTTTCTCAATTATTCACGGTCACATAACTGGCCCTTTAAATTAGGCAATAGGATTCCAATCACCAGTTATGGCAAAAACGCACAATGTTCATCTCCATTATCTCTGTTATTTAAGGCTTTCAGAAAACCACTAACCTTAACTCCTACACTCAAACAAGCACACACTAGCACACAGAGTTAAGCCAACTTTTTAACTCCCAGTCATTAAGGATGTCAAAACATTCTGATATATGATATAAACTCATTATGACTGGATTTTGTTTTTATTAATGTAAGGGTTAGGTTGTGAAGAATAGAAAATTTTTTTAAGCCTCTTACTCCTTAGAGACAATGTGATTTGGTGGTTTAACATTGTAACATTTTAAAGGCCTTGTTAAGCCCTAATCAGAGCATATTAAGCGCTAGCATTTTTAAAGTGCATAATAAGACCTAAACATTTTAATAGCATATTAACTTGTAACATAAACCAAACACAGTCACAGTGTTGTCTTTTTCCTAGTGTTTTTCCTCTAACGAGTTCAAACATGCAACCAATACTTTTAACTATTAGAAAGTTGAGGGGTTTTGGTTGTCCTTCCTGGTTAAAAAAAAAAAAAAAAAAAGAAGCCAGGGAATTTCTGTATAAGAAATCTTGTTTGCAGTGAATTTTTAAGATTTATGCACAAAAATTCTCTTTGAGAGTTCCCATCTCTAAATGTTAGCAAACACAGTATGCTGCTGGAGAAAAGGATTGTTTTCAGTGAAATGAAGTTTTGTACTGGGAAAATGGTTTTGCTTGGGAAGTTTTACTCAGATCTGATAATTGTGGAGTCATCTGTGAACATGAACTGTGGGATGGGCTCTTGCCAGCCATAAAGGTTCATGGAAAAACTGTTGGGGTGTTTTTAATTTTTTTTTCAATATAATCTTCTGCATGTGATTCTGGAAAAAGAGGTACAAGTTCATTGATACTGTGGCCCAGTAATTTCCTTTGAGAGAAAAAAAAAAGGAAAGTACAACGTAGCCTGTGAGCGTCTCTTCTTAATTGGTTTGGAACCTCTTGATGAGTGATTCCAGGCGCACCTTCCCTCCAGGGAGCTGAGTGCACCACCTCTGCAACTATCCCAGCCCCTCCCAGGTTATGGCAAGGCATCTGAGCCACCTTTTGGACCTTCATCTTCCCCATGGTATTGTGAAGGGAAGCTGTGGCTCAGTCATTTCAATTCAGGTTTGATTGAAGCTGCTCCTGCTTTCCTAGAGTGACTGTGACCCCAATGCAGTGGTGGATGGCAGTGCCTTTGGAAAACAGTTTATAAAATGGGTTTGGAGGCAACTGGGTGAAACTGACTTAGGTTGAGTATTACATGGACACCTCTATAGCGGGCTACAGCCTCCCCTTGATGTGGACAGTCACAATGATGTGGGAATATACTTGTGGATTTGCTCCATAAGATGTTGTATCCATATAACTGTCTCTGCATTACTGTCCTGTTAGCATGACAGGACAAGGTCTGAAGATGTACACCATTGCACTGTTATCTTCCCCCTCTACTCTGCCTTGGTGAGGCCTGTGTCCAATTCTGGGCTCCCCAGTTCAAGAGAGACAGGGAACTACTGGAGAGGGTACAGCAGAGGGCTACAAAGGTGATTAGGGGACTGGAGCATCTCCCTTATGAGGAGAGGCTGACAGAGCTGGGCCTGCCTAGTCTGGAGAAGACTGAGAGGGGATCTTATCAATATCTACAAATATCTTAAGGGCGAGTGTCAAGAGGATGGGACCAGGCTCTTTTCAGTGATGCCCAGTGACAGGACAGGGGGCAACAGGCACAAACTGAAACACAGGAAGTTTCATCTGAATACGAAGAAAAACTTCTTCACCTGGAGGGTGACGAAACACTGGAACAGGCTGCCCAGAGAGGCTGTGCAGACTCCTCCTCTGGATACATTCAAAACTCAGCTGGATGTGGCTCTGTGTAGTCTGCTGTAAGTGAACCTGCTTTACCAGGAGGTTGGATTAGATGGTCTCCAGAGGTCCCTTCCAACCCTGACCATTCTGTGATTGCTACTGCTGTCACTCCAGTGCAGGCAGTGCCTCTCTGTGGCTCCCTGTCTGGCAGGCAGTGAGCAGGCTGCTTGGGCTGTCTGTCTCTGACTAGGACATACTGAAACCCCAGCATACCTCAGGCAAATGCAGATTAGCTCCAGTCTAGGTCTGGACAGGTAGAGTCCAACAGTAGCTCCATCTTGAGAACTGGCATATATTTGGTCTTAATAGAAAATGTTCCCTTTATTGTAACTCTGACAGGGCAGCTTCTGGAGAAAGGCATTTTGTGATGTGAAGAGGGCTGCTGAGAGGATGAAAAGGCCCTCCAAAGTGAGCACAGGGCCCTGCTGTGCACGCCTTAACTCCTGTGGGGATTTTTCTCCAGCAGCTGGGGAAAAGCTGTGCAATGCAAAAGCAGCGAGGAACTCATCTGCAAGGGAAGCATGTTCACGTCAAGCCTAGGGTGCAAAGAAACTAAGGGAGCAATGTGGATCTTGCCTCAAGTCTGGGGACTCTCTTACAAGAATGCCTTTTTGTTTGTTTGTCTGTTTGTTCATTTATCCAATGTAGTAGTTGGAAGCAGTTAAAATAAAACATAAACCCCCATCCTTATTCTGGAATACGAGTGACCACAGGGAGGAAGAAGCAATCCTAACTACAGACGTTTAACTACACCAGTGTAATTGTACCATGTGACTGGGAATGCATTCCTGTGGAGACTAGCTCCAGGTCAGAGAGAGACAAAATCTTAAAATGCTGTAAACCTCATCCATAGAAATAACTCTCTGTAATCTCAGATTAGTGATTATTTTTGGTAAATAATTGGTAAAAAAACTTGAGTCAATAAAAGGAAAGGACTTTATGTTTGCATGAACTATATTCTGGCTTTAACATGACTGATGATGCCCTGCAAAATGTAGGACATCTGAGGCAGATGAACTAGAGCTGAGAATATGTTGCTGTACTGATGCTGTTTTAGCGCATGTTTTGGGGAATGATGCAGATGATGCTCTTCAGGCCTTTTAGCTCTTTGGCAAAAAGAAGAACAGAAGGAAAAAACAGTGCAGAAAGTCTGCCCAGAGAGCGAGGTCCAGTTACACCTTGGCCTACACCTGGAAAGGTCTGGCTCTCCCTTCTGTTTCCCCACAAATTCTTTCCTCAACCTGTCAGTTTTGCCCATATTTTTCAAACAAACAAACAAAAAAACCCAAATAAACAAATGAAAGATACCTGAGTTTTAGTTTGGCTGTGGCTCCTTTGTGAGATTCAAATAGTGCAGTTCAGGCTAATCTGGCTGGGAACTACCAACTGTCCCTTGGTACAAGGTAGATCTTTGGACAGATCAACCTATATATCTGTTCTGCTGCTCCTGCTGTCCTGGCAGGACAAGAGGAAGAGGAGGTGGCATTCTGTAAGGGACTATGCTCTGCGCTGAGTCTTGTTTGGCAGAGATCACCTGTTAGTGGCATCATAGGAATGGGCCAGGTAGGCAGCTTGAGTCATCAAGGATCAGCACTGACTGATGGCTAAAGGGAACTGATAAAACACTGATGAGGGAGCAGCATGCTGATTTCCTAAGTGCCACTTCTAAAACGTGATAAAATCTGCACTACGTGTTCATTCTTATTATTTGTCACTTTATGCTTAGAAGTAGTGTCAGTGTGGAGCAGTGGATATTGTCTTCATGTCTCTGGAAAGGAGCCATGTCATTCCAGAATCACAGAATGGTTGCAGTAGGAAGGAAGCTGTGGTGGTCACCTTATAAAAAACCTCTGCTCGAACAGGGTCATCTAGAATAGATTTCCTAGGACCATGGCCAGACATCCTCTGAATACCTCCAGGGATGGAGATTCCACATCCCTGGGGAGCCTGTTACCTTTTATGAAAAACATTTGAGCATACCCTATTCTTTGACAGCAGCTTAGTGCACAATGTGTTATAACCAGCAGCTGCAGCTCATCTAATTGCTGTGGCCTGATGGCCAGAAGGATGGCACTCTTCACATCACTGTTAACCAATGGTAGCAGTACATTGCTGCTGCTCAGCTTTCCCCATGTGAGCAGTTTTTTCAAGCAAGTGTGTTTTCCCCATTATTTTTTTTTGTTTTTAAGGGAAGTATTTGATACATGCTGGGATGGCATTTGTAGACTCATTCTTGAGATTATCAAATACTAGTAGATTATCTCTGTGTGTCTGTAGGCCTGCTTTGGTGACTTAATCTAGCCAAAACCTTAAAGCATGAATCACACAGGTTCCAGATTCTCTAGCATCTTAATTTATCCTATTACACATGTGAATGCCAAGCAGTTTACCGTATTTCATGGTTCCTGAGAAACTGCATTTTTGGTGTAGAAGATGATTTGGGACAGACTCTGCAAATACTATAATCTATAGACTATGTAAAGTGTATTTCCTTTAAAGGTGGTATATGTGGCTGCCTGAGATGGGGAAGACTCAGTTATGAAGTATTTGTCAGTTTGTGGGAAAGAAGGCTTAAAAAGGGAGAGTGTGAAAGATGAGGAGAACCTTTCTGAAAACCTAGCTGCTTTTAATATGGTGTATGCCACACTGATCAGATCATAAAATTTCTAAGCTGCTGAGTGGAGTACCTGGAGCACTTTCAAAGTCCATGAAAGCCATCTAAGAAAATGCTTTATGTGAACTCTATAGGGACTTTGGAATAGCATTGCACGTAGTGTGTGTACCTGGATTAACTGTACTCTTGAGGATGAGCCAATCGTACATGCTCATAGCCCGTCTTATTTCAATAGGAGTATTTGTGGATGCTGAATGTTCAGTCTGTGTTTTGACAAGTATTGCTTCTATCTCATTGCATAGTTGCCTGCAGGTTACAGGTACTGTTTTTGTAGAATGCAATGGATATGTCTACCAGAGAAGAAAGGCTCACATGCTCTTCTGCTTGTATGCTGAGCCACTGGATCAAGTACGAACACATTATTAGCACAGTACTAAGCCCAAGCTAATATACCTGCCTCATTAGCAAGGCTTATAAACTCAGACTCAGGACTGTGCTGAAGTCTAAGTGGCTTCTAAAGTTCAGATAACGTCTGGCCAGCATGGAGAACCAACAGAAAATTCTCATGCCTGTTAATTTATGAAGACATCTCCTGTGGGTAAAACATATTAGGAGACTGGAGTAGTCTTACTGAGACAATATTGGGGAGGGGTGTGTGTGTGCCTTTTGTGTTTAAACTCTCAATTATTTTAGTTAAAGTATGAGAATATGTTTTAGGATATTTGATCAACTGGACTGAATCAGTTGTTCAGAACTGATGAAAAAGAAAAACATGCAGAAGAGGAAGACATAATAACAAAGGTTTGCCAGATGTTTGTAAATTTTAAATTTTGAAAACAACTATGTAATTGTCTTGCATAAGTATCTTCAGGAACCCAGTAGCTTTACCTAGCTTGGCACAGACTTGAAAACTTTCAGTGGTGGAAATAAAATTGTTATATAATTACTTCTTAAGAACATGTATGTTTTCAATTTATTAGTATAGACAAAAATCACCCTTGGATAGTTATTGAATTTGGCAAATGAATCCAACTTTTATGGGCATCATTTACAGAGATGAAAGCATGTGGTCCAGGATAAAAAGTGACAAGAGTGGCATGATACTAAATCCTGAAACTTACACACTTAGCACATTTCACACCAGGTTTTGAATAAAGGTGTTGGATTTGACTAAAGCCTTTTGACAGAAAGAGTTGATGAGTAGAGATGGGAGACCATAATGGCTCCTAATTTGTGTCAATAGGTTGCTGCTTTTATAAAATGTGAGGAGTTTAGGTGAAGTACACTCCTTTTCAGGCAGCTTATAGAATTATAACAGCTTTTAAATAGAGTGCAAGTTCTCTTTTTTTCTTGGAACAAAAACGTTGATGTGAAATTGAAAACTCCTTTCAGATGCCTGCTGGGCTGGCAGAATGTCAAGTTGTTTGGCTTGACTGTCTCTCTCTTTCACTCCCTTCACATTGTTTACAGACAACATACCCAACTCCAACTAACTGTATTTAAATATCAGCTAATTATGTGCAAGAGGATTTGGAAAAGGGCACCACGCTGAAGAGTCTCCATGTCTTAGACTGGTCAGGAATAGACCTTGCTGCAGGCAAAGGACAAAGTACTGTCCTAAGCAAATTGCAGGGGGGAGGGAGAGAGAAAGGAGGTAGGAAGAGACAAAGAATGCTTGCAGACAGTGCTTTCTGGCATCTGATTAGAACTGAGAAAGTGGGTGACTCCCAGCTTTTGCCTCGGGTTGTATAGGCTGTTGTGAAAAGTGTTCTAGATGCACCGTGTTTGCCAAATTCAAGAAGGAGGGCTCACTTCCTACAAGGTGCATTTTAGTCAGAGTACCTCAACGACGATCTTAGCTTAGCTTAGTCCCTTTGGTATCCCTGTTAGAGTTTCTTGATTTGGGTATTAAGGTGGTTTAAGCACAAATTTTGCCTGTCATAGCCCAGATATGCCTGCAATGTGGACTGAAGCTTGTGCACCTTATAGTGAGACTAAATCCTTCAGGGGCTGTTAGTCCTGCAATGCTTTTTCCATAGTGTTCTTGGAAGACAGGCAAGTTCTCCTGCATCTGGGCCTGCTGTTTGGAAAGGAGTCCTAAAGTGTGTCTTACAGCACTTTGGGCTGAGACAATCTCAGACACAGGTAACTGAAATCCACAGGTGAAGCGCGTATGGTTTTGGAAAGGAGGGGCTCACATCTGGGCTAAGTAGTGTTGTTCACATAAATACCTGGGTAGGTCAGCCATGGAAGCTTGGGGGAGATTCTTGGCTACTTACAGGTTAAGAGTTACTGTGTCAACTTTGATGGTGCAGACACTACAGAAGAGCCTAACCCAGGCAGAGGTTTTGTTTTGCTGAGCCAAAGAACTCTTTATATTCCTGAATTTTTAAAATATGTAAAGCTTTCTCTTGTTTACAGTATTCTCTTTCTTTTGGTTATATAAGCTTTCTTGTCAAATTTGGTTGAAATAAGTAATGTGATACAAAAGATAAGTAACTGGAAGTTTGTCAGGCTTTTATCTTCTCTTATCTATGTGATGTGGAGTTCTGCATATACAAAGATGATTAGTGACCGAGTGTGACCTGAATTTTAATGCTTTATCCAGAAAATTCACTCAGCTTTGCACAGATTCATATCAGATTCTCTAATTGTTTGGACACCCCCCACCTCCCTTAAAAATCTATGTCCAATAGTTCATCTGCTTAAAAAAATTATGTGATAGGGGAGGGAAAATAGAAAAGTTGGATCCTGTTATGACTAAGGAAATTTTCTTCACAAGCTTCATCTACCAAATGTGCTTATCTGTTCTTAGGAATTACAATGTGGTTAGTTTACAGTCTATTATGCAAAGTTGCATGCAATGTGTTAATGATATTGGTAATTTAGTAACTATGTTCTGCGCTAATTAGTAAAGCTGAATATCGTATTGCTCATCCTGGATCACTTTCAATGCTGCTGCATACTTTTTCAGTGTGTTTTCGCTCTTGTCATTAAAGCATGTATGTACAAGCCAACATACCTTGTGAACTTTGGAAAGAAACTCAAAGCCCCCAGTGTTTTATTATGTCTGTCATATTAAGCAAGAAAACAATCTGGTGGTTTGATAAAGAGATTATTGTGGAAGGACAGCTTCTGTGGTTTAGGGAATAGAACTGACTAGAATCCTTTTCCATCACCTGTGTTAAATGTAGGGTAAAGGACAATGCTCTGTATTGGGAATATAGTTGAGAGAGAAGGTTTTGACATGGTGAATCTAATTATATCCTCACAATTAAATGTTTTGCTTAGAGGTGGGCAAAATGAAGCATTACACACTATATGATCTCTGTCGTTTATTTCTGTCAATTTTTCTTCTCCTGAGGTTGCCATCTACCACAAATTTTTAGAAATTAAGCATACCTGTCTTCTGTGAAGTGACTGAGTGGGAAAGTATGTAAAAGATCTAGTATTGCAGTAAGAAAAACCAGCTATTTTTAAATGGTGTTACCTCAATATTAAATATACAAACTAATGTCAAATCTGTTATGTGCTGGGTTCTCTCAAGACCACTGTGAAATGCAGATGTGTTAGCAGTTAAGTATCTTTTGGGAGATGGATAGATGCTTCACTTAAAGAGCTGAGACCTGTTGCCTGTTCCAACAGCTTGAATATTAATCTAGACTCCCCAGCCTTTTATAAAGTACATGGGACAATCTAGTGTAATGATTGAACAGCCCTCTGGGAAGAACCCTAGAAGCTGAGAGAAGACTTGAATTGAAATTTCAGATTAACAAACCAAACTGGATCACACAGAGACTTTGAATTACAGTATCTGTTGCCAGATCTTCGTGATGCATACTGTACTACAGTATACTAGCAGAGCCTTTTTGACCTCAGTATGTAGTGATATGCATAGGAAAAAGACATCACCTTAATTGGTTCTGAACTAGTTACTAGCACTAGGGTAGAGATTTGGAGGTTTTATTAACTAATTCTGTAACAACGCTGGCTTTAGGGTTCAGTAGCAGTTAAAAAAGTGAACGAAATATTCAAATTTAGTGGAAAGGAATAGGGAACACATCAGAATATACTGTTATGTCTGTGTAAATCCTTTATACATCCACATTTTGAACACTGTTCAGTGTTCACTCTCATTTCAGGAAGGACAGAACAGCTGCAAGCAACTGAAGGCAGAGAATGGTTTGCATACACAGGAGGACTGAAGTGGCTAGAAATTAACAGCCTGGTGTTGAGTAAGAGGCAGTTGATGTCCCCAGTGGTCAGTAGAGGTGATTAGGGGATATCAGTCAGTGTTGCAGAATGTGACATCAAATTAATTATCAAGGGGCATGTTGAAAACAAACAGAAAGGGGTTTAGCACAATATGAAACCATTTGATATTAATTGGGGTGGATGCTAAAAGCTAACAGGTGTAAAAAAAGTATGAGAGGAATTTATGGAGGGAAAATTCATCAAAGACTATTAAGCAGAAGGGTACTGCTTATGGTTAGGAAGCTGGAGAAAATATTGTAGGCTGGGAGGCTGTACTGGGGAAATATCACTGTGTGTTACTCACCACTGCTGGAGTCTGGATACAAGACCTTGGCTTGATCCAGTAATGTTTTTCTTATGTCTCTAATGAAACGACTGGTTCCATATCTGCCTCCAATTTGTTGATCCTGAACCAGCCAATGGTACTGCACAAATGGGGAGCATTAATGAGACTGTATTGATATCTAAGCTGGGTGGAAGGAGTTACCGTTTTGAAAAAATCCCATAGAAAGTGAACACTCTTGTTGTCATCTGATAGACTATAGTCTTTGCTGCAATATTATGAAAAAATAGTATTAGTTTGCTGACGGTGGAGATGAGCTGACTGGAGATGCATTTTTCAAGAGCAAGTTTCAGGTGTTGATTTGATATATTAAAAAAAAAAAAAGAAAAAAAGAAAAAAAGAAAGAAAAAATGTTGCAGCCAAACAGGTAGATGACTTAGTCAGCGCAAGTTGATACGTTGCCTGAGAGCACTTGACTGATAGGCTTGTCTGTATTCCTCAGTATTTGTGGATAATCAGTTGTATGAATTTCTCCAGATATCTTTGTGTTACAATGTAACTTTTTTTTTCTTTCAACATAACTTTGTCTACGTTGTTTGGCCTCTTCAATGAGGCTGTTCATTTGCATGGTGTTAAAAGAAATCAGGTTTCTGGAAAGACAGAGCTCTTAATTCTTTTATCTCCCATTATATCTACTGTTTTGAGTGGATAAAAATTGAAAATAGTTATCCCCTAAATAATTACTAATGCAGACCTGCTGTGTTTCTTGACATTCACAGAACTGGTATAGTGCTTGAGAGCTTCAGTACTATTAGTATCAAGTTCAAGCTTTACTAGAGCCAGAGAAACGTATTTTGCATATGACCATCTTTTTCCTGAGTATAAACACAATGCAACTGTAAAAAAATTAAAAAATTAAACCCCAAGGATTTCTCCTGGTACAAGGGAATTCAGCGTGAAATGGTGTCACACAGAATGACTACTGCTGCTGTTTGGCCCAAGGTTAAACAGTCATTTAATTTTATCTTGTATAATAAGTTACCAGATAGCAGTTAATAATTGAAGAGAATCCCATATTTCATAGCAAAAGGCTTCTGTATTAAAAAAAAAAAAAGGGAAGAAAAAAAAAAAGAAGAAGAAATAAAAGTAGAGAGAACTTCTGGGAAAACTAATGCATCTTTTTCTTTGACCTATAAGTACATAAAAAAATGAGCTTTAGATTCCATATGTATAAAAATCTACAGAACAGTTAAGAGACCCATCAGGAAAAGGAAATAATGAACAGAATAATGCAACAGAGTATGCTGTGTGGCTGAGCCCTAAGCAAGGCAGTTCAGTGGGGACTTCACTGAGGGAAGGCTGGGCTGGCCCCCAGTGAAATCCATGGCAGTTTGTCAGGCAGTTTTGTAATTCCCTCCCCCACAGAACTGATACAACTCAGTTATGTTTCACACTTGCTAAACAGAAAGGCAGGCAGCTTTGTTGGAACTGATGCTGTTTTTTACAGCAGCCTTCTCAGTGAGTTTTCATGCTACAAAAATAGGAGTGGGACCATGCTCAGCAGGCTCAAGCTCTGCCCTGATGATAATATGATCTAGCTGTGGTCCAGGGCATGAGGGCTCTTAGGTTAATTCATGAGCTGAAGTGTTTGGCATCCTCATCTGAAAAGGCCCTCCGCCTACCTCCCAGTGTCTAGTTGGTACTGCCCTTCAAGGAGTTGACAGAAAAGGGAGGAGATACAGTTTACCCTTTACACTGCTCTCCATGCCTCAGGGATGCTCAAGGGAATCTCCATATGTATCCTCCTTGCTCCTACAATGTCTTTTCCATGACTAGAAGAGTGTTGGGACAGTCTATATTCTGTTGAAACCTTTGGCACCATCTCTTTCTTTGTCCTCCTGCTCTGGCTGCAGCTCACTAAGTCCTGCAGAGCACTCTGAAATGTGCAATGGCTGCATTTCCCTCTGTTTCATTTGACAAATCCCGCTTCCCTACTGCAGAACAAGCCTGTCTTGTATTTGCTAATGGGGTCCTTTAGAGACGGTAAGCATCATGTTTTTACCAGTTTTCAAAATGGGTGAATAAATCCAGATTCTGGCATGTTCTAAATTTCAGGAAGTGATTTTTCATATCAGAGTTGTTCCTGAGTTTTGGGTGCGCTTTTTTTTTTTTTCCTTCACACAAATGTATCTGTTCCAGTAAAAATGTCATCAGATCCAGGGTGGGGTAAAACAAGAGGAAGAGCTCCACCCAAGCTTAGTGGTTAGGACACTCATCTGAGATGTGGGAGATCCAGATTTAAGTCGGTGTTTTCCTGGTTCAGAGTGGGGACTTGAACCTGAGTCTTCCAAAGATCAGTCAATGCTCTTACTGCTCACTGTTGAGTTGGGGATGCAGGGCTTGGTCTCCCAGGATACTTGAAAGTTTTTGGGTTTGTTTTATTTTGTTGTGTTGAAGACAAATTTCAAACACTGAAATTATTTTGCATTAAATGGAATAGCTCTTTTCTAGCCAACCCTACTTCCCTACATGGCAAACTCAGCCAGTTGTCTGAGAAGCAGACTTTTGCCACAGCTTTGGAAATGAACATCTGGAGGCAGAGCTATAATTGAGCCATCGTACATTAGAAGAATGTACTTTGGACCGTGTGGATGGGTGTGCAAGCAAAAGCAGTCAGCTGCTTGTCTACTGCACATGGACATCACTCCAATCAAATGCCAAATGTTCATGAACCAGAGGTTGCCCCCAGAGCACTTAGTGTGTGGATAAATGTACCAACTACGGCAGTTTTTCTATACTGTAAATAATATTGAGATACTATTTCTTGTGGCTTCCTGCCCCTGTCCTCTTGCTCTGCGTTGATTTAATTCATAGAGATGGAAACTATCTGCAGTTCTTTGAGACACAAGCATACTTAAATGGCCATTTAAGTAGCATTTCTTTTTGTTTTCAGGCTAGCCAACAAATAATGTAAGCAGCTGATTGAAAGGTTAGCTGTGTATGGAAGCTAAAAGCAAGCTCATTGAACAAATATAGATACTACCACTTCTGTGAAAATTTGATCTTTGACTAAGCCTGTTTAATGTTCAACAATGTGTTTCATTCTTTTTTTTTTTTTAAAAAAAAAAAGTAATCCTGTTTCATTCTGGTGTATCCAGGCATTTTGGTATATCTAGGCAACCTATCACGACTTCAGACAAGTTTTCTTACAAGTGACTACTGATTTTTTTTCACAATGAAGGAAAATTCTACATTACCTTTACTGAAAAACAAACTTGCATGAGCCTGTCATTACACCTGGAGTATTTTCTAAGGAAAACCTTTCTGTTTTGGAACTGTTAGATTTTGCTGAGCTAACATTCCACAGTTTAATGTATGTATTTTCAATACTTAGTAAGAGAAACTGTTTTGGTTTCTGAAAAATTATAAGAGATTCCAGGTAAAGAGAAAAGAAATTATAATGTGATGAGAGACATTGAGAAAGCACATATAACTTTTTATGTTTGTAAAGCTGAACTATAGAAACTGAGTAACTACTTACGTAATAGATCCAGACTCAGCTGGGGAATGGTAATCCATGCCTATTTATCTTGAAGATCTATCACTTTTAATGAAGGATAATAGCACTCGCAACAGCCACATACATGCCTGGAAAAAGCCCACGTGTGTAGGTGCAAAAATTTGCCTTGCCTTGGGCAAATACACTTGAAAATTTGAATGCTGTGGTTATAGGTTGGTTTTGGCAGAATCATGAAGAAAAAAACCCCACCAAACAATATAAATATGTTGTCAATTATAATGCTGTATCTCTTTAACCCTTTGATTAGTTTTTTGCTGTTTGGTTTTGGTTTGGTTTTTTTTTTTTTTATTGTGCACACCACAGTAATTTTCTGAGCGACATATTGAAATTGGAGCAAATTTGAATAGCTAAAACCATCTCCTGGTACTATTTTGTGCTGCTGAGGTTGAGTCTGTGCTCATGCCAGAAGCTGGTTGTCATTGGCAGTATTGGAGGCAGCACCTGAAACCCCACTGTGCCCGGCACTGGGCAGAGATTGTGCAAAACGTTTGTGGCAGGATGTGAGTCTGGCTGGACAGCTTTGCTGACCTTCCTTGCTGAAAGCGCTGGCACTGAGCCTCTTGATGGCTGGAGCAAACAGCCTTGAGGAAAGAAAGGGAGAGACAGACACTTGTTAGCAGCAACTAACCTAAGGAGTCTCTGGTGAGAGGCACCTCCCAGACCGGTTCCACACCACCTCATTAGCATCACATGATCATGAAGCCTCTGAACACATCTGTGGCTGTTCAGCCCCTTCATTGGTAGCAGAGAGGCTATGAGTTTACCTGTCTGATGAGATACTTAGACACGAATAGAGAGGGAAGACTGATGGTGGGCATGAGGCTATGGCTTCACCTCAAATGGCCAGCAGACTGACTCCTGAAAGCTCCAACAGTGAGGTTTTGCAAGGTGATGCAACTAGGTCATTTTCTTCATCTCACCTATTTACACAGTTGAAAGGAGGCAAGGGAGAAGTCGCTGCTCTATGCATTTAAACTCTCTGGCCCTGATCTTGCTGAGACTGTTTCTTTCACTGACTTCAGTGGCAATTAAGTCATTGCAGATCTCCTTGTAGGACTGGCATCCTAGCTGATCCTGGTGGGCACAACTACCCAAAACAGCTGTTACTGACTCTGTGGGTTTGGGAGGACAGCGTTCTAGCACAGCATTGATAGGGATCACACTCTCTTCAGTTGCTACCAGTTTTGTTGCTGATTTTAACCGAAGTACCTGCCACCTCAATTGTCTGCATTGACTGTCTGTTACTGGTTAATTCAGACCAGAGAGGTGTCTCACGTGGCAAAAAAGGTGCATTGAGTTGCCACTCTGCAGTAGGCCTGTCTCCCACTCATCACAGTGATCTCAATCCATTGGCTTATGTGCAGGATGCAGCACGTGGACTGCACTGCAAGCCAGCCGCCAGATGCACCTGAGCTACCAAGTGGCAGCGGTGAACATGGCCACTGCACTGTACTGCAGCTGGGGATGGGGTCCCTGGAGGGTGGGCACCTGCAAGATTCTGTCTTGACTCATGTCTTAACACAGCAAGTCCTGTTGCTGTGGGCCAGAAGACATTTAAATGCTTAAGGTTTGGTTGCCTTATATGTGTCAGTTTTCTTTCATAGAGTTTTCCTCTGGCTGTAGGTAGATTCATGCCCTAATATCCAGAGAGGCTTTTTTTTTTTCCCCCCAAAGCTACCCTGTTCTATATCCATCTGAAAAGCAAGTAGGATTTTTGCCTTCTAAACCCCCAAACCTGCTGAAGACCCAAATCAAGCCTGAGTGTTTTAACAGCAGGAATTGAGAAACAGGCTCTTGCGAGCCTGTTTGCCTCAAGAGGACAATGTCCCCACCTGGGTATTTCACATGGGTTATACTGCAGAAGGGTTTCTTGTGACAAAACTTTCATCTGTGCTGGGAGGACAGACAGAGATAGATGATGGGAGGTGTAGCCTATCCAGGACATTTGCCTGCATTTAAGACATGTTTTAAGCAGTTTCCAGATCAAGTTTCTCACTTTCAGTTGAACATATCTTGCTTTTCAACCTTTCTTCTTTTTGTCTCAGTTACTGTACTTTTCTATGGAAAGTCCAATTAGAGAGATCATACCTGTTCTTAATATAGTCTTTTCAGGACAAAAAAAAGAAAAAAGAAAAAGCCATTTTCTGAGGATTACTTATTATTTCTTCTGCTAGATGTCTCTGGAAGCATCCATGCTTCCCTTTTCAGTAAGGACAGCTCATCTGATAATCCATCCGAAATACTGCCAGTGACAATGGCAGGTAAAGGATAGCTGTATTGTTGCTTTTCTTTCTTTGCATGTCTGTTTTTAAGCTACTAATTAATGATCTGAATCTAAGAAAGCTATTAGCTAACAACTTTTGCAGAGCAATATGAGAACAAAACACAACATTTGTTAGTATGTGGTTTTAGAGGGAAGAATTTGTTTTGTGTGTGCTTCATGTGTAAGCCAGAGCAGTAGAAAGCTTTTCCACTCAAAAGCCTCTGTAAGTACATTGTATTTAAGAAGGTTTTTGTTTTGTGAGATGGTTAATTATTTTTATTTAAAAACACATAAACAATTTAGTTGGGTTATTTAAAATCCATTTGCTTTCATTATAGGAGATATTTAGTTCCTTGCCATTTACAATGTATTTCTCAAAATTGTTTTCTCCTTTCTATCTTCTTGCCAGCTGGATCTTTATTCTGCCATTGCTAGCTGCCTTTTTTTTCTGCCAAAATCTGAAACATTTTTAAATTAAATTAAAATGGTTTAAAATTAGACTATATGAGTATAATTTGGAAAATGTGTTAGATTGACTCAGCCTGATGAGTCAGGCTATTTTTTAGATACATTGGGTATATTGTAATATTTTATCTGACTGTCAATAACTCAATAAAATAAAGGGGAATGAAAACAAAAAAAGCTCCAGGGGAGCAGAAAAAAATCAGAATAGCCTAAGTATGGGAACAATTAGGAGCTGATTCTGCATTATTTTTGCACCTAAGTTCCCCTTTAATTTGCCAAGATTTTTCTAGATACAGCTTAACATAGGTAACATTCTCCTTTCAAGCTAAAGAAAAATAAGTTTATTCATTAGGATTTCAACTCAGAGTGGAGATTTCCATTCCTTAATACACACACCAAGGAGCTATGCTTATGCATTCAGAACTGTTTACAAAAATGGACTAATAAGAGAAAACAGCTTTATCATTGTGGTTTTACTTGTGGTCAGCATCTGCACGAGAGAAGGAAGGGTAGTCACATTTCAACAAAAAGACAACAGAGCAAATCCTGCTTTGTTAGGTGGGTGTAAAGCCATAGCTAACTGACGATTCTAAATGAGTAGTTACAGAATCATACTGCTGTATACAGAAAAGTTACAGAATCATACTGCTATATCAATAAAATTATTCTATGGAGATGGGGGAAAAAAGCAATGTACTGTTTCTGCTTGCAGATTTAATCTGCTTTTGCAAGGCAAGTCCTGCAAGAGACAATCTTGGGCATAAGTCTTCTTCCTATGTGAATCTCTTCAAGCCTACTGAAGCAAGATTTACACCTCTCTAGCTGATCCAAGTCTTGCGTTCCAACCACCAAGTCCTGAGCAATCTCCTCGTTATTTTCCAGCATGGAGTTATGCACCAGTTTGCCATTACTTGAGCTAACGTTATCAGATGCATATTGCTTTGGATAACTTGAGTCAAAACACATATATAGATGGCAGTGACCTAGGATCACACAACTGCTGCTCTGGCCCCTCCTCAAAGGCTCCTTGAGTCAAAAGATGAGGAACTAAATGTAAGAGTCAGGAACAAGACAATTCTGTGGCCCTTGCAGAGTGAACTATACAGGGTCCCACCCATTTCTAGTAAAAGGCACTATAGAAACTCTGTCTTGAATGCAGTCCTGCACTGAGCTGAAGCCACCTCTGCTAACTGAAAAGTCTGGTGGTTCCAGTGATGCTTGCATGGAGGGTATCAGTGGAAGTGCAGCCATTTGCAAGCTCCTCTTCAGATGAGTTTGTGTATGAGTGAACCTCTGGGGTGCTTAGACGGGCAACTAGCAGGTGCTACTCCCCCATGTCACCCACAGTGTGGTGTGCACATGTTACAGGGCCAGTATCAGGGCACAGCAACTCTTCTGAGTTTGGTGGCAGCAGGTTGCATAGGCTGTGCTCTTCCCTTGTGTGTGCTGTGATGGGTTTGCACGATCAATACAGAAGTATTGATACATGTGAAATGCCTGCCATTGCAAAACATTAAATTGCATTGTCTTTTGGATAAATAATCTGCAATATTCCTTTACCCAAAGGGCCCTGTCTTGAGCACTTTTACCTAGCTTAGATTCCCACTGACATTGAAATAAGAGTTGAGGCAACTCTGTTTGGAAACTTTACAAAGAAAACATATGTATCCAGTTTGCTCAACATGGGTGTCTGAAGAAATGTTAAAAGGTGTCCAAGATGCAAATGTTTGTTTATGAAACACCCAGGAGAATTTCACAACAGCATATAAGAGCAACCTAATTTTCCATTTGAACCCTTGTACATCAGATATACATGGTGTGGATATCCACTCAGCACCTGCCCTGTCATCTCATTCCCACTGACTGCTGCTTCACAAGCTTAGCGTTACAGCAGAGCCTTTTAGCCTGCAGCATCATGACTGCCTTGTGCTGATCCAGGAGTGGGTTCCTCCTAAAATAGGTGTCTTGCTGCCTGTACTGTATTTAGCACCGGTGCTTATGGAGTGGTGTGGAGAACACAGGCTAGCTCATACATTGGGCTGAATTTCATGTGGATTGCTTCCCAGATCTGGCTCCCTGTGCAGTCACAGAAGGGTTAGTGCTTGCAGAAGGGAAGAGGTGATGTGATCAGACCTACCCTTTGCAGCAGCAGCTTTTACTTAAGCAGCTTGAAGCTACCATGATGTTGTCTCAGTGTCAGTGCAGGTAACACTTCAATGCAATGCGTGGAACTTAGTTTTTGCACTGTGAGTGCATGCAGGCTTCCCAAGGTACCAAGACGTAGTTTCCACTCTAATAATAAGAACTTAATCAGTGTAACTTAACTGCAAAGCATCCAAAGAGGACATGATAGCTTTCTCGTTCCACCCTAACTTTTCCCCATTACTAAGCCCAGGGAAATGACCAAGAGGCTGGGAAGCAACTGTATGCAAACTTCATATAAATTCTCATAGTTCTTTGCCATATTGTATATGTATAAACTATTTCTTAGTTTATCTCAGTTCTTTTTTAGAATGTGAATCTAATTGCAAAACCATGATACTGCACTTCAGCATGTATTGCAGTTTCCGGGATCACGTGTAGCTGCAAACTTTCACTTCATGCCAATATACTGCACTCTAATGGGTGAACTTTCTAAACTCAATGTTCTGAAGGCATGGAGCTATTTTGAAATAAAACCCCAGTGGATAACAATAATCCTCCAGTATTTTACTCCCAGTTAACCTTTTGATGAGAGAGGGTATAGAGTTGGGCAGTAAAGCTGAAGTCCGGTTAGTCTCGGTGGGACTATTCATGGAATAGCTCCTTTTCTGTGTTAATGAATCAGAATCTGCCCCTGAGTAAATAATCTCTAAGTTCAACATCCGCAAACAGGGAATATACAGAAAAGAGCCATAAATATTGCATAGTCATAGGTCAAGGCAAGTGGACATTTTGTGGTGCACTTCATCGTTATTGACCTGTAGCTAAAGTCCTAAGCTTGTGGATGTAGCTGAGGCAGGGGTTCATATATTCTGTAGGCCACCTCATTTCCTAGCTTTAGACTGAGAAATAGCTCTTTCCCTGTCCCATCTCCTCTTTCTGGTTCAGTCACTGTTTAATGATATAATGCAGAGTTGAACAATGGCTCCCAACAGAGCTGAGAAAGCCCTTCCTTCATTGCCTGTGGGGTAGCAGGTATGTCCCTCAATTACAGAAAGAAATTAAACCTATTTCCCTTCCACACTGCCATTTTGGGTGAATTCTCTAGCCACTGAGCTGTTGGTGAAGGTGGGGGATGAAGGCAATGGTCTTGTAAGAGGAAGGTAACCACGCTGTGTGGGGAGACCTCTCTGCAGGAAGCGCTCAGGTTTTTTACTTGCTTGAATAGTGTAGGAAGATGCAGGCAGTTCCTGTCAGTCTGCTGCATGGAGCTGGGTCTTGCCTGTGCCTGCACCAGACATGTTAGCATGGGGTGTTTAGACCAAAAGCAGCTGGGATTTTGGTGCTTATGGCCGTTTGTGACTCTAGGCAGTGAGTTCCGTCAAACATAACATTAGAGTAGCATCTGTCAGATCACAGAATTTCCTGATCCTAATAAAAATGAAAACAATAAAACCATGTTAAATTCAGTCCTGATTCAGTTCCTAATCAAATAGATTTACCACCAACTTACTGTGCAAATGTGTATCTCTGATAGTGGCAAAACCTTGTGGACATCTGAGAAACTGGTACAAATGGCAGAATATAAGTTCTAGATCCCCTTGTAGGCAGAAGGCTAAAATCTCTTCTTTTTGACCTGATTGATGTTTGTTAATGACAGTTTAGAGGCTTGGTGGTGTTTCAGTATAACTTGAAAATTCATTTGTATTTTTGAAACTTTACATGAGATGTCAAAGACTGTCTTCTGGGGATGTTCTACCATGTCACTGATTTGAGCAGCAATTTATAAGTGTATACACTTTTGAAGGACCAGATCCTGAGCTGGCATGTATTTGCAGGTAGATGTTGAACCGCACTGTTTCACTAAGCTTGTAAATGCTTATCCAGTGTGACCTCCTGTGAACTGGGGTGAGAACCTCCCAAGAATGGGTTTTCCCAGAAGCACTTCAGGCCTTTTAGATTCCAGTAGAGTCTGAAAATGTTAGAAGCAGAGCTGATCCTCTTGTCTTGGGACAACTCAGGGGTTTGTTTTGGTGAACTGGCAGTAGAAGGTGAAGGTGAAAAAGGAATTACAAGGGACATGGTGAGAAATTAGTTCTCTAAAGCTGGGTGAGCCCTTTTCTCTCCATCAGTTTGCTGCCCTTGCTATTTGTATCATTTAATGCAAAATCTTCCTGAAAAGTCTTGTGTTTGGTAGGGAAGACAGGATCATTGAAGTGCTTTGCTGGGTTCCTAGTTCGCCTAGCTGTCCTGGTGTTGATATGACACCTGATGTACCAGAGCAGCATGACAGTTCAGATCAGCATTCACCAGCATATAATACCAGTAAATATTTTATTTCCTATTCTAACCAATGTGGTATTGCTGATATCTGATGACAATTGCTGTCTTTTTAATAATTCCCACTGTGGAAAGCCTTGAATACTCAGTTATAGTTGCATTCCTGGAATTGTTTATTCTCTGCATAGTGATGCAGTAAGATGTTTGCTCCAGTTAAGCCAAGACTGAACTGTGCCCCAGGGAGTCAACCAGCCAGCTACTGAATCTTTATCAAACTGACACAGACAGCCCTCATCCCTGGTAGGGAGATCGAATACCCCTCACAGGAGCACAATATTCTGTCAGCCTTGCAGCATCACAGTGCAAACTGGAACATGAATTGGCTTGCTGGCTGGGCAGGAAGGGAGGAAAGCCTGCAGCCCCACTACCTCTGCCCCCACCAGCTGTGGCAGTGAGACTGTGCTGCAGGTTCCAGGGAGTGTGGGGATGTATTTGGACAGCTGCAGAACATGGGCAAGGGGATGAAAAAAGGCTGTCTCCAGGCAAACGTGTCCTGATTTATAACGGAACTATATTTATGTTAGTTGTAACCACATTATTCAATGCAATTGGGGTCAAGAATTGAATGAGTCTAAAAGAATGCAAAAAATAGTTTCAAATTCCTATTATAAATAAAGACCTGGTTTAGAGGTTTTGTGAGAACTCTAAAAGTTGAAAGGGTAGCAAACCCCCAGTGTTTTCCAAAAGACAATGCCAGAAAAACCACATGAAAATTCCTCTCAGTGGAGAGTGACTGCTTTCAATTTTTTTTTTTTTTTTTTTTTTTTTTTTTTGGTGCTTGTCAGTGTCTCGTGCTGCCCTCAATGTCATTTTATTTCACACTATTTCTGTGCAAGCTGACCAGTTCAGTGTTGGTGCGTTGTAATACCAGTCAAGAGCAGGGACTTGTTTGTAGTTGCCAGGAGTGAATTTCCCTCCGCTCACCATGCCCCAAGGTATTAGCGGTTGTCAGCCAAACAAAGCGATGGCAGACCACAGTCTTACACTGTGTTTGTTAGATTTTCATCTGGAAAATATATGTATTTCCCTGTGGCTGCATTTTGAAAAGCTGGGCCCTGGGCTGAGGCACTATGTTCTGCTTTCCTTTACATTTATGTGCTACCCAAGTGCAACATTTGTCTGAGCAGCTCCTACTAAATATGCCTCATTTTTTGCATCTTGCTTCTTTGGTTATGCTCTGCCTGGTAGGATAATACTGAGCCCACAGTGAAAGCTGTGCCTGGGCACAACTCCTGAGATATGAATTTTGCTGTGTTTAGTTAGCTCTGTCTGAAAGCATGTTTCTCCCATCAATGAGAGCTCTCCTTGACCATTGCTTCTCTTCATGGTTTTCAAGTAAATATGAAGCCTTCCTCCTTCCCCAAGTCTTCTCTTTGCACCTACTCCTGTCATCATCTTCTGTGGTATTCTGAAGAAACATTGACAAATAGTTCTCTGCAATCAACTTTTTATGGCTGTGTTACCGTAATTAAAGAAGTTGTCTTAATTTTGACACCCCCCTCCCCCCAAAAAAAAAAAAATCAGAATGTGGCTTGTAAAGTAATGCAGACATTTTCTATTACAGTTAACCTTTGCTCTTCAGTTAAAGCTGTATCTCAGACCTAAGCCAAGGGTCATAGATAAAACATCCCTAGGTTTGTTTCCACCTCTTAGAAACTGAGTTGCATCAGTGAACCATTAACTTAGTAGATGATTTACTGTTACCTTTATGGAAGAAATGCGTACTGTACTTTTTCTGCATTGCTCAGGTTTGATTTATGTATGGCTGCAGTTCTATAGGTTCTTCACTGAGGCAGGGCCTTCATACTGTAGCGAAGTAAACGGGCATCTGAAACTTGCCTGAACAGTAGTCAAAACTTACAGTAATTCACATACTTTTGTCCTCATACATTTTCTATTTAACATGCAGCACTAACAGTCCTGGTTTGTACTGGGGAAAACTAATTACAGCAATGATAGACTCGAATCAGTGTTACCCTCAAGTTAAACTGCAAAGGCCAGGATCTGAGCTGTGCCCAGATCCTACAGGGAGCCATAGCCAATTAATTATAGCTCCCTGACCTGAGGACAGGTTACAAGCTGGCCCCATCACTGATTAGAGTAATATTAGAGAAGAGATTACAGCATCTTGGGGCTGCTCTAATCAGGACGAGCTGCTGGTTGCCACCAGGGCTTGCCAGAGCATGGCTTGTGCTGGGCTACACCGCTCTGTGCCCTTGCTGTGGCCTTGCAGGGGGCTGCAGGAACCGGTTGCACCAACTTTCTGGCAGGATAAAATACTCGGGCTGAAAACGAGTGAGTTCTTTCAAAGGAGGCAGCATACGGAAGTGGGAGGCCATGGGCTGACTAAATCTTCATCCTCCCATTGGGCAGCTCAGCAGGAAGAGATAACAAGACAGGAGACATCCGCTGGTAGTGACCAGCTTTTCTGCTCTCTGACTAACAAATGGAGCCTTCCTGGCATGATGATTTTCCACTTCCTCCCAGTCTCACCAGCCTATCTTTCAGAGTCAGATTTTATAGTAATTTTGGGGAGGTGGACTACCCTATTTCTTCTCATGCACGCGCCTCTTTGCTGTTGCCAAATGTTATCTCCCCTCCCAGCATGTTGGAGCTCCCCAAAGCAAAGGGAGTGGAGTGTGAGGAAACCAAGGGATTTGTCTGACTCAGCTTCATTTGGTCTTTCGATCAATTGAGAAACAAATGCGATAGCTCCCTCCACTCCCTATTGACTGGGCCTGTGTGTGTAGGTCAGGCATCTGGAGCTGGATTTTCCAATGGTTGGGAAAGAGCTTAATCCTTAAAAGGAGATTGGTAGGGAGGTGTGGAATTAAAGGGGTAGGTTCTCAATGCCCTTACAGTGGGAGCCAGGAGAGAGGTGAGTCGCTCAGCTCTGCTAGTAGCCTTCTACAGACACCTTTTAAAGGAGGCCAGAGCTCCTAGAGAAGGGCAGTACAAGCCAGCTACGGATGCTTTTATGCTGCTAACATTGACTTCAACTGATCTCTTGACAAAGCAGGACTTACTGCTGCTTTCATTCTGTATTGTGAGGAATGAGAGCTTAATCTATTTTGACAAATTTAGATCTGCACAGTGTTTCTGCTTTGCTAATGGGGCTAGCTGGGTCTGACAATGGTGTTAGGGGTGCAGGGTAGGAGATTGACTCTGCTGCTCTGTCACACATGGTCTGATGCTGCTGCAGAGCTTTGCATGCTCTGAGCACCCCCGAAAGGTTCCAGTCCTGACTGCTTTCAGAAGCAGATTCCCTGTAGCAGTGGACAAGCCTGGGGACAGCACTGCCAGCTGCTGTCTTGCTACATCTAGCATGGGAAAAGTGGCATAATTTCTGGGGACAGAGGGGAAAGAGAGGGCAAACAGAGAAATGTTTTGAACTCACTGTTTTCCTCCTCCGCACAGCTGCCTTAAGTACATGGCTGCTGTGCTTTGTGAGCACTGTTCAGCTTGAGCCTGGAGTGTGCAACTGTTTCAGGGCTACCATTGCTGTGTCTTTAAGCACCACATTATACCACAGAGCCCAGAGGCTCGTGGCAAGCTGAACTTGGGCTGCTTTCTTTCCAACACCCAAGAGAACACCACCCTCTTGGATACAGGTCCAAGATTTCACATCTCTCAGCTGTGATGTTTTCTTGCCCTCTGGCCTTTGACTAGATGGTGCTGCCCAGACCACCCAGCAGCTGAATAGTGGCTCATTCCCTTATACCCTCCAAACATCCTAATTCCCCTTGAGTGCTCAGGACACACAGTACCTGCCATGCAGAACTCATCTCCCTTGTCCTGCACTGTCAGGACATAGGCACACACAGGTAGTGTGCCACTTCCCATGTCCTCCAACCTGTGTCAACATTTTCAGGCCCTCTGTCAGCAGCCTCCATCATCCCCGCATACCCACTCCCCATCAGTTTTGGCATGTCCAAATGCAGTGCAGCCCCAGATGCTCCTTCCAGACAGGTTGAGAAAGTTGAATGGAAGTTTATAATCTGAGGCTAATTTAGAGTACTGTATACATTTCCTTTCTCCACCACCTCCAAAGGAATATATCAGTATCTACCTGGTTGCGTGGGAGAAGACGCTGTGCTCTTAAATCCCAGTCTGCCTTTGGCTGCCCTGAGTTGTGCATGGAGTTGTTGTAGTAGGTGAGGCAGAGGAAGCTGGCTGAGAAGGGAAACAAAAGCTCTTTGAGTGTGCGAGACCCTCATTCAGTATGATTTGTTCCTATTCAAACTCAAAAGTCCAGTTTGTTGGATGGATGTAAAACCCTTCTCTTTTCTCTCTCCCAGCCTAGATACTCTTCACTCAGTTTAAAGCAGCCCATATCAGTGAATCTTAATCTAGTTGGGTGCCACAGTAGATTGTGTTAGGTGAATTTTAAGTAGCTTTAAAAGCACACACTGAATCAGCTTTAAACTCATTTTAATTAGATCAGTGTGTCTTTGTGAGTGGTTGATGCATTCTGATCGCTGCTGTAACATGGTTCTGTGCTTCAGCCCTGACCTTGCCCTAGCCATGCTTGTCTGTCCCTTTTTAAAGACTCCTCTAGATGTAGGACTTTGTGTAGTGCAGCATGGCTTATGGTAAGGTCGTAGAGGAAAGAGTTCAGTCCTATCCTTCATGCTTACGGTGTTGTTCATAATCTGTGTCAAGATAACAATCTGTTAGTGTTTTTCCAAAGGAATGAAGCTATAATTTTCCTCTGCATGACTTTAGCTCTGAAGAGGAGTTTGTTTTGCCCCTTATTACAATAGATGACTGCAGGGTTGAGCAAGATGATGAAAACGTTGAGGGTAAGTAAGGTCAGGAAGAGAAAGCCCACGTGGCCTTAAGTGTGCTTAACAGGTGAATTTTGAGTACCTTTTTCCTCCTCTGGAAGACACAAAGAATTCAATTCTGTTTTTCCCCTGTCTTAAAACTCTTCATTATTTCTATTATTATTGGTTTATATTTTCTTCTATTCTCTGCCTCAGTGTATGCATTATTTTTAGCTGCTAGTTTCTCCCTCTTTTAAGTGTACAATGGCATGAAAAAATCTGTAACTGTAGGACAGGACTGAGGGATGCAGTAGAAGTAGATCTGCATTGCTAGCTCTGTTCATGGTGGTACTATTCTCTCACAGCTCAGTTCCCTGGGTTGCATGTGTAAGAAGTCTTGAGACTACAGGGTATCTCTTAGAAGAAAGGCAAACTAGTCTTTGGGCCATTCTTCCTGTGCAGGATTCATGGCGTGGCCTAGATTTCTTTTTAGATTTTTTTCTTCCAGAATTTTATAAAGGGGGAACATTGTTTTTCAGGAAATTAGATGTTTCATGTTGGCCCTCACCTCCCACAGAGGATTGGGCTAATCGTATTAATTACTCAGTCTCTGCAGGAAGCAAATTTCGTCCGTGTACCATGAACAAGCAAACTCATGCTCTTTAAAGCTCCTCCTTGTTACATTCATTGGCATTCAAAAGAGTGAGGACATAAATCTGTATTGAAAAATCAGAGACTAAAATTCTGAACACAGCATTTTTCATCTGTGGGTTTAGATCTACTTTCATTCATAACCTAGCAGTTCCAATGAAGTCAGTAGATTTTACCCTACAGGATAAAACGCACAGAGATTCAGGATTTGCACAGAATTTGGTCCTCTGGAGTTTTTGCTTTGGGCACCACAGTGATTTGTCTCCATGTCAAAGCCAGGAGCAGTGCACATCACCTTTCAAATACCTACTCTCCTAAAGCAAATGTTCTTCCTCTTGAAGGCTAGTAGGTACCGGTAGTTCTAAGTTTTCCTTCTCTGCTGCAATTTCTCTAGGTTTTCCTCTGTGAAAACAACCATTTCTAAGCTCACCATTTCTCTCAGTCACTCACTGTGTGTCTGTAAAAATAGTTTCACTCATGCATTGCTCAATCAGTGCTATTCTTATATTCTTCTATTTTTGGAGCTGGAATTTAATCCTATACTGTTGATACTGAAGAGCAACCTGCCTTTAGGATACAGACCAGTGACCCTTCATTTGAAGTCAAAGGTCCAGGAAGGAGAAGGGGAGGTGAGGTCAGAAAATGACTAATGGCTCTGAGTAGTGACCATTGCTAAGAAACAGTGAGCTCCAAGATCTTTGGAAGTGGAGGGTGATTGGGGTGACTCCTGTGTGCTCTCCTGCCAGACCTTGCAATGAGCAAGCTCACTTGTGCCCCAAAAGCAGGCTTAGGTCAGGTGTTAAAGGCTGAGCACCAGCACTGGAGCCATATCAAATCACTTGAAAATGTTGACCTGGATTTTTCAGTGTGTAGGTATATTTTTCTATTAGCTTCCATTTTTCCTAGGCTTGGAACTGGAAAAATATGGCAGAGAGTAACTGAATGCAAACAGGATAGTGGGAAGCCTCAGACTGTCCATGCAAAGGGCACCCAGCCTGTCTGTGCCAGCTGTGGGAGGCACATGTGTGTTGAAGAACTGAATGCAAAAGTCCTTTTGCATGCATGTGCAATGTCTGGTTAGCGTGCAGCATGGGCATCAATGAAGTGTGGGCACTTCTGTGCATGTCTACGGGTGCTCCTAGTCCCAGGGATCGCGTCATTTAAAGTTTAAAATGGTTAATAATGTTTTCTATTTTATTTTGGCATAAATAAGGAAGTGCAGTGCACAGCCACCTTTACAGTCAGCCATTTTCAGTTCCCCTTTTTTTCTGATCTGTCCTTGGACACGCAAACTCCTGCGAGCACATGCAACTCAGAAGCAATCCATGGTCACTTTCTGAAGTCATATGAGTCATTTAGTTGACCAGATTTTACTGGAAAATACTATTCTGATTTCAGTAACAGAAGTATGCAAATAATGGAAATAATACAAATTTGCAAGGTTCGCTTTTTAATTTAATTAGCAGCAGGATTAATTTTTTGCTATTACTTTCACACAATACTTTCAAGTAATCCTTTGCAGTTCCTTAATTTTCACATTTCACTGCAAATTTGATGCTATAGCTCTGATACAATTGAATTTGAAATCAGTATGTTAGACAATGGTAGGATTGCTTCAATTTTAGTAGGGAAAATCATGACTCTAGACGCAGTGATGAGGGGTAAGGTAGGAAATAGTGCTGAAAGATAAGCTGCACCACAGCTGCTACATCAAGACAACAGCTCGGTTATAGATCAGTTGAAAACAATGGTTAGGAAAGATGTTTTCAGGGATTGAATCTGCCTCACTGCCTATGTGATTTTAGAGCTAAAGTCATAGATCCCCACATGTGCCATGCTTTTGCACAGGATGGATTGTGCCCTACCTTTAGGATACAGGCCAATGACCCTTCATTTAAAGTCAAAGTTTCCAGGCAGGAGAAGGTGACATGAGGTCATTAAAAATGACCAATGGTTGACTTGGATTCTGGTGAATTCAGCTGTATTAACATAATGCTTTATTTAAGGGACAGTATGTTACATCTTTGCAAAGTGTTGGACTTCCCAGTGGCATCCAGTTGCAGAAGATCAGATCTACTGCCTAGAAGCTCTAGTAGCATTACTGTGTTGTTAATAGCCTGACTCCTTCAGTTAATTTACTAGAGGGCCAGATTTTTTAAGCTAAAAATCAGGGATTCAAACCCAGTGATTAAACCATCTGGTCTTTCCTCAGAAGACCGCATGAATAATCAATGATGTTAATCATGTGAACAGATGTTGAAGGATTAGATTTTTTTTGCTCTGGCAGTATAAAGATTCCTTATTAGCATGGCAAAGTGGTTTTATAATGCCTTTATCAGCTCTCAGAATGCTATGAATCGTTCTTCCCATGCATGGTGAGCATACCTGCCTACAGGGCCTGTCTCAGTATTGTGCCTATTGAACATCCCATTGACTTCTGCTTGTTAAAGTATGTGCATGGTAGTTGTGACGTTTCTCAGCTTCTGGTAATTCTGGGCTAACTTCACTAGAGTTGAGCTAAACCGAATCCTGGCCATATTCCTCTCTGTATGTGTTGTAATAATCTCTTCCGCCTCCCTTTGCCTGTTAATGTCTCCTTGCAGCCTGCGATCGCTGGCCTCAGCTGCTCTAGAGCCTGTTTATTGCAGTTTTGCAACTCACTGACAGGCTGGGTGCAGCAGCAGACTGAGAAAATATGGCAAAACTCAGAAGAGAGAAACCAGGTTTATTTGATGAGTTTATAACTTTAATTTATTTAAGACAAAATATAGTTAAGAAAACCCAAGCTATTGTCAGGTCAATCCATGCAGAAGATGCTGTTTTCACCAAAATAATTTGCCAGGTTCTGGTCATTTTTGCTAACAAAATCAGGTCTGTTGGCTTCTGACTAAACTGGCAATAATCAACAAATAACACGAGGACTGAACATGGCTATCTGGTGTCTTTCACAAGGATGGAAAGTATAGTTTTTATAAAAAAAGGGTTTATTTTGTTTTTAACATTCTATATACATTTTGCTCACCAGTCTGGGTCCACAAGTCTGTCTTAAGAGGTCCAAATGAATCGTGCATCTGAAAAAGGCACTTGTTAACTTTTACAAGGTCTTAATAAATATTCTCAAAGGAGTAGCCACTGGTAAGTAGGACCTACACAAATGAAGTATAGCTGCACTGGTTATGTTTCCATTGATTATGCAACCCATTCAAATCTACAGAAGATCTGCGTTCATTAGCAATTGCTGTCTGAAGTCAAACCACCACAGTAGCCCGAACTTCAGATGCCAGAAGTCTAACCACAGTCAGACTTGAGAACAGAAAGTACAATACATAGAGAGGGATTTTGAAATGCCGTTTTAGTGAACTTTTCATAGCAGTGAAAATGATGTAACCATTTAAGGAGTTTGAGGTACAGTATGTCAGTTGCTGAAATGCTTAAAAATAAACCACAGCACACTCGTTTTCACAGACTGGGAAATCGAAGTGCAGAAAAGTGAAATGACTTGGCCGGGGAAGCACAGTAGCCTCTAGCAGGTCAGGACCATATCCCAGTTGTTCAAGGCCCAGTGCTGGTGTTAATCAGCAAGGCCTACTGCTTTCTGTGCAGCATTATGTCTTGTATAATAATTGCAGTCTGTTGTCATTTTTCTGCTTTTTCTCAGCTGGGAGGGCTGGAAGAAATAGCTGTTTCCCTCACTAGGTGACAGTTTTCCTTACTTCTCTCTAGGAGAGACGAGTTACCAGAAGTGCCCTACAGAGAGAACAGTACTTGTTGCTGGGAAGTTACATGTTCAAGTGTCCAAGCCCAAAACCACAATGTGCTATTTGCTTTAGACAGTCATGCGATAACGCATTTCTTTCTGTTGTAAGCTGTTAAAAATAAAACAAGGATGCAGAAAATAAATGTTAGAACAGAAGGAGCGCCCTGACTTTCCACATAGCTGAAACAGCAGGGTGACAGCCCTTGGAGCCAAACAAAAGTATAATTCAGGGAGCGATATCTTCTTGCCCAGATTTAAAGAAATCACACAATTTCCCTATCTTTTTAAAATTAATTTTAAAATTAGGCCTGTTCTGAGTGTCATGTTGGATGCTGACATGTGACTAGGAAGCAGCTATGCAAAACTGTATCTGCTTAGCTCCTCTCCTGTTTACCACCTAACTTTCGGTCAGGTTGGAAGCTGAGCTTACCGTGGGAATGTATCCTTGGCCTTGATCTGCAAGTTCTTTCAGGACAGGGGTACTAAGTTCATTGTCATTCAAGTGAAGTAGGGTGGTTAAGGGCAACTGATGATGAACCATGTCTTTATCTGTATTATGGCACGCTTTGTGACGGTTAACATCCTGGACAATTTTATACTAAAAGCACTGATTTCTTCAGCTAAAGTTTGGTGATCCAAGCAGTTGCTGCAAATGGCTTCTGCCATCTGTGTGCTGGAAATAGGAAAGGAGAGATGGCCGGCAGCAAGGGACATAAAAGGTACATTTTTCCCAGGATTAAAACAGCTCCTCTTTGGGTATCATAAAATAAATCATGTCTAGTGCTGGTTCCCAATAAGAATGTAATACAGTGAATGGTTGTCAGTAATTTGAAATAGAAATTATTGTAGCTAATTAGCTCCTGGCCCCAGCATAGAATCTGTCTCTTCAAGATAACAGCTGCACGCTGTAGGTACTGTTTGGTTTGCATATTGGAGGTACACTTCCAGAAATGGACAAGCTACCTCCTCCTTGTGGAGTTGATATGAACATGTTTCCAAGGCAAGTGACTGAAAAGCATCTGGCTCCAAGGCAGGCTTTTAAAGGGTTTCACGCTGTTTGAACAGATGGAAACGGCCACTGCTACCACTTTTGCTCTGTGGGATGGAGCATGTCAGTCTGCACAGGGACAGAAATTACTGTCTCTTATCACCATAACTTCCATGGGACCAAGAAGGCAGATACTGCAGCCCAGAAGATTCCACAATGTGCTATGTCTAGCCATGGACTGTCCTGTTTCCAGGAACACTCTTCTGATGGAGCAGATAAGAGCCTGCCAGTAACTTCTCTTATGTGAAGGAGTCAGTAAAAGTGTCTTCATCAAAATGGCTTTAATTGCATTAGTTTCTAAGAAGCACAGGAGGAAATATAGATACAGCTGCATGTCATAGCCTATTTTTTTACATATTCTTGTTAGATAATTGTGCCATATTTACTGTGTAGCTGATAAATTAAATGTACTATGAAATGATACACAAATAAATCAGTCCTGCAGATGTGAATGAGCAAACCCACTGAATTGTGTGAAATACTAGCAGGTGTGAAGATGGTCATTTTTTCTCAGGGCTGAAAAGATCAGCTGCCAACATTTCTATTTGTGCATTATTTGAATCTTTTTTTAGAACAGGAGAGATGTGAGGTACCTTATGGTATATAACAATTAGCGTGCATTAGGAATTCCCCCATAATCCAACCCAAATCAGCATAAATGTACAGAAATATCTGTTTTTCCAGTATTATTTAAAATAATTGGAAATCAAGAAGTTTTTCCAAATTTCTGTCCTGAATTTCAAGCTCCTCTCTTTTGTTGTTAGCTGTAGGTCTTTGGCATCTTTACAGGCTGGAGCTGAATGAATACTTTAGGGTTTTGTGAGCAGGCAAGTGTGGAAATTAAGGGATAAGGGCCTGATCCAAAGGCCATTTTTTCCAGTTGGCCTGGAACATTTCCATTAGGCCAAAGTAATTGAGGCCATTGTACCACCCTGCAATGTCCAGGCAATGCTGAGATCTTGCAGCATTTAACTAAATGCTTCAGCCCTTTACAACAGCACATTTTGCCCTGCATTAGACCCCTGGCAAACATTTTCACTGCTTTTGTTATTATCTATAGCATCTTTCTGGGGACTATGTCACAGGTGGTCATAAAACAAGAGAAAGCAAAGAAACACGATTTGCAAATGAATTGTGATTCATGCAAGTGAATGGGAAGGTCCTTGTTTCTAAACCACATTCCTGAACTCCTCCTAAGAAGGCTTTATTTAGGGTTTCTGTGTTTCTGTGGTGAATGAGACAGGTGATGTGCTGGTATTTGAGGACAGATAGCTGTGGGCATTATAACGTGCTCAGAAAAATTCTAAGAGTATTAGTGCTGCAAATTGGTGTTTAGGCTGCCTCAACTCTGTTGTGGTTATCACTCATTCCCCTCTTCCTCTCTCAGATCTAACTCCTGGTATTCTCTCAGGAGCATATCTAGAGACAGTCTGTCCATCGCTTTGGCCCCTGGTTGGAGTGGGAATGTGCTGTCCCCATCTGTGCTCAACTCTTAACACCCTGAATCGAGCTGTGCACTGCTGCTGCTGCTTTTGAAAGCAGAAATTCATCTTGATTCTGGAAATACTGCACTCCTGGGCCAGCTCTTCCAGAGGGTTTTTGCTGTCATGTGGAGTAATGGGAAGGGTTGGAGGAATAGCCAGGGGTCTGAAATCCACTTGCCAAAATACCTGACTACTCCGGAGGGGCAGGCTAGTCCAGGCTTTCAATGGCTGACGGATCCTGAGTGCCCAGACATTCACCCCATCTCAGAGCTGCTGGAGGAGACCCTATGGTTGCTACAGCCTTTAAAATCAGCTGGCTCTGTGGAGAACAGCCACAACCCCCAGATCCTGTTCAGTCCACATACAAAAGCTCTATGTGTTGCAAGAGGACTACAAGCCACCCTTGGGAACCCTTGATGGACAGCTTCCTGGCCTCCTGGCCCCACAGCATCACCCTGAACTCATCATTTCTGCTGGGCCAGAGGCCTTCCATAAGTCAGCCTGAAACGCAAATGCTTGTTTTCCTCTTGCACTGAATAAGAGACTGACAATATCTAATTGTCAATACCCCTCCCTTGAGAGACATGCAACAGCATTGCTCCTCAGGGCATATTCCCCACTGCTGTATTTAGAACAGTTTGAAAAGACTAAATTTTAAAAATAATAATCTTTCCAAAACTCCCCACCCACCAGCACTCCCCTGCCAAATTTCAGTTTGAAGAAAATGAAAAAGGACAAGTTTATACACTCTGATGAACGGGAGTTCAAAATGGAACCTGAACATCATAATTCTTGCAAATGTATACTGATAATGGAAAGCAGTGGTGATGATGGCATCATGCCCAGAGGGGCCCTTTGTTGTAGATGCTTGTGGTGTTGCTTTTTTTTGCAGTGTATATGAAAGGTGAAAATGTCTGTGTTCTTCAGTGTTTAGGACTACTTTCCTGCTTCTCAGCTTACTGATGGAAATTTTAAATAAAACTACACATCAGTAAGGCTGCAGTATTGTTAACTGCACATCACTTGTGCAGTGAGTTTAGCTATTTTTCTGTTCAGCAAACTCCCATTTTCTGCAGACGTTATTTCTTGTGGTTATTTGTGAACGTTTGTCACAAAAGACCAAGTGGACAGTCGTCAGATTTTTGCAGCTTCTGTTAAGTATTTGTAAAGGAAGGGTCACCTAAATCAATAGCATAATCTCTGTTCCCAGATTTCATGGACATTATTTTCCCCATGTATGCATACTAAGTCTAAAGGGAATGATAATATCAAATAATTTTATTAGCGTATAAACACTTGCTTTAGAAAATCAAAGGAGGCTGAAATATCATGATCAGATATTTCTTTAAAACTTACGTGAACTCTTTTGTGCAAACTCTTTTGTGTCTCAAACGCCATATAGGGGGGTTAAAATTGGGTGGAATAAGAATGGCTTTGAACTTGTAAGAACAGGGGTGAATGCTAGGTTGCACACTACATGCACTGATCAAATTTAGCAATGTGAATTTTGCAGCTTGGAACAGTCATCTTTGTGCAAACTGTGCTGTGGTACTGTAACGCTTATTTAGCTCGGGTCTAGGCAGTCATTTCTAAAGGTTGTAGACTATGTTTGCACCACCATGATTTCACATCAAGTAATAGGTATTTTGCCTAATCTCATGGCTAAATCATTATTGTAGATTAATTCTGGCGTAATTGAATCTTCTGCAGCACCAGTGAAATATATGTGATAAAAGATTTTATAAGGCTATAATAACTACCTTTTACCCATGCACATGAAATACTGAATCAGGCAAATCTATAATTAGTTAAAACTAAAACAAAGTGCATTTCTATTATTAACAATGTTGCATAAAAGTCTCGATGCCATAGCTGAAAAATCAAAGCCAAGTAACAGTTCAGAGACAGTTGCTGCTATAAAACTTTTGACCTTAGTTACCGAATGTACATACAAACAAATAAACTAACCAGACAGAGATAGTCCCTTAGGAGCAATCGTGATTTCCAAAATTTTGGGGGCTTTTAGCCAACCTGTAAAGTTGATGGAATAAAAAAATTGCCTGTGTATGCCAGCTCATTAATCAGTGCCCTTTTTCACTAGCTGAAAGGCTGGTTTGTAGATTTGCTTCTACTCAAAGCATCCGTTTTTGCATCTTTTCCAGTAAATATTGCTGACTCGAAGGCTGTAGGAGTCAGGAAGTGTTTTGCTGAAACAGTGCAGACAGCACTGCGTATCTTGCAGTGATAGCTCTGTGAAAGGCCGTAAGTCCAGTCTTGCCAGCTGTAGTCTTTAGATACAGCTCTTGGATACTTACTGCTTCGTGTTGGCTTAAAATATTGTGGTGCTGTATTGTCAAATCTGGGACCCCATGGATAACTGGTTCCAAACAGATTTCTTCAGTAATGTTAGAGGTCTTTGATGATAAGCATTGCTTGTTCAATGGGTCTCAAGTATGTCAAGTTAATTCTCAATATTCCTGTGTTGATTCTTCTGCTTATTGTTAGCCACTGGTCTTGGTACATCTCACTTGGAGTCCTGAGGCTTGTCTCAATGAGGTTTTGTGTTAGTCTCCATCATTCAAGTCTTCTTGCAGTCAGCTGCAGTCATGCTCCAGTGATCAGCAGATGTGGTCATTATTGAACCTTACATGTTTTGGTTTTTATCTTCAACATAAATTTTGCTTTGAATGCAGGGTCATCCCCAAAGCCCCTTAAAATCTCTTTTGAAACACACATAAGAGGCATAAACTTACCGTTCTCCTTTTACATACTGGGTTATGTTCTGATACATACTGGGGACAGTTCGAGGTAGAGTGTTAGAAAGTGAATAACTTCTTATTAGTGTCTGTGAGGACACACAGGACATGTTAAGCTTGTTTTCCAGAGCTTTGTTCCCAGCTAGCATTGCCTACCAACTCTAAAAACAGGGCTTTATATCTCTTAGCCTGGGCCTCTAAGCCTGGGGAGATTTGTAAGTATGAGCCTTTGTTACTTGCCATGCAGCACTGATGTGGTGCAGCTGAAAGCAGAACTGTGGTGCCTCTGACATCCCTCTTAAGGACATCTGTCGGAGTATGTGTCTGAATAGCTATATAACATGCTGATGTTATCCCATTTCAACACCTACCTATTCAAAGAACGTTGCAACTGGCTTACATAAGAACGAGACAAAACATTGCCATTTAAAATGCATTCACATTGTTAAAGCATGAAGAGAATGAACCCTTTATTCACATTTTTGTTCAAACACACTGTCACAGTGAGGCACAGGCAGTAAAATAGACAAGTGGATGTTAGGAAACCAGCTCAGCAATTTAAGTAAAAGTTTACAGAAGGTTTTCCCATGTTCAGGTGTCTGGAGGATGCTGTGAGGATGCACAGTCTGAGGCTGCTGCTGGCTGTAGACTGTAATCACTGGGAGCGGAAGGGAAGAAACACAGTGAGAAATGGAGTGACTGTGGATACCCACTGTGAGCCACAGAAAGGTGCTGGGATGTAAATGAGGTGCTCGCAGCCGAGCGGTAACAAAACAGAACAAAGCATACTGCAGTGTTTGTTTGGGGTTTTTTTCTTAAGTACAAGGGCACTATTTGTCTGTGTTTTGGGGCAAATCCTTTCATTCCTTTTGCCCAAACCCTGGGACTGCTCCTGGGAGAATAAAGGGCTTAGAAAGCTTGGCAAAGTAGTCCCACATCCTTGCAGCTAGCTACTAAATCCTGCAGGCAAAGCTGGAGAAATGCAGGCTTTGTTCTGGAGCAAGAGCAAAGGGCCATCTTCTGCCCTTTAACCAGTAATGTTTATTTCCCGAGTGCTAATCTGAATTAAAACTTTTCACAAGCTATTTTTGAAGCAAATCACCTCACCAAGCTTGGATATGGGAGTCCTGTGAGCTAGGCTTTGAAGCAGCAGATTGCTATAACAAAAGGTTAAAGTGTCATGCATAAAAATGCCCCTTTGCTTTCAGAAAAAGGCCACACAAAGCAACCTACGTTTTGTCCACCCAATAAGATACACATGGAGCTTACATCAATAAGCCTTTAATCGTATGTATGTCTTCACTAGCTGTGCTACGACTTGTTTGGGCTGTATAAACTCTTCAGAGCCTTGTCCTTGTATATTTGTGTGAAATGTCTTGCACACCTACAGAGCTGTATATAAAAAATACATCCTAATCCTCATCAATAATTAAAGAAGGGAGCAGCTGCAGGCTGTACTTTGGCTGACCCTGGCCCAACTGAGCTAAAGAGAAGAAAATAAGAACCCTATATATGACACTGTGAAGCAGTAGGACAACTGTCTCAGCTCCTGTCTGAAATGACATGCATACCTGCAACGCTGCACAAACATGGAGGATTTTTCTTCCCATCAGTAACAGGGTGCTGCACCAAGTGCCTCCCTGGTTCTGCAGATCCTTGTGGCCCACACAGCCTGTGAAGGGCTGCGGCAAAGCACGTGCATGTGTAGGTCCGAAGCCAGGAGAACAGGCAATGGGACTGTCTCTGGCCCAGGAGGGGAGGAGGCAGGATGACTAGGAGTGCACCTGCAGCCTGACACAGCTCCAAGGATGTGTCATTTCTTTGTACTGGCATCACTTTGTTGAAGCCGAACTTCCCATACAGCCATTTTCACAGGCTACTCTGTGTGATGCTGGAGTTCTCAGGATGACACAAGGTGTGAATTTGCTCTACTTAGTCCTCACTGCCTGCCATTCTTTGGCTGTTTTCAGTCCTCGCAGGGATAGTGGATATGCACAATTTCACATGCTCCACCACAGCTGAATTTTCTATACAAATCCCCACTTTACAGCTCTCCTGTGCTCTCAAAGATGAGAAATTATGTTCTTGCCAGTTTAACCCATGTAAACTTCATCATAATCTGAGTTTGGGAGAGAATTAATAAATCCCAGTGCATGTTTCCTGGGAAGGAATTCTGGTCTGTTTTCAAGGCGATGATGCAATCTTAGTGATGGAGTGAGAACAGCTTTTCCTTCAGTCCACACCTTGGGTTGTACGTTAGTTACATAGAACAAATGAAATATTCCCAAGAACACCAACAGAAGGGCAGTAATTTTCTTTCTCTCCTTTTCCCACCATTCTTGAATCTTCTCTGTTCTCCCTTTCAGCTTTTAAAACAGCATGTACTGCTTTATTTTAAAATTTAAATCCTTCCATCAGACCTATTCTGCTGGCTACATGCCTGTCTTCCTTCCGCCTGCTGCACTAAAAATAGCGCTGTGATCATGCCAGCAACAGTTGATGGGGGACCAGCTTACAAGACTGGCTGAATTAGTAGTATGGGGAGCACCAAAGTAACAGCACTGTTACATTGCTACCTGAAAAGTGATGCAAACTTCTAAATCTTTTATTTAAAAACTTCGCTTTGTCTCTGAAAAAGTGTGCAGTTAACATCTGTCCTGCAGAATAGCCTTTCTAGCACAGAGTAGTTACACTTGTAGGGAGTTTCAAAGTTTACTAAGTTTTATTTTCCTTTCTTTTTGCTGTATCTTTCCCAGTGCCCTTGTCCTCCTTTTTCCCTAGATAGGAAGGAATTCAACATTGATCTCTTAAGGTTGCATCCAAGATGCCACAGATCATTCAAGATCCATGGACAATCCATTTTCAGGCAAACTCTGATTTGTAATTTTTTTTTTTAATGGAAATATTTATTCTCCTGGAGCTGTTTTTCAAAAACTTAAGGCCGTGGTTATATGAGGAAAGAAGATAACTTTTAGACACTTCAGTTAGGGAAACAGTTCACCAGCAGCATTTTGCTTTTTTTTTCTTTTTTTTTTTTTTTTTTTTTGTGTGTGTGTGTGGTCTGAACTTGCTTGTTAAACTGCTGTTATTCACTATTAAGGCTAGAAAACTATTTCATAAGTGCATAAACGCTATGTGACATCTCTTCCTGTGTACTGTAGGTTGTTAATAATGCCTTTGTAGGGTGGCTTTGTTCTCTTTGTTTCTTAGTCTGATCTCTAGACTGGCTCTCACTTTGGGATAAATCTGAATCACAGTTTTAGAATATGGAATTAAATTCGATGTCTTATTTGTTTGTCTTATTTCTTTGTTGTGAAGCAATTAGTACCTCACTCATGCTGTAAATGTACTTGATTAAAATCTATAAGAATAATATGCAATTTAACTACTTTGAGATCAGTATTCACCCACTGGTCTGTCCCTGCTGCCTAGTGGTCTTCTATTGCTGTTAACTAACTAAAACCCCATTGGGTCTTATTTGCTCTTTTGCTTTTCTTATGTAATGTCCTGAGGATGCAGGTGGTCAGAGAAGGACAGCATAAAGCCAAGTCTATCTAGCAGATGACTTCTTTGGCCCCCCAAGACATCTTCAAATCTTCACTGTCATTTTTCGAGAGTGGTGAAAGCCATATGGCAAATTTACAATTCAACTTTTAGAGAGGCAAGGAGACAGATTCCTGAGATTTTGTGGAAAGTAAGTGGAAAATAAGGAGTTCAGAGTTTAAACTGATTTGGAAATGAAATAACTTTATTGTTAATTTTGTATAAAATGCTGCCTGCAGTATCTTTTGAAGCAGAGTCTTCTGGGGCTAGACTAAATCAGCTAATTGACCTAATCAGAATGATCCTTAGCTATGGCACAAATTCCACTTTTTAATTGAGGCTTTTACTGGTTTGACTGACCTGGTACAAGTTTGTGTGTAGATGAGTATGAAGTAAAAGTAAAAGATGGGATGTCTACTACTGCTATATACATACCATCACCGGTAGTTTAGATTACGTGAGAACTGGTTTTAGAAAGCACGTCTGATTTTTACTTTCAATCCTCATATATATTACTTTTCCTCTTTTCATACCCATCCAAGCTAATAACCTTAAGAAAAAAATAAAAGGCCTTTGCGTGAAGTAACAACGCTGGACAGCCAGCATGCCTTTGAGAAGGCACTGAGTTGCACCCCATAGCTCATTAGAGTTCAAATAAGAAGAAATGAATTGAAATAGAAATTCCAAAATGCTGAGAAGGAAAGAGTTATTTAGACTAGTTACAGGGACAGCTTCATCTGGTGCTACCAATAAAAATGCTCACAGTTCTACTGGGAGGAAGTTCATGTTCTTGTTTGTGCCCTTTCTGTCATTGCGTTGTATTATTAGACTAGTAAATAAGTGTATTGTCTTGGCATTAGAGCTCATGAAAACCATAACTAAATATTTGGTGATTTGCTAGAAGTAGGTTTCAAAGTAAGTAAAATTAAAATTAGTGTGACAATGAGACTTTGAATCTCATATTCTGTATCTCAGTTTGGATAGGTCCCTGCGAATGTATAAGGCAAAATGCATCAGTGATAGATCAGCACTAAATAATCAAATTAATTTGCCCAACCTCTAAAAGCTGAAATCTGCAAATCTAATTTCCTGTAGAGGCTTTCACTATTGTTTACAGCTGTACTGTAAAGCATATATGGATGTACAACAGGAGAGTCATCTGGCCTTAAATGCGGTTGATTGTTTGACTCAAGAGTGTAATAAAACTGTCAGGCAAACTCTGCCATTGAATACTGAGTTACCTATACTTGTGACAGGAGCTTGTCAGTGATTTCCAGTAAAAACTCCTTGAGGCCTAATAATTGTAAAAATGCTGAAAGAGAATTTTCACCCTCATTAAGAGTCAGAAACAGGTTGTATATCAGTGGGCTACAGTCAAACTACATACACACGCTTGAACTGCACAGAGCTGCCCCTCTGCTGTGCTTACTGCTTGCCTTGCATCCCTCTGTAGTGCATGATCCACTCTTGGCACCACCATCTCACTGCTGTTTCACCCAGGAGGGTGTGTTGAGAGCTGTAAGTAACCTTCTTTAAGTTAGCAGAGGGAGAGCTGTAGTGAGTTCCCCAGTATTGCTGTTACCTGGCACAGGCATGCTGCTGTTTCTTATGAAGCTCTCAGCTAAAAGGAGGAGAGCAAGCTGGCTGTACTGGTTCTGGCAGCGTCTCTTCGTCTCTTCTGGTGCACGTACAACACCCCACGCTCAAGACCACCACCTTTGCTCCTGAGCTCACAGCAGGCTCTCTGGGGCTCCCTCAGTTACCTAAGAAGTGGGTGATGTGTGCACCCACAGGGACAACTCCCTTCAGGCAAAGGAAGTGACTCCAGCCTCCCACATCTCAGACAGGTGCTGTAACCTCTGAGCTAGTGAAGGGAAAAACAGATGCTGCCCCTGCCAAGTTTGGGAGAAAGGGCTGGTCTTACAGTACCAACCTGCAGGCAAGGATGTGGGCAGTGAGCACTGTCTTTGCAGTCCGGAGGAAAGCATGCAACATGATTAGGGTCAATGATATGTCTGTTGTCTTGGCATTTACTGTAGGCTAATTTAGTTGGATGATTTCCCTGCACACTTGTCTTTCCTTGGTCTCTGCATCTCTAGAGGCATTGTAGTGGGAGCTGTACTCAGGGTTGCAGGTTCTGCTGGATGGTTGAGCTCTTAAAAGTCAGCGTTACAATGGTCTTTTGTGAATCTAATCCTTGGGAGTGTGTCTTGTTTGCAAAAGTAATTTAAATGATCAAGTGCCTAAGAGTGCTCCAAACCACCAGAAGAAATACTTTTTGCCCTGAGCCCTTATGAGTACCTATAGCAAATTTTCATCAGGAGTGGTAAGAGTATTGCCTGTGCTGGAGAGCTTAGTCCCAGCAAAGCAGACAACAGGTACTCAAGAAATCAGAGAGGGGAATCTGGTTTTGTTTTATTTATTTTCTTTTCTTATGTATCTGAGTGCCTCTCAAAAATTTAAGTGTGTTATTTTAGAAAGGTATCAGTGATAGAACTACCAGTACTGTAGCAGTTGTTGCTGTTTTTACACGTTTCTCAATTAATCTTCAAAACTCCCTTCATACTGTTCATTCAGCCTCCGAAAATAAGATTTTAAACTTGACCAAAGAGTTTACAGCGAAATCAAATGCCTTCAAAAGAGGCTGAGCCCCGGAAGTGTCAGCTGTGATTCATTAGTGTCGTAAAGACACATAATTGAGCTGATGAGGACAGGGAAAGTTTCCATAACAGCAACAGTACTAAAATGAGACTGGAAGAGTTGTCATCATTGTTTGAAACAGACACAACCCCTAAGCAGACCACTATTATTTTCTAGACTCGTTACAGTGCTTGAGGCATTGTACGACTCACAAAACCCCTCAGCCACCTCTTTCCTTCAATTTCTCCATCATTGTGGAATTTAAATAGCTTGTTCTTCTCAGACAATAGATTTGTCTTTCTTCCACCAATACTGTATTTATTATAAATGACATTTCTGCTTAAATAGAAGGGTCTTGATTAAAAAGGGGCAAGAGTCAAGTTTTTTTTACCAGACAAAGTAGAACTCCTTTTAAAGAATTAGACTGAGTAGACTCAGGTATTTGCGTAACAGCCAGACTTGCATTTAGGAGAAATTCAATAATTTCAGTAACAAATGAGTTTAAATTTAATTGCTGCTCATCTATCTATCTATCTGTCTATTTTAATTACAAAGGTTTTTATAAACACAGCAGGATGGCCAGAGCCTTTATGACTAGCTTTGGCTACAGGAACAAGGCACAGATTTTAGTGGCAAATTCATAAAGACCATACTTCTCAGTCTGGAAGTGTTAATCTTACTTGAGGTATACTGGTGAGTCTGCTGGGAGCTACTTGGAAGTTTTTTTAAAAGTGCTAATTGCGTATATTCTCTTGATGTTGTTTCCAGCAAGGAAAAAGTTGGAAATCTTTTGTTGAGTTGGGCATTGTGTTGAATTGAGTTGAAGTCAAAGATAGTGTTTCAGTATCTCTGTTCTTACATGTGTTGGCTAACGCACAGGGATGGAGAAACGACAGTATGTGCTTTACAGCCAGCAGTCTGTGGTTTACGCCCCATAAGCTGTAGATCACCCACGTTTCTGTTTGAGGCAAGCCTCAGCAAATTCAGGCTTGCAGGATTTCTTTGTATGGTTTGCAGTTCCAACCTGCTGGGTCCTATTTGGGTGTTCAGGCTCATGTGAACTAGGAAGTGTCCGACTGATGTCAAAAGGAAACAAATAATTCATTTGGAATCTGATCCAAAGTTTACTGAAGCCAGTGCTAGAGCCTCATGACTTCAAACAGCCTTTTGGCCAGACGTGTCTCCTGTAATGTAACCAATGACGTTCACCTCCCCTGTGTGCCTGTCTGAATGCATTTCCCTCACCTAAGATGAGTAGGAAAGATCTTCCCAACGCAATCTTCTGAGGTGTGAAGGACTGCAGCAGAGGTTCCTTTTTCTATTAATTTTTTAGTGACCAGCATCCTAGGGGAACATGCTAGAAACAACCTATTAAAACACAGGCTGAGGGCACCTGAACCCAGTGCTAGCTGAAAGAGCAAGTTGAGAGCAAGACCCCAAAGTCTCCTGGACTGGTAGCAAAATGCTACCTAGACAGAGGGCAAACCTAACAGGAACTGTCACTTTCACTGACAAGTGCAGAGTGAAGGTGCTGGCTCAAGCTATTCATCATGAACTGGGGCAACCGATGTGTGTGACAGCATGGAGAAGTGTTTGAAGAGGAGTTTAATACTGTTCCAAGGTAGTAGGAATAAAGGTTTAGGTACTTGGGACTAATCCCTCATTTCTTAAAGCTTTTACTTGTAAGCATGCTTGTTGGTGACTGCTCTGAATTCACTTCTGGTAGGTTAGTTTGGGAGAGGTGAGTATGTGTCCCACCTCCCCCTCCAACAGTGCAGCTGTGTACCGGCATGCTGCAGGCCTGTGGTTAAGTGCTGCAATCTGGTTCTGTATGAAATACTCTACTCTTTAGGTTTGCGGTGCAGCAACTTGAGCAATCCCAGCTATGTGTGCCTTGTCATACGGCACTAAAGTAGGAACACACTTTCCTACAGTTATTAATTTTCTCCTGCAACATCAAAAATATTCTAGATCTGCCACTAGAGTTCAGTGTTTTCAGGCTCCCTGACGCTGAGGGGCAATTCTTGAAGGGCAAATGCATTAGATGGGGAACAGCTTTTTGTTTCCAGCAATATTTCAGAGATGTTTTTCATATATTTAACATGCTGCCAGGTTACATAGGAACATGTGTAACAGTTACCAAATGAAGAGGTCTTCGCTAGAAATGAGATTTTTCTTCACCACCTTCTTTAGTTTGTCTCTAGACAAAAATATTCTTTTTGTATCTGCACTTCTACTTTTGAGAGACTGATCATACTGCACTGGAGAAGAGATCTGAGTGAAACTGTATATTTATTTGCTCCTCACTGTTCAAAATTACAGATGAATTCAACCAAATATGATTAAAGGAGAGGAGCAAATATTTCTGTATAATCTTTGTCAGTTGAATATGAAGCGTTAGTGTTTGTTGGCTTGCTTCTCTCTGATCTGCAAAGAAGAAGGTTAGGAAATATCTTTGGTCTCATCTTTCCTGTTATGATAAATAACTGATCTGTGGTCAGAGCCGTAAAGTTCATAACCTACCCAGAAAAAACTTAGGAACAAACCACTGCTGCTGCAACATTATGTAAAGTGGAAAACCTATTTTCCTGGGGAGGGGTGCTGCTTAAAGATGATTTCACAAAAGAGGAAGCCCTTGCTGTTTATCCTGCTTGATCCAAATGTGCAACATTTCCTGTGGCCAGATCTGCAGTAAAATCAAAGGGGTAGCCATTTTCTGTGGTCTATTGCTTCCTATAGCATACCCATATAAGAGAGGAAAAAAATTACCATTTATTATAAAACTACCCTTAATCTTCCTTATCTGATTAATCAATTAAAACCAATGATGTATTGATAATAACTCCACAATGTCCAATTGATAATCTGTTTCTCACATCTGTCTGGCAGAACCGCTGTCTATTTTAAGGTGACAGAAAGCAGTTTTACATGTTCTGCAAGATGGAATTTATCCTTAAGACTCTGCAAACACAGAGAGTAGGCAGCTAATAAAATCTCTGCTTGCAGGAGGTCATCAAGTATTTGTGCAAAATAGCTAAATCTTGGGGTTTAGAAAATCAACATGACTATTTAAAGCAATCTAGAAATTAAGACCCTTGTTAATAATCAACATGTATGACTAATTCTTGCAACCCTGACACAGGCAAAATCACTAATGAACTTGGGAATTTTGCATGTTCGGGTAGTGTATTATCTCGATTTCTGTCTATTTCAATTATCCTTGAAGGTGCTTGGAGACTCTATGGTAGGCAGCTTTATAAAAGCAGAGTATGGACAGAAAGACAGTCAGCCAGACTTCAGGCCTTCCATCAAACACAGACACAAATGCCAGCAAGCCACTGGCAGAAGTTTTGACATTTGAGGCCAAAGGTTAGTGCATTGACTAACACTGAGAATATCTGCAGGCCTGAGAGTACACATTCCTCATCCAGACTACTGGATGGACTTCATTTAGCTGTATACAAATATTTGCCAGTTACTTACAGAAGCTCTGTGGCAGATGAAGAAGGTTATACAGCCTTTCAGGAATGCATGCAGTGCTACCATATACACACAAAATTATATTAAGAGAAAATTATATAGGTTACAAGGTCAAACACAGAGCAGATGTCAAATGCCATAATTAAGATTACCTGCACAACCTTGTTTCAAGTCCCCAGTGTATCTGAATAAAATTAGTCTTTAATTGCACCCTGTACATTTTATCTGTGATGGCTCCTACCTAGGCTAAGCAGTATTCAGCAAGTCTGAAAAATGCAGAGTGCTTTCTAAATAGACTTACTGAAACACCTCTACAGATTTTACCAAGGAAACCAGCCATGCCCAGTCCAGTAGAGAGATGGCTTTCTCCTTTGTTTAGGACTGAAGTTGTGGTTTGGCGAGGAGGAGTTTCTTTAAAAAAGCCTACGTGTGTGCATAGTTACCCACAGCCATGCACAGGGAATGCAGTTCTTCCCGTTTTCTTAAGCACTGAGGTAACTATGCCTCCTGGATCCTGCAGTCTGGTAACTGGCGCCCCCTAAACACTGAAATGATTGATGAAATCAGTTGCCAGCTAGAGTCCTGGGTGGGTAACGCAGGAGACAGAGGCAGGATTCCTGGATTCCACTTGTGTCTGACTCAGTGTGTGATCTTCAACAGCAAATGTAAGTCAAATCAGGGCGTGCTCTGATCTGTCACGGAAGGCAGTTACGGGATTAATGAATGTTTGTCAAAGCCAGTTCAGTCAATACTGCATAACACAGGCACAAGTAACTCTCAGGTGTTGGGTCCCATTTTATCAGGGACAGGCTGACAGAAGTAACAAGGATGCTGCAGTGCAAGGCAATGCTGCTGTTAGTCCACTGAGAATACAGGTTCCTTCTCAGTACAGGGCTTGAGATCGTGTTTTCTGCCCTCCCTTTCACTTAATTCACCACCACCATCCATAGTTGCCTGAATTAATTCATTGAATCCACATATCTTTTCAGCTGCATCCTCTAGAATTCCCCTCTCTTTGTGTTTGGTCTGCATCCGTGCTCTACATATCATACATCAAAGGACAGACCCAAATAATCCAAGGACAAAAATATATGCACATGCACCAGCTACTTTGCACTAAGTCCAATTCTTTTGGGACAGGTCAGATTTACTTTTCGTGCTCTGAACAGCTTACAGGGCTCACACCATATTTGTAACGTTTCCCTGAGGCATCAGACTGACTGCCGCTGTGCGGAACAATGGGGTAATCAATGCAAGCACAGTGGGGCTGTCTAATTTGCCTGGAAGAGTGTCTACAACATGCAGTCGGTCTGATTCTTTGGGAGAGCAGCAGACTGGTAGAGCAGCCCAGCACAGGGAGCTGCCTCAGAGCTCCTCCATCAATGGTCCTGCAGCAGCCAGGGGAAGGTAGCAGAGCTGTTTTCCTCCTTGAATACTCAACAGTTCCAAGAAGGAAAAATGGAAGTAAATGCTTTTTATTGGATACTGCCTGCTCAGTGGTACTGAGAAGGTTCTGAAAGACAGAATTTAGTAATGAAGTGAGTTGGCTTGTGTGCATCGTTGGCTCCTAAAATCCAGATGCCAAATTCCTGCCCAGACATCAATATTCTCCTTCTGAAGATGTCAAAATGCTGAAAGCAAGTTTCCCAAATCTGAGACAATATAAATGTGGATATATTTTGCAAATTATCAAAGAAAAAAGCATTTGGGTTTCGTTTAGATATTGACCTTGTATATTGTAAAATATTTCTTATATAACTTTTTACCCTTTGCTCAAATGCTTTCAAATGAAAATGAAACGTTTAATTCAAAAAATGTTAGCATAGAAGTTTTGAAATGCTAAAAATCGAAATACGTTAGGAGTTATGAAACATTATGTAAAGTATTCCTATAATCAAAACTAGTCCAGGACTCTAGGCCAGTATCCGTATGAATCAGAGTAAAACTGAGTTGTTTCTATATGCTGTTTCCATGTCTTTCTCACTGCTTTTGTGGAAAATAAATTCATCAAGATGATTTTGTGTTACCTGTTTTACAGTAGCTAACTCATCAGTTGGAAGCTAGAGATTAGGAAACATTATGAAGTTGTCAAGAAATGGGCATGTTAGGATGAAATCGGTTAGTCTTTAGCTTCACAGGATAGAAAGAGGAAATGTTATTGCAATGCTGAACTGTGTTTTACAGTCATTATCACTTAGCCCTTCAGATAATTCTATAATTAGCATGGGACATGTAACAGAGGGAAAAATACCTGACACAAGAGGAACTTAGTGAATGTTTTCATTCACAAGTGGGATTTAGCTGTCATACCGATGCAATATGCTGAAACAAAGCTCCTTTGAGTAACAAGTCATAGTTTACAGTATCTTAGGGCAGCAGATACCTGGACATGGAGTGGCATGGCTCAGACAGCTGCTTGTGCTCATTGCTAAATAGCAGGCATGGTCTGTCAGGAGCAAACTGTGGTCAGCAAGTGGTAAGTGAGACTTAACTCCAGTCAGGCAACTGACTGCATTTGTCTGATTCTCAAAATACCTTTCAGCACAATTAGTGCTTCAGTCAGATCACTGAATTAAAACCAACTCAGTTTATCACACATGTTGATGTTTATATAGTACCTGTCATCACTCACTTAAATGGATAAGAATATGGATAGAGATTAATTCCTGCTCTGTATTTTGTCTTGAAATATAAACAGTGTTTTTAACTACTAATTCCTGAAGTGTGACACTTTGTAAATGATCTACCTAAATCTTAACAGTAGTTGCTGGTGCTTAGTTCAGCATTGATTTGCTCCAGTGTTATTTATACAATGAACAGAGTGTTTCAGTGATTTTGTCTCTGCTGAGGAAACTCAATTAAGTTTTCAAGTGTTCAAAATCCAGGTTCTATTGCTGAATTGTGTAAATAAAAGATGGGTTCACGATTCTTTTAGCAAGGTAAGAAAACCATGTTGAATTCCTTCTGTCATTTGGGAACAGTTCTTCAGAGCTGGTTTTTGGGTGGGAAACTGCTGTTCAGTTAAACTGTTGTGGGAAAATTTCTGTCTTTGTAGAAAAGGTATTTCTTACTGGGGAAAAAGAGAAAATCTATAAACGAAAACTAACTACTTTGTCTAAGGATGATAAAAGTAATTTTCAATATTACTACTCATAATATGAATTTGGGCTAAAGGATGTGCTCATGTATATGGGTTGAAGACTGAGCAGCTCTGGGAAGTGAACAGCTTGGTAACATCACCATGAGTAGTGGATGATATGTGGAATTGTATTGTACCAGTGCAGGGAGCCGTATTTCCAGAGTCAAATACCTTAATAAAGGCTTCTGATTCCCGGCCTGTGAAGAACATGTATAAATGCCCAGTTCAGACTCCAGATTGTCACCCTCAAATCACAGATCTGGGATTCAGAGCTGCAGTTGTAATCAGGCAGCCAGAGCACTAGAACCATCCTCTGAGCCGTGTCTGTGCAATGTCTCTATTTTCTGCCTCCTGTGGGATATATGGATAGGAAACTCTTCAAGTCTAGTTTCCAGCTTCTGCAGGCAACCATATCTTCTAATCCTACTTGTATCTGATATGAGATTTTTCTTGATTTAGTAGAATCCTGTTCTGGCTCTCATCCTCTCATGGCGAGAAGCTTTCCTTCAGTTTCTAGCCCAAATATATTAATGATTATTTTATACCTGTTTTTCTTTAGTTGTTTTTTAGTTTCAACAGATTTAGTATGTCCCCCCAGAGTTCCTACAGTAGCTTTAATTTAGCTGTAGGGGGAAAAAAAGAGGCAAACTCTGCTCGGAAAAGAGACTATAATTCAAAATCAGGCCATTTTCTCCTCCTCACCACCAAGCCTCATTCATTTTGCAAAGTGCTGTCAGCTCTGCTGGCTGCATCATCTCGTGCTCTCCAGCAGTAGTGGGGATCCAGGTTGGCTAAGGAGGTGATATTTCCTGCTTGTGAAACATTCCAGTGTAAGGAGGGGGCACTCTCACATAGTCTTCTCTTTAGCAAGTTATATCAGTAAATTCCAACCAGAAAATGCCAACCGCATACCATTATGACCGCAATCACTTCAGCTAGAATGCATCACGTGCTGCCAGAGCTATCAGTGGACAGGCAATGCGCTCCACTGCTGCATCAGCCATCCTTCCAGAGCTGTTCACCAGCATATCCTCTCATTCAAACACTGATGAGGCGTGTTTCAAACCTAACAGAAACCAGATGTTTTGTATTCATTGTATAATTGCACAGCTGAAAAGAGGTTACAAAGTGGCCAGATAGCACTAAGCAGTAACCGCAGGAAAGTGTTCTGTGAAATCTCTGCAGACCAGGTTGGACATAGCCATTCAGCGCTGTGGGTTTAGACATTTGGGAGAGGTTAACCCTCATTTTGACTCACCTGTAAATCTCTGAAGTGATCTGCAGAGTATGGCCCTGCGAGACATAGCTTGACTCTCCAGGTTAGCTGCATAGGCTCCACGCCTATTTACTCAACTGCCCATGGCTGGCACAGAACCTGTGCAGCACATGAGCGTCTGTGGTGCACTGAGCATGCGTTGCATGGCATGTAAAGGTATGAGCTTTGGGCATGACTAGTTCTGCAGAACAAACTCCTCCAAGTGTCCTGGTCACATCTAACCTTGATATTTGTATTTTCAATTCATGTATTCATGTATGTATTCAGTGGGCCAAATTTTGTAAATAACGGGCAAATTGTTGTGGTGCTTATATCAGATCTGCATTTGGAAGTGTATGACTGCACTGCCAAAATGATAGTTTGTCACCATTAGCAATTGCTGCCAGTATCATTAGTAACATTATTGGGTAAACAGGAGTTTTGATTACAAGATTTTTATTCTCGCAAAGATTAGAATTTCAAGAATAGAAATAATTATTCAGCATTTGATATCCAGCCAGACCAGTTGAATTTTCACTAAAAGAAATAAATTCAGCTAACACTAAGCAGGGATACTTTGTAAACTTAGCCAGATAACTCAAAACCTTGACCAGTCCCAAAGTGCAGATAATTTATGATTTGAAGCCTTATGCTATCACCACAAGACCCAGGGAACAAGTTCAAGGGATGCAACATATTTCTTATTAGAAGCAGTATAAAATGACTCTCTCTGCTGATGACGTTCTGATGTTTGTTACCCATCCAGATAATTCCATGAAATCTTTGCTTGAACTTGTTGACAAAGTTGCTTCAATATCTTCCTCTAATACTAATTGGACAAAGTCAGGGCTTAGGCTAGTGAATGGTCTTTGTTCACTGCTGGTAATTAACTGTTTAATTCCTAACTGGAAGCCTTAGGGTTTCACACCCTTAAGGTACACACTCAGTGCAACTGCTAAATTTAAAGGTTAGAATCGCCAGAATTATCAGGGAAGTGTCAGCAGACTGATTTCTTTTAAATTTATCTTGGTGGAGGAGACTGGCAACTGGTAAGACTATGATTGTTCCAAAAAACAATTATGTATTGAACATGCCAGTTGCTATAAATCCTGGAACTTTTCAAGAGATGGCTCCATTATTAGCAATGTTTTTGTGGAAAAATGAGAACCACAACATTGGCATTAGGAAAATCCTGGAAATCGATAAAAGCGGGCTTTTGTTTGGAGGCAGAGTATCATTTTGGTTCTTACCTCCTGTTTTACCCAGAGGAAGCTCAAGCCCAGCCTTGTTTATTAAAAATCTGAGCTACAATGTTATCTCCCCTGAAGAATCAGGTTCCACACCGGCATGATTCACCCCAGCTGGAGCCAAAGGGCTTGCTGCTGGCCTGACAGGGTGTAACTATTTTTAATGACATAGGCAATGAGTGAATCTGCCTCCGTCTTCCAGAGTTTCACATCCATAAGGACATAATGTGTATAAGATATGTCCTGATCACAGCACACTCTCGGCTGCCAGCAGCAGCTCTGGAAGCAGACCTGAATCTCGGAGTTGTGCTGTGGGCACAAATAGGAGGGGCCGAGCAAAGGGAAGAGACCAACTCTGGGTCTTGCATCTCTCTCCCGCCCCACTCTTCTGCTGTTGAGGAAGCCCCTCTTCATGTGTGTGGTAGCTGCAGAAATGCTTTCTAGAAAGGTATTTTGGGGGACATTCAGTAATAGTAATTAGAGAAAAATTGGTTATGCTCTGAGACCACATGAACTGCATTCCCAATCCCCGAAATTGCCCATGATACAACAGTCTTTGAAGCTGATGAGCTGTGAGAAGTCTCTGCAGTGTACTGCGTTTTCCCATTTTATCATACACACAGTATTGATTCTGAACATGTCCTCCCACAGTTCAAAATTGTCTTTTACTTCCATGTGTATAAGAATGCTCAGAACATAGGAAAATTAAAAGCAATAAATATACTAACAAGCCAAGTTAGGAAGGGGGTGGGGGGTGGGGAAAAAGCTAAAATAGCAATAGTTATTCTACAAAATTCCTAGCATCTCTGGGATGATCTCATGCTCTTGTTGTGCTGGAATGACCTGCATCACTCCCTCCTGGTTGTGTCTCTTAGGGTAACCTGGTTTTCTCAAAACCAGCTCCAGATCAGAGAAAAATCCTGGCTCCATTGAAGTGAATGGGAATTTTGCTACACACACAGAATCTTATCCCCAGATTTTCAAACATGAGGATATGAAAATTTGGCTCTTAATCCCCCCTTGGGATTCTTGAATTGGTGGTTCAACTTCCAAAAGCTCTGACACCCACTGATTTCAATAGGAGCTGCTGGAGCTCTGTGAAAAAAGGTTGTTCATTTCCAACACTAAATATGGATGGTGGAATCTTAAAATTAGGCTCCTATTTTTGAAAATCTTGGCCCAAACCTTTATTAATACCACACTACCATGTGTCCTGCATCTATTAGCAAACATAACAGCATTCAGATCCACATCTGCTGTATTCTTTAAACGTGGGAAACAAAAAATGGTCTTTTAATCAGATTTAGATTAAAAGCTCTCTCCGAAATAATGACAGCCAGTTATGGATAATCCATAATTTGCTATTAGTTAAAATATTCCCAGATAGCACAGAGGACAAGTGGTATGTGTATATGCTGTTCCCAGAGAGCTCTGGTAATTGGAGTAATTTCAGCAATTTCCAATTTTAGAGGAAGCAACTGATCCCAAGTTGTTACCTAAAGTAATTCTTACTGACAGTATTATAGGCTTGAAACGCTTTCTGCTATGCCAATACCACAAACTAGCTGTGCAATTACAAATGTATTTGTCACTTCTGTATTTATGTTATTAACACTGGTAGTTTAAGAAAGATGTATTACTTAGGACAGTCTCTGCCTCTGTCAAAAAAAAACAACCAACCCACAACCAATGAGGGGTTGATATGTTATTAAAATCGGCATTAAGTCAGATCTCCTCTGATATAATCTTGCCAGAATTAACCAGCTAAATAGGGCTGGCTCTTATCTGAATTTGAATGGGAAACGTCTTGGTGTAATGTAAACGCTGGGGGAAGCAGTATTACTGGTTCTGTAGCTGGCTTGAGTCAATAGCCCCGCACTGCTTTTACATTGCATTGGGCTGTTGAGGGCACTGACTGTGTTTTTAATAAAAATTCTGTGGGACATTTTGCAGAAGAATTTGCCCAGATATTTTAGCTGGATTTCAGTTTTGGCTATCCTCTGCTTATCTCTCTAGAAACAGCAAGAGTTAGGGTTGCAAAATATTTTCCATTACAATCCTTGCTTTTAGCAGGCTCCTAATTTCCTGAACTGAGTAGTTGTGTTTGCTGTAACTTCTGAGTTCAGCTTCTGTTGTGCCATTGAGGTACAGAGCACACTGTCCTATGGTTGAACAAGATCTCTTCAGCCACTTCTGTGTGTCAGAGAAACTTTTTACACATTCCCCAGCATAAATTGAGCCACCTTGCTGTGAACAGATCTCTGATAAAATCTCCCTTCCCCAAAATGGCTGATGTATGAATTTTAAAACCCGGCACAAACAAGACAATTTTGTCTAATGATGATTAAAGCCTGATCTTTACACCTCTCATTTTGTATGCAGATCAGCAGCAACCCTGTGGACATCACAGGACCCATTGGTAACACAGGGTACTGCTGAACAGGGCTATTAGGACCTTGCTCTTGTCAAAGGAGGCAGGAGCTGCCTTCGGTTTTTGCTTGCCTTGAGAATAGGTCCCCCCTAATAGTAATACTGCAAAGTAGTACCAGGACTCTGTCTCCTACATCCCCTAGGAAGCAAGAGACAGGGGTAGTAAGGAGGAAACCACACAAAAGCCTTGTTGCATTGCTACATCAACTTTTTGCATTTTATTACTGGAGGCAGGGTCTGGCTCCTCATCTGCTTTTCATCAAGTCTGAACCCTGTGGTACCCTTGTATGTTTGGGCCATTTGAGGCTACCATAATAAAAACAATAATAAATAACAAATAAGCAACCTGGAGTCTAAAGCCGGAGGATGAACTCCTTCTATGTCCTAATGGAGGCAGCAGCGAAGTCCTGGTAGACCAGGAGAGAGCCCCAGCTGCAAGTCCAAAAGGCCAGAGTTATCTGCAGGGCTCTGTCGCTGGACACATCAAAGCACGCCATACTGCTGCGTGGTTCATGCTCAGCAACACTGGCTCAAAGCAGGATCAGACCATTGCTCAAAGCAGCTGCCACACCGCACTGTGTGCCCCCACTTCCTACCCATAGCTTTGGCCCAAACATTTCAGGTGATCTTATCTCCTTGAACTTTCTTTCATAAGACTTCAACCTCTTTCACCTTCTACCTTGTCCCTAGCTTGCAGGGAACTCCCAGTGTTGCTGAGGGCATCCCTTTGTATAAATAACATATATGCCTCAGTGGCTCCTAAATATTTTACTGTTTCATTTTACTGTTGTTGTGTGATGCAGAGAGGAAGCATTTACAGCTTAACCTATATTTCATTTCAGGGCACTGAATTTCCCTTACTGTTTTGTAGCAAAATGCATTTCAGAGCAGAGTGTGGCACTATGAAGATGACTATGACAATAGTCTTTGCACGGAGGTGTTCAATTTGTCTGTCTTTTGGGTCTGAAAGTCACTTCAGCTCAAAGGCTTTTTTCACCAGCACTGTACCAGGGAGCACCGAAGCATGGCCCAGTTCTTGTCCTGGTGCTGTGTTAGCCTGTTAACAAGGCTTTTCTCTTGCTGCTTGGCGGTGGTCAACAGTGTGTAGCCTCCAAAATTTGGAAGATATTTGACAGGTTGAAAAACTGAAAACCACAGGACACACCTTTAATGCCAGTTTAGAAACGTATGAAGCATCTGGTTACCCCTGTCTGGGAAGGTAATCCATGGAGAACTGAAAGTATCTGGCAAAGAAATGCATTTTGCCTCGGGCTTGATTTGTGGAGGGAAAAAAAAAGTAATATTTCCAGTTTTTTAATCGGTCTTTGGCATCCATGGAGCACTGCCTTACAGGATTACTATGATTATAGGCTACAGCATGCACTGCAAATGAGGACTTTTGAATACCTGCTCAATGCCTGGTTGATGTGAGGCTGGTGACGACGAGCGCTGTGCTGAACTTGGGCAGAAGTGATGGCCACGTTTGTCTCCCAGTTTTTTCAGCTATAAAACATAGGTGTGTTCACGTTACATCAGTATGTACCGTAGTAATGTGCTATCAATTACATGACATGGTATTTTAGATCCTGTTACCAAATTTCTCACTGGTATATAGCAAGAGTGAATGAAGAAGATAAGGGGGTTTTAATATATCCAGATAGTAAATAGATATGGCCTATGTGAAGACAGTTTTTCAATTTCTTCTTGCTTTACAAAGGCTGATTTCTTTTCTCAGCTTTTTTCCATTTTAGAAGTCTGTTACTACTGGATTTTTGCCAATAGAGTATTGATGTATTTGCAAATAATTCTATTAGGATTCAATTGTTTATAAGCAGTTTCACACACACTTTTAAAATTAATTTTTCAGTACTGTACATAGATTGTCTTATTTTAGGGTTCCTGAGAAGCCAAAGGCAGGACCTTAGCTCTCAAGCACTAGCTTTCAAAAGGAGCCTGCTGTTGATATAACCCAAGTTGGTTTCTGTGTTCTGGCTGTACAGTTTCTATAAAGTAATCTGGGTGGCTGGGCAGGCATTCTCACAGGGCTTTGAACTGATTCCCTGTTGAAAAGAAACTGGGCATCCAGGTCCCGTTGGTGCCCTGAACACTGTCCCCTTAACGTACACTCAGTGAACAGCCCGTATTAACGAAGGGCCCATTTTCTGATGCCTACATCAGCATCTCCCAGAGACTTGCAGGGGGAACTTGTGCAGTGGAAGGTGCAAGGGAGTAATATGAGTCTAACATGTAAAACCAGAAAAGGTTATGAAACATAGTTTAGGGCCTCTGAAAGGTTCCCTCACAGAGAAACGCAAAAGTAGCTCAGCATGGTAGTGTAATCGTAACAGTTGATTGGCCGTAAGCCACAGCTCTGTGCTGTTGCAATGTGTATTTTCTGCTGTTGAGACACGCCATGACAGGAAGCTCTGACATAGCCACCAAGTAACAGCAGCAGACCTGTATCAGGGTCCTTCCTATTTTTGAATGTGGGGTAAAAGTGGCTGAGAACAGAGCTGGGAAACAGAATTGCCATAAAGTACAGACTAACAGGGGCCTGGGGTGAGAAGGACCATGGCTTAGTAGAAGAGGTCTTCCTGCTGAAAAGAATAATAATGGACTATGAGTAAGATTCGCCTCAGAGACACACAGTGTCCACAAGGCACTCACTGATGAAGCACACATTCGTGTGCCACATGCCCAATTCATCATTATTTCAAAGCCATTTCACCATTGTTTCTATTATAGCCCATTGTAATAGGCTTAGATGAGAATTATGTATGGCATATTCATTTTTAAAATGACCTAGGGAAAGAAGAGCATTGACATACTACAGTGAGAGTATAAGGAATGCTATGAACTCCAGGTGAGGTGGAGGACTGCATGGATTCCTCTTGCAATTACTAAGCCAGACAAGGTAGAAGCAGTGTCAAATATTATTTTTTAGTGATTCTTTCTGGGAGGATGATTACTAGAGTTAGTGTCCTACTGAAGTAGGCAGCATTTCATCTTTTGAGCAGCCCATACTGCTTACATGTGTTAGCACTTGGGGACTCCTGCTTTCTACTGTTTGTAGGTTGTAGTACCATGTGTTGATGGTTGCACCCAGCCTTTGATGAAGATGTCAAAATGTTTTAAATATGCAGTTAACTTCTAGCTCACCCACACTCTTATTTCACTTAGTGCAAAAGCCCAATTAAATACCCTTAGTTCATATCAAGAAAGATATAAGAGCTCAAATTTGCAGCCTAGACTTTGCCAGACTTCCATTTTGTGGTCATCTCAAATTCTGGTTCCAAAAACTTTGCAGCTAAAATGCAGACTAGTGTCAGTAAAGTTGCTGTAAAGATGCAGAAGTTAATAAACTCATCTCTAGAAATAAGAACTGCAACATATTTAGGAACAATGCCTCTATGCCTTCTACATATTTGGTGAACACTGGGCTACCAGACTGTTAATCAGGGATGGTCCAGAGCAATTGATTTACTTAAAGTATCATGACACTCACTAATGCAATGCAGATCTCTTTTAAGGCATGTGATGTTTTCCAAAGCTGTTGAGCTGCTGCAATGTCTCAATTAAGTCAGAGAGATGCAGGGATGTAGCATTAATTCCAAGCTTCATTCCAAGATGAATCTTAATACAGGGTTTAATTAATGTTCAAATCAATCACCAAGCACTTTGTTTTTTCATTAACCCCTATGTATTACTTTTTGATAGTCCAATGAGAAGTGTTCTACTTTGTTTCTCAGCAATACTGTGTATTCAGTTTTTATTGTCTGTGATAAAAGCAGCTCAGCCTCATTATTATCCCAGGATTTGGGTGACAGTAGGGAATGCATCACAGCAAAGCTAAAGCCTAGCTGAGAGCAATTTTACTATTACAGGCACAATTACCGTCCATTACAAATTCCAGGAATGAGCACAACCATAACTTTAATAGGTGACTATGTTGCAGCAGCATGAAAAGAAAAATGGCATCCCTCCCTCAGCTCAGAAGAACAAAGAAATAAATAAAAGACTTTTGGTTGCATGCTCTGTATTAAACCCAGGCAGTCCTGAAGGCATTTGACTCTTCAGTGGAAAGCAGCCCTGGCTCCTCCATCTGTTGCAGTTTCACTTGATTTAGAAGACTGTTTAAGGCCCTTCTCCCACACAGTTAGAAGGAGGCACCTGTGCAGAATGCTGGTAGCTTTGGGGAGTCTGCTTGGGACCCCTGGGACCTGTTCCCCACAGAAGTGAATGTGTGCCAGCATCGTGTCTGACCCTTTGCATCCACCCCTCTTGTCCCAGAGAAAGGATGGGTGTTTGTGTGAAGACTTGGACAGTTCTAGGCCCAGTGTATAACTGAAGTTGAAAGGAATTTTCTTTTGTTGCTGTTTAAAAAGCAGCAACTGAAGCTTAACTGAAGTTGTTTGCTCTACTTTCTTTCCGCAGTTCAATTATTACTGCTTTAAAGAAAGCATTTTTTTACTAGAAGTGAAACTCGGACCAAGACCCCATTTCAGGAAAGCACTTCCCTATCCAGATAGCACTAAAGTAAATTCCTGATTTTAAACAACCACCCAAATGCTGTTGACTTTCTATCTCTTAAGAGAATTGTTTAGGTAAGTGGATGAAACAGGTTAGAAATAAATATGAAGCTGAAGAAAGTAAAACAATTTACATTGCCTATAACCAGAGGACAGCAAGAATACAAAGGAAGAGCGCAAGTGCTGAAAGTTAAACTGATCTCTTTTTCAGCAAAACTCTTCAATTTAAATAATCTCAAAGTTACAATTAGTATAAGAAGTACAGATGTGATACTGTTCATGTTCCTTTATAAATGTCTCCTTATATCACACTTGTGTGATATAGCATTTAGTACTGAGTGAGTTATTCAATGAAGGCTATTGAGGTCTCTAATACCTTACTTGACAAGGGTTCTCATTTTCTTCCAACTTCAGTAATGAATCCAGCCATTGCATGAAAAGGGAAACTGTCTATACAGGTTCTAGAGAACGTGATTTCCATGCCTACATTTTGTAACTTTTTAATTAATTTGTCTTCTTGAAGTAACAATATTAACATAATTTGTTGCAGAGATTTAATCACATATGACACTTCAGCTACCCAGACATTTGTATTTGAATAACTGTATAAGGTTACTCATTAGAGCAGGATCTCCAAATATAACAGACTGGTTTTCCTTCCCAGACGTCTGTCCTCCTGTCCTTGAGTAGCCTTTTGTGATTGTTCGGCAGCGTGTTGAATTTATGGGATTATGACCATATGAAATACAACAGCATTTCTGAAGGAATAATGGAGAAATTGCCTTCTGTGCCTGATTTTCCAATAGGGGACCAACATGCCTTTTTTTCTCTAAGGCATTGTGGCTGTGAGTGACCCTGGGCAGGGGTTGAGTGCACAGCCCGGATGGGCTCAGGCAAGTAGTTGTGCCAGGGCATGGCGTGGGCACCAGCACTTCATGCTTCACACAAAGCTGTTCCCCGTCTGGATGTTACCACAGACCTCTGACCTTAGAAGTCAAGTCCATAGCCACCAAATACCATTCATGACAGCATAAGAGCAGAGAGCTGATGGTTGAGAATTCAACACTGCCTTTGACTTAGGCATGGTTCTGGCCAAGTTACCTGTCTTTATATCACTCCACTTATAAAACAGGAGTAACTGCATTCCAAAGTGTTTTACCGAGTTCAGCTGAAGTATAGTGATGTGCTAACATTAGAGAACATGGCGTATAATGCAATGAAAAATACTGTGTAAGTGCCTGGGGTCATTACAATAGGCTTTCTCTGAGTAAATGGCAGAGAGACTTAAGTGGTGAATTTAGATCTGTTTTTAAAGTACACCTATTCAATGATTTTTGTACAAATGCATTTGCAGGCACTCTGGCTGTTGTCAGCATTTGCATCTGTAAATGTGAAAATCCAAGGCATAATTCACTAGTGTTAATTCTTATTTCACTTCATGGGAAAAAGAAACAGAACAAGGAGTTAACTGCCTTTTTTTTTACCCTGTGTCAATAATCGAACCAGTTTAAATGTATATTTATTCTATGTTTGAAGTAATGCAAACTATTCAGAATGCTATGAGAGCTATGAAAAACACAGGGCTTGGAAAACTGGCAGTTTTTGTGGTTTTGGGGTTTTGAGTAGTTTCACAACCAATCAGCCCAGAATAATGTCCGGTAAAGGCATTTCTGCTTGTTAGTCTATTTATTTATTTACTTTGGCATTGTGAGCCAAGACAAGACACATTTGGAGGAAGGTCAGTGAAAATACTCCAGAACTGTCAAAGGGTCTGATCCTGCAAAGTGCTGAGGACCTGTTGTCACTGGGGAGGTGTTCAGCACCCCTCCAAGGTGATGGTGCTGGCTCAGGAGTAGCTGGAGCACAACCTGCTTGCTCAGGCAGCTCGGGCACCAGCAGTCTTCCCGAGGAATTTGCACCGAAAGTAAAATCAATATTGGATCCATTTGATGCTTTACTTTGGCGGCCACTGGTTTCTGTGTGTCTCCTTCTCTGCTGGTGGCCCTGATCTCATCTGCCTCGCTGGAGATCTACCCTTTGCTTGATATTGTGTGTCTTCCAGCGGCCTTCCCACCCCAATGCCCACTCTGCCCCAGTGGCGATGCCTGAACTATTAACCAAGCAGTGGTAGAGACTTCGACAGGAGTGGATGCAGTCTGTTGTTCCTTGTTCCCCCCTCCCCAAAATGTGTTAACGTGTCATACAATATTTTGCTCTTGGGTTTAGGTCTCTGGGGTATTAGGATGACTCGGTTCCGGAGGGGAGATCTCCCTGGGGGAATATGTTTGCTTAATGGTTTGCTCAGCTCATTCTGGGGATTTCTAGCAGGAGAGGCTCCCCTGCTCAGCTGTCACTGGGGCAGCTGCCCAGCCAGGGCTGGAGGATGGTTCCAAAAGGACTTAGGTGTTCCTTGGGGAGCACAGGCAGCCCTGGGGCTCAGGGTTAGTTGTCCCACTGTGCTTCTCCCCAGCTTGTCCACAGCAGTGCTGAGGTCCCAGCACCTCAGAGAGCCAAATGTCTGTCCCACCAGTAGACCCCGCCAAGAGCCCTCCCCATGCAGGCTGTGCTTTGTCATGCTGAGGCAGGGGCCCTTGCGAGCAAGGTCCAAATCAGGGGTGCTTCTCTCTGCAGCTTCTGTTTGTGTCCCCGTGTGGGGCAGACATGTTGCAAATATCCACCACCAGGAGGTCTCTACAGAGGAATAAACAGTTTTGAAAAGTGAAGGGTGCTTCCCCATCCTGTGCAGTCACCCAGCCCCTGCCCCACTGGCCAGGTCTCCACAGGCATCTATGCAGCCATAGGGCCAGGGAACAGTCGCATCCCAGTAAAGATTTGTCGTATCCTTGTGCCAGCCACCATCCTTGCCAGCTGGCCTTGTGGCACACCCGCACACCAAGGGGGACATGTGGGTGCAGGGGCCTGCTCATGCCATGGCCACGGCACGGCTGCGCTATGCCAAGGTGGCAAGCACCAGCAGTCACCCTGGCCCTGCAAGATCCCAGAGGAGAAGCTGCGGCAACTTTCTGAGAGCACTGCCACCTTGTGTCAGTCCATCCCGCACTGTAGTAGTGCCGTGTCCTGGCATGGACCAGCAGCGCTGTCTGTGCGAGATCAAGAGATTGTTTCATGGCCTGGGGTAGCTGTTTGACACTGCTGACTGTCCTCTTTAGTGGCGTTGCTCTCATAGCTGCAGGAGCAGAGCCTGCTTGTGCAGCACTGTGCAACAACACTCCCACACGTGAGCCAAGGGCAACGGGGCAAAGCAACTGTTTCCCTTTGGATCCTGAAAGTCCATTGCCCAGGCTGGATGTCCAGACAACACAAGGAGCCTGGAATACTGTCAGAAGTCCCACCTGAAAGCTGATTGTTCTGTGCAATATGGGAAGAGAGGCCAGAAGAATTTTTGTGGGTTTGTTTTTCTTTTTTAACCTGCAAGGTCAATTCTAGTTCTCCCCATCCTTTCCTCTGTGCCCAAACAGATTGTTCAGAGCTGCATGCTTCCATTGCACACATTCTGCACTACATTAGTTTAATGGCACTGTCAGTATGAATTGCAAACTTTCTCAGCTCCCCCCTGTGCTGGTGAAACATGGCAACATAAGGAACATCTGTTCTCCTACCCTTTGCTGGAAATGGGAAACATCATATTGCATTTTTGTTATTAGCCTTATTTGGATGCCAGTGGTTTTGTTTCTAAACACATCAAGGCAGCTGAATAACCTTAATTGAGTACTACAGAAAAAGCATGGTTTCATGCAAATACAGCTGCCAGCATAATTATTAGGACAATACTAAACTTCTATTCCTGAGATCGGTTCCAGTTCCTTGGTTTTTATATTGCTCCCTTGCTGCTGAATTTCATTATAAACATCTCCACACGAACCGATCTATAGTTAGGCAGTAAACAAGTTAAGTCCTTAATTTTTGACATTAAAAAAGCCAAACAAACCTAATGATTACAATGTGCATTTAAGCCTTTATTTATACACAAAATTAATTACCTAATCTTCACTAGGAATACCTACCACAGGTAAATCTCCATCTTAAATGACTTTAAACAGTCCCCAAAATTTCTAATACAATTTCATTAAAGACAACAGATTCCTGCAGCTCCTATGGAAGATGACAGTATGTGTAAATGGAATCAATTAATAATTCTCAGATTTAATTATAATGGATTCATTGTTATTGCATGACCGACCACAGCATGCAACAGGCAATTAAGCAAAGCACATATATGCAATTCTCTAGTCCACCCATTATATAGAATCACTTCATTATTAAGCTTGAGGGCAAGTCAAAGACCAAAAATACAGCAAGGACACAAAAAGTGGCAGAATCTATTCCAACAATTTTGTTGGTGTCTTTCTGCACTGCAAGATACACACATCCTTCATAACAGGCACACTTTTAATGAGCCTTCATGAAAATATTTCACTTTTACCTCCTTTACCAACTTACTGGAGCATTCCAGAAAACTGTTAGCCAGGTGTGGCTTGCTCAGTTTTTTGTAGGTTTACCTAGATTTGGAGAGGTCTTTGTTGAAGCTTGAAAGTCAGGCTTCTGGTGGGAAGAGGGGGGGGGGGGGGGGAACGGGGACGGGACGGGGACGGCGCTTTTTACCCTGCAGATTTAATTAGATTTTATTTTCTTTTAGACCCACAGCAGAATTCAAGGCTGCTTTGGATCGCCCATGGAGTATGTTTGGTCTAATTCCTAGGAGAGATGTGCTCATTGTCACAGAACAATTGGATCTAGTGTCACATTAGTAACAGTTTCTCTTTAAGAAAGGCAGACTGTAAGACTAGCAGAGGTTTTGCAGGTCAGGATTGTGTTGTATCAGCATAACTTTTGTGGGGAAACTTGCGCAGCACGTGCCTGCTGTCTGGCTCAGTCTGTCGTCTTCACAACTAATAACATTTACTCCAAATTTAAAGAGGTGCAAAGGTCAGCAAGCCAAATTTAGTCTGGGGGTATCTTTACTGAAGTCAGTACAGCTGATAAACTTGGCCTGATATTTGCTGTTGGAAGGGCGAATACAAGAACAATTCTTCAAGTGTTTATTTTCATTTTTACAATCACAGAACAAGGCAATTTGCAGCAAAATGTTGCATGCAACTCTGCGCATCAGAGCATAAGTCACAAAGGATGCCAGACTCAGCTTTTGGTTTAATTACTACAAGAAGTTTCTACCAGTTATTTCTCTCTCCCCCAGTACCTCCTCTCTGAGAAACAAACTCTGTGGATACTATAACTGGTCTGGGCATTTGAAGTGGGAAATCTGTACTGATGGTATGTACCATGGTGGTAGTGGTATATACTTAGGTTTTGCTTTGTAAAACTCATATTCCCTTAAAACTTTATCATACTGCTTGGTATTACTGCACAGGTGTCCCAATTAGTGTAGTGTAATTCTCAGCTAACCAATCAAACACATGCCTGGACCCCAATGCAGTCTTGCCTATGCCTCTTGCGATTAAACAAAGGGCAAAACTGCCTGTGAATTTTTGGGTGAGTTAATACTAACCAGGATAAAAGTTGTACATGCAACTGAAAAGAGACAAAGACTGTGAAAATGAAGGATGAGTGCCATCCTGTCGAGGAAAGATTGGTATGGCAGTTTGTTCGGTGCTTTGCTTGACCTATTTTATTCTATTTTAACAAATCTGTATTAGTAATTTTTCAGTGGTTTTTAGTTTGAGTACAGTGTGTGCTATGCTATATTTGTGATTTGTTATTATTAAGCAGTCCTGAATGCACTATTCACAGAGCCTGAGACAAGCGTTCGTTTTCCATGCAGTTCAGCATGGTATGTTCTCCATTGTCACATTTAGAGCTCTGATGAAGAGAACACAGACCCAAGTCCTCTTGGAGTTAAAGTCTGCAGCCATCTGTTTTGTGAATCAAAGAGGGGAACTTTAATGCAAGCAAAGCACTCCAGTGTCCTGAGACACAAAATTGTTGGAGAATCCTCATTTTAAAAATCTTTCATGGCAGATTCATGTCTTGAGGATGGATCTGAGACCCTTCCTCTCCTCTGACCAAGCCAGTTCCTGGGAGTTTGCTGGGGCTGCGACTCATGTGCTTCCAGGCCAGCGTCACCGCTTGCTGTACGTGACACCCGGGGCACCCCTGACTTCCCCAAGCCAAGCAGGGGTGACAGGAGTCTCACAGAGCAGCTCCCCCACACTATGACAGGGCGGTACGCCAGCACCACGCGACTCCCTTCCCCTTTGCAGCCCAGAGCAGGGGTGCCAGGCTGAGACACTGAGTGCCATGGCGAGGGTAGCTGGCATAGCCAGCACAAGTTGCTCCATCACAGATAGGGAAGAGAACAGGAAACAAGCGGTGACTCACAGTCCGCAGTCTCCCCACTTTGCTTTTGAGGCAGCAGAGCCAAGCACAGCCCCTCACTAGGGGCAGGCTGGTCAGGCACAGGCTAGTCCTCAGTGAAATTCATTGCATCTGGTGCTGTTGTTTCCTTTCAGTTTTTATCTAGTCTTTGTGGGCTTCCTGTTAGCACCTAGTGCCAGTCGGGACAGCACAGTGCCTGCTGCCTGCTGTGAGTTTGCTGTGCAGAAACCACTAGGAGCTAGTGGTTACAGCAAGGGGCTGAGATTCAGCTAGCACAAGTTTTAATGCATCACCCCTATGTTCTTGCTCTGCTAGGAGGTGTGGTGCTGCGGGTGAAGAAGAGCTGGGGTACTGGGAGACTTCAATGAAGTCTAGGAAATGGATCCTGTGTTTTTTGCCAGAAAGGGCTATGGGAAGCAAGCAGCAAAGATGAGAAAGTCATCTGTAAAAATGTGGATTCTACTTTTTCTTCTCACTTGTCTCCCATTTTGGTTATCTTTTACTTGTGATGATATAACCATTCACTTGAATATTTTCAACTTTTCTCAGGCCTGTGAACTTTTGTTTTTAAAGGGTGAGCTTGTTTGCCGGGCAGGTTTTCCTCAAACTCTCCTGGTGCCAGTAATTAAGGGATTATCATAATTACCTCACTGGTGCAGATATTGAGTATTAGCGCTTAGGCTGAATGTGCCCACTTTGATTTCTCTACAGTGACGCTAGGTAGGCTGTGGCTGAACTCTGCTCTAAATGAGTACAGTGTCATTAATGACAGCACTCTTACAATGGGCACTTTTGTGCTTAAGAAGCTTTCTATACCTTAATCCAACCTGATGCAAGCTACACATGCAAATGTATTACAGGTACAATTTACTTCACGGCATTACCAAAACATAAAAAGAGATTCGGACTGCACTGTGAAGTGTTTAATGAGCTGTGGGTCAGATCCTTGGAGCTGGCTGAACTCCACAGGCGGCAAGTCAGGGCGTAATGCTTTCCTTTCCCTGTCCTGTGCCTGGCACTAGTCTGAATGCTCTGCTCCTCCCAGGCTGGAGAGTTCTTCTCATTTACACTGGCCTTCAGGGGTCACAATGAGTTGAAAAATGTTGTAGATTCTTTGTAGGTCCTTTTTCTCCAAGCAGCTGCAGCAGAGATGGTGTGGCATACTGCTAACTGCCACTGCGCTGTGGTCCAGGTGCAGGGGATGCCACAGCCAAAGCACATGCGTCTGCCACCCCGCGTGGACACAACCCACCAGCAAAAGTGCTCCTGTGAGTCCTAAGCAGAGGCCTCACCTAGGACCCAGTGCTGGGAGGGAGCAAAGCAGCTCTGCTGAAACTGCTGCTCTTGTGGTTCAGTATATCCAGCATACCCGCCTTTCCAGGCTTGTTCTCAAGGACTGCTGTGACTTCCCACATCTGGCTTTTTCATGTTTGGCCTGAAATGGCCTTTCTCTTAATGGCAGCTTTTCCATTGCATGCAGGCTCCTGAGGTGATGATAATGTTGTTTCTCTGCAAGCTGTGTACGAGAAGCCGTGTCTTGTTTTGCATTTCATCTGCTATAATTAAACTGGTGATGAAACCATTCAGGACCTGAATACCCTTCCACTGTGGTCAATACAAAGCTCTGACATTCATGGGAATGAAGTCTGATCCTCAAGTTTCCTTGCAGATCATTATTCTTCATTCTGCGCTTCGCCCTGCTCCTTTTCTAAACCATTTTAGAAGCATTTATGCTGTAAGACAAACTGTGCCTTGTCTGCACTGGGAGAGAGCCCACACTCTAAGTGTGTGCTTGTCATTCACAGATGACCAGCCTAAAGCAATAGCCATGCCCATAGAGGAATAATCTCTACCATTCCTACAGCCTTTCATTTTTGTTTGTCTTTCTGCCATAGAGGCTGTATGTTATGGATGTCATCTCCGCTTGCTTCCTGTTCCCGGCCAGCTGTGGATTGATGATAACATCTTCAGGTTGCTGGACTTCCTCTTCTTGTCTTTAATCTCTTTTGGTTTCAAAATGGCCCCCCACATTTACAGTTACCAACCACAGCAGGCAGATAGCAGCAGCTGGTAGTCAAGCAGACAAGAGTGAGTACATTTTAAAAACAAAAAGAGATCTGTTCTTTAGGTTATATAAAAGGATTTAGTGCTAAGATTTAGTGAAACTTAGAGTAATTTCTGAAATGTTTGGCAGTTAATATCTTAAATGGGCAAATTCGTGACATTTTCAAATTCACATTGGTTACGATTTGAGTCAGCTGTATCTGTAGGAACAGCAATAACCAGTAACACATTTATGCTGCATACTATATAAATTCAAAATGCATCAACTTAAAAGGAATTTTATACTGCATTGACTTGCTTGCAATAGACTCCTTCCTATCAGACCATGCATTCCTCTATAGGCTGCAGATTAAAAAAACAACACATTTTCTTTAGTTAGCACCTGTGCTCAAAGCCAGGCTAAACCAAGCCTAATGTAACCATCCAGTTCTTCAGAAGCAAAGCCACAGGTGATTTTGCTTCCTCTTCCTTTCCTTCTTCATTAAAATCTGGTTTCACAGGGCACAGAGCCTGACTGAGCTGCAGAGCAGATGTTTTGAAGAAAATCCTGGCCAGAAGCCACTTTGTGTCTGTTTCTGGTTGGTTTTGTTTTAAGTTAGAGAGGGAAATGTACCTTTTTATATATAGGTGTTTCTTCCAAGATGTATGAAAAGTAAGAACAAGTCTGGAAATGCAGAATTTCTTCAGTCAGGTGCTACAGACCTCCCCAGCTGGGAGTACAGCCAATCTACAACTTGCATAGCTGGAGCGTCTGCATGTGTCAAGATCACAAAGATAAGAGGAATTGATCACTTTGCTGTTAATATGCACTATTACAAGCTGTTTCTTGAACTGATTTTTATGTTACAGTCATGCAATTCTGCTAATGCAATTATAATTCTATATCATTAGCATTGGGGTCTAAACCTGGGGTGGTGGTAGCAATTTTTGCTTCTGAAATTTCAACCATTACCTATTGGTGTACCTTCAAGACACTGCAAGTTCTTGCTTTCCGCACTCCAGTCACAATCCCAGATTGCAAGTTGTTTACTTAAGTGTTTTATTGTAATAGTTTTACTTAAGAATGTTATTATCTGCTCAGTGTTTCATTGGGAGGGAAGTTGTGTTTATCACTTGGGAATTGTGGCCACAAGCAGGAGATCTATATTCAGTTCATGCTGTTTCCCTAGACATTTTACCTTAGGCCTCAACCTTGCAGGGTCTGAGTGCCTTGGGCTAAAGCCAGTTGGTATGATCAGTATCATGGACTGGTGGAGGATGGTAGAGGGTTTATCTTCTCTAATCTGTTATCTCCTTTTATCTCTTGCTTCATTTATAAAATGGGGACTGTGTCGTAAAAGTTCCTTTATCAGCTTGGCTTTAGGGTTGTTTGAGCAGCTTTAGTCCCAACCATCTTCTGTTGAAACCCTCATACCTTATGGGCTTGATTCAAAATCCAGTCAGGACAAATGAGGCCAAAGTCTCTCAGGCTTTGATGAGAGGCTGGGAAAGATTATGCTGTGCAAGTCTGATGGCCCAAATGTCCTCAGATTGCCCTAGAGCTAACTGGCAGCTACAGCTGGACCTACTCTGCCCCAGCGTGCTCTCAGCATAGCCAGGCTCCCAGGTTGAGGATATGAGATTCATCCTTGTGCAGCTCTCACCTACCTTCTGTGACTCCAACAGCCAGGATTCAGATTTTACATCCTACACCACATTTTGCATCAGTAGGTGCCTCTTGTCTGATGTCTTCTGACAAAACAGCTCCAGCATCCATTTCAGCTGGTTTTGCAGAGCAGCTCACCCAGTAGGGAGGACTCTCAGCCAGGCCAGTGTGTGTGGTGAGCCCATACCACTCACCCAAAGCAAGGTCAGCTGCTCCAGTACACTGCTCCACAGTGGCATCCACCTCCCTGGCAGGCTGCCGAGTGGCCTTTACTGTGGTGGCTTCTGTCCTTAGACCTTTTGTAGAGTCTGCCCATCAGGACAGTAACCCAGGAGGCCAGTGCCTGAGCTGCTGTGCCCTGCAATAGCAGCGAAGATATCAATGCGGTATTGTTAGCATGGGTATCACCACCATTATCTCATCTGTCTAGCCTTTAGTAACACCCTGCATGTTACACAGTCATTTCATCCCCTGACTGTCCAGGATGCACCACAGCTGCCAGCCAGGAATGGCCAGCAGCTGCCTTTTGAGTACATCTGGGGTTTGTTTTTCAAAGGGTTACTTCCGACCCACACCCCCAAACTCAGGACAGGGAGACACCCACCAAAGGGGAAGGAGACAGTGGACAGAGCTCAGCCTTGTCTCATTGGGTGGATACATGCACTCCCTCTGCACCCACCTGATCTCTGTGACCTGCTGATGCAGTAATCAAGTTGTCATTGGCAACAACCCATGTTGGCCTGAAAGCCACAGATTAGCTTCTGAGAAAGCCTGATGTAACTTTTCATTCTCATTACCAAGTCTAGAGGGAAGACACCCCCCATATACCTCCTCCCTTCCTTCGGTTCAAGGATTTAAATTTCCACGTAGTAGGTGGTGGTGGTAGACATGATACACATGCTTGAATGGACAAGTTTAGATGTGAGCCAGGGAAGAGCTGGTCTCCTCGCCAGGATGCCTCATCCTTATTTTCATGTTGAGATTGTGCATACGCACAGCTCCGACTTTTCAGAGATGCTGAACCAATGGGAGCTGTAAAACCTCAGCTTGCATTTCAGCCCATGTACACTTTGGTTGCCACTGAATATTGCGTCAAAAAATATTTAATGATAGGCAGAAATAGAATACCCTTTCTGTGATATGAGCAATGTATTCTCAAGAGCTCAGATCTGCTACCTTTGCTTAAACTAAACAGTACATTATGTAATGTTATGTTAATGTTATCAAAGGCTGAATACTGATTTTTGCCAAACTGGTTTATGTCCATTTTTTGTCTGCTGGCTTCAGGGAAGGCAATCTGGATTTATCCCATTGATTGGGAGTTTCAGGCAGTCATGGCTTCACACTTCCAAAGCCATTACATTTAATCTCATCAATATGAACTGAACATGCAAGCAATATAGGAACACTAACAAATGGAGAAAGTCTGCCCTGAAAGTCCAGCAAGACCTGCCCTTATCAGCCCAGGACATATAAATCAGCTTCTTTTCCAGCTTATTTGACCTTGGCCAATGGCTTTATGCCTCAGTTTGCTCTGCTTCCAAAAATGTGTCCAGTTCCTCTCTTGATGCATGGCTAAGGTTCTCTTCTATTGCTGACTCTGTCAACTGGGTAGTATCCCAGCCCCTCCTAATTGTGTAATTCTGCCTCAGTATAAATATATTATTCCCCTTTTGCTTTCAAATTAGTTACCTCAGAAACAGCACTGGCTCTGGGAGGTCCCTTTAGCTTTCTGATTTCTGTGTGTCTTTCCTAGTGGAGCTCTAACTTTTTACTAATTTATACCTCCCTTCCACTCCCCACCATCACATGTGCAGCTGCTGCTGGAGTCCACAAGTCACACATGCAAGAGGGAAGGAAGTTGCTTTTTAAAGTGAAAAACTCAGAGCTCAGTTCAGTGAGTGGTGCCAACACTGAGAGAAGCTGCAGGGATGCCTATGGCTCAGCCTCATAGGTTGGTGCATGCTGTGGGTGCGCGGCATCTGTGAGCTCCAGCAGCTCATACCCCTGCTATGGTTGAGGTTTGGGATTGGAAATGTGTCAGGGGCTCTGCCACTGCTGTCACGTTTGTTCTTTGGTGGCACTTGACAGCTCCAAGCTGGAGCTCAGAAATGGCCAAAGCACATTTGATGGAAATAGCAGGAGGGTGAGGAACCAGAGACAAGGGTCTGTGACCAAAGGGATTTCTGAGACAGGCTGCTGGCATTGACACTGTAATGACAGCTTGTATGAGCTAGGCTGGTCTAGGGGTGTGAATGTTTCAGTATAAAGCTCTTAAAGGGACTAATTACCATTAAACCAGCCAAATTGTTGAAAATTAAATCCATGTGCTGTGTATAGTGATGTTACCTCCATACGGAGATAACCTATGTCATGCTGAGTCTCAGGTCTGCTGTGAATGGGACACGATGCTGCCGTATAGTCTCCACATGTGCATGGCAGGGGGGAGGGCAGAGCAATGCATTCCTCCTGGTGTTTATTCTTGCATAGGAAGCGTGAGAAGATGCTATGATTAGTACTAATGTGTTTTAAATGGAGCCCAGTGTACCTTAGGTGATCAGTGCACATATTCCAGCACAGTGGGCTGTACAGAGTAGATGGTATCATGTAGAGTGCAATTATGCAGATGTGTAGTGTTTCCATAACGTATTGCTGTTCTAGAAGACATTGAATAAATCTCTGGGTTTGCTGCAAAAATGTCCATTTTTGCTGTCACTGCCAGCTTGCCAGACTGTTTCGTCATCTGCTCAAAGCTTGTTAGGGCTTTGGAGTGCTGTGCAGGAAAATCTCTTGGTGAGATGTATGTTGTGAATTACAGCCCTGACAGCTATCAGAGGGTGCATGCTGAGGTGTAGCATTAATATTTATTTTGGAACAGATGTCTTGGCTATTAGCCAGGGCACAACCTTGTTGTGTTAGATGTTGGGGGGGAGGGCGTGTCTAAGTGGTCCCTGCCCCTAAAGACACACAGTCTCTGTATGGCAACTATTAAAAATATTTAATACCATTTTAAACACATGAATTATTTAAAGGAATAAGTAGAAAAAAGTGTGTGTGGAGGGTAATACTGTAATAACATTTTTCTCCTAAACAGAGTGAAGCATTTCCAACCAGTGGCTGATTTACATATTTATATTAGTGGGATTTTAAGTATCCTCTCTTATTCCAACTTTTAACACAAACAAACCTTAGCTATCAAATAATCTTATTTTGCTTACATACTGATAAACATGTTAAGTAAGAATTCTTAAAACACTTTCCTGCTGTATGGAGACATGGGGATGTAGCAACATCGTATTTAAAAATATTATTTTCTCTTCCTGGCAATATTTCTAATTCCAATGGAGCATGACAACATCTTCTGCTTTGATAATGTCATGCATGCATGTGCCTGCTATTAGTTGCAGGACAATGACTTCACACCAGACACAAATGGGCAACAACTGGCAAAGCCAAAATAAGACTCTGTTTATGTTGATAATAGCTTTCCTCTGTGCTTTGTGTGCTTCTTCTGGCAGAGGAGCTAATTCCAGCTTTGGACCAGTTTGCAGCTGATCATCCACTCGGGTTGGCTTCAAAGTCATGGTGTGCCACAGGCTTAGAATATGTATGGATTCTCCCAGTGCCATTTGCAGACATGAGCAATAGCTGGCTTGGCAGAGAGAGGTTCAGCACTCCAGAAGTGCTGTGATAGCTCCTGTGCCAAGTCCTTGTGATGAGCATCCAAGGGTTAAGCTACACGGTTTGCTATATCCTCTCTTTTCTTTGTGTGTGCAGCAAGATGAAGCTTGCCTCACTATTTGATTTTCTAAATTAAAGATACCTTCTGGCAGGGCACAACTCAGGAGCTTGCAAGAACACCACTTGAAATGATACACAGTTACTGGCTGTGAGAAGCCAAAGACTGATGGGCATTAAAACGTGCGCCCTGCAGATATGTGGACATGATCTCCACACCTCAATAGCAGCACAAAGGAACGTGGAGGTGCTTACAAGAACCCTGCCCAGACTGTACCATTTCTATGAGCAACAGATTTTAACCTTTGGAATTAGAGGCCAGACAAGAAATTAACTCTTTATAATGAGTATCTGTGGAGCATGTGGATGGGAAAAAAAATTTTCCCAGAGCCTATGATGCTTAATCCTTCACTCTGATTACTGGTGAGAAGAGAGTGAGAAAAATCATATGACCTTCCCTGACCTCCTCCCTTTCCACCAGGAATAAGGGATGAGAGGAATAACAGCCTCCCTTTGATTCACCAGATTAGTTCATCTTCTCCAGAAGAAGGAAAGTGCCATTTGAAAGCTCTGGTAGTTTCTTCCACAGGCAGAGCAGCAGTGGGCTCTGTGTGTCAACACTGATGACAATTCAACAGAAAGCATAGAGAGCAGAGGCTTGACTCATCACCATGGGTGCAAGAGCTGTTCTTTGAACCCACTGCACTCATGGGAACAGCTTTCTTGGAGAGGTGATTCATCGCTGGGGAAGTCCAGGTTGAAGTATGGACACCGCCTTCCCAAAAGGGACAGCTGTGATCTCTTACATGGACTCCTCCCCTGACTGTCGTAGTACTGAAAATGACTTGCTGCTTCTGGGAATGAGCTACGTGGTGCAGATCTCAGGGACTCATCTCCTCACTGTCAGTTCTGAATTACTAAGACTGGGCTGCTACATGTAGTGTCCCCTCAGAATGGGGTCTCTGCCAATAGGGGCTTGCAGACAGTTTAATGGGTCTTTCTCAGAAGCCAAAAAAAGATTGCATGGGCATTTCTGGAAAGACCTAGGGCTTTTGTCTTTTTCACATTTCACGGAAATACGATGTACATTTAATCCACCTAGTTCAGGAGTGTCATGCACTCTATGGCCTAACTTTGGTTACACAGGCTAACAGCATCAGAAAATTGATCCATCACTTCTCATCAACAGTTCTGCTACAAAATCAAAAATTTTGGAGAAATTCTGATGATTCACTGAGATTTTTTTGGGGGGAGCACAAGTGAACCTCAGAAATGGGCATCAGCCCTGAGCAGAGAACCACAAAAATGGATGGTCAGAAAGAACCAGTGAGGGTGGGAAAGATGGAACAATATGTGTATCCTGGGACCAAAACGTTTTGAGAGTTTGTGGCATGGAAGAGTCAACTTTCAAGTGGTGGACAGTCCCAGTAGGTGACTTTGAGCTTTAGGCATCTTCTTCATCAGTTGTGGTGAAGTTTGAAGGATGGGAAAGAAAGGAGGAGCATGTAAGACTAAGGGTGAAACATTGAAATGAATGGGCATGAAGAGGGTGAAGAGTATCTGGAGGGCAAATGAATAAGAGATCGGAAAGAATAACTCTTGAGAGAGCACAAGGATTAGGGGAAGCACAAGGACTGTTGAAGGATGCAACCCAGGGCAGCTTACAGGGCTCTAAGTACATAAAAACATACTTGGCTCCAGAAATTTCTAATTTGGAGATGGTTGGCGGCTGGGAGAGCACTCAGGGGAAATATTGTATGTGCTTACCCTGTGCTCATACTTTTCCCCAGGCATTTTGCTTTTGCCCACTGTTGGAGATGAGAGCTAGATGGACCTTTGGCCTGGCCCAGTGTGGCTGCTCTTGTGTTCTTGTGCTCTCGTGTTGTGAAAGACTTGGAGTCCTTGTGGTAAGTCTTGCGTTCTTTAGCACAGGCTGCAGGACAAACTGCGCTTATCACAGCGCCATTGCTGAGTCAGGCACAGAAGGGATCTTGCTGACATTCTTCATTGCTTTTGTGCATGACATGCTGAACATACTGTGAGGAGAAGACTCTGTTTCCCAAAAACAACTGGGCTCATCACCAAGGTGACTCTTACATAGGTACGGCAAATTGCTGCTAGTGTTCCTGTCTCCTGCAGCTGGGCTACCCGAGCTCCAGGGTACGGAAGGGTGGCAGCAGCAGCTTTCTGTCTGTTTTGGTTTAGTTGCTGGGGCTGCCTGGGGAGCCTCTCCTTGGGCATTCCCCTCACCTCTGGCCCACTGTGGCCCAGTAGCCTCCATGCTTCGCCGTCATCCACAAAGTGATTGTGAGGTTGCTTTTGTTCTCTGAGGGGATGGAGGCGTTGGTAGATTCCGGCATTCCTATCTCTTTGCTAGTATCTCAGCAGCTGGTGACAGGAGAGCTTTCTGAGCCTCTCCTCTGGACCCTTTGGCTGCCTCACTCCTCCCCCACTTCTTTGGCTTGGTACTCCCAACTCTCTGGAGGTTGTAATTATCTCCCATGAATAGTACTGTTTTGTCTATCAGGGATGACATTACCAGGAGGGGTCTCCATTTTTCCAAGAATACTGTGGCACTTTTAAAAAGTAAGTGTCTCCCAAGGAGGGGAAGGTACCGTTAGAATCTCCTGATAGCACCACTCACCTTCCTTTATTTCTGTTTTTCCTTGTTTATTCATTCCCATGGTGAGAATGACAATATTTCTATCTATTAACAGTTAGGAAGAAGGGGAATCTGCTTCCAGAGTAAATGGGAGGATGAGGAGGGTCAGAACAGTGTTTATACACATATGCATATACAGTATTTTCTCGCTTGGTGTATGTATACATATGCATGTGTATCAACAGTACATTTTTTCTAAGGTCAGTGTTTTTCTCTACAAAGCCCAGACCCCACTTAAGGGAGAAACAAGCCTTGCCAATAACTGGATTCAATTTATAAGAAACTAGGTGGAAATAATGATGAGGAAATGAGAAAAATAAGCTTTTGATGAAATAATTAATGACTAGTTGTGACACAATCTCACAGCAGCAATCCAAGGCTCAGGGAGATCAGAGGAGCCCATCCGCTGCCAGACAATGCTTACCATGCAAAGCCAAGTAGCCTCCTGTTTGCAATTTAAAATCATAACCGTATACATGAACTGCAGTTGGTGGCGGCTTGTTTGTTTTACGTTCTCTCTTAACAAAGTAACAGCACTCCCTTCGTGTTGCATCTGAAGGAGGAACAGAGGAGTTCCAAGCAGTTATGTAGCGTGTAAGACAGGTCCAGCTCTAGAGCAGCTAAAGTCAGGAAACGAATGTTTCAACATGTGTGAATTATTCTACTGCCACCAAACCGAACAGAGCTCTGCTACTCGCAGATCTGGTCCAAAAGACTGAAACCAGTGATTCTTAACTGGGGGTGTCTGGGGAAGGGAGGGACTTCTGAAGAATCTGCAAACAGTGCAAAGGAAAAGTGAACCTATTGTCAGCAGGCTTGCATTTGCTATCACTGAGACCTCACCCCCATCGGCAATATTTTTATGAACCCACAAGTGGACAAAGTTGAAAAACACTTGGCCCCAAATTTTTTTTTCAGAAGGCTCAATTCTGCTCTCAGAGCCTATGTTCCTCACATCCACCACGCACAGCAGCGGGTGAGTCTGTGGAAGTGGGTTGGTTCAGCTCAGCAGTCACTTTTGAAGGTAACCTCCCTATTGTCCCCACTCACGCGATTCTGCTTGCACTGCAGCATGGTCTCAGCTGTGCAAACTCAATTGCTGTCTGAAAGAAAACGGACAGAGGCAGGAGTGCACCAAATGGGCTTCAACTGCTAGTGGGGGTGTTCAGTCCACATACCCAGGCAGCAGCTAGTCTGAAACCCCTGGAATCACTGTGATACAGAGACAGGGATGACCACACCATATATTTCACAGCACAATCTGTCATTACCTGTCAGTGCCAGCAGACCCACTGCCATTATCCATCGCTCTGCTTCTGAGTCAAAAGGCAGGCTGAATGCAAAGGTGCAGAACCATTGTCTCCCTGCTTGGCTTTGGGGTTAGGTCCTTTCACTGGGTTGCTCCGCACATCTACTGTCCGAAGCAGTTTAGTGGGGGAAGGCATGATGGGAGACAGTCCACTCCTAATCGCTTCCAGAGGTCCTGTTTCCAGCTTGGTCAGGGCACTGCTGAGTCATTTTCATGCAGAATGAGTTATGGCTGTGTTTAAAATCTCTTTATTACCCTTCAGTAATCCAGAGCTCAATCTTGCATTTTTAATGTTGCTCTTCTAAAGGGCAGATTTATATGTAAAACACTTTACACTTTGGTTTCCTTCTAAATAATAACTAACGTTATTCTTCTGAGTGCTTTATGACATTAGCTAACTAGTCCTGACAACACCCTGGTTTTCCATATGCACGGCAGAAAGCTTGGATGAGCTTCTTAAGTCTGGTGTTTTCAATTCTCATGATTTTATTGTGAGTCTGGGGTGGGCTTTTTCTTCAAGTCTCAGCTCCTGGAAGCACATGATCACATGACTCTCTCACTTTTCATTTTTTTTAACAATAAATTTTTAATTCTCCCAGTTGCAGGGAAAATGTGTTCCAAATGCACTGCAAGGCTCAGAAACCAGATGCCAAACAACAAGAAGCCAAACCATGTTGCCATTTTTAAATCTCTGAAGTTTTAAGGCAATCTAAGCATGCTCTGGGTCTTCACCCATGTTTTCTGAGTGTGGAGGGGCTTGGCAGTGAGTAAAGCTTCACATTACAAAGAGGCAAAGGCAAATAAAGTCTTCAAGGATGCTAATATTCTCCATCTCCCCTCTTTTTCTTGCTTGTTTCTGATTTTTGTCCTGCATGTGCTTTGCTTTCCACATTGTGAGTAGTCACGTTCCTCACAGTGGTAAAGAAAAGCACACAAATAAATCTTTGCTGGAACAGAGCAAATTTTAAATCAAATCAAAACTTTACAAACAAATATGATCAGGGTTTTAAACTCTTCCATCTGTTACTCTGTGTTTGTAGAGTGCAATGTGCAGCAGGCCAGGGCATACAGTTCGTGACTCTCAAGACTACTGTAACACAACAACCATTACTGCTGCTGATGCTGCTACTACTAATAATAAAATACAATCATTAATTGTTAAGTAGAATTTGTAATTGTGATCATCGGCTTAGAAAGGTGCAAGAAAGTCTGCAGTAGGCTTTTCTTGCACCGTGGCACTGCAAATGAGCTATTTCCACATTGTAACGGAGCTAGACAACAAAAAGTGATCAATGTACTGATTTTGTCTCACAGATTTTGTGGGGTTTCTACTTCCTTATTGGTTTTATACTGACCCATTTAATTTCTCCCATTATTTCCTGCTGATATGGTCACAGATCAGAGACTGTAGCTGACTGACTATGGAACAGCAGTTTAGATTTGTCTCACTAGATTTTTAGTCCTGTATAATACTTGCTGCTCTAAAGGTGCTATTCCTATTTCATTTATATATTCTGCATGGGAATCTAATTCTATTTTAATTACGCTACACATGTATTTATTCTTTAGCTATTAGAAAATCTCTTGTTAGACTTTAAAGTCCAGAGCTTCCCTGAAGGAAATATTTCCCAGCCTGCTAGATCTTAGTGATACAAGATTGTCTTGATATTTATTATAAAGCATACTTTTCTTCATTTTCTCCCATGGCTTCCAGACAAATATTTCTGTGGCTCCCTGAGCAAGTCCCTTGTCCCTCCAAGTTGGATAGTTGCCTCCCTCTCACTTCTGCTCAGTTGAACAATATCTTCTTCTCCTTTAAGGATTTTAATTATGCTTGCTGGTTTTTGAACCATTCTTCTTATTTGCTCACATGTTTACAGGCTGAGTAGAAAAAGAAGTATTCTAGGTAGAATCAAAAGAAGCAGTGGTTTCAGTCTTGTGGTGCAGTTAATATATTACCGCACCTTCACATGTCAGACTGCCAGCAGAAGCCACGGAGGAGCTCTCCGTGCCAGCCACATGGAGCTCTGCCATAATCAGTCTGTTGTAAGAGCTGATGGGAGGGCCAATTGCTTGTTTCAAGTGTTGACCACAAACTCATTTAGACAGGTTTTGTCTAGGAGTCTAGAGATTCCTGTATTGCAATCTTCCTGGGACCAATTCTCTGCCCACTTCCCTTAGAATAAATCTGCATGAGTAAGGTTGCTTTAATTTTGCAGAACTTTATTTTGGTTTCAGTTCAGAGTGCTCAAAGGCAGACAACCCTGGTTTACATTTGCTGTTGTCAAAGGCAGCCCATGCTATGGGCAGAGCACAGTGAGACGAGCGTGGAGTGCATCTGACAGTCCCCTTCAGAAATGCTGGCAGAGAGCAGAAACGTAAGAGTGTCATGGTTTAACCCTAGCCAGCAACCTAGTACCATGCAGCCACTCACTCACTCCCCTCCCTTCCCGGTGGGCTGGGGAGGAGAATCAGGAAAAGGTAAAACCCGCAGGTTGAGATAAGAACAGTTTAATAATTTAAATGAAGTAATAATAATAGTAACAATAACAATTGTAATGAAGAGGAGAGGGAGAGAGAGGAATGAAACCCAAGGGAAAAAAACCCAAGTGTTGCACGATATAATTGCTCACTACCCACTGACCAATGTCCAGACAGTCCCTGAGCAGCCATCGGCCGCACCCAGCCAACTCCCCCCAGTTTATAACCTGAGCACGATGTTCTATGGTATGGAATATCCCCTTGGCTAGTTTGGGTCAGCTGTCCTGGCTCTGCTCCCTCCCGGCTTCTTGTGCACTTGCTTACCAGTAGAGCATGGGAAACTTGAAAAAGTCCTTAATTTAGAGTAAGCGCTACTTAGCAACACCTAAAACGTCAGTGTGTTATCAACATTATTCTCATACTAAATCCAAAACACAGCACTGACCCAGCTACTAAGAAGAAAAATAATTCTATCCCAACCACGACCAGGACAGAGAACAACCATAGCATCCTAAGGGAACTTTTCCAAACACAGGAGAAGCAGCATACTGGGAAGAGAAGAGCCTTAATATAAAAGTAAAAATTAATGGATTATGCTAAAATGGCTGTACTGAAATTTCACACTGAGGAAAATGATCAAGACTCCAGTTGATGAATTTGCTGATATCAAACAAGTGAATTACTGTCAAGCACATGTGAACTACCAATGGGTCCTTCCCAGCAGGGAGCTGAGACACCACTAGACCCTTTCCTCTCCACTTCCAACAGTAGCAGCTCCCCTTCCAAAAGAGAAGGAGTTGCTGTTAATCTGAGCTGCTGTGGCTTTGGTGTGGCTACCTGGTGGCAGTGTGACAGGGTGCCTTGGCAGTGCCTTTGCATAGTCAACCTCTGAGCGGGAAGCAGGCTAACATGTTTCTTGGACAATACAAGGCAAGGAGGGAGTAAATTTGAATAGGGACTGTTTAATATTAAAATTAGGTATCTCATCAGATGGGCTTTTTTTTTGCATGCATTCTAGCATAGAAGGAAAGATGGGATACTAAGTCAAAAGGCTGTGATTACATCATACGGGCTGCTGTCAAATTTATGAACCAATGGATACATGTTGATATGCATCAGATGACTGACTGCTCATTTTTACATTCATATATTCAGTAAGGGGTACGCAGATCGAAAGACCAGTGGATAGGAATGTTCTTCTCCAGACCCGGACAAGCTTTGAGTCGTTCAAGAATGAAATACAAGGGGGAAGGCTCAGCTGGAGACAGGGCTGGTATTTAGCTGCCTGTATTTTGGCAGCTTCCTAACTTTAGGCCTCAGTTGCCTATATAAAATGGGGCATAATGGCATTTCTGTACCTCACAGGGTTTCTAAAGAGAACTACATTAAGGGGTGTGAGATGCACAGGCAGGCTAGTAAAGGAAGTGGTTTGTATATATGTGGTAAACAGCTAAATCAATAGGATAATGATTCCAGAAAACATCTTTCTGAACTGAGACATAGGAAAGGGACACATACAGTACTGATTCAACTGTCTGTGCTCCTCTGTCATTCCTTGATAGATTTACCATGCAGTTTTGGTTTTTCCTCTCCAGTCCTTCAGAGAGTGATTCCTGTTGTGATGATTTAACACACACCTTACAATATAGCAACCAAGACAGTGGATTGAAAGATTTATGTTGCTGATTCTGCAACAAATGCATCAAGTGCCAAATGTGCTTTCAGTAATTTGCTGTATTATGCTGAGATAGTTGGTCAAAGGCATCTTAGTGAAAGACAAGGACAGCTTGGAGTCATACCTGGATGTGAGTTTGATCCACTGTTTTATACAATTTTATTTACTGTGGAGGCTGTTTGTTTCGCTTAGAGCTTTACTCCTCCAACAGCTATTGAAGCAGCTTAAATAAGCTGCACTCCGGTATTTGGACATTGACCTGCTTTTTACTTGTTTGTTTAGTGAAACTGCCACATAACTGACCCAGCAGAGTCAGGAGTTATAAACAAACTTTGACTGCAGAGTGTGTGTTTAGTTTAGCTTTCACCTTGACACAAAGCCTTTGCTTTCTGGAGGAGCAGAGACACTCTCCATAGTGCCTCAGCACAGTGCACAAGTCCCTTCCAGTAAAACACAACTAGAAACAGGCAGAAAAAAACCCTATGGCATGCAGGACTTTTTTTTTTTTTTTTTTTTTTTTTAATAGAGTGTGTGATTAACTTACAATCTATTTATGTTAATTCATTTCAGTATTAGGCTTCTTCATACCTTTATGGTATATAAAGCTGCTGTGAACAGATTGGCCTATGATCTCATTTATGTCACTGTAAATCCAGTGTAACTCACTTTGCACAACAAACAGCACTTGCAGAGGTTTCCATCAGCATCCTAATAATTAATTTGTCCTACGGTAGGTTTTTGTTCTTTACACATGAAAGTGCAAGTCATCTTGTTTGTAACGTGATTTTTTTGAGGTGGCATTATTTGCTAAGGCTGTAGGTACATAAATCCATCTAAATATTCTAGAATATAAATTCTGCCCTAGTGAATATTTTAATCTGAACAGACGCCTACATTGAAAATGTAATATAAAGCTTATAATCTCTAGTTTATACTATTAAAGCAGTTGAACTGAAGTTGGACAAGAAGATAGTTATGGTATCAATTCTGTGGTCTATGGCAAATAAGTGGCAACTGTAACTGAGTGACTAATAGCAATACCACGAAATGACCACCATCAGCTGTACAAAGTTAGCAATGCCTTTCAGAAATAAGCCTTTCAGGAACTTGTGGAAGCTTCTTGTGACTCGGAGGAGCTTTCAGCGGTGAGATAGATGTCTGCTTGGACAAATAGACAAATCTTTGAAACTATATGTTTGCACCAGTAAATTAATTCAGAAACATTTTTCCTAAAGGGATTCCCTGCAGGGGAGCTATTATACATGTTCTAGCCTGAAACTTGAGCTGGCCAGAGAATGGAAACTGTGTTTCACAGGCGATCTTGAGATTTTGAAATTTGTTTTCATTCCAATTCAGAACAAAACCTCAAAATGTTGAAATTCTCCACAAAGGAAAATTCCACAAAAATAAATAGTTTTGGCTTCTTTAGATCATTATAATTTTTAAAAATGCATATACTATATAAAATAAAAAATTGAATGTTAATCAAAAAATTGTTGGCATTTTTTCCTCAAAAAAAGTTGGTAAAAATAATAGTTTTGCAAAGTATTTTGATTGTGACAGAATGACATTTTTGAAGGAAAGCTACTCCATTAAATAATTTTCCATCTGAAGTTCATTAGAGTTCCTATTGCCATGTTATCCAGACCTTTTACTTTAATGCAAACCCTCTACAAATAGTCTAGCACCAGAACCATGGTCTATAATGCTGCTGCTTGTGGGCTTCTTATTGCATGGTGGTGCTATGGCAAGACCTAGAAGGGCCACACAGATGTCTCTCTCTCCTTGGCAAGGTGTGAACAGGAAGAAAAGAGCACTCCCTGAAGAGAGCTTTCATGGTGTAAGAGAATTGGCTTGAAGTTGCTCTTGCTGCCACCAAGCTCCCTGACACAAGAAGTCCTCTCCCTCGCAGGGGAGCAAGCAAACAAACCAGCAATTGGCATCAACACTGACTCCTTCCATTGAAAGGAAATGATCCACGTGAGGAAATGTGCTCCTTCTCTGTCACTAACAGGGCAAAGTCCTTGGTGAACAGAGTCTAGGACACTTCAACAAATAGCAGTGTCAACAGCCTGTATCCCAGAGCTCAAAAGAGACAGTGGTGACGTGCTTTCAATGTCTGTGCTGAATTTTGGAAGACTTGTGCTGTTCCAGGGTTATCTGAACAGAATAACGTTCTGTACATTCATTTTTCATCCATGTCCAAGTATGAACTATTTGACACCATGAACAGATGGAGGATGTATCTCTAACTGAAGATGACCCAAAGAGGAGCTTTAGATAACACAATACATTGGCCATACTGTATTGCATCAGTGCAGCAGCAAGGCAGAGAGAAGCAATGAGGATTGCACTGTATTGAGTGCAAACACAGTGAAGGCAAATACCCACCTGTACTGACTGCTCTCCCATTCTTCCTTAGGAGCCTGGACAAAATGGATGGAGCTAAAAGACTTTACAGCTACCGATGCCTCTTTGCTTCTGATAAGCAAAATATATTTGGTGTGTGTCATGGCAAAGACGGTGGCAGGTGATGAGGTTATGGGATGACAAACCTGGTCACACAGGTCTAGTGAGATTCTTGCCCTGCATGCTGTGCTCAAGGAGGAGAGGCAGCATTTGGGTCCCTATTGTATGTACACAAAGCCAGTGTGTTGTCTGCAAGTGGGATGTTTGGGCTTGGAGTGTAATTCTGGAATATGTTTTTCTCCTTGGGATATTTCTGAACTGCAGTCAGCGTGCTCCCCACTAGAAAGTGACATGTAGGAGCCACCCTCTCTTGTTGAAAACTTGGTAAAACGTCTGCACAGTATTATGGTCACCAAACTATGTCTAAACCTAATTGATTGCATGTGGGATTGATTGCTTTAATATAAAGAACTCAATGCACTGAAGACCTGCCAGAGGTTTTGCAAAGATCAAAGAAGGTCAGATAAAAGGCCAGATGTAGCTTTAGTGAGAGCAATTGTGAATGCAGCACTTTAGTGGAAGGGCTTCTGCCAGCTCTGAGCTGTGGCTGTAATCTTTTGTGGGGTGCATGGAGCCAGGCCTCGACAGGGCCCGCACTTGACAGCCACGTCCACCCTCTCATGGAAACATTATAGTCCACCCAGCTGCATGGCTTCATCTTCACTGGAGTCAATAGTTCTGTGTAAAGAGCTCAAAATGTTTCAGTCCTCCTGAGAAATTTAAAAATCAAATGTCTTAAACAGTTGTCAGAAACTCCATAGAAGCATCAGGAAAGAGGCATCAATCTCCCTGGTAACACTGCCACCCTCCCATTTCCCCAAAGACTGTAACTACTGCAGAGCTGTTACCATCACTTTGTGCCCACAAACAACAGCCCCACTTGAAGGCCAGGAATTCACTGTATTGCAAAGAGAAGCCATTATAGTTCAAAAACAAGCCCCCAGAGCAGAGCCCTTGGGGCCCTGCAGAGGATCCTCACTTTGGAGGTCTTTGGAGACCTTTGGAGTCTACTAGCATGTAACTGCATGGTGCGGCTCCACAGTGCTGCTCCATCAGGTGTAGATCTGTTTGAGGAACAGACTCAGTAGAACCCTGATAGAATATTTACATTAATGTGAAATAGGCCAAAAAAATGCCATGAACTTATTTTTCCATCAGATAACTGTATCAGCTGTTCTATGTTGCTTTGTTGCTATCTCAAAGCATGTAAAACAGCTCTATTTGGTGTTCAAAAGCAGGGAGTGTCGCTCAGTCTGCAACAAGGATGGTTTCAGGGTTTCAGTGCAGAACTTCAGCAATCATGAAGGAAGATTAAAACCTCGGCCCCTGCTGGGGGCACAGCCAGGAGAAGCTGCCCTCTCTTCAGGGCTGCACATTACCCGGCCAAGGGCTTATTATACAAGATCCAATAAGAGGTTCAGTCTGTGCGATGAAAGATGCAAGACAGAGTTTATTCCACAACACAAGAGGTTGCCATTAGGCATACACAAGGCAAAGGATCCACCCTCACACTTGGCCTTGGTCTGCATTTAAATTTTTGCTGCCATAGCTACAATGGTCAGGAAAGAGAAACATAGTGCACCTCTAAGCAACGTAGCTCTGCTGGCAAGAAGCCTTGTGTAAATAGCCAAGTCTCCTTCTTTGTGTTGTGTGCCACACTAGCAGACTGGGGATGGTCACACAGGAGCCCTCTCCAGCATGGCTGGCTGAGCCTGTCTTTTCCAGGTTTGCACCTTCAAGTTTGCCAGGGTATCCCTAGCTGGGGCCAGGCAAGGAAGAGGGGCCCCACTGAAAACTGGAGTGGCACTGGGCACTCTTGTGAGGGAGCTTGTCTGCGTCTCTACTCCCACCTCATCATCTGTCACCAGCAATGCTGCAAGGAGGCAAGGGCAAGGTGCAAAAGCAGAATCTTGCCAGACATCAGGTTTGATCTGTACCAGATTTCTAAAGGCTTTTGGGGCTCTTTCCATCTGGACAAAGGGCCTTGTGCCTGGCCCTGGACAGTTTAGGGCTGGTCTTCCCTGATGGGCTCTGGATGAATTATCCTCTCCTATGACATGTACAAGGAATTCTTGAGATATGCCTAAACACAAGCCCTGTAATTATGGTGCGTGTGTTAGCAAATTAGACCAAACTGAGCCAAAGGGCCTTACCAAGGTATTAGATGACGCTGTGTTGCATGCTTGTTCTCTGCAGCTGCTTGGTTGGAGAGGACACTGCCACAAAGTGAAAAGCTTGGCAGCGTGCAGGGAGTGCAGCTGGCTCGTTGCAGGGTCTACATCCCTGCCCAAAGCCCCTTGAGGTCCAGGGAGATAAAGGTTGGATGGACTAAGGTTGTTTAAACACAAGCACCCCTGACTAAATTCATGAGCAGATTTAAAGCCTTTTATTCCCTCAAATAACACCGTGTATTTAGACACCTGTAAAAGGGATATGGCCACTCAGCACTTGCTAGCCTGCTGCGGCTCTTTAAGGGCCTGCCTGGACTCCTGGCAGAGGCCAGGACTGGTGCCAAACACTTCAGAAATTACTGTCTAGCTCCAATTCTGTTTGTTTTATCATCTTTGCAGAGCAAGCCATATAAAAGCTGCCTTCTGAAGGGCCCCATATTAAAAAGCACCAAACACTCCACGGTGCTAAGTGGTGACTCAAGCCAGTGTTATTTTTCCCCCATGAGACACTTGGGGAAGCCGAGGCAGTGTGGCTGGAGTGTTCCTGTGACCTGTGCTTGTGACTTGTTTCAACCTTCTCAGCACCGCGCAGAGATGCCAATGCCTCTGAAGTGCTGAAAAGCCCATTATGAACAGAAGCCATGAATTTGTCAGCTCTTTTTTAAATTAGCATTTCATTAATTAGTACTAGTTTAGCAAATTAGTGCCGTGATTAGCTTGATTAAGACTAGAATGGAGGGGAAGGTGTGGAATATTGAGGGGTCTGTTCCAGTTTAAGCAGAGCTGAGGAGCTGCTGTCCTGCAGGGAAGGAGGATGCAGCTCAGTGGCTCCCATTGGGGCTGGCCGGGACAGGTGGGCAGGCTGCTGCAGTCTCTGCAGAAAGTAGCCGCTCTCATCAAACCCCCAAAGGCACCGTATTTCAGGCTGCCAGCCCTTTGCTGCAAGCAGGGAGGTCATGATGGATTGGTGTTTGTATAGAGCATGTTGAAGAGTCTGTCAGAAACCTTTTGGAGAGGAAGAGACTCTTGCATTTTATGGTGGGGCTAGGGGAGCCTGAGCCACTATCATGGAGCTTTTGATTGTGGTGTCCCCTTGCAAACAAGTAGTGTGCAAGAAAGACATCTTCAGAGACTGTTATGGCAGCTGTGGAGTGTCCCAGCAGCATTCCTCACCCCCAGCTTCTTACCGGCTGCCATCAAAATCCCTGCACCCAGCCTGACTGTGCCCTTGACATGATCCCCAGGATTCCCTCTAACTCCCAGGGTAGAGATTTAAGTACAATAAGTAATTTTGCAATGGTGTCTTTCCACGTGGTGCTGCCTGAGTAGAAAAGAGGGTGAAATGTCTGCATAGGAGTTTGGATACATCTGCTCCAAAATTTGGCAATGGAAACCTGCCTCTGCAGCTGGGGTGCTCAGGCCACCAAGCAAGGGAGCTGAGCGCTGAGCTGGCACCCTGGTACTGCTGCCTGTAGGGTGGCCCAGGCCACTCCAAGAGATCCAGCTCCTCCAGTGCCACTGAACCACACCAGCTTCCCCTGAGCGAATTTTCCCGTTCTCATCACAAAATATTATCACAACGAAGAGCTGTTCAGTTGATGCTGCATGTCTCTTGTGGACTGCTGCAAAGTCCAGTTAAACTAAGAAATTGCTAGCTGAAGTAGTGGTCCAGAGGAAGCAATTATGTATCTATTGTCTGATTGCTGCTTTTTTGCAGCAGAGATGATTCCTTGACATTAGGCCTATGGAGTCTGCCCATTAATAGTAGTCTTAAATGGTCAAGAGGTTACAGCAGTAAGGAATGTTAGTAAAAAATGTCTCTGCGGAGTTTAAACAACCAGTATTTTAGGCAGGGCTTGGTGGGTTACTGTCCTTGCACAAACAACTAGAATGTGAGAGTCTGGGCTGGGAAATACTTAAACTGTTTGGAAAAACTTGTTTTGTGCAGCTTGAGAGTGTCCCTGGAGGCTGTGGCCCAATGCCATGACTCCTGGTAAAGGCTGGGCTGCAGTAACAATGAAGCTTTTATGGGGAAGCTGGAGTACAATCAGAAACTTTTTGGTCCCAAGGGATTATGGGGAGGGGAGTTCCTGGGTTCAAGATGTCTGGCACATTATGCACATTTCCACCAGGATTTGGGGGTGTTCTATGGCATGCAAGGTATGCAAATTGCTAAATGTGTTTTCAGTTTTACTGTGTTGTGCTGTCTTTGTTGGTTGATCATTTTTTCTTCAATGTAGCCAGAAGACAAGATGGGTTCATAGCAAGAGAGGAGAAGTGTAGTTGTCTCACACGCAGTATTGGCCAATGAAGAGCTTGTATTTTTGATTTTCCAGCGTGGTCCTAACTGGGTGGCTGCAGGTTATTCACTGATTAAACTTCCTGTAGCTGGCTAAAAGGCATCTTTGATGGATCACTCCTTATGAAAATCATCAGAAGTGTGAGTGTAGAAATGATCTTGTTCTTGTTGTTATTACTTAACCTTAATCATTTGCATGCTGTATATAGCAGATGCTAGCAAGAGGTCTAGCAAGTTACCAAAGTGTCCGCTCAGTCAGTGTTACAGCATCAATTCAGTTTTTCTTCGAAAGCATCACACTGCTGCTAATTAATCTGAGAGCTTTGTTACAGGAGAGAAGGCATTTCCTATTAAACATAGACTTCTATTACTAGTGGTGTTAAGCACTAGAAAAACCAGGGCAGGATGGGCCCTACAAACCAAAGAAGGTAAGGGGCTGTTCCTGGGAGCTGAACCAGCCCTGCCACCATACATCTGTTCCAGCATCTGGTTTGGAAACATTAAATCTGATCCAATGCCCGTTGGAGTCAGTGCAAAAAATCCTGCAGATTTCAGTAGACTGTGGAAGGGACTATCCAGAGGCTGAGGAGCAGCTAACCCAGCAGTGCACAAACAGTTAGCGCTTCATCAGCCTGCAGTGTGGGACGATAGCCATACCCTACGGCCCACATACACCACACACGTGCCACATATGCCAGGGCAGTGCAGGGCTGACCAAACCCTTATTTGCCTGGGCAAGGGAAATGGGCCTCACACAAACAGAGCCCAGGAGTGGAAAGGTTGGAAGTAAATCTTCTTTTTAGATTACAGAAATGTAGTTACCTAGCTGAGGCTGCCCAAAGATTGTAGGATTTGATGGTTTTTATTGCTGCTGTCTTTCATTTGTCTGGACTCTCAAAGAAGCAAACCAGTGACAAGGGGGCTGGTTTGCTGATGGGGTTCCCCTGCCAGTGCCCCCTTGTCCCCCATTTTCTGCATCTTCCCTCTTCGTTTGCTGAGGTTTAACCTCGGCCTGCCTCCAGTTTGGAAACATTGAATGGCCCTTGGTGACAGGAGCACAAACAAAACCCTATAAAGGCAGGATTTGTGATTTACATGGGGTTAATTGCCACAACAAGCATGTTTATTCACTTCTCTAATAAATCCTTAAGACAGGAACAAGTACTAGCTTGACCAGATTCATCCTGTGCATATATTTTTCTTGTAGCCATTTTTGCAAATCTTATGTGGAGGATAGAAAGAGACAAAATATCTCCCATCACTTAGGCAATAACTCATGAGTTGTGTGCCTTGCTGCCTGTGATAGCATCAGCATTTACTTCAGATCTGGTACATAATAGTCTTTATCACAACTTTTGCTGTCTTGTCTTTTTTTTTTTTTTTAAAGGAAATGAGTAGATCATAAATGCATATTAACTACAGCAGTGTGATCTATTGCTCTGACACCTACTTGCCACAGGAGGAATGTGAGGTCTACGTTTGTTTCTGCTAACCTAATAAGACCTGATCATATATTCATGAGGTTAAAAACCTGCAGTGACAGGTGCTGGTGCATGGCCAGGGCCTGCAGTGTAAAGCTGTGTTTCTGTGAGGGTCCTACAAAGTCCAGCATTTGCTTAAATATTGCTGATAACAGCAAGTTAAAGATTCACACCATCAAATAGAATGAATAGCTTGGTTTCAGCCGTTGGATTTATGGAAAGGGTAACTAATGTAAAGAGGTGACCAGTGACTTTGGGAACCTCTGGTTTTAGGCAGTAGATCACTTGAATGACTTTATAGGGACCACTGTTAGTGGGCACTGCCCCCAATTCAATTGCATTCTGATATACACAGGATGCAAAAAGGTTTTCTTCAGCTGTCTATTCAGCTTAGCTTTATTCTAGGTTTTCAGTGGCCACGTGTGTGTAGGGTTGACTGCAGTGTCCCTGAGTTGCGAGAAAAGTATCTGCAGTGGCTCAGTGCTGTACTGGATGGGGCCCCTCTGCTGCTCCTTAGGAATCTGTGTGAGACAGAACATTTCGTACAATGCAGAAGTTTTTGTCACCTTGATTCAAAGGAAGTTGTTTGTGTTATTGCTTAAAGGTAACGTGAGACAAGGCAAGCGCTTTACTTTAGAACACACGTTGTGCCATTGATGTACACAGTACAGTAAATATAACAAAGAGTCCACTGTGGTATTTACACTCACTGCAAATGCATTTGCAAAATAGGATTATTTGCAATCCAATAAAGTCATGCTGCTTTTAAGCAGAAACCCGGTGTGTTCAGTGAAGTGCGCTCCTCAACTTTTCTTACCATTTATCAACCCAACACCTTCCTCCCCATTTTTTTTAATGCTTTCCATTAACAGTTAAGAAAAACCTAGGGAAAACAAACACTCTATTCCTGATTGTTTATTCACCAGTCTCTTAGGAACCATAATTACGTCTCCCAGGAATTGTGTGTTTTATCATACTGTGTATCTTAAAGAGCCACTTTAGGTAAAATAACAAGGAGTGCCTTATGAAGGAAAATTGGATTCATTTTAAGACTTTTTTAACTCTCTAAAGAATGGCTCTTTGTTTACTTCTTTAGTGCATGTGGCAACTTGCCCAAGTAAATACTATGCTGCATAAATACCAGAGATTGGTATTTATGATATTACATAAACATACTCTGAATAATGACTCATTGTTGCAGTGAAGAAGAACACAAGCAATATGCATTGCAGTCAATGCATTATTTCTCATCACGGTATTAAGTGGCACTGAAGCGTTGTAGTACAAAATGATACTGAGATTGGAGAGGAAAAGTTCTATAGTATTGTTTAGCACATGTGAGTTTACTAAACAAAACAGAAAACAGCCAAAACAGGAATGTGATGAGGATAAGAAACACAGCAAGTCAGTTATCAATATGCAGGGGAGAGGAATCAGTGGTTAGTGTATTTTGGGGCGGATTGGCAAAAGGTTTATTGCTCTTTAAACTAAAAACTCATCCAGTATATCTGTACTGCTGTTACTGCTGAGCTCTCAGGGTTCATTATCCTGGCCTGCAGCGATACTTGTTCGCTTATGGCAATAGGATGTTGATATCAGTTTTTCATTCATGGAGCCATGCTTTCAAGTGACTGTTTCTCAGAGTCTTAGTTTATCCAGCTACAGTTTCATTAAACATTTACCTGCATTTCAGCAAAATTCTGTGTGTGCAGGGATTTGTGTGAACAAAAATGTCACTGTGCCACACTTTGCATTGCTGCCAAATGATGGTTCCCAGCTGCATGCAGGTCAGATCTGAGCAGTCAAAATCCCAAAGGGAAGATGTGTATGCCAAATATTTTTTAAAGCCAGTGGGGTATTGACAAATTTTATTTTTCAAATCCATAGTTGTAGTCTGTCTCATCCAAACAGCAAAAATAAAATACGCTCAACTCTTCAAAGGGCCACTGAACCACCCCTCAAAAAAGGATGATGAAAACTGGCACCCATAATAACGCACTAGCCTAAAAGTGTAATTTTTTTTAAAATTCTCCTCTTTTCCTGAAGCAGCCATAGCCCTTCAGGAACAGCAGAGAGATCCCAGACGCAGAGGATGTCCACAAAGCGAATGGTTGATCCTCTTAAAATGCAGAAGTTTGGGGTGCTCTATGCTGGGAGCACCCTACTTCATGACTGCAGATTTGTGCATGGTGACAGAGGGGTGGCTTCTTCCGTTTGCTGTGATTTATTGTCAGCAGAATACATTTCCTTCCTAGCTGTGACAAAAGAGATGAATTAAGGAGTACACCTTCTTTCCTCCTGCTCCCTCACTTGAGAAGGTAGCACTGGATTTTGCCAGCAGGCTCACAGAGTTCAGGGGTTTATGGAAACCTCTGCATTACCACACGGTTAGTAGCTGTTTATTGTGGTTATTGAACTGTACCTTATTCCTCTAATTTTTACTAGTTCCTGGTTTTACTTCTTTAGTCAAAACCCACCGTATTTAAGCAGAGCTGTGTTTTGAAGTTGTCCTGGGTGCCATGTGCTATTCCATCTCATATACAAGGTCTTTCTGGGTAAATGGAAGAATCATTGACTACTTCTTCCTTGTGCTTCATGGTTTTTGTGCAGAATAGTAGGGAACACAGATGACAGGAGACTAGAAGGCTGCTGGTCTGCAAGGAGCAATATTTAGAGAATGCGTCTTGGGCCAGGACCCAAATGAGTGGCAATAGTTTGCTGAGGCTCTGCTAGCAAGCCTGGGAATGACTGTGATGCCCTCTGTGCTCTTCTGGATGACAGAAGATTTATGCCTGGGCCACTTGCAGACAGCTGCCTAAAGAACTGCAGATCCAGGCAGAAAGTTACAGCTTCAAGGTTTGTCCTTATTTCCTATTTTTCCAGGAAAAAAAGGAGCAGTAATGTATATCAGCAAGTTGAGAGAACAAGAACCATGGTCAAATTTCAAATTCAATCACAGTTCTTTTCTTTTAATTTTAATTATTATTATTATTATATCAGTGGCACTGCCCAAAGCCTTCGGTTTTATGGTGTTTGGTGCTCTTCAAACTTGTGCTGGGACATCATGCCAAGATGTCACTCCTTTATTTGGATTTTGAAGCCATGCCTCACTACCACTTTTCTCAAAACACATATTGAAACCTGCCCAGGGAGCTTTAACCTGAATTCTTTCTTCACGTTGTTTGGGGTCTGCTATTCTCTCCTGGGAGCCTGGGAGATGAGATGGCAGGCTAAGGTCAGCACCAAAGCCTGATAACAAGCAAGCTCCATCCGAGCCCCACAGAAGTCAGTGGGAAGGCTTGGGTGGAGAGCTGTGGTTTTGACTCAAGCCCAGAGACACTAGAAAATAATAAAGGGGACAGAAAGAAATAGCTTGGTCAGCTTTGGAGGTTATTCCTCCTGTCTCTTAAAATAAATAAATATATGGGTTTTGTTATGAATTTCTCTGAGAAGTTGTTTGTGCTCCCAGTCAGCCATGTCATAGCAATGTGCCTGTGTGCTGAAGGCAGAGCAATTCTGAGCTTACAGGTTTAAACATCCTTTTCCAGTATAGTTCATTGCAAGGAACTGTGTGTCACTGATCTTCTCTCTCACATGCTGGTCTGCTCTCCATAGAAGCGTTCATACACTTTGCATGAGCATGAGAATCACCCTGACAAAGAATGATAGCGCTGCTTAACTGCTTAAGTTGGTTATTTATTCATTTAAACTGTGATCTAAAGTGGCTGCCAAACTTCTGATTAGTTTGTAACTTGCTGTGTCCTGGCTCATTCTTTTGTTTCACACGAAAGGGTGCAGACACAATTTCACTGACAGTTGCTTTGAAAGCAGCCCTCTGTAGCACCTCCCAAAGAAGAAAACAGGCAAGAGACTGACTGCACTTCAGTACTTTATTTCTGCATGAGTAAACTGCATGCCCATGATTCTCAGTACTCACTGTGCCTGTAGAAATGCACAAGGAAAATACTGTTCGAGGCAAAATGTACATATGTGGGCCTAGTTCACGAGCAGCACTTGCAAATCAGGTTAGGTTTTATGCTTTGCAGAAGTTCAGCTATCTAAACAAGGCAATTATGTTTTGGCTCCTTCTCCTAACTATTGCTGCACCAGTTGAGTACCCCCATGATTGCAGAAGGTAGGGAAGGATGAGGCAAGCCCAGCATATAACATTTATTGACATGGTTTAGAAAGGGATCTTGTAACTTGAAGATGATATCGTGGCCATTCAGCGGTGCTGCTTCCTTCTGCCACTCCCCGTATATGCAAACAAAGCAAATTCTATCTCCTGATTTCAACCATTGTTGTGTGTACAGTGATTGGCATTTTTCAGTTATCTTTTCTATTATATTTCAAAGTTCTTTTCTATTATTTCTGTTGATCAGAAAGGAAAACAATGAATAAATCTGCAAACCAGACAAGGTCAAGTGTTAATTGAAGCTGTCTGACAGGTGGGAAGTAGACAGGCAATTATCAAAGCAAGAGACTCATCTCTTTTCTTGGACAGTTCAGTGTCAGATTTTTTGGAGTCTGAAAAATATAACTGCTGTGCAGAAAAGATATGTCTCCCGTGTATGTCAGCTATCCTGAAGGGTAGGAGTGGTTCAGAGTAAGGATTCTATACTCTACAGATAATGTTTGTTTGTAAAATGTTTTAAGATTCTCAGATGAAAGGGATGTATGGACCACATCCGCAAATATATTATATTAAGACAAGACACTTAGCTATAGATATATGTGGACAGGAAAAAAATGCAAAATTATTTAATTGAACTTTGTACAGCTCTGCACAGTGATAAACCTCTTTAAAATTCAAAATTGCATGTCAGTTCTACAGCTCAGTAAATCACCCGCAAGGCACACTCTGCCAGCACTGTAGTGTCACCAGCGGAGCTAAGAATTATCTCAGACAGAGAGTGGTGGCTGCAAAGGAAGTGCTGGTAAGTCAGATGGCACTGAGACTGGAAAATGTGCATGTATGAAAATGGACCCAAATAAGATCCTTACCCAAACACATGCGAACTACATCCTTCTTGCCTCCTGCCTCAAGAGTTAGAGGGCAGGAGCATCACCATTCCTGCCACTCACTGCCTGAGAGCAAGGATGGGCAAGGATGGCACCAGTCATCATCATTCAGGTTTTGCAGTGGCATCACCCAGTTGTCACTTGCCCTATTCCAGCTGGGACAGGAGCATTGAACCACAAGGACTTTCATGCTCAGCATACCCCTGTTCTAGCTGGCCCACTCCATCCAGCAGCCCAGGGTGCCCCATCCACCTCATCCCCAACAGCTCACTGAGAATGCTTGGCCTTGGCTTTGCATCTCTGTGGTCTTTTGGCTCCTTTTCTTTCACCCAGGTGTCTGCTTGGATGTAAGGATCAAAGTGTCTTTGACTGTAGGGGAAAGAAAAATGCACAAGGGAAGCTTCCTGAGAAAAGGCAGGCTGATGACTACGTTGTCTGTTGTATGGATACATACATATATATATATATATCTTTTCCTGGCATTCCTTCTAACTGCTGGGTTGTGGTAGGATTGTGCTCTTGAATTTCTAAATAGAAATATGCTGAAAAATTGCTTTTTTACCCAGTGCTGTGCAGCCTGTCCTTTCTGATGCAGATGTCTGTGAAATGACTTATAGATGTTTTAGCATAAGACCAGATAAAGATATATTATTGTATTTATTGTATACTTTCCCACTCCACAGAAGCTTCTGTTGCTCTGCACCATTCAGGATTTGCCCCATCTCTATGATGCAGCTCACCTGTCCAACTTCAGTCCATGATAAGAAATTTACTGGAGAGTATTTGAAGAAAAGCTTAGTACCAGTGCAAAAAGTACTCAGTAGCTCTACAAGAGATGTGGTGTCAGAGATGTCTAAGAGCAGTCACAGCTGGGTAATAAACTACAACAATGGCCTGGATTCCCCCATAGCTGATACAGCTGATATTGGTGAAAATACCAGAACTTAGAGCCTTTGGACAGCTGTACTCAGTGGTTAGATGTTACTTCATGCAATGCCACAAGTACCAGTGGACTTAAGGATAACATATTTAGTGTAATTTAGTGGACTTAGGTGTGTACGGAACGTTGTCTTTAAAAACAGTAGTGTGGAAGAGCTTATCTTAGAAAAAAAAATATCTCAGTTTTGTGCAGTTCAGTTCAATTTTGTTTTGTTCAAGTTCTTCTTAGATACCTCCAAGAGAATCACTATTCCTTCTCACTGAAGAAGTCACCTGATTTTTTTCTTATCTGCAAATGCTCTAAACTCAACCTGTGATCTGAAGAAAACAGGCAGTGTACTTTCTTGCATTTCCATCAGTGTACTAATAAAGATTCTGCAATCGGATTTTATCTGACAAGATGATTAATTGCATTGCTGCACAAGTGCAAGTGGAATTCAGGTCCATCTCCCAGCCCTGCATTTGTCTTTCCATGTAGTAAAGGGGGTTTGGTTAGTGTTTTTTAAAAAAGCTTGGCTTTTCTCAAGTGTGCAGCTTTGACTTGAGACTGGGTCTGTTGATCAAGTTCCATTTTTGCCATTACTTTACGCCTATAACCTTAACTATCTTTTTAAAGAAAACTGAGATCAGCCTCATTGATGATATTATATGAGTCAGAGACCTGTCAGAGACTAGAAGTGTGATAGCTGTTTCCCTGCAACCACAGGCATCCAACTAGTATTATTTATGTACCATCAGCAACGGGACATGCTCAGACTTGAAGGACTAGTGCTGACCTTCCCTTGCTAATCATTTATACACTCCTTGTTTTGAGTGCTCCACCTTAAGGTTTCTCATGACTCACTTTCTCTCTGGAGTGAACAAATAAATCCTGAAGGACTCTGTACACTTCCAAGTGTGTAACCTGTTCCCTCATACTCGCCTTGATCTCAGCAACAGAAGCTCTCCGGGTAGTAGCACTACTTACTATGTTGTGACCTGAGAACTGTAGGACTTAGAGAGCTGAGAGGATGGTGGTTTTAGGCTTCTCCTGATTACTGTCAATCCAGCACTCTCACAGGTGCTACAAGGAAGGGATAAAGCTCCTCTGCTCTCTGGAGACAGGAAGTTCAGTCGTCAAACAGGGAACCTCAAATGTTCAGGTAGATACCTTGATCATAGTCAAAGGTTTATTAAAGTAAAATGAAACCTGATCATATGTCATAGGGTTGTATATATGTTATAAGGTATATTATATATATATAAAAAACACATATATAATATCTATAATATAATATACATTCTGTTGTTATATATTTGCAGTTTTACCTTAGAGCTATATTATACATTGCATGGGTATATATGTATGTATAGCCATATATAGGCACGTGTATCCATATATACATGTGCCTATAAACATATATACCTGCATACGTATATACATATTTGTATACATGTATGTATACATATATGCTCATTGTACATGGCTGGGAGCTCTTAAGGTGACCCCCTGAATGGGCACTTGCAGACTGTTTTTTTTAATCTGAAGGCAGCAGTATGTTGAGGAGACCTATTCCTGGGTTGTTCAAACCAAACGACATCATGCTTGGGCACTCAAATGCTGGGGCTGCTGCCGCTAAGTCTTACCCTCTCTCTGTTGAGTGCTCCATCTGCTAAGCGAGGCTGCCATTGCTGACATCCCCACTTTGCACTGCTTTTGGGAGAAATAAGCAGTAAATAGTTGCAAATGCTTTGAACATACAAGGAGTGTACAAGGGTGAATATTATGAGTAGTACAAATGTTGTGGAATACGGCAATAATGGAAAAGCACCAATACTGTCATTAATGAGACATGCAGCAGTTCAAGATAATAAGCTTGAGAAACTTAGTGGAGGCAGAGAGGAGAGGATGTAGGTACAAGACGGTGCAAGGAAATACCATCTTGCCTTTGTCCGTTCCTTGTGTAGCTCTTCCCCAAGAGGTTGCAGGGAAGTGGGGTGGGTGGGAAGGACCTCCCCAGTGAAGGCTTGTGCCAGGCTTTGGAGAGAGCTAGTCTGCCTGGAGCAGGGATTGGCTTGGCTGTGAGGTCAGAGGTGGAGGCTTATGTTCAGCAGAGGCTATGGGGCTGGAGCTCAATTGTAGGGACTTGGGATAGGCCGGCAAGGGTGGGAGACACATCAAAATGTCATCAGAAAGAAGGAGGGAGGCTTGATCTAACACACTGAGAGCATTGCTGCCCTAATGGTCCCTGGTCAAGACACATCTCATGGGATGGAGCTTTGCCACAGCAGTCACAGGGGAGCAATGTTAGAAGTAGGGCACTCTGGGTTGGTCCAGCATGAGGGAGTAACTTGAACTGCAGGGCTATGATGCAGAGAAGGATGTGGTTCTTTTAATTCCTTCCCCTTGTCCCATTGTTTCCTTCCCAGGCACACACAAAAATCTTCTGCCCCTCCCTTCCAGCTCAGCTTTCCTCCTCTCTTTGGCTTTTTGTCCTTTCCTTGTCATAAAGCCAAGCTCACCAGTATATACTCATGCCCAGTGCAGTAGGAGCTTTCCCACATTGAGTTAAATTTGCCTTCTTTTGGCTATTTCTCCCTATCTGGGACCCATATGTTGAGCAAAACAATTGTAAATGGAGTTAGTTCATTACTTCGGCATGGGGTGGCAGGAGGCAGGGCCAGGAATGGGTTCTTCAGAAAAGGTTGTATTTCACAGCTGTGCCCATTAGTTGTGCTGGGGGGACTCATTTTCATGAATTTACAGAGCCTGGTCACACCATAAAGCTGTACATGGAAGCCCAGGTTATGGGTCTGCCAATCAGACAGAAGACGCTAGGAAGGTCTGGGAGTCATGAGCATGCCAGCAGGTCTTCCCTGCCCGGGGCGTAAAGGGTATGACCTGTCCTGCCATGAGCTTGTAGAGCCAAACTCTCCCTGGCTTCAGAGGGCACTTTATGTGCATGTAAGGAACCACAGCAAGGTCAGGGCTGGATTGCTTCACATCACAAAAATACGAATTCATGCGTTCATCCTAGAGCAAAGCTTGTGCAACAAGACAAAATGGAATAACATAAAAGCTGGGAGCCAGAGCGCGCTGCAACGTCACTGGAGAAAATACCCCAACAGCCCCACAAGAAGGAGATGCTGAATCTGCTGTCAGATTAATCAGGTATTTTTCTTCTTACCACAGACATGACCTTAAAGCTTTGCTTTGCATGCTAAAGATGCCACCTTTGACACTGAGAGGTGCAGTGCAGTAGAACTACATCTTTTAATGAAAGTTCCCAGGCAACATGCCAGTACTCTGCAAACAGATAGATTTATGGTCTTTCAGGTACAAACAGGCATGATTTGTGATCCAGAGGAGGATGTGGCTCTTTCCATTCATTCTCCCTTTCCCCTTCTAAACCTTCCATGGCACATGTGAACGTGGCCCAGCAATGTAATCTTCCCAGGGCTGGTAAACATTCTAAATTACTTGAGTAACTTCACCAAAAATTAGCAAAATCCCCACAAGCACAGGCTGTTAATCATTCTGCAAAATACTAGGCTAGCTTCACTGGTATAACTCAAGAAGCCCAGCAATTCTAAAGCTTATCCAAGCCTGTGTTCTTTTGTCACTGACTCCAATTTAAAGCTTTGTAAACATGAACAGTTTGTAAACTGGGAAAAATTCCTCTCTCCAAAGCTGAAATATATTTTCCCATACGGATCTTGCACGAAAATAGGCAGTGTTCACACTGGAAAAGGACCTGATTCTAAGTTCTTGTGCTGTGCTGAAAAAATACATCTCTCCAGACAGGTGCAGACAGCCCTGAACTTGCTTTGCTCACGCTCTGTGATGTTTGGATGCGTGCCGGCTCTACAGCCGTGTTACACAGCGCAGAGCCTGCGCCTTGCCATGTGCTCTCAGTAAGACCAGGCAACTGGAGAACATTTTTCAGAAACCTCCTTGATTCTGACAGTGAAGAGCATGACCGCTCTGTGGTCTTGTGGTACGTGTGACAATAAGACCATGCTCATGTGTGCAAAGCCAGCTGTCATCTGGGTTGCAATATTAAAAAAATTTAAAAAATTAAAGGCACATTATGTCCAGCAACAGCCCCAAGGTGTGCTGGAACAGGTGTGCCAAACACAGTGATTTAGAATGAAGCAGCAATTTATAGCCCTGTTCTTTTGAGTGTTTTCTGTCAGCTAGCTCAGAGAGAAGTATTTGTGGCATTCTTATTGAGCCCATAGTTCATGGCATTATTTCTCAGGGACTGTAAACAGGGGGGTGCTTTTCATATAAGTTTGGCTACTATCTAGGTGGGTTTTTTTTCCCTATAGTAATAATATAAAACCTCTGTGTATTAGGGAGGGAGAGAGGAAGATGCAGAAACTGCTGTATGCACAATAATATCTGTGAACTCTTGTTCTTAGCTGTTTACCTACCCACCTGGTAATACCATGGTTTTGTTTGCTTCCTCCATTCAAAGATCTTAAAAAACCTTGTAGACCAAATTGGTGGGGAGCAGTAATATTATTATAGATCAACTGATAAACTGATAAATAAACAAACATGTTTCAGGGCACAAAGGCCTGTTTCCATTTTAAAGTAATCTTCAACGGAAGCAGCAATTTTCCATGGTAGATAGAGGCTAAGAAGCGCTGTGAGTTCAGGTGGCTGGTGCGCTGCCCTTTGGTTCTCCCAGGCAGCCGGGGCAGCAACCAGTGTCTCACTGCTGCTACAGCGCGGTGGGCTGAAGCACTGAGAGGGGGGCTGGCTTTCTCAAGGCTATGTGCTAGCTTTGGGAGATCGAGAAAGTCCTGATCCAGGACTCCCAGTCTCACTAAGCCCGTAAAATGAAATCTTCTCTTGTGGCTCAGCAGTATTTTTGATTGCTCTCATATAAAGCCCTTTCCCCCCCCGGGATGTTAATGTTGGCATATAGGTGTTTTCTATCAAACTTCTCCAGAAAATTTATGTTGTTCTGAAAAGGGAATTAAGTAAGGAAGATTTACTACAGTTTAAAAAAGGCAGCACTTCATCACACATCCCCAAAGGAATGTTCTGTGATCTAAAGTATCACTGTATTGGCAATTCTTCCTTAGCCAAAGCCCTGCCATGTTTCTTCCTAGGATATTAACATGGATTTAAATCATCAGTTAAAACATCTAGCGAGATAAAATTTGCTTCTAAAACTGGGTTGAGTAGAAGGGACATCAAGTTATTTAGCTTGCATTTTTCATGGTGTTTTTTTGAGCATTGATAATTATGCAGGTTATTGGTTTTGCTTCCCCTCCCATAACAAGGACAAAATTTGGAAGTGTTTCGCACAGGTGTTGGGAGAACAAGAACAGGATGTCTTGTTCCCTGTGTAGGATTCATTCTACATTCCTTGTTATTTCCAGGTAACCTCTCCTTCTGGCTGTTTGTCCTGCTGTCTCCCTGGCTGTGTATTGTTAACCTAAAGATCATTACAGGTAGCTGAAAGGTGGCTCAAACTTTACCATCCTACACATAAATTAACAGAAGTAAATGACATTTTTCCCAGCTCTCTCAACAGGGGTACCACTTGCCATTACCATGGCTATGTCCTTAAATTGCAAACCAAAACATTTCCAGAGCCTGGCATCCTTCTCCAAGGTCTCCAGAGACAGGGATGTGATGGCCTGAGTGGTTGCTTGGTGGTACCAAACTGGTGAAAAGCTGCCAGTTGTTATCTCGCTGTGCAGACGCACCAGAAGTTGTCTGGGAACATGGGTGACTGCCTCCATGAACCCAACAAGAAACGTGAGGTTTGTGCCAGTGCATACCTCCGCAACAGCCCCACGTCAGAGGTCTGCGGCCCCCTGCCCAGCAGAGCACGGGGTGACCTTTGCATATGGGGGACTCTTGCAATCACAGCCAAGATGACGCTTTAGAGTGGCAAGTGTATTTTAGAACTATGGTTTTAATTACGGTTCAAATTATAGGTTATCCCAAATTTATTGCTTGCTAGGGACAGTCCTAAAGGATAGGTAGCGCCTCCTCTGTCACTGCCCTGTCTGAGTACAGAGCATTAACTTGACAGGAGCAAGCCTGGGTCACACACGGCACTGCCACTGTCACAGCGTCCAAAGCTCTCCCAGGCAGTGGAGCAAGGCTCCCCTGCCTGAGCTTGCACTGAAGTTGTGGAGCAGGGTGAGCCCAAATGCCATTTCAAGGGACATGCTTTATTTCTGAGACCTGCTGCGGCAGCAGCTGTTACTTGCAAAGAAAGATTTTTCTGTGACAGATTTCTTTTCTCCTTTCTTTGTAGTTTAGTTAAAGTACTTGTAGATGGAAGTGTTCAGCTGGCTTCTGTATCGAACCCCCCCGCTATCTGCTGCAGGCAGGAGGTGGCCCTGTCAGCGCTGCTGCCCAGTGCAGCCGGGGCCGCCTTGCCCACAGACTGGCACGTCCCCATCCTCAGCCTCGCAGTGGCAGAGCCATCTGGGGTGACCTGTGCCAACCCCAACTCCCTTCAGCTGCTGCCAAAACCCTTGTAGGCCCGGTGTTGTCCTGGTATCATGGCAAGAGACGCCGGGAAGGTGGTCTTGTGGCTCCCAGCGAGCGTCTCCGCTGAGGCAGGCCTCACCTGGCCACCCGCCTTGGCCGCTGGCAGAGGTGACTCACAGGCAGGGAGCCCTGCAAGGGCACTGGCACATGCCTGCACTGAAACACTGCCTACAGCCTCCTGCCTCTGCCCAGCTCGCCCTTCCTGCCGCCTTTCCCTCGGGGTCCTAACTCCCGACTTTGTTGCTCTATAAACATAATAACAATAATTATCCTCTCATTGGACACATAGCCATCTTCTTTGTTTGCAGGCTTAGATAAATATCATTCAAATCATGGAGTCTGATTCATGAGTCAGGCCGGTGGCAGCCCTCCAAAACCTCCTTGCCCATGGAGAGTGTGTTTGTGTGAGAGAGATAGAGAGTTTCACTGTATGAAGAGTAAGAAACTGGAAGCCAAGTGAATTAAATACAAAGCAGATAATTATGTGTAATTCATTTACTGACTAATGATTGCACCTGGTACGGAGGTTTATGAATTCATTTGACTCTGCATGGCTTCTCAAAAACAATCTCCCTGCTACAAGATAAAAACTAGGCTGACATTTCTTAACCGATCGGTGTTTGCATTAGTGTTATTGTGAGATCCTGCCTTTTTGTCTTATTTCTTACTTTATCTCATGACTTTTCACTTTTCCTGGGTTCAGCTGGTGTCTTTTTGACAGTGACAATTTCTCGGTGCTGGTCGAGGCTGGGCATCGCTGCAGAAGGAATTGCACTCTGCTCCTGAAAGCCTGGCAGTGCAATTAGACATGGTGCTTATCTCCCATCTGCTGCAGCCAAACCTTGCCACCGAGCCTGTGCCTTTAGCAGGGGAGTGGCAGGTCACGGCCCCCCTTCCCCTCCGCTGGGATCACCAGCAAACTGGCACTCTTCTCATGGTGTCACCCAGGTGTCACCGCAGCCTGATGCCATCAGCTCCTTCCAGCTGAACACCAGCAGACAGTGCCAACCTTTACCTGCTAATGCCTGTGTTGAGTTCAGGTTAAAGACCTAAAAACCCTTAATGGGGTCAAAAAGCTTGGGCTAAGGCAGCGAAACCCAGCAGCCACATCTCAGTGCAATGTGCAGCCTGTGTGACGCGGCTCACGACTGGCACACTTGTCCCCTGGTGACCTGGGCGAGCAGTGCCCAGGCAGTTTGGGGGTGGAGGTCTGAGCCACGCCAGGCACAGCAACATGCCCAAGGCCTCGCTCAGTGCCTGCAGCAGCAGAGGTGCTGCCCAAGGTGATGCTCTTAGCAGCTGGCAGAAACGCAAGAGCTTTCCCAGCTGTGTTCCCTGTGCAATTGCTGGGCATGAGCTGGGGCCCCTCGCAGCCCGTTAGCATGCTAAAGGCAGCTCACCTTAGTCATCCCCTCCACCCCCCAAATAAAACTATACACTCAGTTAACTGCTCAGGTCCTCTGTGATGGTGGTTCCTCAAATCAACAGCCATTTGGCTGCGTTCCCTGCTGAGGGTGTCCAGACCATCATATAACTGGGATCCATTTTTTTATCCATCAGTTTAAGCACTGGGTGCATGAGGTGAATGTACGGTGCCTGTGCACAGGGGAAAGGGCTACGTCTGCAGGAACTGCATGAATGCACATTTCTGTGAGATGCCCTTTAAGACTGACTTCGGGAAGGGAAAAAAGCAAGAATAGCATGTAAGGGAAAGGGTAAGTTATTTGGCAGTTTGAATAGAGACTATACAATAAATCATGAGATGATCACGCTGAAGGAAGAAAACCCAGTAAACAGATTACACCTACAATACACTTTCTAGCATGGCTTGTCACCGAGTGTTTACCAAAGTGTAAAATGGTGAAGCTGAGCTCATGGCTGCCAATAAAATAGCTGTAGTGCCTGATGCAATTCCCACTGCTGTAAGAACACACTCAGAGATGTCTCTTTGGAGCTGTCACCAGCCTCAGCGCATGGTGACTGGCGAGAGCGACCTGAGCTCACTGCACACCCGGCCGTCCCTCTGCACGGCCCCAAGGCTACGTGGTGCCAGCTTCTCTCGGGGTGCCCGCCTGTGCCTCACAGCCCTCCTGGGCAAGCGGCAGGGCTGCTGCTTCCTCCAGCCGTGGCAGCCAGGTAATAAAAACATCAGCCACCCAAAAAAGTAACTTTATGCTCTGCTATTTTTGATTTAGGCAATTTGTAATTAGAAAAGCCCAAACCAGCTCATCTTGTTCGTATGCGTATTCCCATTGACTAAAAGGCAGTCAGCATGCGCTTTAACTTTGCACCTATGCAATCCTTTTCTGATGAAGATCTGGCAAGCCAGAACAGATTGCAGTCTGTGAGATACTTGCAATGTGATAGTATTTTACCTGTAGGTGGATCCTCATTTTAGATAGTGAGATGCAGAGCCAATGAGCCTGATTCACTGCTGTGTTACTCCAGTTTTTCAGCGGAATAACACCACTGAATCATCAGCAAGGTTGAAATAACAAATGATAAAATGGGAGTATTGTGCCTAAGTTTGCAGTGTGCATATGGAAATGACTAGCTCCTTCTTGTAGAACCATTAACCTATAGAGATTTTTTTCAGTTCAGAATGTATCAAGAATATGGCAGTGTCTAGGCTAAAGTTTTGCATGTCAAAAGAACAATTAAAATCTAATATAACAGCTAGCGTGGGACTCTCAGCATGTCGATGTGGTGATTACTTTTTTTTATTCAGAAGAAAAGGATTTTTGAGAAGAGAGCTTAGATTCTGAAAAGATGCAATTTTTGATGCAGTTCATTTCTATGCACCAGATGGTCACCATGTAAGGCTTAGAAACAGGATAAGTTAAAAAACTGCTCCTGGTTTCTTTTCAATTTATGAAAATACTCACTGAGCAATTGAAAAGACCTAATTGTGATCGTTTTGCAAGTAATGCTCTGGAAAAGCCAACTAAGGGCAGTAAGCAAGCTTGCAATTAGTAGTTCTAATTATAAAGTGCATACATAAAACGATGTAGCATCATAAATAAAGGCCAAATTCAAGTGATGCAATAGAGAGCAGAACATCATATGAAGATGGACAAACAATCCAGCAAGAGAAATATTTCTAAATTATCTACATTTTCCCAAAAATAGCAACAACAACAAAAAGATAAAATAATAGCAGTGCTTCATTTTATGTAACTTTTACCATAACCCTGTCTCAGTGCCACTCGATGCTCGTGCTTCTGTTGTAGAAAGGCATCTTCCTTGCATGGTGTTCAGTCACGGTGCTGGACACAGTAATGAGAGACTGTCACAAGCACAAACTGGTGTGGGCTCCTGTGGCTCAAACAGCAGGCTCGGATTGTCTATGTCATTTGTCTTTATCAGGGGACCACTTCATGACTCACTTCCATTTCCATTGCTGAAAGCAGCGATCAAATGCCACAGCTCTGGTTTTTGGGTTGGTTTTATTGGTTTTTTTTTGAGCTCCAGCCCGTATGCTTTCTAGGTAAACCAGATTTATGTCAAATGCAGGCTAGGGACTTGAACAAGGACTAACTTAAGTACCACACAGGGGACTGTGCTTAATAGTCTGTGGTATATTTAGGTATGCGCACACCCTGAGCTCCACCAAACTGTGACAATGCTTTATGTACTACACGGGAAATGTGAGACCTCAACACTGTGGAGCAGCATCACCGTAGCCTTCCCCTGAACGAAGTGTGTGCACCAGCAGGGCAGGGTTACATGCTGCACTCCTTACAGAACTTCTCAAAAAAAATCCTGGATGAAACTAGAGAAGGTGAAGAGACATAATACCTTAGGGAAATGTTTTTATTTATTCTCCGTGGGTGCATATATGGCAATCACCCATGGAGCGTGATCCAGGATGTTGAAAACCATTTCATTATGTTCTATAAATAAAGGACTGATGTGGTTCAATTGTATCAATTATGCAACTCTTCTAAGTGGTGTAGTCAAGGGTAAATGCAGGCAAAGGGCACTCCCTTTGTACCCACTTCTACTCTGGGCACTTCTAGTATTTACCTGCTACTTATATACCACAGACAGATGAATCTACCCACTTTTATTTACCACTGTACCACTGACTCCTCTTTGGTCAAGAGCTTTTCCTATGCACAGATGACACAACGAAATAGAAAATGGAAGTAAGACACTGCTATGTGTTAGTCTGTTGTGCAAGATATGTGTGGCTGTACAGTAATTTCGAGCAAAGCATCGGTCTTAAACAATGTTTAAACTGACACCATTATTATGCAATATAGTTAATTATGGCTAGAAGGGCAATTGAGGTTAGCTGGTGCTACCTTTGTCCATTTTATAATTATACCAAGAAGAGGATGACTAAGTTGTGCCCAAGCTAATTGTATCCATTTGGTTTTATCCCTCCTCTTCACCATTGTAAGTCACTTGCATTCTGAACTGTAAATGTTTTTGAGGGGCTTGAGTACATTTGTGCTGAATACAATGGAGCTCAGTGCTGACTGGGCACCCTCAGGTAATATTGCAATAGTAGCGCTAACAATAGCAATAATAATTACAGCTAGTCAAACTGATAAGTACAAAACAAATGTCACTTTTTTTTCCCAGCCACTGTTACAGTTACCTGCAAGAGATTTATCCTTACCTGCTGCTGCTCTGTGTTCTAGGATGGTTTTGTGCAGCTAGAAGATGAAGCTTCACAGCGTGACATGATGTCCTCCAGACATGCTGCAAACCCAGCAGGACCCTCCAGAGAGCAGCTGAGGACCAGCGACAGACGGATGCAGCAGCACACACTGTGCCAGCCCTCTTGCCGAATGTGCCGGGGGGGGGTTCAGCATTCAAGGGATGCACAACACAGCTCGGCTGTCTGAGCTGGTGGAGCTGGGCACCCCAAATAGCAGGCGGCCTCCTGCCTTTCAGTCCACCCTGGCTCCCGCAGAGCCAGCTCAGCGCTTTCTGCACCACGCCTGCCAGCAGTCCCCAGCCTGGGCTGGCAGCTGCAGCACAGACGTGGCACTGTGCGAGGGCTACTCCTCTGGACCAGCAGTTTGCTGCTGCCGTGGTGTGGACAACGGGCTACCTGGGCCCCGGAGCCAGCGGCACCCGCAAAGCGCCATCTTTGAGCTAGGCAGCTGCCCTGGACCTGAGCTGGCAGGCCTTCGTGCGCAGGCCAGACAAGCTGCCCAGAGGTGGTGGCACATAAACTCTCTCTTCTGAATGTTACCTGGCAGTGTCAGGATTAAAAACAAACAAACAAACCAACACCACCAACAAAACAAAAATCCAATGACAATGGATTTACCTCAGAAAGGAGTTTGGTAACGCATGGTCTTGTTTGGCTACGACAAAAGGCTATAGTCTTCAGTTGATGGCTGGAAACTGGATTGCACTTATGTAAAATAGAACAGCCTGCAAGGGTTGAATGCCATAATTAACAGGAAGTTTTAGAAATTATTGGCTAATGCCATTGAATAGAAATACTGCCAACTATTGTTGTAAAAACTTGGTTTGTTCCTTTGATGGTAATATAAAATGACTCAACATGGCTTCACTGGGAAGAGATACCTTTGTCTGTTACGTATCATTACCTACATTTTTTTAGAGTGGTTTAATATGACAATACAAATTTTGAAATTTAAATCTATTTCCCAGAACTAACTAGAGGACGAGCTGCCTCCTGAGCAGTCACAGTATTGGTGATACAACCTGGCCTGTTTACAGTAACGTGGCATTACTGACCCAGTCCCGCTCCCACAGCAGCCAAGGCAGCTTTGGCCACTGGTGGTGTTTAAGCAGTAGTAAGTTTAGAGATTTCTGTAATGGGCAAATATGTTCATGTAAGCCTGAGCAGCCCCATCAGGAGCATTTCCCTTGCAGCGTGTATGTTATTGCTCAGAGTATTAACGCACATTTTTGTAACAAACTCTCTGAACCATGCTGGAGAATACAGGTAGCTCTGAGATAACGTACTCTGCTCATGTGATGCAGCTATTATATCACCTAAGAACATTTTCACAATGCTGCAATAATGACCAAAAGGTTATTTCTCAAACCTTGTCACCCAGAAGGTACCAGCTGAAAAGTTTCTGTTTGATTGCTAAAGAGCAGAAAGCAACAAGTGAATATTGGCAAATATTGGATGAGGCATGATGTGGATGTTGCACAGAGCCTAACGCCCACCTCCACTTCAGGGAAAGGAGAAACCAGACCTGCAGACATGCTGATCGCCTCCTGGTTTGAGAGTTCCCACTCACTTGTTTGGAAATGAACTCCAGAACCTCACTGCTTTCTATTTACGGCACCGAGAGCCAGTAATCACAGTGCTTCCAAAGAGTCATTAATTGCACCCCTATTACAGCATTTTATGATGCCTTTTAATGCATAGATTCAAAAGAAAAGGCAGTCTGTGAGGAGACTGACCTTCCTGATACAAGAAGGGGAGGTAAAGTCCCCTCTGTTCAGCTCAAAGCAGCACAAAGGTGAGGCATGGCTCGACAGCAGCCAAACCAGGGTCACCTCACCTCGGCGGCAGCACTGGGCTCCCAAGGGCAAGGCGCAGGCAGTCAGGCAGTGGCAGCCAAAGCTGAGCCAGACGGAGCTCCCAAAGCCTGTGTCACAGCAGCAGCCGTCGGCGAGTTGAAGCACACAGGCCCCGTGTTTCCTTTCAAGGGCGGGGGGCAGTGCCCTTCCATTGTTTCTGAAGGCAGGCACTTCGGAGTACATGGGCATCGACATGCAGAGGTGCTGGTGGTCGACACCTTCCATACATGCCTGAAGGGAGCAAAACGGGGATGCTGACAACACCAGAGGGATCTGGGTGCCCCAGCTCACTGGCTCTCAGTAGCACTGACCCAGACAAGCCCTTGGAGAACCCTGTGAAACCCAGCCCGTCACCTGATGCAGGTTACAGCCCCCCGCTAAGCTGAAAGGCTGGTTAACGGGTACATAACCTGCACCGCGCTCGGAGCAGCTGGTATGCCGTAACGCCTGTCAGCAGAGCACAGCAGCTTCCCCAGTTCCCTTCTGCAGCCCCGCACACTGGCCTGCATATGGTCTCAGTGGGGAGCAGAGTCTCAGAAGAGGAACGCTGGCCCCAAACACACACGGGTCTGGAGGCTGCATAGTCCTGCTGCCGGGGCCAGAAACAAAACTGCTGCCGCAGTAAGTGTCCCAGTGTATGGCGTGGGCTGTTGCTAACCGCGGCAGCAATCTCTCCATTAGCTGACATGTTGCATGCCTGTATCAGATAACACTGATATTACGGTGTTGACAAAGGTGGTGAAGCTGGTATACTAGCAAATAATACTGAGGTAATTGATTTCACCTTCCTGCATTGCTGTCTTTGCTCTATTGCCTCCACTGATCTAGGCATTAAAAGACAATTTATTCCCCTGTCCAGACCTCATGTATCATTGTACCAGGAGAATTCTTGTCCACTGGCTAGAAACAGTGGACGTGAACGCACCTTCTCTTTTGAAATGTTACTCCATCCTCCCACACCTCTCTCTTCTTTGCTAATTCCAGTCAACCACCCCCGGGACCTACACCCACTCTGATCCCGACTCACTGATGAACACACACATTGCTAAACAGATTGCAGCTCCCGTTCCGTAGCTGCGTTTATAGGATCATTTGGGTACTACATCTGATCCATAAATGGGAGCCTACTGGTTGGGAAGGACTCTGGGGTTTAGCGCTCACACCGTGGAACAGGTTACTCATCGCAACACTCAGCACCGCAGCTCTGAGGTGCTCCAGAACAACCTCAGGACCGAGCCAAGTGGAAGCTACAGCCAGTCCTGATGAGCTGTTAGGGAACATCCCCCTGCAGGGATGGGCTCCACGCAACCTGAACGAGATGCTGAACTCCCCTGAGGACCCCTGAGGCCACCCAGAAGGGCTGCCGTGGGCCTTCCTGCAGGCTGTGTTATGGCTGAGCAGCAGTAGAGCCCCTTGCCTTGTTCCTCCTGCCCTTCCTCCCCCTGCACACTGGGGGCTGGGGCCCTACAGGCTTGGCCTCACTTCTCTTAGAAGTTTTCCACTTTGTACCAAGAGCCTTCTGCGAAGATGGAGGATACTGAGCAAACAGAAAGTTCCACGTGGGACACAGGTGCAAAAAAGAGGTTTCAAAAAGTGAAGGGAGAAGTTACCTACCGCTGGTACTATAATGGCTCAACAGTGATGCTATAAATAGAAGGAAGTGTGTTGGACGTTTTATCTCGCTTGTGTGGTACACCATACAGTTAAAGTCTGAATAAACCTCTTTTGTCAATTTTATTACCTTTCAGATATAAAAATAAATAAACTTAAAGAAGGAGTGGAGGCCTGCAAAGCCAGCCTGGTTCAGAAAGACTGACAAGGGAATAATCCTGTCCTAAAGTTGAGTGGATAAAACAATGAGCTTTCGGGAGGGCAAAGCCCCTCCAGAAGGAGCTGTCCTTTACACAGGAGGATTAGAATAAAAACATTAAAAAGGGGACTCTTCCAAAAGGAAAGGAAAAACCAAAAATGCCATAACATTTTTGCTACCAGAACCGCTTTCTAGTTTGACGGGAAGGCTGCATGAGCTGCTGAGAAATAGGAGGTAGCAGGGTAACAGCAATTAGAAGCATTTTAATGATCATTAAAAAAACCCCACAAGTAAATGATACAGTGTATTAAGTAACTTTTACTTGGCTGAATATAAAAGAGACATCGAGAAATCATGCTTTTACTTTGCAATTCTCAGCAGTGAGAACTAGACTTACCACTCCGATGCCAGCATGGGAACTTCCAATTGGCAGCAACGCATAATTACCACTGGGCAGAGGTGAATCAACCACTGTCTGTCACAAAGCCAAGGGGAGACCCTCAGACCATCTGCCAAAGGTGGGCGAGTGGGTGAATAAGTGTTACTTTCTTGCTAGACTCTGAACAGGGCACCACACCTTGTGATAGTATCTCTGTAATAAGCAAACAACTTCAAATGATGTGTCATTGCAGGAGGGTGACCCAGCAAGTCAGGTTTCATTAGGGCACGAGGGACTGCAGTGCGCTGGTACGCACGCTTACCTTGGGACCGGGAAACCTCAGCCTGCCGTGCGGAGGAATCTAAACCCTGAGACTGTCTCCTTCGTGAGACATGGCTCCACAGCAGCGCTGTCACTACACGAACGTCCTAGTTCCTTTTCTGTCCGTCACTGTTACAGGTCTTCTAATGTGCTAGTAAGGAGATTACAAATGTAAGCCCACCCCAGAAATACAATCACATGGGTACAACAGAAGATGACAGCGTTACGCATGTTCTTCCAATCAGCCAGACATGCCCGATGCTGGATGCCCAAGTGTTCCTACACGGTCACTACCTCCCACCGCTGCACCTCCCTCGTGCCTCAGTAGCAAGTACACGGTCCCACTGCAGTCACAAGGGATGTGCCGGCTCTGCCCATCTTTCCAGCCATGAAGGCTGCAGGGAATCCCCCAAGGCCCCCTGTGAGGCGGGCCCAGCGCCTGCACAGCGCTTCCATGTGCAGTGGGTTTGTGTGGAGGGCTGTGTTCGCAGGGGCACAGGGTGGCTTCTGTGGGAAGGTGCCAGCAGCTTCCCCCGTGCCCGATGGAGCCGATGCCAGCCGGCTCCCAGACGGACCCGCTGCTGGCCAAGGCCGAGCCCGGCAGCGACGCTGGCAGCGCCTCTGGGATAACGGGTTTCAAAAGGGGGAAAGTTCCTGCGCAAGAGCAGCTGCAGGGGGAGAGGGGAGGGAGCCCGTGGGAGAGCAACAGCCCTGCAGCCCCCCAGGCCAGGGCAGGAGGGGGCCGGGGGGGGCTCCAGGCGCCGGAGCCCATGGGGAAGCCCCCGGCGAGGCAGGGGATGCCACAGACGCCCCCCTGGCTGGGAGCTGGCACCATGGCTGCAGCCAGGCCCCGGTGGCAGCAGTGAGCCTCCAGCCGTCCAAGGGCACGGCCGCTTAGCAAAGCAGTGTGCACCCTGCTCTGGCTCCGCAGTCAGACTGAGCAGATTTCCAGACATTTTGTTTCTTACTTTCTGTAGCAGAACTCGCCCCAGCATTGTGCTCCACATCCCAGCGAGCCAAAGTTCCATCCAGTGAAACTCAACGGTCTTCTGTGAATTCAAACTACTACAGGCCATTGTGCAAATGTGTATTTTGGCAAGTGCCCGGCCCTTCCAGTTGACTGAACTACTCATGCTTTCTAGAAACAACCATGCCTATCCCTAGCACTCCATGCAGGTGACTTTACCCTTTCTTCTTCCTGATTTCTTCCTTTTACTGAAACTTGCTGAATCCTTGCCAGGGGCCACACTCCACTGTCTCTTGGCCTGGCAGCCTCATTCCTTCTCTTTTCCCGTTTCCTCCCCTTAGGGCTCCTGCCCTCAGGTAACGCAAAGGCCATGGCAACAACGGCACGAAGATCATCCTTGGTGGCAAGGCTGGGAGGAAAAGGATTCCCAACAGAGGAGAAATAGGTGTGTCTTGGTTAGGTTACTTCTGAATTTGACCTGCTCAACCACTCCCTACCAAAAAACTCTCAACCAACACTGCAGGCTCAAGCTGAAGGTCTCACAAACTCAACACGTAATCAACAGGCTTCTGCTGAAAGGGGTTAGCCAAAACATTAGCAAAGATGAAGATGTCTCACATAAGATATCAGTTCATTTTTCCTGGGAGTATCACGGAGCAAGTCCACACAGAAGCCATGTTCAGGTACAAGAAGTTAGCCAGGAACAGTCAGCATGGATCTACTACAGACAAATTGTACGGGCCCAGCGTGCTTGTCATCTGTGCTGGAGTGACAGGCTGGATGGACAAGGTGAAGGTGGGGGAAGCAGCGGATGTCACTGGTTTTAGCATGGCATTTGACATTGTCTCCCATATAGGCCAAACTGGGGTGGTATTGCCTGAACAGACAGACCACAACCCAGCTGAAAAAAGCTCAGAGCTGGGCCACGAAGCTCAAAGGATAATAATGGTCAACAACTAGATGTTTCATTGGCATTAACAGATGGCATGCCTCGAGTGGCAATGCTAGGGCCAGTCTCCACCAGTGACCTGCACGACAGAGCAGAACGGTCCCTCCGCAAGTTTGTGCGTGACACTGAATAGGGGCTGTAGGTTATTATGCTGCAGGACAAGGCAGCCATTCAGGTGGTCTTCAGCAATCTGGAAGATGAGTCTGAAAAAAATCCTCTGAAATTCTGCAAGGACAAACGTAAAGTCTGCACCTGACACAGCACAGGGGTGTGACAGCACAGGCTGGGAAGCGAGCGGCTAGAGAAAGCAGCTTTGCTACAATAAGGCCCTGGGGCCCTGATGGACAAAAGGCCGAAGAGGCGCTGGCAGCACGCCTCTGCGGGGAGGCACCTCATCGCACCCCGAGCGAGAACAGAGCCAGGCTCTCCAGAGGCTCACAGCACAACAGCAATGACCGTGAGTTGCAGCAGCAGAAATTCCACTGGACATCATAAAAGATTTTTTTCAAAATAAGAGTGGCTAAACTGGAGCAGGTGCCCAGAGAGGTTTGTGAAATCCCAATCCTTGGAGATTTCAGAATTTTAATGGACGAAGCCCTGAGCTACCTGAGCTAACGTTGAAGTTAGCCCCGCTTTGAGGAGGTTGGAGTGCAGCCCTCCAAATATGCCTTCCAACTGATATTATTTTGTGGGTGGTTTTGTAGTGGCGTTTGATTTTTTTTTTTTTAAATAGCTGTTGATCAGGGAGACCTCGCTGGTGTTAATGATTCCTCAAAATAATGGAAGCTGTTATCTCTACAGCATCACCTGCCAATTATTTATTTATAACAAGAATGAATTCTGAGTCTGCATCACAAGTCCAGACAGTCAAGAGACTTCAGAGGTTTTATATTTAAGGATAAAAGAACTGAACTTTCTCTCCCAGATCTTCAAATTAAGCAGAAAAAGTCCTGCTGTTAATACACTGGAGTCAAATCTGCAAAAGCCTCCTCAGTTCAGAGCTAGCATAAGAAAGACTATTTCTCAGCTCTGTTTTGGATATATGCAACTCACACATTCTTGTGGTGGCAACGTAACACGTTGAGAGGCCTTCTGATGAAACCATTGCTCTGGCCTGAAATATGAACGTAACGCCTGAGATCCAGCCTCCAAACCCAACCCCTGCCTCAGGATTTACCTGCCACCATGATCTCTTTGGTGCAGATCAAAAACCACAGCCCATGTCTAGCCCTGGACCTACCCCGGCGTAGAGGTACGCAGCAGCCTGTGCACTGGGGTGTGCTGGGGACAGCCTTCCAGGATCAGACACAGCACCGGGGGGGACTCGAGACCAGGACAAATACCGAGTGTGTATGTGCAGTGCAACCCCACAGCGCGCGTGGGCTGCTACAGTGCACGCGGCCAAGTCCCACCCGGCACGCTGTGCTGTGCACTGTTTATGTGCAGCCACTTGTCCAGCAGCCCAGGCTGCCAAAAGTTCAGCAAACTAGCTAGCTGCCATGGAAAAAATCATAATCAGAGCTGGCTGCTGAGTCCCAGCAGAACCACACTGCAAATGTGGGGCAAGGGTCCTCGAGACCATGCCTCCAAACAGCACTGGCTGCAATGCCAGGCATCTCAGCGCCGCAGGAAAAGCAAAGAACACGGCACTCCCTGAGACGCGCCGGGATATTTTTACCTGCCAGTCTCTGCAGAGACGCAGGTCACTCCCACGAGTCACAGGCCCAAGTGCCCCCCACCGCCAAAGCCCCAGATGACCCAGCCCTTCTGCAAGCTTCTTGTTGTCCGAGCAACAACAAATGCTCAGAAAAGGCACCAGATTTCGTCCCCTATCTCAGCATGTTAGGTTCTGTGACACCGACATAAAACCTGGGCCAAGAAGGAAAAAAATAAATAAATAAAAGTAAAAACCCAAATGTATTTGAAAGTATGTTCAGAAACAAACAAGCAAAACCTCTTATCCAAACAAATCATAGTTAGATCTTGGGTGAGACCATGTTTATGAAGGTTTAGCCAAGAAGTTTGCTTGGAGATACTTCTCCAGCCTTAACATAACACTACCAGCCTGGACAAGTGCTACTAGAAAACACCTCATTAAAATGCTGTTGTGGTATTTATTTATAGATAGTAATTTATATCACACCCATCATACACACCAATCTGGCAGCTACAATCGGCAAATTGGACTGCTTCTCCCACAGCGCTCCCTGCCCCAAATCCACTCCCCGATGCCCCCAGCTCCCTTACCAACACAACCTCTTCCCACTTGGTACCTGGCACATATTCAGCGTGACAGCAGTGTCGCTCTGAATGAGCCTGAGCCTCTCTTTGTCTGCATTTATCCAGCGCCGCAGCACTCTCGGAACATGCAGGTGGAGTACCAAGGATACAACAGCCCGTCAAGGGCCAGACAAACATCTTTTGGTGCTTTGTAGCTAGGTGTTCTTGGGTGCAGTCATCAGCCACTGCAGAGCTCATCCCTGGAGCGGACAGGCAGCTGGAGTCTGCATTTGCTGGAGGGTCCGTGGCTTTGGGATACACTAAGGATAATACCAGAGAGGCTCATTTGTAGGTCGCACAACAGCCAGCGTGATAAAACACCTTATGAGAAAGCATAGGGTGCGTCCTCAGTAAAAAAAAAAAAAAAAAAAAAAAAAAAGAAGATGGGGGGGGGGGGGGAGAAAAGAAAAAAAAAGAAAAAAGACTGGCAAAAAAAGAGGTTAGATGAGGTAGCTGGGACTGCCGGGGGCAATCTGAAATCAGTTTACATTAGAGCAGGTTGCTCTTGATTTCGCTACAGCAGTTGTCACGCTTGGTAAGAATAACAAGCTAGTCATATGGCAGCTACCATTGTGCAGCTCAGCACATGCAGCCCAGTAGAAACAAAACCAAGCAAACGCACTGGCTAGGATGGGACTTCTTTTTTTAAAAAGCACATAAAATGGTTATGTAAATAAGTTTCTACTTCAGGAATCTGTGAGAACAAGTTTCCCTGTAAGAGGACTTTGTTACTGGAGTGCCTGGTGTTTTACCCTATATCTGCACTTCAGGCTGAAATGCTGGCATATGCATCCCACTGCAGCTCCCAGGTCCTTCCCACTATCTGGTCCCTTCAATCTCCCAACTTTTTTTAATATTTTCAAGCTCATCAGCTATCTAGAGTTCCACCTTTGTGCATGCCCAGAACTGCCCCAGTCCTGACAGGGCCAAGCAGCTCAGCCCAATTCACACCTAAGTCTGATCAGGATCAAGAAACTGGGCGTTGCTTTGCCTAAATCCCCTGAGGGCTTTGATCGGGGATTATATGTTACCTGGTGACTGTATCATGTAAAATGCGTAAACAGTCCTGGGAGCAGAGTCCAGAATCTCAAACTCCCATGTGAATGCTCGAACCAGTCGGTAGGACAGCCATGCTCCCCACGCACGCTTGCTTTCTGGCACTATGATTCAACAGCGCATTGCTGTAGAGCAGCAGATCCTCAGCAGAGAGCGGACTAGGAGTGTCCAGCTCCCTGCCTTGTGGTCGGGTGTTCTGCTAGAGGGAGATGGGAACAAACAGCCTGAGGAGAACAGTGACCCTGTTTGCCACTTCCTGGCTGCTGGTAATCTGTGTTTCGGATTAGGCATCTTTGCTGGGACAGAAAGGCTGTCTGTACTCACCTTCCAGAGAAGCTGTCGGCTGGGTTGTTGCAGCAGTAGCATTTAAGACTTTAAATTTCCCTATCAGCCTCTCTGGCCACCACGCTGAATGTTTTGGTCCTCATGTGGAAGTGCCAGGCTTGCCTCATGCGCACTGCAGGGATTGCTGGCTCTAAAGTCAAAGCTGGGCACCAGCAATCAAGAAACACAGATCTTAATACCGAAACATCAAAATATTCTTGGGTATAACTTAAAAAATTTGTAATTGCATCTGCAAGTGGCTACACCAGATACTTACTCAGCCTCAGCACCCAGGTCTTGGTGCATAACATGAGGAGTCTCATGAATTAGCACATGCTAAGGGAGAAAGCCTTGGGGAAAATCTGTACTGCTGCTATCGCTACAGAGAAACAGCCTTTCCCTACCCCAGCAGCACACCAACTCCCTCCCTGATAATGCTCTCTCCGTAACACACATCGGTGCATTTGTCTCATCCAGGACCATCTGGGGGAAGCAGCTTTGTTCCTTCTAAAAAAGGGGGAGAACTGTACAATGAAGCTGGTGAAGTTGTGTGTCTGGAGCACAAGCCTTATGAGGAGCAGCTGAGGGAACTGCGGGTGTTTCTTTAGCCTGGAGAAGAGGAGGCTCAGGGGGGACCTTACCGCTCTCTAGCTGTAAGGCTGTAGCAAGGTGGGGGTCAGTCTCTTTTCCCAAGTGACAGGGTGAGAGGAAACAGCCTCAAGTTGCACCAGGGAAAGTTTAGATTGGATATTAGGAAAAAATGTCTTCACCAAAAGGGTTGTCAAGTACTGGAACAGGCTGCCCAAGGAAGTGGTGGAGTCACCATCCCTGGAGGTATTTAAAAGACGTGTGGATGTGGCACCTGGGGACATGGTTTAGTGAACTTGCTAGGTTAATGGTTGGACCATTTATGGACCAAGACCTGTATGATCTTACAGGTCTTTTCCAACTTAAATGATTCTATGATTCTATGAAACAGCAAAATGCTTTCTGTATCTGTTTGCATTGCTCATAAATATTAGAAACCTTTTTCATGAGCATAAGAATTATTTTACAATAAAAATGTGCAAATGATGACATTTCTCAGAGGAAACGTCCAACTGGACAAGCTTCCATCGAGACCAAATTAATGACAGTGTGCAGCTTGCTCTGGTTGTTTTCCGTTTTTACTACACAAATTATATTTGCAGTGGTAGAAAGTGATTCTGTCCTGGACCAAATGCAGAAAAATGCTTTGGAAAATGTCACACTTTGCTCACAAATGCAAAAGTTGTTTCTAAGTTTCACTTACTGCGGCAACTGTTCCACAGTGAATTTCCCCATTTGCTGCAGCACTCATAAAGTTCCTTTGGAAACCACTCAGCACACCCAGTACACACACAGAAGACACCAGGAGAGAGCCACAGGCCAAGTCGCTTCTAATAAACACTCTCAGGCTTCCTTCTGAGATGCCAGGATAAAGAGCAAAGCTTTTCACATTGCCCCCATGCCACTATTCGGAGCCAATACCTCCTTATACCTCAGAATGAAAAAAGAAAATGCTTCTGAACTGTGAGCTTCAGCCAAAAAGAGCCCCACCATGTTTCTATCACTAATGCCACAGCTCATCTTTGGATTGCCATTGCGCTCGCCATTGCAGGCAATATCAGGGACTCTCCAGCTAAAAGCAGGGGCAGCTATCAACCGAGCTGTAGGGCATTACAGCTGCTGCTCTCAAGAGACTTGTCTCCTCCACAGCTCAGCACAAAGCAGAAGCAGAAACACAGCCACTGGTGGGTCCAACCCCAAGACCACCGTTAGCTACAGAGGGCTATGGGTACCGCAGGGCGCACACAAAAGGCCGACACGCGGCGCCATGAAGGTTGGCTGGCATTTTTACTGTGTTGCATGTGTACACGCTGGTCAAACTGTAAGGGCCAAAGGGGACAGCAGACAAGGAGCAGGCTTGGCACTCGACCCCTAACATAGTATAGCCTTTGTGTGGTTACCTTGGGCTACTCCTGAAGCACAGCTAGATACCTGAGTATCTCTAGATGTACGCAAATTGGCAGTTTGTGAGCAAAACCTCTCTTTAGTAGAAGGGCTACGGGCTACACAAACTATACAGAAGGAAGCCAGTGGATAAACAAGAGGGGCTCACCTCTGCCACAAACTGAGGTGCAGCAAAGCGCAGTGATTCGGCAAAAACAAGAACTTCCTCTGAGGCTGATGAATGCCAGGTGCATGAAGCTTCAAGGTACAAGCTGAGGAAGCATGTCACCATGCTATTCCCATCAGTGAAGCTTGCTTGGTCCAGCAACAGCAGTGCAGAGCTCTGATTCACAGCACTGTTTGCAGGGCTTTAGTATGCCACCCCATGCAAACCGGTAATAGCTTGAGGGGGAAAACTAACAGGTGGTCATGGGGGAGAAACTCCGGAGGGGTGTTTTTCCCCCTCTCCTCTGTGATAATAGGCTAATTAGGATTTTCTGAAACCACCTGCATATTTTCCCAGGCATCCTGGCTACCAGTTAGAACAGAATGTATGTCTCCACAGTGGCGTTTGCAGCACTGGGCTTGCTTTTCATTAAACGCCTCTCCTTTGTGTGCAGAAGACTGTACAGTCCAGAAGTTCACTGTCATGATGGCACTGAGGGGTGACACGGCGGTGATGACTAATGTTCAGGGAATACTTAACACTTTCTAGCTAATTCCACTGCTTCAAGAGAGTCACCTGACATCCTATTACCCCAGTTTTCCCACTGCTGTAAGGGGAGAAGTAAATCCTCACTGGTCTTTAGAGGAAGAGTGTACCAGTGTTGTTAAAGACTCCTGCAACTCACTAGGCAATTCAGAAACAATAGATGTTACCCAGCACAAAGCACAATGAGAGGAAATAGCACAACATCCAGGGACAGGAGCAGAAAGCTCCACCACCCTGGGTGTATACTACTGCAGAAAGGCAGGGATGGGCAGCGAACGTGTATCTCATGAGTAACGAACATGTGCATTTTCATGTGGCATCACCATTTCACAAAGGCTGCCAGGTAGTAACACCTACTGCTCTCCCTGCCACAATGTGTGATGTAGGCAATGGCCAGGTCCTCCTTCAGAGCAGCATGGACCCATGGGATGTAGGACTTCATGCTACCATCCTCTTAACCTTGCTTATGCTTCAAGACATCCCCAGCTCAGACAGATTTCCTAAAAGTGAGCGTCAATTCCGCAGTACTCCCTGCTGCCCACACCAGGCGCTCTGGGATGAATATCCCGCACACACCAGATCAGTTCAGGGATCTCTGAACAGCACCGCTGGCCAGCCACCCAGCTGCAGCCCACCATGCAGGTACAGACACACAGGGCAGCACCAGCCATGCCTGCTTCCCCAGGACACCATGTGTCCTCCACTCCCCTCCTCCCTTTCTTGTGTCAATAACACAGAACAGCAAGGTAAACATGAGGGCTCTGGGGCATCCAAGAGACCCCTTTCCTGGCAGCTCGCAGCCACTGGTGCTGCCTCCTGACATGGTGAGCACTCAGTTGCATGAATCCTCTTTCCATGCCACTACCAAGACCCTACAACAGCTCCTATGTGTGTTCTTCCCTGTATACTCTACTGTTTCCTCACATCAGCATCTGCTGCGGTCACTGTCTCCTACCCGGTGCCAGAGGGGCAGCTCTGTAGAAGGCCATTCCTCCCCTTCCCTGCTCGCGTGGCCCTGCCTTGGATAGAGGCAGGCCCCGGTGCCCTCTAGGACTACAGGGCTCAAGAAGACTCTTTGTTAAGGCCCAGGCACTGGAAAGATGCTCTGAGCCCGCAGCCAAACATGACCTGCTCCAGCAAGCAATACCTTTCTCACCAACCTCCTTCCCTCCCCCTGGGTTAACAGGCAGTTGGGACCGCCAGAGCAGGGGTGGTTGGTTTGTTAAAGGATCATTGCCTTTCAAAATTGCATTTCAGGAAGCTAGGAATTCAAGTTTGCAATCTGCATGGTTTCTGTTTCCAAAGGTGACTCTGTGTGTGTGTGTGTGTGTCTCTGCTACCCCCCAACAAACCGGCACTGGGTGCACACCAACAGTGCCATGTGTCTGCGCTTTGGCTATGCCTGCTCTAGCACTGTGCACATCACATTCCCTGTTTTGAGGGCTAGATGTGTGCCTCGGGCCAGTACAGTTGAAGGACATGAATACCAAGGGTTACAAATGAGAAGCTGTGGTGAGCTGGCAGCTGGCACAACTATTGATTTTTTGATAAGTACTTTAAGTGGCTTATTAATGGCAAAATTTTTTCTAGTGAATCCTACCTGCAGCCAGTAGATGAACCACAAAGGACAGACTCCAGCCCTTTTCCAGAATACTGCTCGGTGGCTAAAGACAAGTGCTGCTTAGAAAATGACTTTTTTTTTCTTTTTCTTTTTCTTTTTTTATTTTTTTTTGCAAAAGACAGTGATAGGGCAGGGGTTGCAATGCATAAAGTGCACATATGCTCAGTCACTTGGAAGAAGGATGTTCTCTAGCACCCACGTTTGAATTTTAACTGTTGAATCTGAGCCAGATTCGGAGATGACGTAGGTGGTTTTGTAAGTTACATCAGTAACTTGGTGGGGTGGCTGTAAGCAAGCCGGCTACACCACAGCTCTTGACTGGCACAATTCCACACGGAAGACACACAGGTCTGAGCCTAAAGGAGAATTTCCCAGGAGATAAATAATGCCCTATCTGATATTTCAGCGTTGGTTGCCTACAGTGTCCCGAGACAAACACTGGCAAAAATATGGAAAGGAGATTTTTTTGTTGTTGTTGCTGTTGTTCCCTGGTTACAAATCCTCTGCATAGATTTGGAGATGTTGAAAATCTATGAGAATGTGTACTATTTTTGAATTGGTATTTTAGTCCAGAACTGGATTGAAAATAATGGTGATGGAAGCAAAACTAAGCCAGGCTGATTTGTTACAGTAAAGCTGTGTTGCACTTTAGATTACTTATTAACAAACAGCAAATGGGCCTCTGCCTTGACCTTTTTTCATTTGAGCAAATACACTCTTCCTGCCCCTTGTAAACAGCAGTTACTGGTAACTGAGTCACGTACCCCCTCACATCACTGGAGTTATTTTTTTTCATCTGTGGCAAGGATTTTAGTCAAATTGAATTTTGCCAGGCTCACTAAGGTTATTAGCAGTATTATTAGTCTTAATAATACCAACAGTAATAATACTACTCTGGATCACCATAAACCTGAAAACACCTAAGTACTTCACAAATATTAATTAACAAAACTCAATTGGAGGTCTGAGAAATCAGCAAAAAATTGTCAGCCTCACTTTAGAGCTGAAGAGCTGAAAACAGAGCCACAGCAACCAGAAGTGGCTGTTTGCTTGATGAGTTTCAATTAATGGCTGTTCTTTGTGTCACAAAGCGCCAGGTGACCAGTGCCTCTGGCAACACTGCCAGGTTAAAAGCAGCAGCCCACAGCACACATCTGGAGCAGCAGAAGTCAGTGGTAGGTTTGCGAACTGGAGTCAAAGGGATAGGCTCCTCCACTGAAAGCCGGGCCTTCAGTACCTGCGCTGCTTTGAACGGGACTGTCAGGCATGCCCCGAGTCTCTTGTGCCTTGGGATCCATGACCAACGGTTCCCTGGGCACTTTGGAAAATCCCACTCCTGCTGATCTTCAATGAAGCTGAAGACCAAGAACACACCTAGAACCTGCGCGTGTCCCAACAAACTATGGATACCCACTCCTTTGTCAGCCTTTATATTAAACCTTTTTTGAGTGTAAGAGGCAAACTCTGACAACCACAAGGAACCCCTCTGCAATAGCTGATGACTACTTTTCCTACCTAATTATTTCCCTGACTTCTCTCTACTGGTATTAAACCCCCAGTGGTGGCCAAATCGTGACAATGGCACCAAGGAGTATGCAGTATTCATCTTGGTTGTAAGTTAATTTATCCTGCAGATACCACCCAAATCCATTCTGAATTGCACATCGGGCACTCAGTAAACAAGGCGAAAGTTTCATCTAGATTCTTAGCCAGTGATGTCTAAGAGTCTCTGCAGCAAGGGGTAATTACTTGTGTTAATTGCAGACTCCTCTAAGGTACATCATGCCACAGTGTGCAGAAGGATTGGACATACATATTGGAGGAGTGACTTTTTTGTTTCTTTGATTTGTTTAGAAAACTTACCATTTGTAGGCATAGAAAGGACACAGGCAAAGTCAATCTGGATGTGTTGTTTACAGTCAGGAGGATGCAGTGCCAAGAGCAACAGCCTCACAATGGAGAGATCCAGGTGCAGTTTCTCACTCTGACACACACTGCTCACGTGATCTTGAGCATGTCACGTAACCTGTCTGTCCCCAGCTGTAAAATTAGGATAATAGTAGATAGTTCATGTTAAAGTCTGAAAGATATCAAAAGAGTAAGAAAAAAGCAGTCTGTCTACACTGAGTCTTCATCCATCACTGTCTTCAAGAGCTACAGAAAGCACCGTGACCAGACTGACTCCATTTCCCTGTCTATGATACAATCACTGGTCTTTGCCTGGTGGGCAACTTTCCACTCTGTGACGGTGCTCACTCCCGATGCTCTATGTCTTGTGAAGACATGCTCTGAGAAACTTTTCTCTTCTCTGGAAAGGTGGAAGGCAACCAGATGCTCTAACTCCACAGCCATATTCATCCAATTTACTCCACTTAACTCCCTCAACTTCTTTACAGAGTTAGGTGAAATGTTCTCCAGCTTCGCAATGAATTTGAAGCACCTCATTTGCTGACAATAAATCCCAGTGTCTCATGTGTTCCTTGAACAACTCCTGTGATACCCCCTATAATTGCTCCTTATAAAAAAGACACAAGCCCCACAGCTGACATTTTGTGTGATGTGTTGCTTCTGCAGGCACGGCAGAATTCATTTCCCTCTACCTCCCTTTGCCTCGGTAACCCCAGCACCAGCTATTCCTCTGCAGAAACACACTAGTGTCACAGTTTTCAGTCATGTGATGCCCCTAGTAACTTTAATGGGAGTCCCATAGCTGCCATCCCACACAGTGTTTTGAAGATCTGGGCTCTGTGTTTCATCCCAGATAGACAGTCTATAAAAGTCTCACAAACAATCCAGGCACAGTCTCTGGCTTGGCCAGCTCTCCCCACAGACATGTCATCCTACAGCAGAAGCAGCCCCCAGGCTTACATTCAGGCAGGAAGGGAAGTGATGCCACATCTTTTTGGGAGCCCTCCTAGCCAGCAGATCCTAGAATGCACAACACAAGCGAAACAAGGCAGGGGTCCTCCGCACAGCACTCTGGTGTTGCACTCTGCAGGCATAACGTTTGGCAAACATCAAAGAGGGCAGGAAGAATCCCCCCATGCCAGCTCGGCAGGAGTTCTGGGGGTTTCTGCAGGCTAAGGCACACTCTATCCAGGAACACACCCTGGGCCTGCAGACATTCACAAAGCCATGGAATTATACAGTGACTTCTGAAGAGCTCTTTTAACTGTGATAGAAAAAAAATAAAATAAAATAAAAAAATCAAGGGAAGGATGCTTGAGTCTGCTGAGAGCCTGAGAGGATACCTTTGCACTGGAGAACTGGGGACAGCTGTATGTAACCTCCGCTTGCTACGGGCACGGCCACTCCGGATTTGTGCAGACACCCCTTTCTCCTAGCTCCACCTCACCCAATGCTCTACAGATATTGCTGTCTCTGCTGCTGGTCCCATTTCCCTCACACAGCAGGGAAGGACAATCCTACAAGCAGGGAACCAGACCACAGGGCAGGACTACAGTAAGGAAATCAGCACCCTGATGGGTTGCTGATGTCCCAGACTCATATGCACACGGATCCAATGCACGTATCAAAGAGCAGGATCATGTCAGCACAGCTTGCTGCATCCCTCTTCCTCACCTCCACGCACCCACCAGCTGCCGAGAGCAGCTGCCTGGTGGGGCAGGCCTGCTCCATGTAACCCAGATGTACATGAGCTGTTCTGCACCTGCAGCAGCGCAATGGTGCAACAGCTCGTGCCCTCACCTAACCCTTCCTTCCTTACCTTTATCTCAGACACCAGGCTTGTCGGCAGCTGTCTCCTTTACTGAAGAGCACACCTGGGTGTGCTGTCAGGTGAACAGGGACATAGGGAACAGTGTCTCACCATCACACTGTTCTCTGGCTCTTGCACAGCTGCAGCAGAGGGTGTCAGATGACCATTCTTGGGACTAGCTCAGTGCCCAGCACCTCAGCCCTCTCCTTCTCTGTGGCTCCTCCATGGAGGCCCCCCTCAGCAGCACAAAGGGAACAGGAAGGATCTGGAAAGCTCTGTGGCTCTGTGCTGTTTTCATGCCTGTTTACACACATTGCTCTCTGAATGGGCAGAGGTCTGTGAAACTGCTGATTCATGAACATCTCTGCCATCTGTGGCCTCTTCAAATGAGAGTTCACCCTGACCCAAGGATGATTTACTTTTCTTGGCTGCTCATCTCAAACTGATGCTGTCTCCAGTCCCTCAGACTTTGAAGGATTCGGGTAAAAATAAATATTATTGAATCTCTTGTGAAGCTGTTAACTCCGAGCGGTGAAGCATTCAAGTCTCTGACAGAGAAGGGGAAGATGTCAAGAGTTAGTGCCAGGGGATGACTTCTAACCAATCTCATACCCAGCCATCCTCCTCAAACTACTCCTATCAGTATATGTGCAAAGTCACATTTTAGAGAGCGCTGAAGAATAAGTGAGAGCCTCTGATACTCAAGGGCTCTGGGCTGGGTCTGACCGTGGACTGGAAACAGTGCCAAAAACCGCACACATCCATCCCAGACAGGCTACAGCCACCTCCTGTCCCATCACCAGAAAAGCTTCGTTTCCTTCTTCCTCATCTCAGCCATGACCAGCACCTGGGTTTTGCAGATGATTTCAGCTTCAGCCCTGCTGCCTTTCCCTCCTATCTTTTCTCACTGTGCTCTAACAATCTATTATTGCCGATCTACTTTCCCACGAACGGTCACAGTCTCACCAAGCAGGGCAAAGCTGTGGTCAGTTAAGATCTCCTGCCAGGGCATGTTATATGACACTATTGTGGCCAAGCAGTTGCCCCCTTCCTCCCCCCCAGCTACGTCTTCCTACTTGTGAAACCATCCCCTCAGAACTAGAAGAACCCGCTCCGGGGTAAGGTGCCTGAATAGGGCTAGCAGGAATTGGCCCTGAAACTTTGTTATGAGAGCTGACACCAGAGGTGCTGCTCAGCTGCACCTCCCACTAACGTCACCAGCATGGAAGGTGCTTTGCATGCCTCAGTATTAGCCCCAGCGTTATCACAGGACAAATCACAACCATCATAATAAAATTTTGCAATAACCTCAATTTAATTAATAGTAAGGAGAAAAAAAAAGTCTTGCCAGGTCAGATGGCAAACTCTTTGTTTCTCACGTGATGACTGTCAAATTACCATCTCCACAAAAGCACGTCACAGAGCACATTTAATAAACCTTGGAAATGTTTATCAAAGCAGCAGTAAAGATCCGTCAGGATCTGTCCACATGAAGAAGCCAGATGCAGAGCTGGGTTTTAACGAGTTACTGCCAATAAAGGACTTGAGTGCATATAACTAGACTTTAACTGAACTCGGGTACTGAATTCCAGAGTCACAGACATCACTCTCAGCCACCTGCACTCTGTGGTCTCTCCTTGGTTCACATTCAAGTTTTCTGCTTCCACACCTGACCAGAATAGCATCTCCTTGGAGATGCACTTTATCCTCCACAGGCATCCAGAGACGAGGCACCCCTTCTCTGGATGCCTTAAGGCATGGGGTCTTGCAAACCAGCTCTGAGAACACCAAATGCAGCCTGAGGCTCTTCACACCATGAATTACTGATCACTTCACTCTAAAACAGAAGCTGCTCACTGACAGTGGGCCGGGGAGAGCAAACATCCCATTAGTGGAAAGCACGGTTTCACTCTGAAGAGCTTTACCCGGAATAGCTGATCAGCCAGCAGTTAGACAGTCTCATGGGAAGTGAGAGACAAGCACTCTCAGATTGAGGAACGCCTTGAACCCAGGTCTCCCACTTCCTCAGTGAATGCTCTAAAATAAAAGACAGTGACTTAGAAGACAGACACCAGCCAGAAGGAAGGAGCACTACTCTCTTACTTCCAAGGTGTTGCTGGCACCGTCCTTGGGGAGGAGTATGCCATCAGAATCCTTACAGGACTGAAGCAAGAACTCCTGAGTGAGGTTTCTGTGCTCTGATGGGATGGCAGGGATGTAAGGGTGGAAGAAGATTTCTGCAACGCCTGTACTTTCAGACTGTCCTCTAGACATCAAACATGCCCTCTGGTTGGGAGAGAGATGTCTCACATGTCTGCGTTAGGTCTGGACATAGCCCTGTTGCGAGCAGGGAGACTGAGGGGGAAGGAAGGGCTGTGCCATTGTGCAGCACTTCTGCTGCAGTCCCTGGCAGCACACGCTCACCTGGGCTACAGCCTCCTCAGTCCATCCCAGCAGCCTGGCCTGCTGACTCCTCCCTGTCCACACTGCTTTTGGCTCCAGGTCTGGCCCATGAGGCTCTCTTGAGAGACAGCAGCACCCCCTGTTCCGGTAGCTGTGCCCTGTACCGAGCCTCGCACAGCCCGGCCCACAGGCAGCGCTTCTCTTACGGCTTAAGAGGACCGGGGTGCCTGGGCAGCACTATTAGCACAAGGGTCTTTCATTTCATCCGCACTCTTTGGATGAAAGTATGTAGTTCACTGAAGCTTTATAGGTCTTTTGGCTAGTGAATGGGCATGTTCTATGGGAATTTGCTTTGGCTTTTCTATGTTTTTGTCTTCTGGTAGGACAGGACACTTTGAAAATCGCTTTCCCCGCCTTTGCAGGAAATAGGAGAGAAAAAAACAACTCTACACTTTCATACTGCAGTAAAACACTCTTTAAAGTGTACTAAGTTAATTCTGCCTCATCTGGGTGAAAATGCATTGTGCTGTCATGGCCTTATGTGTTATCTTGCAATAATAATAATAATAATAATAATAATAAAAACCTTCTATATAAAATAAACTAATAAAAGTGCATCAGTTTCAAGTGTTGGCTGATAACTCCACATACAGCATTGTTAGGCCTGCGATGAAAAAAGGCAACAACACAATTTTTTGCAAGCTGTTTCTCTTGGCAGATGGCATTTCCATTTTCAGTATAACTCAAAAGGCTGAAGTGACTGACACTACTCTTAACTCTAGTTAAACCCTACCATAGCTGCTGCAGCCACTGCAGAGTTCTGCTTTCATGTTGCTGCTAGCACAGGGAGTTTCAGAAGAATTTTGGATTGGCTTGGATACAAGTCTAGCAGGGTGCTACAAATAGAAATAGCAGAAGAAGGTAGTGAAGTAAAAATATGCAGTGTTAGATCACGGATAGAGAAGTAGCACAGACAGGAAGTCAATGAAAAAGATGGGCACGCTGTTGCTCTCTGCCACTTGCTATGATTTTGAATGCGCTCCCTTTCCAAATCCCCAACACAATTCACACTTTCATTAGCCTTGCCTCCCTCCTTCATACTGACATTGGTAGTAGCCATTCCGGATAAAAAGGCAGCCACACTAGGAAGGAGAATGGCTGCTTTTAAACCTGCCCTTCAAAGCCGCCCTGTGCATTGCATAATAGTTCACATGGTCACCACACTATGAAGTTTCATCTCAAACAGGTAGAGTGGGGCTGAACAAAGAAGCCTGCACTTGAACCTTTCTGACCTTTGGGGATACATGTTTGTAGTCTGGGCTCAATCCATTCATATGGTGGCCCACATCTGAAAATCTGGGTGCCTGCAGCCAGGCTTTGTTGATCCATTTAATGGCCTGGCTTGTTTTCCAAGGTGCAGACCATGTCCAGTTCCTACCAACTCCTGTGGGGTTCATCAGTCACATTAAGGAATCTGAATATGGATTTAGGAGCCTAACTTTTGGCACTTGGGGTGGAAAACTTTAGCCCGTAAGACTGCACAATCCTATTACCATGACAGCTCGGGAATGTGAGAACTCAGCAGTTTAGAATAAGGCGCCACATTAAAAATAGATTAAACTGAAAACAGCCCTTACGGCCTACGGCGCCTAGGACAAGTGTCTGCCAGCTGAAATGCCTTGTAGGTAACTGTTTGCTAGTGAATCAGGTGCTGGCTGAAGGTGCCCACAGTTGCCTCAAGTCACAGACAGATTTTTTTTCCAGAGACGCTGTATTATTTTTTTTTTAGCACCATATGAAACTCGACAGCTCCAACCCTAAGGGGATCCATGCAAACCTCCTGCTTGCTCTGGTTCCCATGGCACTCACATCCACTGAGTTTCACTTTGAAATTCAGCCTCACAAATCTCCAAACTCAGCCTAGAGTGATAAACTGTGCCAAGCTTGGGCTCGAGCTATGGAGCAGGACTGTTCCCCTTTCTTTTAACACTACTGTATGAAACAAGGGAGGAACCAAGTTCTGTGACACAGGAAAAATATGATCAGCATCCAGCGCAATGTGTTGGGAGGACTTATTTCCTGGTCCGTTTGCAGCCTGAGGGTGAAACAAAGGGTGAGCTTGTTTCCCGGGTTGGTGTCTTCCTGCTAGCCAGGGACAAAAGTCACTTGTCCTTTTGGTTCTCTCAAATCTGTCCAGCAATGATCACAAAGATTTGCTGACCTGCCGGTGGACACTTCTGACAGCTGATGGGGTTGCATTTCAGTGGCTCTGTGCTTTCTTCTCCAACAGCTCCCAGAGGACACTGATGCTTTTATGCTTAATATATGCTGTCATTTTGTATTATATCTTTTCTTTGGAAGTAACTTTATAAATGACCAAAACAAAACACAATCTCAAACCCCAAAATCCAAACAACAAAAAAAGCTGAGGAGTGCTGCGGACATCACAAATGAATTACTGCTCCTTCAGCTGACAGAGTCAAAAGAAGCCATAGCCCTGCCTGCTTTACAAAAGTCATCTGCCATAGAGTGGTGGTTACTGGTCACTAACATTACTTCCCTGGATTTCTGCTTTTTTTTTCTTCTCCAGTCCCATGATGTGGTGAGGCCCTTGACAGAGGCTTTTGCTGCTGTATCAGCATTTGTGGCATTGAAAGAAAAGTGGCAATAGAGCAAACCTTTGGATTCCACAGCCGGGTTGCTTAAAGACATAAATGACCAAGCACAACCCCAGTGCCTAACTGTCCTCCTCGATCCGTCCTCCCATTCCTGATTCATGCAGCAGTCACAGAGTGACAGCAAGGGTTACAGTCTTGCATAAAGGACTGACAAATGACTTGCTCAAAGCAGACTGGAGGTATTCACATGTAATGGCTCAATGTGCAGGAATAATATTACAAGCACACTCCATCCAATTTAATCTTCAGCTGAGTATAGTAACTCACTGAATATTGCAATACACTTGACAGATTAAGAAACCTTTTTATTTTATTAGGTTTAATTCCCTGCATATCTCTCTTTATTTTCCCTGCAGGATTGTTTGGGAATGCCTTACAGAAACAGGATCAAGGAAAGAATAGTATATACCAGGTATGAGAACAACTGACTCTGCCCCATGATAAATACAATGCCGAAACATCACAGGGATTTCAGAGTAATTCCATTTCTGTTGATACAAGTTGTCTGAAAACATCATTGACTAGGTTCTGGTGGAACAAATGAAACCAGGTAAATGATAGATGGAGATCTATTTCCCCCGAGCCCTGGCTTTTTCAAAGACAACCCCTACTCCCTACACTCTACCCACAATCTATACATTTTAAAATCCAGAAGGCACCGTTTTTCATACGTAATTTTAAAAATTTACACTAGGCTTTATAATCCTAAAATACCTCTGTGGCACAAAGCCACATATGCAATACGTGGGTGGAAAAGCTGTCAGCATAGTGGAAAAAATATTCTGCTGAAACTCAAAACTCTGCAGAAATAGCTGAGTCACTCTTTCGCAGTTAAGGTAGTCTGGGCTTGTTACCCTCTTCTATGCCTCTGGATGGTGTCTGGCACACACACCCATCCTTGACTGCCAGTGACTCCAGTACATCTCTAAACGAGAACTGCCTTGGAAGTATCAGACTGACTTCCCTCACACAAGTGTATCTTGTCATCCACATACACGAACTGAATGAATGCTGCCCATCCATCCTGGAGGCTCAACGCCCTTGGGTAAGTATGTACAGCAATGCAGGTAGATTTGCAGTGGCCAATTCATGTACATCAGCTCTGTTCTGGTATGCAAGACGATACTCAGCAGTATGCCCAATGTACGATTTGATTGCAGTTCTCAAGTCAAACAATGTTTCCCTGACCTCCTAAGAACTAATGCTTTTTTAGCTCCCCCCCCTCCCCGCCCCCTTTTAAGTCTCCTGATTCTTCAGTCGGCATTATTGTTTTGGCTGGGAAGAGGGAGCTGCCTAAGAGCCATTTATTAGCACATAAAATTAGTGAAATTGCAAAGGTCCCAAAGTCATAACTGCCAACAGATTATAGACTCTACTAAAGCAGTCACATATGAAATCTATAAAGCTCATTTTAAAAGGAACTCTAGTACAGCCTATACATTTTGATCCCCAGAAAACATAATTTGGCTTGAAAATCTTTTGATCCTTTGACCTGCATTTTAATCAGAATGCAAAATTTCCCTGAAAACTTGGAAGTACGCATATGTAAACAACAATTTAATTTCTATGTGCGAGATTTAACCATGTGCCAGATGTTCAGCATTTAAGAAAAAATTTTGTATGAACTGCAGCAACAATAGATACCAAGTAGCTGTACCATACACACACAGCCACGCAAATGCTGTCACTGGGATTCACAGTTGCTTATGGGGCACGTTTGCCACTGTCAAATGGAAATATCAGACAGTAACTTTTGCATTTTAAGCCCTACGACGACCAGCACACTCTGACAAATCTTCCATAAAAGCTTATTTCCCAGTTTTGTGTTACACGCTAATATGATAGCCACTAGCCAATTTAACTTGCATTCTTGTGTTTCCTCCTCCAGTGGGAGGATATATTTCATATTGTACATTATCAACGGGTGTCCAGGTTATACACACACCCCAAACTTGAATTGTTCCTTTACCCTGCTCTCCCATCACACTGGAGTTACGGGTGGGGCACTTGTGATGGACGAAACGCAGGGAAGGATTCCCCTACGCTTGAAAATTTTCTGAAACTTTCCTCATTGTTCTCATATTTCACAAAACCCAGCAGTCCTCCAGCAAGAGCACTTTGCTTTTCATGGGAAATGACTCTGACTGGGGAAAAAAATATGCTTTTCTAAATAAACAGATTATGTTATATAGCATGAAAGCTAAAAAAAAATAAAGTAGCCACAGCACACCTACACCCTGCCTGCATGGCCAAGCATACACACATGCCCAAGCTGTGGCTGGATACCATTTCAAGCGCTAGGCCCTCCAAGAGCAGATGTCAGACAGCTTGTTCTCTCTCAGGCCCTCTCCTTTTCCTGGATTCCTCTCCTTGAACATTTGCTCTCAGTTCAGTTAAACTCAATGCAAATTTTGCCACTGGCAGAATAAAACTTCAAAATATCTTCACTTCTACATCCTAACTGCAGCCTTTGTTCTTCTCTCTTTAACTTTCCCTCAGTATCGCATTTTCTTCCAAATATGTCCCTGCTTGCCTCCGATGACCTTGTTTATGCTCCTGCTCACTGGTGGATGCCCGTAGCTGGCCTGCAATCACCTGTGCTACAGCACCATGCTGACAAAGGTAAACCTGTTCTTGTTCAGATATGTTTTACACGCATGGCAGCCCTGGAGACGGCATTGCTAGACTCATATTAGAGGGCTGCTGTGCTCATTGGCTCCGGCCTGTTCCCTCAGTTAGTCCAGAGCACACTGGCCACGGCAGCACAAACAAGCAGAGCTAGGACACTAGCTGAGCTTCTATCACCATCAGCAGCATGGTTTGCAAAGGGATGAGCAGCTGCATCAATATGTAAACTTTCTATCAGCAGCTTATTCAAGAAAGGAAAAGTAGAGACCGCTTGGTGTCCTTCCAGGAAGCTCCCTCCGAGTCAACCAGTAATGCCCAGTGAAACCAATAAAAAGACACCTGTAATTCATACTGGGCACGGAGCAGGCATCTTGCACAGAAGTTTGCTCAGTTACAAGCATGAAATACAAATTCAAAAATATAGACAGTTCAGCTGAGCCCTGAATTTTTCTCCTATTGGCTACTGAAAGGAAAAGAGACAATTTCACGTGATTAAATGAATACATGAAAACTCTCTCAGCGGGTTGCTCATGCACTCTTGCAGGGATAATCCAGGTCACTGACCTAACACTGAGAAATATATCCAGCTACTGAACAAAAGTCATGACCAACACCAGTCACGTCAAGAAACATCTGTCAGTGTTTAAAATTCTAAGGAACTCATCCATACACAAATCAGCTAATAAAAGTTACAGTTACATTACTGACAGCTAAAAAAATCAGATTTCCCGCACCACTTGGTAACCAAAGTACAAAATAAATTATGTGGGCTAAATTTAAAATGTGAATGACATTCTTCACATATTATATGATGACCCATTATATTGTTATGGGTCTCATGAAATATCCACTTGGAATTTGCCTTAGCAAAGGATGCCTTTAAATTAGTTTTATCAACTCAGAATTCTTGATGTGATATTTGCGGATGTTATTGCTCACAATGCAAACAAAGCAGTATACCTAGAGCTTTATTTATTTACATTACCTACATGTTCACTTAAAATCAGAACTTGATGCTTTCATGTGGTAATCATATACTGACTTTTTCAAATAAATGTTGCCAATAAGAGCTATTATATACACTCCTCACTTAGCAAGCTAAGTAATACAGTACTATTCTTAAAACTGCAGTCTAGGGAATTAAATCCTACTTTTGCAGTCAATAGCAACCCCCCTCGCCTCCAGAAACAATTGGAATAAGCCAATTCTGTAACCAATAATAAGATAGGTCAAGAAATTTTTGGTATGAAAACTCTGGCAATCCCATTCTTTTGATATTTAACATGAGTTCCAGTAAACACAGGAGGGTTGCTGACTGGAATGAAGCAAGCAGCACTGGCACATAGCCTTCCACATTTTATATTATTTTATGAGAAGTCTAAATGCTAATTTGCACAATTATGAATCAACAACAGACACTCATTTCAGCCTGACTCTGTCATCAGGGTTTTAACTGAACTGGCATGTCAATAAAAATGTGAAAATAACTTCTAAAAAGTTAATGAATATACATTCCCAGTCCACCAAACTGAACTTGGTTCCACCAAAGCAAATTAGACCCTAATAAATGACATAAATGACAACATAATGAAAGTAAAATGTATATGTGACAGAGATGACTATAAGCTTGTAAATAAAAGCTAGAATACGTGACACTTAGTGACCAACAGCAGGTTTGGCATTCAGCCCTGATCTCACAGTTGCTGATTTGGGGGTACTTACTGGTATTCGTTCGCATCGTTCTCCTCTCCCTGAGGGATTTCAGTACAAATCACGTGATGGATCCAGTACATATCACCAGCCCAAGATTTATTTAGTTCTTGAGGCAGGTCTACAGCCAGATGCATTAGAAGCTGTGGAGGGAATACGCAGAGTGAGAAAACCAAGGTAAAAAAAGTTCCACAGCATTCAAGAAAGTTCTGAAACATTTTGAGGCATTAATTCAGCCAAGACTTTCCTGACTCCAATGGGATTTTGCGAAAGTGGTTTGAATGCCTAAAGTGGGGTTAATACCTAAATGTGGTTCTTTTAAATGTAAATAATTCAAAATCACAAAACCCTGCTCACAGAAGGTGCTGTGCTAATCCCTCTCTACAGTCACTTGCTACCGTCTCTCGGTGAAGCTGCACTCAGAAAAGCGCCCATTGCTGCCTGCTACTGAGCATCCTCACACGTCAAAGGAGAAGTCAAGTCAGCAAAGTAATAAAGGAAGGAGTAATGCGTAAAATAGGGGAGGTCTGGAATCTCTCTGTTGACTAGGAACTATTGTTAAAATATAAGTTGCCCTGCTGCACAGAAAATAGAGTCAGTGCAGGTAACCATAGCCAGCTTCCACCACATGGGCCCAGTCCGGTTCCCACCAAAGTCAGTGGCAGAACTCCAACGTGCTTAATGGGAACGGCAATAAGCTTTCTATCTACTTAATATAAATGAAGATACACATCTCCTCTTTGACATATTTTGGGCTCAAAGCCATTGGCTGACACTTGTTTGGTTCTCTGCATGTATGTGAGTCATGGGATAATATAATGCCTGATTTTCATTCTGCCAGACCTGTCTTTCCCCATGGTTAACTATTAATTTCAGAAGCAAGTTGCAATACTGAAGTAAAACAGGATGGTGTTAAACTAAGAAAATTGCACTTAAATATTTAGAGTAAATGAATTGGATTCCCTTTGGTGAGGATTCCTTCCCACTTACAGCCTTTAAGACATGAGCCCATTGCTCCTGTACAGAAAGTGAGCTTGTGGAAGTCTCTAGCAAAGTACTTGGCAGGCAAGGCAGTGTAACTACCACTGCCTTTAGCCCGCCAGAATGGCTTGAGGAGAAACCTGATAATGGAAATGACATAAAAAAAATCTGTATTCCAAATGGTTGAACTTTGTTTCAGGCTACCTACACAGAACTGGGTTACTCTGGATATACAGGTGGTTGATAAACTATGAACACACTTTCTCTCTTTGGATCCATAGCCTAACTCCAAGATCCTAAGTGCTACCATAAAAAAAAAAAAAATATATATATATATATATATATAATATGGGCTGAAAAGAATTACCTGAATGGATTTTTTCATTCTTCCAAAGTTCCTTGTGATATGCTTATTACTACTAAGTGTTGTCTCGGCTTTAAAACGCAGTCACTTCAGATGTGACAGAGCAAATCACTCTGAAGCATAGACATTTCCATGCAAGGTTTGTGTTCGTATGTGATTTCACTTGTATAAACACAGATTTCATTACAAGGGAAGAAAGAGATGCCTAGAACCAGACACGTCCATGTATAAACCATTAATTTTTACTTAAGCCATTACACCAAGAGAGGGCAGTGGGCCTGGCCTGTTCCTTCACCCTTTACTCAGTTACACATTTGCCATTCTTTTCACCACTGAATTGGGTCAAACCCAATTCAACCAGTAATTTCAAACCAGTAAGTGCAAAGCACTGAGAAGCACCTGCTTTCTCCTAACCACAAAGCATCTTCCACTCCCCCCCCTTTAGTGCGGAAATCTGTGTGGAGCACTCCAAAAACCATTTCTATCCTCCGACCCCCTGAAGCAGGTAGATGAGGCAAGTTCCTCAGGGGTAATTTGCCCGTCGGGGTGGGGGGTAGGGGTGGAAATCACTTGAGAAATTCCTCCGCCACCCCCAACCTGCTGCAGGACTTTGCTATGGTGGTGAGCAATCTCTCAACTCTGTACACAGTGCTAGCAGACAACTACTCCCTTCCTCCCCGACATGTGACTACTCGCTTGGCCTCTCAGTCACTGCCCACCCCCACGTCTCACCCTCTCCGTGTCCCCAGCCCCACGTCTGGGACTGGTGAGGGTGAGGGGTGGAGAAGGAAGGCCTGCACAGCCACATTTGTGTGGCAGGATGGGCAGAGGCTGGCAGCATCACAGCAACACTGCATATAAAAGGAACAGGCTTGGTGGGAAACTTTCAAAAAGCCACCCCGCGGTCGTGAAGACAAATGCCGCTGAGTATATACACACCCACAGCACCCCGCCCGGCGCTGGAGCTGCTCAAGCCCTTGCCCAAGCCAGGATAAATAGTCTTGGTGCAGGGTGCGTGTGTGCGGTGAGATGAGTGGGAATGCCACATGTGAGGCCAACCCCTGCCCACAGTCCTGCCACACTTACCTGCTGCGCCCGCGGCACGCTGCAGCAGCACAGCCTCCGCCTGCCATCTTCTTCTGCAGCAGCGTGGACCGCGGCAGCTGTTTTCACATGAGTGTGATGGACTAGACGGATGATCCCCAGAAGTCCCTTCCAGCTCCAGCTGTCCTGTGATATTTGGAGCAGACAGTGCATAAAAATCCTTTCCACCACCCAGCGTTTACAATGCATGCCTAAATGCTGCTGAAACAGGCAAGGCACGGGATCACACATGAGACTGGAGCATTGCGGTACTGCTCGCTTTGACCCTGGTGTTCAGGCAAACATCCCTGAACATGCTGCTGTGAGAACTTTTCACCTGGGCAATGACTTAGGGACTTGCTAAAGGCTCAGCCGGTGTGCCAGGGTAAGGGTTTGGGTTGAGAGGAAGAGAAAACACAGAACTGCAGCTGCAGGGGGCTGGGAGGGGGACTGCCAGAGCAAAACACTGGCTGCAAAGAGCACCGTGCTGTGAGAACTTTTTTGTCTAGGCCGCGGTTGGGGGCCTTGTCGAAGGCTCAGCCTACAGTTAAGGTTAGGATTAGGGAACACAGCTCGCTTTGGCACTGTGTTTAAGGCAAGTGTCTCTAAACACTTTCCTGCTATCAATAATTTATCCTTTGTAATATTCCAGGGCACGCTGTGTTTATATAACTATTGAAACACCTATGTGGTAGATAGGTGATCTTAATTTTGAATCACAGAACGGTTGATTCTTCTGCCACCGAAGACCTGTTTAATCTACAATTCATTTAAATTAATGGAAAAATCTGCTTTGTCTGAGGCCATAAATGATTTGCTGAAACCACAAACACACACGGTGAGTCACGGTTCAGAACATAACTCAAACGACCAGGATTGTATTCCCATGCTCTAACCACTAGATTACAGTCCCTCCCACATATACCCTGCAATAATCTTTGCTCAAATGATAACAGCGTTTCCCCACTTTACACGTTGGACGGCATTACTCAGTAAGGCACATCATACCCGACAGGAGTACAGCTCTGCAGGGCTGGGGGAGGAAGGAAGCACAAGTAAAAGTCATTATTTTAACTGGACACCACAATTTAACTCTTCCCTTGGAAAATTACCAGCTCTGAATCCCCCGATTTACACCTAACCGAAGAATTAAAGACTTAATCCTGACCTGCGCTCATCTACTACCCATCCGAGCAGCGAGCGCTCGCAAGCCGAGTATGGCGGTGGGTTTTGGAGGAGCAGTCTTACCCTTCCCCCGCCCAGCAGAGCCACACGAACTCCACCAGGTAGTGGCAGGCCCCCCCGGCACCGCCCAGCACCCAGCGGCCTGCAGCGGGGCAGGGGCCGGCCCAAAGGCCGAGTGGGGCGGCCGGGCTGCACCTGCCAGGGCTGAGGCGCCTTGGGCCGCCATGCAGGGGTACGGCCCGGCTGTGGGCCTGGGTGTCAGATGTTCACCCTACCGGGGCGTTCAGTCCCTGCCGTCGATGTGCCACACTGGACATGCCACGGTGGCAGCGAGCGCTGGGGAGCTCGGTTATCCCGGGTGGATCGCCCTCCCCGGGGAACGGGACGCAGGTGGCTGCTGAAGGGGACTGGACCCGGCGCGGCCTCCCCTCACTCGCCTGAGGCGCGGCCCAGAGCCGCCGCCGACCCGCCGGCAGGCAGCGCCCGAGGCCGAAGCCCCGGGGAGGAGCGGACGGGCGGCGACCGGGGGGCCCCGCGGACCTCACAGCCCCCGGGAGCAGCCCCGCAGGCCGGGCCGGTCGTTATTTCACCTCAGGGCCGGCCGCCGCCACGGGGCAGCTCTGGGAGGTGACGGCCCGGCCGGAGCCGCCCCCCGCCCCTCACGGCCGCTCCTTCCCGCGCTGGCGCCCCCCGCGCGCCCGCGGCCTCGAGCGGGGCGGGGCGGGGCGCGAGCCCGCGGCGGGGCCGGCGGCAGCTGCTGGGCGCAGCGCTGGGAGCTGCAACGGCCGCTGTCCCCGCGGGGAGCCCGGCCGGAGCCGCCGGCGGTGCCCCCGGAACCCGCCCGTGCCCCTCGTCCCGCCGACACCGGAGCGCTCCGGGGCGACGCCTCCCGGCCGGGCGGGGGCGGGGGCGGGGGCGGGGGCGGGGGCGGGAGGGGCCCGGGGCGTGCCTCGCCGGGAAGGGCCGGGCAGCGGCGGCGCTGACGAGCCAGCGGGGCCTGGCCCTGCCCGCGGCCGCCCCTCGCACTCCCCCCCCCCCCCCGCCGTGCCCCGGGTGGCGGCGCGTCCCCTGCGCCCCGCGGGAGACCCCCGGCGGGCTGGCGGGGCCGGAGGGGCCCGCGTACGGTGGGCTGCGTGTCCTCGTCCCGCCCGGCGCCTTCCCTGGCGGGGGTGGGGGGCGGCAGGAGGAGCCCCCGGCTCAGCCGTGGCGGTGCAAGGGCAAGCAGAGCGTGACTCACCGGCCCACATCTGACACCACAAGTATTTAGGAAATTGCCGTGCTCTTAAAGGCAACCGTGTATTTATTTCTGTGGGGCGAAAGCGAGGGACTTGCGCTGCACGAAGGTGTTTTGGTCCCCGGTGCTGGCCGGGGACACGGGCGCTGGCGGGGAGCAGGACAAGTGTCCCGAGGAAGACGAGGGCTTGTGTGCTCCTGCTACAGAACAAGAACTGGAAATGCACAGAGAGGCCGATGGTTATGGTAGAATATATGCTGTTTATTTATGAACATAACCAGGACTTCTGACAAACTTTATATGCAGTCTTTCCCCCCCGCCCCAAAATTCAAAAAAACCCACCAATGTGTGCATATACATACATGTATACATACCCATACACACACCCTGCATACGCACACAGCACATGCATACACACGCCCCCAGCACTGTGCTCCCACTGTCACGCTTTCGGACAGCTTCATGTCTCCGCCTTGTTTTCTCCCGTCGTGACTATTTCTAACCGGACAAATTCTTGTGCAGCTACGACATGAGGAAGAAACATTCTGCACGGCTACCAGCGCTCCCTGGAAGGGGGGCCTGTTTGTTTGTTTATTTTTCTCTCTCACCCTGGGAGAAGCTCCAGAGTCCAAAGGTGCTGCAGCACCAGGAACGAGCCTCCTCGCTCTACCGCAGGCGTCCTGCAGCCCCGCACTCCCCTCCAGGCACCCCTGCCTGGGGGTCGGGAGGCAGCAGCCGGCCCAGGACAACATGAAGGTGGCAACACACACTCACACTCACCCACCCATTCAAATAATAAAATAACATTGCAGCACAAGGGCATAGTCTCTGTCACCAGGTAAGAAAGTCGTGTGATGGCAAAGATCTAAGTAATACAATAAAAATAAAGTGTAGCTAGTATACACGGAAAGGCTTTCACATTACATGAGGCACAGCTTGGACAGACAGAGACTTGGAGAGGAGCTAAATGTCCTGGAATAAAGCAAAATACACTGAAAGTTCATAGTAAATACCCGCATCAATAGGTATTTATTCACTTGTGCTTCGCCACGTTGTGACATACAGTACAAGACACTGCTGCTCTTCCTTTTGATGGAGGGAGCTCACCGTGCTCCCCTGCAAGCTGCTGTTCCACCAGTCCCAGGCTGTCCATTGGCCACGCAGCAGCGGCGGCCTCTGCCCCACTCCCAGCCGACGCAGGGGACAGGGCTTGGCAGAGGCAGCGCAGCCAGGCTGGGACAGTCCTGGTAGCAGTCCGGCAGCTGTCCCGCACCTCAGCGCTCCAAACTAGGCGTCTGGTGCTGTGCGTCTTTCGGCCTCAGCCCTCTGCTCCTCACCGGCCTCGCCACTGCTGCCCCTGCCTACTGCACCGCAGGCCAGCTGGGGCCGGGGGGGGGGGAGGGGGGGGGCTGGCCGGCACCCCCAGGCACCCCTGCCCTCACCCTTCTCCCTCAAACCCTGCCAGGCTGGGGGGCACAGAAAGCCCCACAGCTCCTGCAGCCAGTTTTTAAGGCACATCTGGATTGCTATGCATGCTTCGTTACTGTCATTATTATTGTTATTTACCCTGTGTAGACACGTGGGCTTTTTAATTTCTTCTTTCCCCTCGCCTTTCACCTTATAAAACCCACCATGTTTCAGCTTATTTCGCGTGTCATCCCTAAGGCACAAACCTTTTAATATTACAGCTGCCTGGCTTCTGGTATTGGTCGTTAATCGTTAAAAAAAAACCAAACAAAACAAAACCCCCAACCCCCTCCCTCCCGCTCCCCCGAAACAATCTGAGATCGCTGCGCTCCGGTACGTATAGTATCTATAGGTGAGCGAGGGCGGCGCCGCCAGTCCCGGCGCGGCGCTAGGCGCAGCTGCCCATGGCCTTCACCAGCGAGCTCTCGGGCAGCTGCCTGAAGATGCCCCGCAGAGTCTCCAACTCCCGGGTGAGCTGCTCCACCCGCTTGCGCAGCCGCTCGTTGTCGGTGGTGAGCTCCAGCACCTTCTGCTGCGTCTCCACGTTGCGCTGCTTGGCCTTGTCCCGGCTCTTGCGCACCGCGATGTTGTTGCGCTCCCGGCGCACCCGGTACTCGTTGCTGTTCTTGTCCACTGTCTTTTTCGATTTGCTCCGGTGGTCCGCGGGCATCATCTTGAGGGTGCCCGGGGCGGGCAGGCCGCCGGGGGGGTGCGGGTGGTGCGGGTGGTGCGGGCTGGGCACGGGCGTGGGGGGAGGCGTGGGGTGCCCGGGCTGGAGGTGCATGGTGGTCTGGGCGCAGTGGGCGATCTGGTACTGCAGGTGGGACGGGTGCTGCTGCGGAGCGTGGTGGGGGTAGAGGGCCGACAAGGCCGCCGACTTGACCTCCTCCTCCTCGCGGGGCTCCTGCTTAATCACCAGCGGCCGCAAGCCGGGCGCGGCGATGCGCTCATAGAGGGGGTCGAGCTTGCCGTCCATGTAGCCGGCTACGCAGCCGAAGAGCGGCTGCTGGTGGTGCTGCTGCTGGTGCCCCGGCGCCGAGGCGGCGGCGCCGGCCCCATGCATGCTGTGGAAGTCGAAATCCCCGGCCAGGATGGCCTTGGCTTTCTCCTGCTGCTTGCTGTGCTGGAAGAGGTCGGCCAGGAACTCGTCGTTGAAGGCGGCGGGGTCGATGTAGGCGCTGATGTCGATGGAGTTCTCGTTCTCGCAGATGTCGCCGAGCTCCGCGCCGCCCGCAGCAGGTGCCGCCGCCGAGGGAGCCTCTCTGTAGCTGTAGGCGCTGCCGGGCAGGGGAGTCTGGAGCTGGTGGTGCTGGCTGCTGCTCATCGGGGGCCGGGAATCGACCTCGTAGAAGTTGGTTTGCTCCATGAAGCACCTACAGTCTGCCGGACATGGTGAAGGGCTCCTGCAATCCAGGTTTCGGACGGTGCGGCGGCAGCGGCGGCGGCGATTCTACCAAGCCTGCGGCACCACGGCCCTCGGCGGCGAACGGCACCGCGGCACGGTGCTGCAGGCACGGCACGGCACGGCACGGCACGGCACGGCGCGCCCGGAGCCCGTCCCCCGCCCCAGCCCGCCCGAGCCCCGCTCGCCGCCTGCCTGCCTGCCCTGTTGCTAGTGGGTTGCCTCGGTCCTGCGAGCCGTATATATACACCCCCGCAGCAGGGCCGGGGATCGCCCTCTAGTGTCCAACCTCCTGCTGGGAACCTTTGACCACCGCGCAGCCGGGTCTTAGCGCCCCGGTAGGGCAGAACCGCCCGCCCCCGGGAGCCGCCGCCGGGCCAGCGGCCCGCACGGCCCGGCCCCCGCCGCCGCCCCGGGCTCGGCGGGCGCAGGGCGCTGGGCTTCGCCCGCCGCGGGGGCTCCGCGCTGATAAGAGGCCCGGCGAAACAGCGCGGGGACTTTGCGCCCTCCCTGCCCGGGGCCGCTCGGCGGGGCAGAGCGGCCAAAGGCGGCCGGTACATTTCCACCACCCGCCCCTGCGCCGAGCGCTCCGACCCGGCGACTCCTCGGCCGCGCCGCGGGGAACGGCTCAAAGTTCACCGTCGCCCGCGCGTTCTTGCGAGCGCTTGGCCGCTCGGGAACACTCGCCCCGCCGTGTTCGCCTGCGGGACCCAAGGCGCTGCTGCCTCGGCGGCGCTTACCTGCCGGCAGCGCCCTGTCGCCGAGCGGGCTCGGAGCGGGCTCGGGGGGTGGGCTGCGCCGCGCCCCACCGCAGCCCGGCTTCACCGGCGGGGCCCGCCCGGTCACAGCGGGGCCCGCGGCGCCGGCCCCGGGCGGCGCTAGGACCCGGCCGCGGATGGCGCCCGGCGGGCAGGGGCGGGGAGCTCGGGGGGGCAGCGGCGGCTCCCCGGCTCCGCTGGGCTCGGCGCGGTCGGTCGGGGCCTCCCTGCCAGCTTCCGCGGCGAGCGGCGGCCCCTCAGGCCCGGGGGGCTGCCCTCCGCGTCGGGACAGCCCGGGCCGGGCCACCTGCGGGCCAGCGGCCCCGCGGCGGTCACCGCTTGCCGGGAGGGTGGGGTAACCGCGCGGTCTGCCCCGCACCACTCAAGCAGGTAGATGTAATTACGGATTTCCCAAAACGCACACGCAGCAAGCTCGGCCCGTGTCGAGCGCGGACCGACTCCCGGCGTTTACCCGAGATAAACCCGGGTGAGCCGGGTCCCGCTCCCCGCCGGAGCCGGGAAGCCCGGGCGTGTGCCGCGCCCCTGGAGACGCCGGTCGCCTTCCCGGCCCCGTGTCCTGGCGGCCTGGGGAAGGCGGTGGGTGCTCCCGCCCCGGGGCCGGGGCAGAGGAGCCGCATGTCTGCCCCCCCCGGGGCAGCCGGCCCCGTCCTGCCGCAGCCCCCGCCGCCGCGGGAGCCCCGGTCTCAGCTGCGGCTCCGCAGGGGCGAGGACGCGGTTTCCTCCTGCCGCCACCCCCGGCAGGCTGCAGGGCAGATGTGCCTGTCCTCCCCTGCACACCTCCCGGGTGCACCTCGGGAAGCCCCGCGGGCATTCAGCTCTGCTGGTCCAGAAGGTCCCTTGGGCACAGAGGAAGGACAACTCAAGGCCGCTGGAGCAGGTGCGGGCTTACAACTGCTATGAGGAGAGTTGCAGAGAAAATTATTCAATCCTAGTGATGACTGGAGAAAAAAAAAAAAAAAGACAAAAAAAACCCCAAACCCCCACCAAAACGCAAACGCAACCTGCTACAATTCTTAGTTCTGGATGTTCCAGTAAAACACAAGCTTGTGACAGTAAAATCCTTGCTCAGAAAGGGTCTGACAGATTCCTTGCAATTAAAAGTAACTGACAAAGTCAAACAGGAAACAAAATTACCACGTACCAGGAACCCATGTTTTTGTACCACATACTGCACATCTGAACCTCTGTTCCGCCACCAAAAAGCAAGGCCAACAGAGTCAGTTGGCTTTTGCCCTCTAGTATCCCCTCAGGAGAACAGATTCTGTGATTACAGCACAGAAACACACTAATTTACAGGCTAATTTACAGGCTACAGAATACACTTTTCACTATCAACAGAAAAAAAAATCATTCCTAAATTCTTTTTATATACAGTCAGTATTTTCTGAAAGTATGTGTTGCCTTCACAGTAGCAGCAGTGCCTCACTGGGGTGCTTCAGCGGCCCGTGGGGAGCTGTAGCACTGTCTAAACAACCAAAACACTAGTAAGAAGAACTCTGAACAAAGTCACGATACAGAGGAAAAGCCTCAAGTCTGTGACAGGAGCAAGTTTTGGATGCTTCAGAGTGGAGAGTAAAATGTCCCCAGCTCCACCCAACTGCCCAAATTCTGCTTGTTCAAGTGAACCAACTCCCAGAAAAAGGACAAACCCAGAGACGGACTTTTTGCCTGCTGGGAGAAATATCATCTGGAATAGTAGCTGGTAAGCAGTTTATACTTGGAGCTTCTGAAAGGCTTTATCCGACTCTGAAGTCAGCAGAAACAGGAATAGGCCATGGACATTTAAAATAAAAGGTCAGTGCTGCATGAAACAGCAGAAGCGTATAACTTTGTCATTTAATAACAATACCTACGCCTCTGTACTCTTAAAATGCTCTCACATTTTATAATCATTCTGACATTAAGGCCTAACCACATATTAAAAGAAATTCAAAGTAAATCAGAAAGTTTAGGATCAGATTCCATTCCTAATTACTGTAATTAACGAACAAGTCCCCACAATTTAAGGACTGGTTTGCTCAGTATTTTTTTTTTTTTACATAGACCACTTTTATCTAAGTTAAGAACTTTTAAATAATCTCTTTTTACACAAAAACAGAAATTCCTGTTCAAATTGTTTTAATATTGTATAAAATGAGGTCCCCAGACTAGGACAAATACAACAATTCTTTGTCTTTTTATTGTCCTGCCTTCTTTGAAGGCAAATAAAATGTTCAGAACCTGATCTTCCCTTAGACGAGCCCAAGTGTGTATTTGCACCTTGACAACAACTGTGACTGATACCAAATATTTCAAATTTTATGTCAACAGAACACTTTTGTTCCTATTGCTTCGGTTACATGTGTCAGGGAGTTAATTTAACTACAAGAGGAAGGATGTGTGTTGCATACTATGGATCCCTGAAGCAGCGCTGTCAACTCTTGAGGGTGCTATTCTTCCATCTCAAAGCAGATCTCGCTGTCTGGGAGCTAGGGGAGGACGGGGGGGGGGGGGGGGGAAGCACTCCACAATTCAAAACAGCACCAAAAGTCATTTATACGAAGTCAGCTGCACTGGTTGCTGCTAGTAGGGAAGGAAACCGAATAGAAAAACAGAATCGTGGAGGAACGTGAGCATCTATCTGCTTTAAATAAGTGATTTTTGTGACTATGAAGAGCTTTTAATTGCACCAGAACACTGAAGTCTGTTCATTGTACCTGAACTTGGCTCCTGTGCTGTTTTCAGGCCTTTGACTCCCATGGGCTGCAAAACAGGTTACCTGGCTACAGGATCCAGGCTGGCTTTATAGGCTGCGTGGGCAGTACGGTGCTCTGCTCCCTGATCCAGCAGCTCAGAATTATGTACAGAACATGGCATGTGGCAGCCCTGTTAAGAATCAGAGTGCTATTACACGTTTATTTTACTACCTCGTTAAACTAGAACATTTCATTGCTACTGACAAAGCTCCAGAGTGTCCTGTTGGCATGTAAAACTTCTTGGGGTGAATGCCAGCACGTCCCAGCTGCTCCTCTCTCCCACCTGCAGAAGGGGTGGGGGGAAAGGAGACAGATTTGGCTAGGGCAGGGATGGGCACTCTGGAGCAGAAAGGACATGTCCTGGGAGTGACAAGGGGACATTACCCTCAGGCTGGGTGTAGTGCTGTGCCCCGAGTGCACCTGGGGAGTAGGCAGGGATGGAGCAGCAGTAGTTTCCTATGCAAATAAAGATCTGGCAATCTAATGTTTTAATTGTTGTGGTGTGACAAAACGAAATCTTGTCCCCTCTCCTGTGTTTTCTGCCCCAGGGAGGGGAAACATAATACTGCACATAAAGGCTGCCACACACGATAATTTTCAGAGGAAAACGCTTCACATGTCAAAGCCCTGCAGACCAGCATACCAGTATGCAGGGTGGTATGACAAGAAGGACCTTGCCTTCAGCTGGGAAAGGCAACTGGTGACCGATTACCATTTTTGAATTGCAGTTTGGTCCAATGACAGATGATTTACTTAACATTACAGCCTCCCTCCTTTGGAGAAACACTTGTTTACAGCTCCAAGGTGAACTAACCCAAATCCATGCTATCTTCCTCTTCCCTTTTCACATTATTCTCCTTGTCTTCAGGATCTCTCTGACCATGTCCTCAACCCTTGCTGTCCTTGTGCTCTGCTGACTTCTGGCCCCTCTGCTTTGCAATTACCAAGCTAGCTGACAGGGAGCAACTTTTCACTTCCATTTGCCTGATTACTGCTCACTTCCATTCAAATGGTGCTCATAACCCAAACTGTTTCCAGCTTGTCACCTGTAATCATGTGCAATCAGTCTGTGAAGTTCTAAGTGGTTTATCTGTTTACAATTTTTGCATAGTTAATGAGCCATTACATACATAGTTCCTCTCTTACAGTTAGGACCATATTTCACTGACCATATTCATGGTGCCCAGAATATTCCAAATGCTTTTCAGATATAGGATTAAGTTCTGTTCCAAAGAACAGACAGTTGAAATATCACCAAAAAAAGAAAGAAAGAAAAAAAAAGCACATGATAGTATTGCTCCTCACCTCTCACCATACTGTTTTCTTTTGCAGCATTAGGCCATCACTTTTGCCTTAAGACTTCCCTGGATGATGTTTACAGTTCTCCTACAGTATACATAAATTACTCCTTTGCTCAATATTTGGCCTATCCACAAATCATCCATTCTCTCTCTATTCTTTTAGCTTAGACTAAACAATTATCTTCCTTTTTCACACTTGAATTTACTTTCCAGTCTTCTGTCTACCTTACAAACTTCAGTGGTTTCTCTCATCATGAGCAGTCCATAATTGTTAATTCATTCACGTTTACATCTCCATGGGAGGTGGAGCAGTGTTATTACTCTCTATTTCACAGCTAGAAAACTGGGAGGTGGAATGACTTGTCAAGGCCACACAAGAAATAAGTAGCAAAGCTAAGAATTTGATCGCTGCTATGTCCTGAGCTAATATCACAACCAACGAGCAAGCAAAAGTTTGACTACTGCTTCCCTACAAATGAAAAACTTTATATTTTTCATACACTTCCTTGCTTTTTTAATTCTTTTAAATGGAAAAGTTAAATTAGTTTTTATCTTAATATATATTTATTTCTGAATACGTCGTTCTTTTCTTTTTTGGTTTTTTTTTTTTTTTTTTTTTTTTTTTTGCCATTGTATCCTTAAAGGAGCATATACAAAATACAGCTTTTAGGGGCAGAGAGTTCTCAAAATACTCTCTGAAGACTGTAACTCTTAGAATATGGATAGCTACTTTTCATGGCAACATCCAAGATGGGGATCCAAAACCAGAGATCTAACCTCCTTGTAAATCCAGAAAACTGGAACACAACTTGTACCTGTGTTTGCACAGAGGTGACACCAACTTTGGCCATTTAATTTAGATGCTCTCAGAGTGCCTGCTTGAGCTATGCAGGGAACTTAGGCTCACAAATCTCAGTGTCCTCAACTGCACCTAAAACTAGATACCAAAATAACAGCATCTCGATAGTCTTGTCATGCATGAAGTCAGCTGGACTGCACACCTGGGTTAGCATCACTATTTAACAAAGCCATGCCAGTTAGAGCAATAGCATCTCCTCACTTGTATGATTAATTCACTCTGATACCCAAAGCATATTATGATTATCAGCTCTTCCTAAAAATCTAATTTGCAATACTAACTGAAGTAGCAGCTAAGGCTGAATACATATATTGGTAATTGTTCCGGAACACACCTATGTGAACACCGCAATGCAACACTGAATCACACAGGAAGAAAATACCCTTGTTTTTCTATTACACATACATGTGTTCTGACTTTGCATTAATCCGTTGAAAATATCCATGTAGTCATCCTGTAACATTGTTCTTCCAATGCAAAAGGTAGTTTACTGGGCTAAGCATAACTTTGGCAATGTTTAAGGAGACCATGTATAGTAATCCCAAATCATCTGGTTTTCAGAAGGTATATTAACAAAGATGGGCTAATACATTTTGAGAAGGCGACTTAAGCAATGAGAGACCTTACTACTGACTTAAATGTTACTTTTTGCTGACCTCTTTGAGACTTTCAAAAAGGAGATGGTACAGCATGGCTCAGGCTTCATCACACTTTCTAGATAGTTCTTGTATGCACTGTGGACATTATTCTGGGAGTAATTGCAAAAACAAACAAAAAAAATTATATTATGGAAATACCAAAATATATTAGGCACCTTCCAGAAGTATAGAAGGACATCTCTTTGCTACACAAAGAATTTACAATCAGAACAAGATAGGAAAAGTAAGAACGATGGGACTGGAAAGGAAGAGGAAGGCCAGCTTATAAAAATTAAGTCCCATTTCTTAATTATGTATTTTAGCATGTGGCACATCCTGTCACAAAATTTAGTCCCTGATATGGACTAAGTTCTATGTTCTCATCCTCTCTTAACCAACTTTACTCCCCTTTACAGGAGACTGTTACAAGGATCAAAATTAATCTACAGAGTAAAAACATGGTAAAATGTTACATCCTGTAGTATAGTATGGATATGAAAAGTGCATGCTGTTGTTCCACAGATAACACATTGCTGAATCCATGGCAGACTGGTGGGATGAGAACTGCATGAGGCCTCTCAGAGAGCTCAAGGATCTGGTGGGCTTTTTACACGCCTCCTAACACTGAAATTATTGTGTGATTCACAGGTCAGACAACAGGATAGTCTCACTATCTAGTAGCTCATAGTTTTTGATTCCCAGCCTGCAAATATTTGATGCTCAAAGTATCTAGGGAATTAAGGACTAAGACCTGGAAATATGAAGGCAATACACCTTTGGTGCAACCCTTCTTTTATTAATGTCATAAAGCATTTGGCTTCTGTGGCAGAAAGGTCTGGGGTCACACTCAACTCTTATTTTAAAATGTCAGGTTTGATAAGTATTGACTCTATATTATAGAAAGCACTTTTACTGCTTAGTGTGGATGCAGGGAGAAGGAAGAGAGTCACAAGGAAGCTCTGCAAAGTTCTTACAGTCACTTGGTGACATCACCAATGAATCCAAACCATGATCAAAGCAACCACCAGCACCACGGAACAACAGATGCACAAAGGAAGCAAGTCAGAGGCAATCTTAGCTCGGAAATGATTGCAGTTTTGTTATCAGTTTCAAGCTAATAAGACTGATACTTCTGGCATCAGAATTTCCCTGACACTCCTAAGAATAACCACTGCACAAAGATGCGACTTTAGAGGCAACTTACACTTGGGAGCTGGCATACATACAGTGCTGAAGTCCCCATCTGCAGCGTGATCACCCTGCCACAGTGATTGCACCTCAAGACTGACCATGTGGCAGGCTGATGGGGCACCAGGTCTCCTGCAGCCACTGGCAGGTGACATGATATGGCCCTTCATTCCCTGCAGGGATTCCAAAAGTCACTTGAAAACATCAGGGAAAGGACCCAGCACTCCTGCCTGCTGAGGTAACACCTATTCTGCCTTCTAAGCCTTCATAGAAAGAGAATTTGCACACAGTAACATTCAGCATCCCAGTCCTGCTCATAAAAGTAAGGAGACATTATTCATCGCTGCCTGAGTTCCACAAGACCTTCATATTTACATTTTTCTGTTCAAACTGGAATCTTACACTTTAGGTAAAACAAGTCATACGTGCAATAAGAGTTAATCACAAACCAGGTGAGTCTAACGATCAGTAGGTTTTTCCTGAAGGGATCACAGTCCCATAAAAATCCAGAAACTGTTAGGAGGTTATAAGGACATTTCAAAGTTTTGGAGGAAAACAGGACTGGCTACCTCAAATTATGATGCGTGGAACAAACGTTCCTTCTGCTTCGTTTTTAAAGGCAGCTGACAGATGAGCTACAGAGTGCTTTAAATAAACATCAGAATTCATATGAAAAAAATCAGAAGACCTCTTTTGATGGCAGTCATAATCTTTTTTATTCATTTAATGGAAGCATAAAAATTATATTTTGCTTGCAGTAACATTTCAGAAAGTGAAAAGCCAGTTAAAGTGCTAGGCTGTTTGCAAGATGTTTTGGTATCTACATCCTCATAAAGCAATGCTGAAAAGGTACTGCCCTTCAGCTAGGAGGTAGCAACAACATCATGTGACTTACATGGCCATATAGTTAATACCAGAGCAAAGTATAATCAAAGCTAATCATTCAGCAAGAGCCGGGACTGGGAGGTTTCTAATTCCAAACAAAAAGTCCTTGCAAACTACATGTCTTCCTAAGTGAAAAATCAACCAGCTATTAATTGGGTTCCCATACTGCAAAAATGTCTATTTTTTTCCTTCTACTCCTGTAATTAAAGATAGGAAATGGGAGTAAGTTTTTGGAGTTTAAATTGCTCACTTTGAATAATTCTTACAGGCCTAAACAATTAAACTAGATGCTAATATTATGCAAATTGCATATAATAATTAATACAAGCATAAAGCCTACGTTCCTTAACAAACCCCAACATTCTATTAATGGGAAATATGAGCAGTACAAACTGCTCACATTTATGACATAAATGTAGTAAACATAAAGTGAAATTGAATATGGCAAAGTAAAATTTAATTTTAGAAAAATAACTCCTATATATTCTTTAAAGGCAGGGAAAATCTCCAGAGTTTTAATTATATGAGTTGCATGGTTCTAAAAAGAATTCATGCAACATGTTTTAGTGTTGGGTGCTACAGTACTGGACTTTTTTTTACTAAAATATATGATTTGAGAAGGAAAATGAAGATTTAAAACCCCACATGCCACAGAACCCATAGCATGGGGAGGATGAATTTGCCTGCAATCTGACACTTAGCTGTCAAAAGAGAAGGACAGAAAAGTGTAACTCGGCACAGAACCCTGTTGCTCCCTGTCAGAGAAACAATTGCTGACAGTTACCACAGCCGACACAGCTGGTATTTAGGTTGGACAAGACAGTACAGCTGATAGTGGGTCAGTATTTTCCATTTAAAAAGGGGCTATTCCACACCAGCATGTTCTGGGGCCTTTGAGAAAGGCTTAGTAGATGGAATTTATATAACTACGTGCAGGGTTTATGGATCATTTAGATTTAACTTAAGTCATTAAGGTATCATTCGCATCTATGGTAGGGTCTAGACCACATGAGAATTACTTTTCTCCTTTATTAATAAACTGGAATAAACATCACTTACCCAGCTCAGGATGTCATTGACAAAAGTCTGAGGCTCCCATTTCCTTCTCTTTTATGGAAGTGCCAGACACTGTGGGCCTCCTAACTATAGCTGCCCCTTGCACATAGCTGTGCAGGCTCAGCTGCTGATTGCTTTGGACATGCAAAAATTGGTGCCTGTATTTTATGGAAGATATTAAGACCTTAAATATGTATGTCCCTATTATGAGAAAAGGCTAAATGTTTAAACTGCGGGAAATCCTGCAGGTAGAGCTCAGATCTCCTGACACATCAGCTACAAACTGAGTCTTCAGGAAGCCAGACTTTGCCCCGGTGCCCTTTGCTGATTTGTTTCAGTGGGCTGACAGCTATTCAGTCAAATTTCCCTTGCAGCACTGCAATACTTCTAAGTCCTTAGATCTACATATTTTAGTCAGGGCTAAAAAAATTCATCTGGTCGTAGAGTATCAGAACCTGTGGCATTTATCAAATTGTAAGCCTACTCAAAACCTTTCCAGAAACCTATTTTAAAACACTCAGAAAGAAAGAAAAAGCAGCATGCTCTTCAGTTTTCCCATAGCTCAGCTACCAATGCTGCTATAGCATGAAGTATCCCAGAGGTGTCTGTGAACTCTCACTACACCTACAGTCACAGGTAGCGTAGCTTCACGTGATGAAAGCCAAAGACATATAGACCGTTTCAGAATATGCTGCAGTATTGTCTCCTGATGCCATACACTAGGGTTGAATAAATGTCCCCACATTAAGACAGTGTTCACACAAATGAAATACTTTGTTATAAACTTTTTTATACTTAAGGCACTGGCATCTGTGCTTGAGGTTTTCCAGTTATTTATAGCACCAGAAAAATGTAACATCCCACGTTAGCCTGTTAGCAGAAAGGTAGTCTGTCATAGCTGGAGTTCTCTGGGACTGGCTGCCTACGTGCATATTCCTGCTAGGAGTACATACACCTGTGGGCACTCATCCCGTCCTCATTCTGTTCATAGGAAGGAAAAGACCAGCACATGCATTACACCCCTCAGTTTTATCCCACCTGCTGAGTCCCTTAATGTCAAAGGACTTTACACAACAGGAAAAAGAGGATGTGAGGTGAAAGTACACATAAACAATGTACCTCAAAGAATTTCATTTGCTGGTAAGCAAAGTCCTCTTCCCCAACTGACAAACCACATTTCCACCAGGACTGTAGGTGACTTCAAAGCAATGGCTGTACTCCCTGGAGGAGGGCCTCAAAAACCTGGACAAATGATTGTGACTTTTACCACATTCGCTGTGTGCTTTGAAGGTTTCTACAATTGTGTACACCTTGGTAAAGTCCTCTTTGGAATGTGCGTGTTCAGCAAATATTGGGTATGCAGAGAAAACAGTCTCCAGAGAAGCCACTGTGTTTTAGTAGAGTAAGTCTCTGCCAAGTGGCTGCTGGTATTACGCTGTGGCCAGTGCACACACAGCACTGGGAGTCTACAAGACCAAGTTCAGTATATGTTGAAGTGTTCTGTGTTCCCATCAACTTTTCCTTTGCATGTTACTCTTTTTTGTCCCATATTTTCACAGGCTGTTCCCTTCTAAGTCACCAACATCAACTTTGTTGTAATATTGCTGATCCTGAATTCTCTCCTCGAGTAAAATTCCCAATAATTTCAGTTGGTGTCTTAATTGCATAAGAACTTCTGACCAAATAAATCATGCCTGATGCAGAAAAACCCCACGTGATGGCTAAAGATCTCAGAACAAGGAGTTTCCTCTGTACAAAGATTTGCCGAGTTGGTTTTTAAGGCCAGTGAGGTGCAGAAACATGCCCTCAAAGGACATGCTGGCAATGAAGGGAGCATAAAGCTTCTCCTAATTGTCCAGGGGAAATGTGATCTAGTTACTGCTGTGAGGAGAGAAAACCAGATGAGTCCTTCTCCAGTGACACTGCTGGCCCTGGGACATGGCTTTTTCTACAAATGTGGCTGCAGTGTTTATATTCAATAGAAACCTAGCACTAGGTTGTGTCTAGTAAGTTCACTATGACAGAGATACTCAGGTGCCTGTAAGTGTAAGCGTAATTGCTTTGTTCTTCTGGAAGCCTGTAATATATTAGAAGGTATGCAGAGCCAAAGCAGAGAGCTGTGTCCCACTGTTAATTTGGAATTTGCTTCCATTTCAGGAGGCAGAAAAAGAAAAAACAGTTAACTCACTAAATGCAGAGAATAAGCTTTCTTGAAGGAGGATGGCACTGTTGAGGTAAGTACTTCTTTTCTGTTGTGGACAAGAGAGAGACTCTACTTGCCTGACCAAAGTATCATGGTCACTGATTATCTAGCACAAAATTCTCCTAGATGTTAGTAGCAGGAGATCAATGACAGACAGGCTGTGATTGCCAAAACACTTTCTCAAACTGTCCTCCCACGCATCTTGTACGACCCAGGCATAACTAACTCATTTTCTATTCACTTCTATGAACAGAGGTGAGGCAGAGTAAACAATCAGATGGACTATCCCCTGACAGGTGACAAGCGCTCAGTTTCTTTTTTCTTTTCAAGTGGCTGTTCATTGAGCTTTTTATGGTACTTCAGAGGTCACATAGGTTGCAGGGAATGAAGCTGTTGATAAGAAAGACGTTTGTGTCCTCATTCTGCCAGCACCATGAGACTGAAGAAGGAACAGAGCTATGCCTCTCCAATTTAATTGCTTTTCTGGAAGGATATTTATTTTAGTTCTGTTCTGAAGAGCCATTTTGAAGTCTGGATAAAATTCATGCCTAAAACTATTTATTCTTCTTGATATCATGTGAGTAAGGTAAAGTTCTGCACTAGAGTATAGCCCATGACAAATAATGCCCTAGTAATTATGGGTGGGGATTTTCATGCAGTGACTGATGATGCCTTGGAAAAGAGCCATGGCACTGTGCATTCAGAAGCTAAGCTATCTAAATCCTTGCAGACCTCATTTATGCTTTTGGGAATATAGGACAGGTGTGGCAGTTACTAAACCTGGATACTTGAGAATTCACCTCTTATTCCCAGGTGTGGGCCATTAATTCTCGCTCAGACTTGTTCAGTTCTAACAAGTCTCTTTTGAACCAGATTTCATATGTGCACATATACACACACAATACATAGCATTTTCCTTTCAATCCATTTATCTACTTTGTTTTTACTCATCTTCAGCTATGCAGCCTCACCTTACCTAACATTTTAGATACACATGGCAGCAAACCTCAGTATTGATCAGTGGCAGCGTACAAATCCCTGTCAGACTCTGTAGATACCAGAAGACCTGCAGTTTGCATTGTTTAGTGCAATTATTGAAGAAGTTCAGGTAAAACTCAAGCCAAGCCCAAGTTAAACTCACAACAATGGCTATACCAATTTTAATTGCATCACTAGACGTCAGAGCAATGCTCAGCACAAACATAGGTTGATAAAACCAGTAAAATCCTGTAAAAACTGTAAAGGAACGTGGCACTCCTTTTTGTTAGATGCTCTTCCAGAAATCTGAACACTTTGGGGTAATGTGACACACCTAGAGCCTCCTCCCAGACCAGGCATTCTTCAGGGACACACTTGCTATTTTCAAATACCTCAGGAAGGCTTCTGATTCCATATTATGATATTTCTATAGAAGGTCATAGATAGTAACCTTTGCTCACTTTGAAGGGACTTGTGGCTACTGAGCACTAATGTATATCTGGTCATCTTTATTTACTTAAAATCCATTGGTCATCTTCTAAGCAGTCCTCTGGAATACCATGAAGAGAGGATGATATATGTTAAATTTTGAAAAAGCACACATTTTTGTGACAGTGTTTTTAGGTGCAGAGAATCATCACAAGACGGCAAAGGATTACTCAGGGTAATGAGATGGCCTTCTACCTGCAGATCCCTCAAGAGGTACTACAAAAATGTTGTGGTATGTTTCTCAGATCAAAGTACCATCTTGTGAAATAAAACACTGGTACTGGAGAACCTGAGCTGGTTTGGCTTGAAGCACAAATTCCTGACAGCATGAGGGATAAGCATAGGCTGGGTAAGAGTTTCACTAAAAAGCAGTTTTTTAATTGACAAGTATTTTGTAGTTATGAAAGAGAAGCCCCTAATACGTGACTGTCAAAGAACCCAGCCTACTAACGAGGATAACATACAAAAACGTGACACTTGCAAAAATGGGCATGCCTTCGCCTACACAGCTAGCTAATTCTAGAAGTGCTAGCTTGACGTTTCTGATTAAAAAGTTTAACTTCCCAATAATGGCATGGAGCAAAAAAATGGCAATTAAGGAATTAAGTCTCAGGGCAAAACTAATGCAGCCTCTACCTAGATGAAACCAGTCCATCAGGAACGAAGTACCAATCCCTCACTTAAAACTGTACAGGAAATGGGAACAGCCTTAGCCGGAGAGAATTGTTCTATGCAACACCTATAGAAGTGACAGCTTGTATTTCTAGTAAAAGTGATCATCGATACATTAGTTTTCTCAGATACTGTAAGATTTCTGTGTCAGCCTGATTCATTTTGCTATCACCCAATAGCTTGCTGAAGATGGGGGGAGGGAACAGTTGTCTGCTTTTCCTTTGTCCTCCTCCATTTGAGAAACATCCCCTTTATTCTGCCCATGTAATTGAGTTAATCTTTTTTCAGAAGCCAGTATGAGTAACTCTAGATATCTGAATAACTTTAATATTTTGGTAACTGCAAATAAGGGAAGTAGTACTGGAAGGTGCAGAACTAGAAATGGGAAATACTTAGTTGTGAGACTTATTAGCTGCACAGAGAGAAAGAACAAAGGCATTGGATTTTTCCTGTAAATGAACTCCAGGCAGTGTTACAATAAAATGGATGTTAGCTATTAGAGCAGAATGGCTCCTTTCTTTACTTAGCATTTTCTAGAACAAAAGCGCTGTAACTTTCCAAGCGTATAGTGAGTCAGTGCTAGAATTAGAAGTACGATCCTGAAATAGCAGTCACCGCTAAGCAATGTTTCCCCTCCTTTCTCTTCACCTATTCAAAAAGGCTACCTCTGACAAATCACCTATTAATAGACAAATTTCTATCATCTGAATTACTAAATCAGATTGAAAAAAACACTCAGAAATTCTGTGTTTAACATACATCATCTTTTTCAAACAGATGGAGGTATCCATAATGCTTTTCCTTTCTGAATTTTATTTTTTTCCAAATACAGCCAGATTCCTGATAAATGAAACCCAGCAATCCTTCTGCTTTCTGGAGCTTTTGTAACCTCAGCTCTGCAAAACTTTGATTTCTAACAGTAGGATTTTGGTCTTGGTGCAGGTCAGTCCTGAATGCAAAAAGTAATTCTTGTAATACCAAAATGTAAGGGTTATTAAGGGAAAGGAGGTTTGCAATAATAAGATTAGGGGAAATCTCTATTACAGACTTTGTATTTCTGGGATATTCCTGAATGAATGTGATTTGCTTGGTGATCATAAGGAATGTAATCATGTTCAGACAGTCTTTCTATCCAGTTTTGAACAAATCTGGGTTGAGAGAATAGTGGTAGCAGTCACCAAGAAAAGGTTTTAATTTTGTCATAATTCAGTGCATTTGCCTTCAAACACAATAACACACTATACATCACAGCCTGGAATGGTGTGGTTTTACCTAAGGGGCCTATTTATTTCTAGTTGTAAAATATATATACAAATACATTAATTTTTCTCTCTTCTGAATCACTGGAAAGGAAATGACTGACTGCTCATCTAGAAGAATTCAAAGGCTCATTTCATTCAAAGGATGTCAGTCAGACCAAAGGTAAAAACTACACAGTAGCATCATGTGAGAAAAGTAAATTAACAGAAATGTGCAAGTCTGAAGTAAAAAAATCCAGTGAAGGTTTACCCATGAGGGAAATAAAGGCAAAGAACTGAATGCTTACAGGAAAATATTTTTTTTTTAAATGTAGGTTGTAGTCCAGGGTGTTTGTATAGGTTTTATTTTAGGACAAAGAAATAATTGCCCATGAAGACAGGGGTAACACACATAAACAGTGGAATCAGACAACAGAACTGATTCAGTGACAAAATAATTTTCACACTGTAAGTGGAAGGCTGTGGAGAACCTCTTAAATGTTTTTATGTAAGTGTTAAGGGAACACTTCTGCCTCCAATTCCCACAGTTTCTATTCCCTCGATAGCCTTTCTGCCTCTAACTGAGATTTGCTATATATTACCTGAAGATGCTGAATATCTGTGTAATTTTTTTTCCCAGGGACTAAAGCCTTTAAAGAACTATGAGACTGGATTATGCACATGAAAATAAGATACTATTACAATATTATGTATAGTTGTATAGGTAGACTGCTGCTATAGGAACACATCCAGAATCAGAATGAAAAGGACTCCACCCCAGCAGGGACCAGCCTGGTTGTGGCACCCGACTCCAGAGCTACTGTACAGCTTGTAACTTGTAAATAAGCAGGTAGACTATGTATTTCAATGCCACATCTCAAGAGCACTTGGCCATATATTTCTGTGATTACTTTTTACATCACTTCTATCATATTCTATTTTTACTATAACACTGTGGGGAAAAAACCCCAATATCCTCCAAACACTGAAGTACGCTGTGTGATGGTTTTCCTGTAATAGGGTACAATGCCAACCAGGTGCTGGAGCGCCTTACATGCATGGAATTATGTGTGAGCTTTAATGTTTAAATAATCAGACTCTATGAGAATAAGTTGGTCTACATTTTATTTTCTTCAGCTTTCTTTGATGAGGATTAACGAATGAATAGTCATAAAGTGCTCTAAAACCCTAGGAAAGCACTCTAAGAGCACACATTTACTTAACTATTGTGAGCAAAGGATAATGTTTAGTGCTTACCTGGAATTTCGCTCTAGCTGTAGATGGATGAGTCATTGTCACAGAAAATGTAACAGTTTCAACTAAGAGGCAGAAAAACATTAGAGATGTTAAAGCAAATACTTGATGACTGACAAGGAAAAGTGTCTTCATGGTAATGAGCTGAGTAAAACTGTTTGCCCAGACTAATCCTCAGAATTCTTCTGCAAATGTGGTTTATTTTCCACAGGGCTTTACAAAAACAACACCCCCCCACCCACCCAACAGCCATAAAAATAGCAAATACAAATAATTCTATCTACGTTACTGAGCTCTGCAACTCTGCTTACAAACTTTTTTTAACCAAAAAAATTAATGTTTACAAGTATTTTTTTTCACTTCTTTTGCAGACACAAAACATTTCCCAAGCAGGTCTACATGCTAAACTGGAGTGGCATACAGATTGGTTCTTTTCCCACATTGCTTTTTTCACTGCCTGCACACCTAAACTTGTTCAAAACTTGCTAACGCTGCCAACCAATGATTTTCACAACTGCCCAGTGCAAATACACACACCTTTGTACTGAAGCGTGTATTTCCCATTTGAAGGGATATAAAGGCATCCTGTGCACATACAACTTCAACTGCATGCACATCCATTTCTACACTGTGCTTGTTTAGGCAGAACTAATGTGATGTGAACCAAACTGCCTGGAAAATGCTAAGGACCAAAAATTTTCTTTTCTACAAGGGAAGTATTTTATAACAACAAACATATACCTGTGAATCGATGCATAATCTTCCTATGGCATTTAACTCTATGATCTACATATGCCCTTATTTGCCAGTATTTTTTTGATTTTTTTTTTTAGTACATTTGCAAAGGAAAATTAACTAATAATCTATGGAATTTGCCATGATTTCTGTTTTCAAGAGAACAGTTAAAATCTTTATTTGTCACCTTCGGTATTGCTTCCACCTGTATCTCACAGCATCCTACAGAGGCAAACCACACAGCAGCTAGACAGAGATGGAAATACACCACCAGGTGTTAATTAACAGCCCAGGAACAATTAGGAGATGCCAATCAGCACAGAAACGAAACATGACCTACTCCGCTGCCCGCGGGGCCCGGCCGGTTCCGTGCCAGCCGCCCCCGGGAAAGCTCCCAGGCGGGCCCGGGGCTGCTCCTCTCTCACGGGGGCCGGGAGCGAGCTCCCCCCGCTGCCTGAGGGGGCTTACCGGGGGAACAGGGGCTCGGCCGCCTCCGGGGGAAGGCCTTGGGCCCACCTGGAGGTGCCGCGGGGCTCCCCGGCCCGCAGGGGGCAGAGGGCCCACTCGGCTCCCCTCAGGCCGCAGGGGACACGGCCGCCCCGCTGCCCTTCCCGCCAAACCGCGCGGCGGGAAAGGCGGCCCCTCACACCTGCGCAGCCCCCGCCCCGCTGCACAGGGGAAGATGGCGCCGCCGGCTGGGCCCGGGCGCGGCCAGCCGTGCAACGGCGTTTCCCTCCGCCCCGGCCGCAGCAGCGCGACGGTGGCGCTGAGCCTGGGAGAAGCCGTGACGGGCCTCGGGCCGCCGGGCTCCCGAGGGGGCGGGCGGGGCCGGCGCCGCCCCGCGCGGGCAGGGCACAGCCCCACGGGACACGCACCCGCCCCGCGGCGGAGGGGAGCGACAGCCCCCCGCACGGCCTCGCCCAGTAAGAGTGCCGGCGGCCCGATTGGCCGCGACGGCTGCCAATCCGGGCGGCCATTGCATCACCCCGGCGGCCGGCGGGGCGGCGATTGGCGAGGGGGCGGGCGGAGCGGCTGGTGTCGCAATCGCCGCTCGCCCGCACGCCACACTTTAAAGAAAGAGGCTCGGGCCCGGCCCGGCCCCTCCCGCCGCCGCCACCACTACCGCCCGCGCGCGCCGCCACAGGTAAGCGCGGCCGGGCGGGGGGCGGCGGCGGGGGGGGGGCCGCGGGGCCGCGCCGGGCCGGGCCGGCCCTCGCCCGCCTCCCTCCCGCCGTGTCGCAGCGGGTGCCGAGGCGGGCGCCGCGCATGGGAGCGCATGATGCAATCGGCGGGCGGCCCTGGCTCCCCTCCCCTTCCCTCCCCCGGTGAAGTCACGGCTTGGCAGCGCCGGGCACCCCCGCGCCCCGCTCGGGCGGGGGAGGAGGAGCAGCGCGGCAGCCGACGGGCGGCCCCCGGGTCGCGGTCCACGGGGAGGGCGGCGGCGGCGATGCCGCGGGCCCGTTGGGGAGGGGCGGGCCGGGCCCGGGCCCCGCGGTGGCTCCGGGCCCCGCCGGGCCTCCCCTCCCCGCCGCCGGGACAGCGGGGCCGGTCGGGCGTTACGGCCCGTCCTCCGGCGCCGCGGCCGTTGACGATCGCACCCGGCGCCGGGCAGGGCCGGCCAGCGGGACGGGACCTCGGCGGTGCCGCTCACCGCGGCCGGGAGCGCGGCAGGCCGCGCTGCAGCCCCCGCGCTCGCTTCCCGCTGCCCGGTGGGGTCTGAACCCTTTGGCAGTTCGCTCTGGTTCCCAGGCAGTTCTGACAGCTCCCGAGCAGCTCCCAAAACAGCGCTGTCCCGGACAGCCCGACGTGGGCTGGAGCTCCGGCATCGGCTTCGGGTGGGAGTTAGCGGTCACCATACCCCAGTCGGTGCCCCCCTCAGTCAGTGGTGCCGGGCGGGTTATAATGCCTCTTAAGAAAGTATAAACGTTCATAATTAGAAAAACCTTTAGGCTCTAAGGAATTAGTTCATCTTTAGACTAAATAGCCACCTTCGTTATAATTAAAAATACGGAGTCAAATCGGTACCTCTGTGCCACCTGGCATCTGGGATTGTTTGCAGTTCTGTCATCAACACTGCCAGCCTGCAATTAAAATACAGACTTCAGATGTTCCAAGCACATTTATTTAAGGATGCTGGAGTGCATTTTTCTTGTAAGGCGTACAGGGAAAAAATGGAGATTCTGAGAAAAATACAGGAGAGTGATGTTGTCAGCTGTGGCAACAGCTGGTAAGTTTGAGCTACCTAGCCTCAAAAAAGTTGGTACGTGAGAATTGTCATTGACTTACTCACTGGCCTGTGAGAGTGTGCAGGAAGCCATGCAGGAGTGGGCCTTCCCCATGTTCAGCAAAGGGATGCCTGGAGGCTTATGCTGTCTTTCTTTGTACAAGGTCATCTGGATTTAGAGCCAGATCCTACTTGGGGTATTCCTACTGAAATTAAAAGAGAAGTGAGGCCACCTACTGCTGTTCAGGTTGGGACTGATTTTGCATTAGACAAGACAGCTGAGTGAATTTGTGCAATTAAGTAATTCTGAGTAATGATCAGAATCAACACAGTCACATCTCCAAAAAGGGAGCAGAGAGAAGCACTTTGTGTGTTTTTGCTGCTAAGTAAAAAAAAAAAAAAAATGCTGATTTTAACAAAATGCATCTTTTGTTTTTTGCCAAAACAAACATTTGGAAGTTTAATTTTTTTAAACTTTTTTTTTGTGTGAAAGCAAAGATAATGAAGGTCTCGATTTACTTGGGAGTCTCTGTGGTCCCTGAGGAGCAGTCAGATTGTAAGAAACATCTCTTTGCCTGAGAAGACACCTCTGAGTTACCAGTTATTATGCTGTAGTGGGTGGCCAGTTGGTGGCCCAAGGAGAGAACAAGGCAGTTCTAACTGGCCACTGGAAACACTACCATGTGCTGGGTGGAACCAGCCTAGGGCTGTCGCTGAGCTCAAGCTAATGAGCAGCTTTATGGGAACAAGATGCTTGGAAACTCAGCAGGCTTTCCAAGGAGCTGCCTCTTGCTGCACGGGCACTCTCATCCATTCACAGGAAACCAACCTGTTTGTGGAGAGGAGCAGAGCAGCTGCGTTTGTGTGGCATGGTGTCTGAGAAATGAAGTCTGAAACCCATCTGCCTTCCTACTCTCATAGCCTCTCCCAATTACCGTGTCCTTTACCTCACCCTTCTTGAGAGCCCCTTCTGCACGTCTCTCACCTGCTACCTTTAAATCTTGCAGTATTCCCTGAAGGATGCCTCACAGCACCTGTCACTATCCAGGATATCCTCCCCTCTTGTTGTTCTGTTGAAGAACTGACAATTGGAAATAGGGATCCAGCCTCCAAATAAATGGGGGAAAAATTATTTTCAAGCCTCAGCTGTTAATACTCCTGGGTTATCTGTGATGCGGTACAGTTAGTGCTACTTGCTTTGCATAAATATTAGTTGGAGCAGGACAGGAATCCAGGTGTCATCTCTCCCACGTAAGAGTTCTGACCATCAGGCCAGATAAGAGCACATCTCACTCAAGAGATGGTTATTTGACGTAAAACTGATCAGTTGCAGTGGGAGGGAATTGAGGGAGATCTGTTCTAGCAGGCTGGAATGCTTGCTTGAGAGGCGTGACACTGGCTTATCTTCTCTGCTTGTATCTGCGTACTGCCTAACTAAAATTTTCCATTAAAATTCAGTTTAATGGAACAAATAATTTTTCCTTTCAGGTACACGGGAATCTGAGAGATCTGAAGGGAACTGTTAAAGCAATGTTAAGTAGTTTTGATAGCACAGAGAGAAGCAGCACGTGGAACCTAGTGCTGTGAAGAAACTTGTTACACGTTGGGGGCAGGATGTGTAGTATCTCAGGAAGCACAAAAAGCAGGTCTAACAGACGTATATACTCTGAAGGCTGCAGAAATCTTGTATTTAAAAATAAATCTGAAACAAAGCCAGTATATGCTCCCAAGAGGAGCATACGGTTGCATCTTTACTAAAAATGTCTGTGCAATCACACAGGCATGGCTACAACTGGCCCTGCCAGTCTGGTATCTGTGCACAGTGACACCTTGTCAGCTGTATATTCAGTTTAACTGCTGAACCAACTTGCTTTTTCAGTCAGAATCTGAAACTTAAATGTGGTTTGCAAAGTTGCTTTAGGAGTTGAAATCGAGAAAGTACTAAATGCAAAGGTTAGGCATGTATATATATAGATTTTAGTTATACAAATGCCAGAAAGAGTCGATGGTTGGTCTCCCTCTACCCTGAAATACGCAAATGAAGATATTTCTTGATAGGAGAGGTGTGGGTGTACTCACACATCTTCTCCACTTGTTTTAAGTGAGAAGATTTCTTGGTGACAGAGAAAGTTGATTTTTAATAACGTTTAAGCCAAACTTACCAGGCTTTTCTGTGACTTTTACTGAACCGCACTCTGCAGCTGCATATTGTTCTGGCTTCCTCATGGAAGAAAATTTGCAATTGATCTAGACCGTAGAATTTTAACCTTTTTAATGATACCCTAGGAGAAGGTACAACAGCAACTCAGACTGCTAAGAAAAACAAGAACAGTAACAGCTGATGAACCCATGAGTTTAGAATGCCCAGTTACACGCAGCAGCTTGTTTACAAACATCTCACTACATCCATTCATCAGCTAGACACAGGAGTACAGTCATTCCTGTCTTGTGCTCTTGCTGATGGAAGCCGTAATCTGTGGGTTGGACGCTGCTGATGAGCATTGCCCACCGACTTCAACCGCTTGTTTTCCCAGCGGGTCCTCTTGAGGATGAGCAAGGAGGACATTAAAGACTGCCTGTGTGATACTGCATGTATGTGCGGTAAGAGCATAGGGCTGCACCGCTGCAGTGCAGTCAGATCTCGGGAGTAGGATTTACACCAGTTAGATGCTTTTCTTTAACAAGACAAGAAATCACCACTTGTTTGACTGATCGCTGAGTACTTTTCATTGGAGCCATAGGTAGGTGTTTCAGGAACTTAGAACAACCCTGCTGCCCTTCCCCTCTTCTCTCCCAGACATTTAGGAGGTCATCCTGTGAGATGGGAAGAGAAGGAATCTGCTGTTAGCCTTGCTAGGGCCATGTCCCTGCAACAGCTGTGGTAGAGTCCTTTGTGTGCTATGGGTAGGGTTAGGAACAGGCTGACCTCAGCAGTGGGAGAATGCCAGTCAGGTGAGAGGGTGTCCTGCTTGTCAGACCTGTTTTATCTGCTGCAGAGTGGACAATGACCAGTGCAGGAGCTACAGCAGGTGATGAATCAGCTGTGGCTGCTGTCTTCCTATGAATGGCAACAATCCTCTCTGCTGTGTAGTGATTTTCACATTGTCATCACCCTGCATTCCTGTCCCACCTGCTTGTTACAATACCATTACAGGCTTAGCTTGTCTTACCTTGCTTGTTGTTGAATGAGTTCCTTTAATGTCACTCAGTCACAGCCTTTGCAGCACACTACCTTTTTCCATAAATTAGTTTTCTCCACTCAGTACCAGTGAGACCTTAAAACAGTCCTCAATTTGGGCATCATCTTGAAAAGCAAGTGCTGCAAGATGATCTAAGGAAAGGTGGACAGTTGGAGCACCTTCACTCCAGAGGAAAAAAAAAAAAAAACAGACCAGGGGGGAATCTGTCTGTGCATACACCCAGAGAGATGGTCTGAAGAGGACAAGGATCAAGTACTCCTGTTGGTCAAGAGTCAGGCTGTTAATAGGTTTAAGCTGCAGAAGGAAAACTCCAGTCTGAAAATTAAGAAAATTATATAACTGGAGGAAAAGTTAGACGGTGGAACCTGTTGCCAAGACAGAGGTTGTGAAACTGGAGATATTAGAGGCTAGGCTAGACACCCATCCATCAGGGATGGCTTTGGAATAACTCAGTAAAGCCAGCGAACAATGCAGACAGCTTGACTAGATGACCCAGTAACAGTCCCTTCCAATCCAAATACGTTTGAGAGGCGTCTGAAATGTAGTTGGCAGCTTGTCTGCTTCCAGCACAGTTGTGATGTGTTGTTGCCAGATGTACCATCAGTACCTTATGCTGAAGCCAGTGATGTATAAGGTTGTAGCTGAAGCCAGCACCTTTAATGCCATGTTTTTTTCCTACTAGGTTCACCTTGCCCTTAATCCATGTGAAGACCTGTTGGAATCGCCTTCAAGAAACGTAACAGTTTTCAGTCTCCTAATAAATTCTTTTGTGTCCAAGAAGAGCCTGTCCAAATGAGCAAGACATCCCAACAGAACACTGCTACAGATGCGAACGGAGTAAGCGTGATTCACACCCAAGCACACACCAGTGGTTTGCAGCAGGTTCCCCAGCTGGTGCCCGTTAGTCCTGGTGGTGGAGGCAAAGCTGTGCCTCCAAGCAAACAGGGAAAGAAAAATTCCTTTGTGGATAGAAACAGTGATGAATATCGTCAGCGCAGAGAGCGAAACAACATGGCAGTGAAAAAGAGTCGGCTAAAAAGCAAGCAGAAAGCACAAGATACATTGCAAAGGGTCAACCAGCTCAAAGAAGAAAATGAACGTTTAGAAGCAAAAATTAAGCTCCTGACCAAGGAGTTGAGCGTACTGAAAGACTTGTTCCTTGAGCACGCGCACAATCTTGCAGACAATGTGCAACCTGTTGGCACTGAAACCACCACAACAGATCCAGAAAACAATGGACAGTAGACACTGTTGCAGCCTTACGAAATGAACTCTTGAGGTGCAGCTTGTCTGTGATGCCCATGCAGTAACCAAGCAAAAACTCTGTTCTAACTATCATTTCATGGAAATTTTCTTCTTTTTAGGTTTAACACTGAAGATTTGATACAATTAAACCAGAAACTGCTTAGGGTATTTGTTTAAAATATTTTTCTCCTCTAGAAGATTTATCTAATAAATGCAGATCTAAATTCATTGTCAACAAGGAACTTAGTATTAGGGAAATAGCATTTTCACAGAAATGTTCGCTTACCTTCTTACAGTTTGCATAACAGAAGGAATCCAGCAGGATGGTTCACTGTAGTATCAGAACCTTGTAATTGGATACAACGTTTTCAAAATACCTTTTACTGTATTTAAACCCTTTGTTTTCTTCATTACATACTACAAAACTGCAAAGGCTGTGGAGGGTGTTTGCTTTCCTCTTTGGTGGACTACTTTAAATATGTAGAGCAGGTCCTACAAAGTACCACTTAGGTCTTTCCTGTCCAGTTAGTTAATGGGGAAGGTTTAGTAATAGTGAGCTGGGATGCTTACTAGTGTTTTCTAGAAAAATAGCAATATACTATGATGATACATACAGGCAGTTGGCTTCCAAATGGAAAATCAGTCTGAAGCATCAGTTACAAGAGGTAAAGCAGTACACTGACAAAGCCTTGTAAGCCTGTGTTCACATTGCTCACATGGTGACTGGGGCCTTATGAGAACAAGATTTTGGTTTTCAGTAGATGTCAAAATGCTACCAAAAAACTCTGCTCTGCAAGATTGCATTCTTGCTGGGGTGCAGGTATCAGGGAGAACAAAATGTGCAGCTTGGCTAGGCAGTCAAAGGGGTAAGACAGCATCTGTTCAGCCAGAATGTATGGATCACTGGTCACTGACATTTGTTTTGATGGCTGTTCAGATTTGCCACGAAGATCTTACAGAAATTGACAGTCATTAAAAAAATAAATGGCCCTAGTTTGAATAACTGATTCAGTGGAATTTCTATAGCCACCATACAGTTGTGTGAAGGAGTATCTTCGGTCTTGTTTTATTTTCATAAAAGTTTTCTATAGCAACTTTTTTAATGCTAGTGCTAAGTCTTTGCCACGATCCATAATGCAGTGGTATGTACTATATTGAGGATTTAAACAATAAAAGTGAAGCAGGACCTTTGATGTAACCTTAATTTATTTTCATTTTTAAGTATTTCATTGATGGTATGGTTTTGTTACATTTAACTTGTGTGTCTGGCTAGTGGATTAGTACACTTGGTTTCCTTCCTACACTACCTTTTTCCATAGATTATTTTGTAGGATGCTTGTTTGCCTTGTATCTGTACTTAGGAAGAGAACCTGGATAGTATCTCTATGAAGATGCAGTTAGAAAATGAAACCTTGAAAAGTTCTTTTTGAATTTAAACTTTTAATACATGCGGAAAACTTCTATGGATTGTTTTGGATTATGGTAGTCTTTTTACAAAGATATGTTTTTTGGTTCTAGCTGCAGCTTAAGTAGGTAGGGTTGAAATATCAGAAGCTAATAAAAACCTTTTGCTTCTAGTGCTGGCCTCATTTTTCCTATCCCTTTTCTGTTTCCCTCGAATGTAGAGGTGCCCACTGCAAGCAGCTACTATGTTTGAGAAATCTACATCAGTCTCCATTTGTATCTTCCACTTAGGTTCCACTCAATGGAAAGAATCAGAAACTCATGAGAGTTTTGGCTGAATTCCTATTTAACAAGGAGGGAAAAAAAAAAAAAAGACATTTGAGACTGAAAGCATACTGCAATTAAAGTGGGGGGAACAAACCACCAAAAACTACAAGAAAAAAGGTGACGTGAAAAGATCTCCTTTGTTAACTGTGCAGCTAACTGGTGCAAAAGGCACCAGCTAGTTTCTTCCCTGGTGGTCTGCTCTGTGAATTGGGACTCTGTGGCCCTGTTGTCCTGCAGTTGGTTTGGCAGGATGATGTGGGGTCCTCCCCTGATAATCGGAACAGGGGGCTCCGAACCTCTGGCATTTGTTTCTGATTTTGATGAAAATGGTTTCTTAAATCTCTTTGAACGGAAGTAATACTCTTTCTGATGCTCTGGATGGTGACTTCTCGTTACTCCTGCCAACTCCGATTCCACTTGTTTAAAACAAACCCACTGAATTATGAAAAGTCACTTGTTTGTACAATGACAATTCTGGCGTAGCAGTCTCCACACTTGCTTTGTTTGCCTAGGGAAGCGTGTAGGCTGTGTGCAGCACATCACTTTAACATGTGAAGCCATGAACCCAGCGTCATAAAAAAAAAAAAATAATCTACCCTCAGTGAGAGTCTGGTTGCAAGAAAGGTGTTAGTCTATTATTCTAAGCCCCCTTCTGCCAAAATAGCTATGTCAGACCTCTGAGGAGCAAAGGCAGAGGTGAGGCTTCCCTTCTCTTTGCCCCAGGATGGAGCAGCCCAGGCTGTGTGACAGCAAAATGCCCCCAACTTGCCCTCCACTGCAAGGCACGGGGCACCCATACCTAGTGACTCAGACAATTCTCTCTTCTTCCTGAAGAAAGGCTGGAATAAACCCACATCGATGCAGGAAAATTTCAGCATAGGCCTACAGAAGTTAAAGTTTTCCTTTTGACACGTTTTTCTTAAAAACTTTAGTTTGTGACAGCATGCAGTGCCTGCCACTATAAGAAGGAGCATTACAGCACTGTATGTTTCACCAGGGAACCCTGCTTCCATCTTCTCACTGTACCACTGAGAGAACGGGTCTGCTCAAGCCTCCATGAGCACTAGGAGGCTCTACCACTTTAGCTACACACTGTAGCAGCGAAACTGGGGTGGCAGATAAATCCAGAGTGCTTCCAACGCCCGGCAGCTGAAGCAATATAATACATCAGTTCAGAAGTGCTCGCACCTTTCTAAATACACAAACTTGCTCAATGTAACATAGTCTTTCTGTTATTTTGGTGCCACTCTAAGACTGCACCTAGGGGAAAGGGCATTTGGGAAAACATTATAGCTAAAGACCCTAACGTAGTCAAAAAGAAAGTTTGCTGTCACCTGTATTTCCCCCCTACTAACACACTTTAAGTGTTAAATTAAATATCACTTTCAAACATAACTTTGCCTTTGTTTAAAGGCTTACTTCCCTGCCTCCCCCCATGCTAATTTAGAAAAAAGTTCTACATCACTTTTTGCTTAAGTGGATAAAAATTATAATTACAGAACAGACTTCTGGAAGGAAGAATGAAATTTATATTCACCACCTGATCACGGAGGAAAATGGGAGATGGGGCACCATCCCCGACTGAAATGGATCCACGTCTCAGGTAAGCAGAACAACAGAGTAGCCGGTTACGTGAGCGAGTGCTTTCCCCCCAGAACCCGTGGTAGGGTTCGTTTGCTGGTACATGTCGAAGCAGAACCAGTTCTGCCTCCTGCAGCACACACCAGATTGCTCGACCTGTTCTGCAGCAGCAGAGCCCAGTATTTGCCAAGATTAATCACGGGCAGGGAAAGGCCTATTAACTAGACTGGGGTTATGGCTCAGATGAAACAATTCCAAAACTTTTTTTTTTTTTTTTTTATCTGTGAAGTGTTACTTTAAAATAGTAACTGGTATTGAACCGAAGCAGCAGCAGGTCTCAAGGCAGTGAACGATCCCATGGGTGCGTGCAGAGCATGCCACAGGGAAGCATTTGCCCGCAGAGGGAACAAGGCTGAGGCCACGAGCACTGTCTTGCACTGAAAAAACTCCCTGAATTTTAGGGGGAGACAAGTCCAGAGCAGCACCAATATCGTTTCTGTATGCTTCTGTTTGCAAAGCCACCAAAGCAAGGCCTGAGGTCCTCTGCACGAGTACTGCATTTCAGAGGCACCACCACGCAAGGAGGCATTACTGCAGCTGCACCAACAAGGTGCTGATCTCACGCCCGCCCCTCCTCACCCCTTCCCCTTCACAAAACCTCCTGCACTTACCTCTTACAAGCCAATGCTGAGCCACCTTTAAAAAAAAAAAAAAGTAAATAGATTCATTTGTTAATAAAGTGACGTTAAACATAAGGACTGAAGTCCCCTAGATTATTTCGCAATGTGTTTCTTTTGTCTCCAACATGCAGCTTCCTATTTAGCAATGGGTCACCAAGCTGTTAGGAATAAAGGGCAGGCTCTTGTCACAGACATCAACGCAATTAGCAAAAAGAGCTCTCTGTAGAGCAACAGGTTTGACCATTTTTTAGGACATTTATTTCAGACCTAAATCCAGTCCCAGGTTGGGGGCACAAAGACAGCCACACAGTAGTTGTTGACGCCACCCGTGCCCACGCTGTGTGGCATGCCCCACGTAAGACAGGCGCTTGCAGGCACCCAGAAGCTCACAGTTGGTCCCACTGCCTGTGTGCCAGCTCCAGGATGTGAGCAACAGAAATGAGGTGCTGAGAGGATCAAGTCAGCCGATCCCTTCACAGTGGGAAAATCCTCATCTACTAAGCGGTAAGACCCAGCAAGGCCCTGACATTCTGTGTGACTTCAGTTCCCCTGACACGGCAGAGGGATGGTCTGAAGTGGCTTTGCAGTCAAACTGTGCAATGGAGCCTGAAGACCAAACAGGAGTTTTGATGTGTTCATGAAGTAAGCAAGATTGGTTTTATGTAGTTACAGCAACTAGTGCTATTTTATATTGCAAGGAATGTATTTTCCCGCAGGCCGATGAACACCTATAGTAAAGAAAGGCTTCTCTTGGCAATTCAAATCTTGCATGGATGTACAATCATTTTATGATCATTCTTAATATGTCTGTGGTGTATCCAAATAAAATTTACATGATTTCATTCTGAACTGGCTAACACTAGACAGTTAAAAACAACTCTCGTTCTGCACAGCATATGCTGCTGAATGACCCTAAGCCCTGCAGCAAAGATACTCCCTTCTTGTGATTTCTAAGGCTTGTGAACACCACAGCAATCTATGTTTTTAAGGAACAAACAGATGGACAAATCTAATAAGCATCAGGCTGTGTGTGAAGGATCAGTACACCCACTACTCAGAGCAGAAAAATCTGGCTAATGAAGGGTCAAAGTTTCCAGAACACGAACTGGTAGAAAGGTCAGATAAAGAAGCAGGAACACGAGCAGGAGAGCGCAATGATCACAAAGTTGTGAGCATAAATGATGCCAAGGATGAATTTTAATACAAATTTGATTCTGCTTACTCCGTTAACACTGAAATAAGATCTGTAAGAAAAATGTGTCCACTGAGAGCTGCAGATTTTTTCTTCTGTGTTTTTTCGCAGTACTTATGACAAAGTTTAAAAAAGGACTTAGATTGTTACAATTGCTGACAGCATTCAGATAATCCATTTGGTATTTTAAAGAGTCCCAATCATCAAAATTCAGCTTTAATTGCAAGATATGACTGAGCTGAGATCTGATAGAAGTATAAGCCCCACTGATTATGCAGCAGGGTTGTTCAGGTGGCACTTGGTAATGTAAACTGCTGATAGCAAGCAGGAGCATTTGAGTTACCTGGGTATCAAGTGCTGAAGCCTTCTACCTTCATTTTTAATAAATGAATCACTCCATCTAATAGCCTGCCTGCCTCCATTGCTATTAACAATTGGATGTATTTTATTTTATGTGCTGCAGCATTATAATCAGAACGATGACCGATTAGTGTGAGACAGTAAGTATCATCTTGAAGTTTACTGCTTTTGGCTGGAGAGGCTGTCAAATGACTTGGCACTGCTTTGGCCTTCGGCCATGAAAGCCTCTATTTCTTCAACAGTACGTGGGACGCATGTTAGCAGCTCCATTCCACTGGCTGTCACCGCGATGTCATCCTCGATCCGGACCTGTCACAGAGAACATGCGGTTACCAAGGTATTCCAGATGGGGATGAGAAGCACATGTGGCAGCGACAGCAGCGAAAGCACAAGGCACGTTCTGGTCTGTGGTGCTGGTGCAACACCAGGCAGAGCAATGTACTGCAAGCACCAGAATTGCCCATCACTACTGGCAGCGTGGCGCTGAGCCCTGAAGGGTCCACTGGCCCCTGCCACCCTCCTGGGATCACACAAGCTTCATGGTGACCACCGGCAGAGCAGCCCCGCAGGAGGTGGTGGCCCTGCAGGTGACTCAGGTGGTGCCTCTGCTACGTCAGGTACGCCAAGGACAGGCTCAACGAGATGCTGCATCAGTGAGCTCACGCTGCGTAATTATGTGGGGCAAATAAATCTCACCCCCCCAATACGAGGAGCAGCAAAAGGAACATTCTCCCCTGAACTGGCCTCCAGCCTTGTTAGCACATGGCTTGCTAGGGACAGGTACAACAGCAGTGCCTCCTGATGCCCGAAGTGCCTGTTCTCAAAGCCGTCCTGTTGCTGGGCTGCAGTTAGCTGCTCTTTGCACTTAAACATCAGATTCTCTTTCCTCTAAACACAATAAACTTTCAAAGAGGAACTTCAACACAAAATAGCTTGTAGCTGATATTTGAAATGTTGCATTTTGAGCTGATGAGAAACTCCTAAGCAGGTCAGACATTCCTTTTAAAATGCAATCACTGCATTTCAGATCATGCAAGGAAAAAAGCAGATCCCTCAGTTTTCCACCTCTTGTTCTGTTAAAAATGAAAAGTATGCTCCACTTCTGTTTGACTCTAATCTCTTCCTACCAGTAAATATGCCTACACAGACGTTTCCCGTTATCTTATCAGAAAAATGTTAGTAAGTCGCTAAGCTGCAATAAAAGCAAATTTAGTAAGGTGTAAATCCAAGAGAACACAAGCACTGGGTACTCCCACCTTACAATTGCTTTAATTGTTTCTGACCTCTTGACATTTTCAGCTAAAAATAAAGCTGGTTAACATTTGTACTTCTGATTGCAAAATAATCCATTTGTTCAAACTAAATGAGTCATCCAGTCCTTATTAAAATGTTTAATGATGTCTTTGCCAGATTATTTCTTTTACTTGGTATCAAGTTAAGTGTATTATAAAGCAGAATTAAATAAACAAACTCCATTGAGTTCACACATTCGATTTGGACAGCTGTAAATTTGAAAGCTGCGAAGCTCTTTACGCTTGGTGTGCCTGAAAGGCCAGTGCCTTGCTGCAGAAGAGGAAATCAGCAACACGTTTGATGACGCTACGCACTTGAAACAGATTTTACCAGGGTGGGTTGATTCATTGCTTCAATTCGGCCAGCTGAGCAAAAAATAACCCAAGGATTCAGCAACAGTCACATTGCATCTTAAGTTGAATCATGCCCTCTGCCTTACAGCAGCCCCCAGCATCTGTCCATCCACGATTTGGACCCGGGCACAGCCTGCCTGGGTAGACCAGCCCCTGGCAAAAACCTGCTGCTGCCAGCCGAGCCCTGCAGAAGTGCCAGAATCCAGGGAACAGATCTGGTGACTTGGTAAAAGCCAGAGCATCATGTCGGCAAGCGCACCTGTAACAGTGTAAATAGAGCTGGGCACAGCATTGATGTGGAAAGTAAAAATGTTAGTGCAAAAGTAAGTCGGGGTGGTGGGGTGGTGGGTGCAGCCAAAGCTGGACGTGGCTCTGCCTATGCAGAGGGCCCCTTTCTGAGTACCCTAGTTTCACAAACGTTCACCTGCTTGAACTGAAATCCCCCAGTTATCTGCTACAGAGAAATATCTGCCACAATCCATGCACTTAACCAGTGAGATTAGCAAAAAAAAAATAATATTAAAATAAAATAAATTGTTGGTGTTTTCCAGTTCAGTGTTTCATGCCTTCATCAATTCCTCGGCACTCTTTTGAGAAGATGGACTGGCTTCAAAGCAGAGCAGATGAAAGCCAGTCTAAGAGGGAGAGGGGAAGAACAAAAGCGACAAGGTGTCTGTCAGTGCTGTGCCCTATCTAGGCCACAAGAGAAAATCAGGATGGGGAAGGAGCTGGAAAATGGAGTTAGAGTGATGAAAGGAACCAGGGGAAGGAAGATACAATGAGGCAGGACAGGACTGACAAGTAACAGACAGAGAGATGGGGCTGGCTAAGGAGCCCAGGAAGTGAGAAGTCAGATGCCCTGAAAGAGGGGAGCGCAGGGGGGTGCTGCAGCCACCTAAGGCAGGGAACCGAGCATTACCAAACGGGGAAACCCCCCAGTCTGGGGTGCTACACAGAGCAGCTCACTGTATAGGAGAAACACTCTTAGGAGATCATATAATCAATGCACAGCTGTGGATTGGTGTGGAAAGCGGCAGAGCCAGCCCCATCGCACCAGCCTGCTCACCATCAGCAATTCCAAACAGTCTTTGGGCTGTAGCTGGAAGTGCACAGACCCACCTCTCCCGTGGGGCCCTCACCCATCACTCCTAGGAAAGCTCCAGCTCCTCCTCCAGGATCTAACCCTTTCTCTGCCTGGATGCACCTCACCTGAAACTGCTTGCTGTAACAGAGAAGACAGACTTCTCACTTCCAGTGCACATTTTCCCTTTCTCCAAAAGCAATGCAAACGCAGAGGAACACAGGTTCTCAAGCAGGAGGAATTTTTTGGTTTGTTTTTTTTTTCCTTCACACCCTCCATCATGCTTCACCCTGAGCTTAAACTCAGCAGCAGCAAGAAGCAGCTTCAGAGGACCTGCAAAACCTACCCTACAGGAGAGCTCAGCATTTGGTCTTGTCTTCTGTCCAAATGGACAAAAGATGCTGGATCTGTCTGGCAAGGCTCTCTGGCTTGGGACTGCCTTTCCCAGTGGGGGACAGTGGTTATGAAACTTGCTCTCAGAGCTATCCCTGTTTGCAGGCTCTTTGTTCAACAGCGCTGCTTGTTTCAGGACTACAGAGTGGTTTGGAATCGGAGACAGCTTAAAGGAACAGCAAACTGAGGTGTGAGGTTTGCTGCACCAGCAGCTTTCAGGGTGCTCTGCAAACACCCCAGGAGAGGCTTTGCTTTTTTAGTGTGAAATGGCGTGCTTCAAAAAGCACTCTGGTAAGGGTGAAGTGTCCAGGAATGCCAGGACTGTCCCTAGCATGCATTTTTCTTACCAAGGGTAGTGGCACGATCTGTCTAGATAGAGCTGATTGCACAACTGCCCAACGCCAGCAACAGATCATCATGTGGCTTGACTCAATGGACCCAACTGTGTCCCAAAGCAGGGCTGTGTGGGCATAGCCAAGGACAGCATAGGAGTTAAAATGCCAAGGCGGCAGTCAGCTATATATACAGCCTCGCACTTTGTCCTGACTTACTGTTACAGTCATGCTCCCCAGAGCCTCCTGTGTTATCTTCCAAAGGAAGGGGGTTGTAGCACTCATTCATTTCTTTTGGATGATGATATATATATAAAAGGCTTCTGAGAATCAAGAAACAATTTTGGCCAATTAAATAGTCCAGATTTGCACAATGACAGATCCCAGATGTGATTAAAAAAGACCACTGGTGACATGTCTCCTGCTTTTTTATAATCTATTGAGCATTTGTTTGATTATGGCTATGGAAAGCAGCAGTACTATCACTGCAAGGTCTTACAGTGGGAGACTTGCCTGGGAAACGATGACAGGACGTGGGCCACACATGCTACCCTGCAAAGTAAATTAGCACATGTGCTTCTGTCTGGCTGAAGGATCCACGTGTCTGTTTTTATAGCTGGTATCCTACAGAGGCAGATGCATGAAGCTAAGAGGACTTATTTCGACTCAGCCACTGACTCACCAGTAATTTTTAATAAAGCAAACTTACCATGAGCAGGGTTTGACTTCTGTATTTTAGGGGGACTGGTTAGGAAATAGAGGGGCCGAGCATCAGACCCAGGAACAGGCGGGTACATTGCAGAGTTGAGGAAGGCACCTTCCTGTCACCACATTACACAAAGTGGCAGCACCAGGCTGTTTTCTATATTGACTAACAGGCTCTGTGCTACACAATGACTTACTCATCCCATGCTGCCAGTCTTCCGTCTTCTTATGCACAAGCAAGTCCTCATGTCTGGCACACTTATTTTAAAGGTCCACATACAAACATTTTATAAAATGAGATCATGATCAGTAGGCTGAGGCCATGTATTTTAAGATCAACTGATAACACCTGGAAAACAGGCACACGGTTCCTTCATCCAGGCTCAAAAAGAAGCAATAAGCTGTAAGCTAAATACAGGTTAGAAACTGCTCTTACTTTAACCTAGTTAGTTAATTAAGACAACTTAAGAGAAAAGGGTTAAAGAAGGTTTACAAGCAATTAGCTGCTGGTTTTGAGTCGCCTATGAATATCGCTTCTCTTACAAGAACTTTAAAGAAAGCTATATATTTCATTATGACAATTGCTTTCTACAAAATTTTGTTTCAAAAATGCTATGTAGCATTATTACTGCTGCATAATATGAAATGTTAAAAAACAGATGAGCAAAATGTTTATTGCCTAGTAAACCATTTCATTCCAAAACACACATTCACCATAAACCCAGAAACAGAGCTCAACCTTCTGAAAAATAAAAATCAGGACAGAGGCAATTGCATGACTCTGTGAACCAAAGGTAGAAGCAATTAAATATCCTGCTTTTCATTTGGTTTAACATTTGTTTCTGAGTAAGAGAAGTACTGTTGTTTTGAAAAATATTGTAATATTAGCAGATCTTCAAGGTCCTGGGCTTTGTAAATTTATTTAGCTTTTAAATGAGAAAAATCTGCAAATGAAAAAAAGGTAATGTATTTAACATTAGCTGTCTTTCAGCATTTTCTCCAAGCTGCATAGAGTTTTCACATATTAAGTCTAGTCCTAGTTCTGCAGATCCTAGGGAAAAACAAAGCCTGAACATTTAAGGCCAAAAAAAGATTGAACGGTTTTACTGGGTCTTTGAGAAAACATCATATGAACTGCATGAATCAGTAATCAGCTTACGAAGAACGGAAATGTCAGACCTTAAAGGGCAGCGTCTGGAGTTAGTATTTCCCTTTCCCTGAGGAATCGGTTGCTTTTCCTGAGCAACATATTCAACTGTATGGACATACCTCTATTTGCACATGTTTATTTACGAACGCAGCAAAGGCAGAGTCCAGGCAGAGCAGAGGTGCCCTGGGATGGGCACTGTGCCAGCGCCTGATGGCAGCCCTTGCCCCACAAAATTTATGACCTCAGTAAACTGGACCTTCGTTTTGCAGATGGAGAACTGAAGTACACGTGATTGAGCGACTTCCTGAAAAGGGCTGGGGAAGCTTGTGAAGGACTGAACTCCACAGCTGTCAAGTAAAGAGGTTAGGGCTTCAGACAGGGCAGCCTGTGCTCTCAGCAGCAGATCCCCTAGCAAAACTTCTTGCCTCCTCCAGAGAGATCTGTATTGGACCCAGAACAGCTGTTGTTTGGTAAAAGCCCACGACAGGGTCCCTGGGAAGCAGTTACAGCCACAAAGCCTGAGTGTCTGTGTTACAGGGACACAGGATGCGTGGGCTGCTGGTGGATCAGCTCGGAGCGTGCGCAGGAGCAGCACTGGTGCCGCCAGCACATGCCCCGCACACCGGCAGCAAAGTGGGCGAAGGGAAACCTCGCCTTCTCTCTCGTTCCTTTCTGCTCTTGCAGCTTTTACAATCTCTTTACAGCTAAATCCAGGCAGCACAAATTACAATAAATGGCTACAGTCTCGCCCTTTTTGGCACAACAGAAGAGCATCTCTTCTCAATGCAGAGACTTGTCACAGTCAAGAAAACTACCCAAAGCCCCCAAAAGACATGAACTCAAGGTGAATTCATTAAAGTTCACAAATCCCCTGTGCAGACAGCCTAACTCAGTATAACAATGGTGTTACTTTGGTTAACGTAAGTTCATTTTGGAAGTGAATTAAACTAAACCAAATGAAGAACACTTTAATTAGTGCTGAGCTCTGCAGAGGGAAATGGACTACTTATTTCCTTTTGCAGAATGTATTTTTCTTTTAAAGGAAGACTGACTGGTGAGTTCTTTAGCTAGAACTGACACCAATACCAACCCCCATACTTAATATTTGTCAGTAAAACCACTGTGCTTCACAAGATCTTTTTTAATCACGTAGAGAGAAAGTCTTCTGACATGCTTTTGAGAGAAAACTTCACTCACTCTGGATAAACTAGAATGAACCAGCATGTAGATAACTAATCATGCTACACAGCACAAACTGCATCTTCTACTTATGTAGAATCAAATCAGAATTGTAAAGATGGAAAAATTAATTTTGATTGTGTTATAATTCAGCTTTTCTCTAGAATTCAGAAATATTCCGATGTACTTCAGTCTCAGATTTTATTTCCATTCTTCTCCTGGACAAAATCAAGTAACAACATCTGGCTCAGGGTATGTGTGTATTATTATTTTTTTCTCTCTAAGTAAAATGTATTGTTCACAGGGGGATCAGAGATTTAGATTTTTGCTCAATCGTTTTGGGGCAACTCCCCCTTTTAGCAAAGTTTGTTGGCTAGCTCTCCTTACAAGTCATCATTACAGGAAGCTAAGCAAAAAACAGGGGAGAAAGTTAGACTTTGCTTGAAATCTCTGGAACAAGACTGCCTGATCCAGCAACTTATTACTAAGGTAGAGATCCTGTGCTGTCACTCCTATTCCACACAAATGCAGACAGCGGGTAAGCCTCAAGCTGCAGAGCTGGAGTGGGCATTCACAGCAAGTCATAGAAAAATGTGGGCTTTGCTAAGCATTTCCAGAAAAAACAGGAATCAACGCAACTGCCGAAAAACTCCCACAGACTGTTTACATGGAAAGTGAAGACAGTTCAACCTGTTTTTATTGTGGTGTCACGCTACACAAGTGCATTGCAATGCTCCTTTAAAACACGCTTCAGCACATGGTGCCGTATCTAACGTGCTCACAGCAAGAAAATGCAGAGTTAGCTGCCTTTTCACCAGTATCTCCTTGGCTGGCTGGCAAGTGTTGATAAAAGAAACAACACGGAGACACATAACGTCTCAGACCTCAGCAGCTAATTAAATACCAGCAAGGGTGAAGTCCCATGTCTCTTGATAAGGCACACACACATCATAGGGGGAGCGTTCACAGGTGGCTGCCCAGGAGCCTGGCTGGCTCACATGGCTGGGAATGGCACACACATTCTGTCAGGGCTGGTGGTTCAAAGCCAGCTTGGACCAAGAGTGTTACAGTAACTACCCTCTCACGGCTGGTGTATGATGATAAATTAGTGAATGGCAGCAGCAGACAATTCCTAATGAGTGACTTTTCATACCAGAAAATCACCATCGGTGCCAGTGATTGTTAGCTTTGTTGAGACTTTGCAGAAGAGCCACGAGGAGGACGGGGCACTGCAGCTGCCGGCTCTATCTTCTCTGTGCATGAATACGGAAGCTCAGAGAACAATGCGACACCCTCCAAATGCTCGCCCCACTAAAATGAAAACCCACTGGAAACCACTGCAACTGCTAAACGCTCTGTGAGGGCAGTGGCTTTGAATGGGCATTGTGCCCGGGACAGCATGGAGAAACAAGGCCCCTCTGCTTGCACAGCAGCTGCTTGCAGGGCAGGGGAATGATCGCCCAGACCACAGCGACCTCCCAAGCCAGCCGACCCTCCAGCGCGCACACTGCTGCCTGAGCACCAGTGCTCGTGAAGCCCATCGGCCATTCTTCTGGAAGACAGGGAAGGCTTTACATGCACAAGTTTCACAGCCTTCTGGCAATAATCCAGTAAGAGCAATTATTGCTGTTTTTCTCCGTTGCCTCCCTGACTTAAACAGCATCGGGCTCTTCTGCCCTGGGAGGGAGCAGCAGACTGTGCCCCTGTCAGGGAAGCTAACTCTGGACTATGGATCTTGGTCTCATGTTTCATAACATGCATATTTCACACAATAGACAAAAGACCTACCTGGCAAGTCACTGTACAGTGCTGACAGAGCATATTTCAACCAATGGAAAAATACGGAACTATCGTTTATCAGGTATCACAAGTACAAAAACCAAATTTAAAAATAACAAAAAAACCCCAGTTTGTCTGCAGGGTCAAATGGCCCAAGGTGCTGCATCAGGAACAGCCCTAAACATTAAAACTTCAACAAAATTTCTCAAGTACACAGTAAAGGCAAACATACAAAACCAATTTCAGAAAAACATCTGGTGAAGAATTACTCACCCCGCCAAATCCTCTAAAGCGTTGCAGGACATCGTTGTTGATGAAACAGGACTGTGCAGGATCACGGAGGGCTTGGTCCAGGAGGTGGTCGATGAAGTAGATGCCTGGCTCGATGGTCAGCACCATGCCCTGCTCCAGGTTGCGGGCAGTGCGCAGGCTCCTCAGCCCCGGCAGGTCAATGCGCTCCACTCCCTGCAGAAGCAAGACTGGCTGTGATGGATGGAGCGGCATTGCATGGCTGACCTTTTAGCAAGGCCCTCCTACGCGGACTGCTCCATAAGACACCCAAACCGCAAGAAATATTTGGGAAGCAGAGGACTGAAAAACTGCGCTATGCAATTACCTCTCTCTCATCAGCCCCCCATTTAGCTCTCGCACAGTGGTGACCAGCTTTCAATTCAACACCTGAACTGTTCTTTGTACCACAGAAATCCCGGCTCTGGATATGCTTGGTACTGTACTCTCTACCTTGAGAGAGGTACTGCTCTACGGAAAAAAATAATTACTTGCACTATTCCTATACCCTCCCGTGCAAAGTACGGTATTTTAAACAACGTGCAAATCTTGAAATGCCCCCTCCACGTCATGGCTGAAACAGCTGAACTATGCAGTAGAGAACAATTTCTCCAAGGATATGCAAATGCTTATTCTCACTGAATGTTATTAAAATTACACATTTACGATCTTGATTCAGGAGCAATGAGTCTACACATGACCTCATAAAAGCAGCCCGTTTAAAACTAAACTTCTGTCAGATTCAGACTTTCAGGCAACATGATGCTGACTGATATTATTAAAAACTAAGTCAAAACAAGTCCTGACTAGAAAAACATTCTCTTCTTCCCAAAAGCTGGTAAAGCAAAATGATATATGAGGACGTGCTTAGTCAAGGAATTAGAAACACTGCAAAGACTAGTTTGGGATATTAATTTTCTTCCCCAAAATGTGCCAGGTATTGCAACATTGGAATAAATATATCTCAATCCCATTAGTTTTTCAAAAATTCTTTGCAACTGTAGCAAAATTTCATCAACAAAATATCATGATGGCCAATAAACAGCTCACAGGCCCAACAGCTTACAAAAACGCGCACACACTTTGCTCACAAAAACTTTTCCGCTTTAAGCCCTTAAGTCAGAGGTTAACAGGTCTGCAAGATGACGGTGTTATTGATCTGGTCTCCACCAAGCTTTCCCCAATCTTGCTTCTGGCCAGTCACGGTACTTTTCCTTGCTGGCAGAAGGGGTGCCTCCTTTCAGCATCACCAGCAGTGTGACCTGTATCCCAAGGATGAAACACCTCCTTTCTCCAGGACAAAACATGCTGCCCGGTGCCACCCTGCGTGCCAGGGCAGCATGTCTGGGCACAGCTGTGCTCCGCGTTCCTGTCACACCGATGCGGGGTGGGGGGGTGGGGTGGGGTGGTGGTGCTGGAGCATACCCTGCAGATTAGCCACGTTTTTCTCTTACTGAATCATTCCCTCTCCACAGTGGATAGAGCTCCACAGCACTGTTTGCTCTTGAGCTTCGCTTTCAGTTCAGAGAAAGCCTATTTCACAGAAATCCTGCTTGCAACAGCCACTCAGCAGTGTTTGTTTTATTCTCACTGGTCACCCAAGCAATACTGGGGTCACTTTTTTTCCCTTTGCAGAGCTTATTCTGTTCCAATGCACAGCATCTCACAGCCACCAAGATCTTCACAGCTAACCAGCCTGGACATTTGTGGGTAGGTCTGCCCATTTTTCCGAGATGGAGAGCATTTACAGTTCTCAGTGCCCTTGCAAGCCAGCGAGTGTATCCTGACCATTTTCACTGTGTATTCGATACATTTTTTTCTTATGTTTGATTTGAATTTTGCAGAGCATTATATTACACTAAAGTAAGAAAGCACACATTTGTTATACTGAGGCTAGGAAACAAGAATATTCCAATATTAAGCAAGGCACTTTGCATTTATATTCTTATCAAAACCCAAAGAGAATCAATATATTTCCAAACTTTAAACAATAGCTGCACTGACACGGAGCCATTTTTCTTTCTGCTTTTGCCCCATGGGGTTTGGCATCTCACAAATTCATTGTAACGCATAAAGGAAATGAGGGCATCCGATCTTGTGGATTAATCTCTCCATGAGCTGTAAACAATTAGATTAGCGTCTGGACCTTTTGGTGTCTTGCCAACTATCTATCGGCTGCTTTACAACAACCAAACCGTATTTGGCTTTTAAGTACACTTCTCTTCAACGCTGCTTGCAAATGCCTTTTCTGAGACAGTCGATCCAAGACAGATGCTAGAAAGATGAATGCGCAGCAAGGCAAACAATGGCAAACATCCTCTGCAGGCAGCCCTGGCACAGCCTCCGCATTTTTTTTGCCTTTTCTAAAAACAAATGAGGTTTAGCACCAGGTGTGACAATAAATCCTCGATGCCCACTTCATTTATGTCTGTGTAGCTGTTAAAGCAACGTGTAGGTATTTTGTCTGGACTCCTTGCAGCCCAATTCTGCTTTTAGTACTTCCTCCAAGAAGCTAACAGCATGGTTACAACTCAGGAGCAAGACCCAGGGATTCACATTTGGAAACATCCTTCAGTTGCGCAGGCTCCCCAGGCCGTTAACCAAGCAGGGAGGGCCCCTCAAGCACCAGAATACTGCTGCTCCCCCAAAAGTAAAATTTTAACTTCTCTAGAAGGATTTCACAAACTCTTTTTGAAGGATTTCACAAACTCTTTTTGATATTCCCCCCCCCCGTCCTAGCTCAGCTCTAGGTTGTGTCAGCTCTTGGCTTCACCTCCAGATTTCGGATTTTGCAGGCACTTAAGTCAACGCGTAAATGGCAGCAGCTACACCTCTTCCATGAAAGCAGCTCTAGCAGGCCTTTGGAGAAGGGGTTACACAGCTCAGCTTTTCAAAGACAGTAAGCAGGACAGCAGTGGGCAGGCTTGAGGCAAGGAAGACCTACGGTCCCTTTTAATAGAGGCTAGCAAGACGTTCACCAAGAGATGCACGAAATGGATGAAGAGACAGACAGGTCCTGGCTATCGCAGGTACATGGCCATGCACACCCTGAGCGGAGGACAGCCCCAGTCCAGCTTGCTGCAAGGGTGAAGGAAAATGTGAGCTGGGACAGGGAACGAGCAGAGTGTGGGAGGGGGAAGGTGACCAAGCTGGGGAGATGACAACACTCCTTCTTTTGAGAACAGTGCTGGATTAAAACATACATTGGACTGTGGCTTCAGCATCCCAAATGACATCAGCTCTCTGGGCACTTGTGACCACCTTGCTAGCCACCATGGCCATCAGGTCCAGGGGCTCAGAGTTCTCAGCTTTCAGTCTGCTGCAGTTGTTTATGAAAACTAGGACAAACTGAGGCTTTTTTTTAATGACTTTTTAGTCTACCCCCAAACACTACCACCCCCAAATAGAAGACGACAGGTCTGAAACAAGGACGCTGACATTTTCCATCAAGTCAAACCCTGCTGGGAGCGAAGCCTGATGGGGAAACCTCACACTGTCATCCATCAGTGTGAATCTTCTGCCATTACTGGGTTTTCTCCTTTGTGAGGAGGGACCCTACATTTTGCAGCTGAACATGAAAGCCTTGTTTTCAACAACCATCATGAAGTTGTTTTGTAGAGGGATGAAATGAATAGTAAAAATCTGAATGCTGGCACAGCAGCTGTGTGGATATCTGCTTCTATTACCATTATAACCTGGAGGCCTGGCCACGGAGCAGGACACTGATGCACTCAGTGCTGTACAACTGTAAAGCATAAGTTGGTAATTTTCCTCAAAAAGCGTAGAGAATAATCTAGAAAATATTAACACCTAGGCATCTAAACACAGACTCCCAGTGATATTCTGGGAAAATTACTTTTTGAAGAAGTATTTTGTATGTATACTGCAACAACAGACTACATTCAAAATTGTTTTCTAAGACTGGTTTTATTTGGAGGTTCTGCTCACATTTTAAAATTAAGACACTCCCCCCACAGTAAGCACAGATGTACGACACTGTCATTTGTGACTGTACTCCTGCCAAGAACATCAGATTCCAATTAATGGTTCATGTAAGGTAACAAAACCCAGCATGTCTAGGCAATAAGGACTGTCAAGGGAACAAGAGAATTATTATGTAAACTGATTTCATTACTATGTAAGCAAAATAAAAGTTCAAATTAAGTTAAGTGTGCAGTAATATAAAATATATATCTATTTTTGGAATAAGCAGGGAATTAGGAAGTATGCAAATCTGCCTATTCCCTAGAAAAGTGGCTGTGAAAGACTAGAAGTTGCAATATGCCCAGAATACACTTCAGTATAAGGATGAATTACAGCCTGCTCCTAAGCAACTCAATGGTTAATGGGGATATATGCTGCTCTTTCCATGGAAGAACTGCAACGTGTATCGTGCTGGTCTTGTCCCACAGACACCAGCCACCAGGAAAAGCCATCAGAAGCAGAAGTAGCTCCAGGCCCATTCAGGTGAGCCTGATCTTGGGTCTGTCTTTGGATCAGGACAGAAGAAAACCACAGGTGATGTCTCTGTGCTGGCTGGTCATCACCCACAGGGCCACGGACACTAGCTTGGGATGCATGAGAGCACAGAGATGCAAGGACACCCTCGCCCCTAAAACCAGGGGCTTCAACACTTAGTTGGCATCACCTAAAAGTTTCCTCAAGCCAGCAATGGCAGTAAAACATGGCCACAGCAACAATCACCAAAGCTGCTCATAACTGTGAACTCTAAAGACTCGCGTAGCAGCACAGATGAATTTCTGGTACTTCTTTCCAGCTAAATCATCACAGAACTTTTTTGAGCCTGACAAAGAGACTAGTCCCAGTTGGACCACATCCAATACAGTGAAGTCCTAACCATTTTATCAAGCTAAGTGCAATCAAGTACTTAAATTAGTCAGAATACTAACATTATATTTAGATTCTATGAAATGAACACCGAAGTGAAATCTCAGCTCTTTCACTCTTCCCTATTCTCCCACTGTGTATACCCAACTTCTAATTAGCTCATTTATTGTAAAAAGAACGGAGGCCTGTGCAGCTAATAAAAGTCTTGAATTCCGTTTCACTTGTCTCCTGGTCCCTCCTCTCTAAGCCCTTGTTTCTCTTGCTGAATGTTACTAATGAAGATCAGTTTATTCAATCTATCCTGCTTTTTCCCAGCAGCCTGAGCTGCCTATAGTCACCTGAAGGAACTGCTGTCAGTTCTGCCTTTGAAATCAGCAGCAGGTTACAGAACATGCCCCAAGCATCACATACCACTTGTGGCATTTGCAAGTCAACGCTTCCACTTCTGCAGGAGAATCTAATTACTAGCTGGAGCTTTTGGGACACAGCTCAAAGTTAATATTGGGGAATGGAGGGCACATGATGTTTAACTGGCTATTTTATTTGAAACATTTTTGTCTTTTCCTAGGTATTAACTGTGGTATCAGGTTTAAGCTGCATAGTAAGTTTCCTGTTACTGCAGGGAATGAGGAAAAATCACCTGCACTTATTCGAGGCACCAGTGCTTGCCGAGTCAGATTGAGCTGAATTTCAATCCATCACTACAGCACGGTTCTGAAAGTAACTTCCCATGTCATTTTTGCTTCCTGATTCTCAGATGTCACCAAGCTCCACTGCTATAATAATGGAAATAAAAAACCCACACGGATTTTCTTTTTTCTTAAAACCTTAGTGTGATTAAAAAAAAAAAAAAAAAAAGAGATGTCAAAGAGTAAAAATCACCAGGTTGGCAACTACAACATAAACCTGGAAGATGAGAGGAATATTTAGCTGGAGAATTCCTAAGAAATGAGAAAGAATTGCAAAAGCTACCAGCAACACTGTTTTAAAATGAGATCAATGACAAGCACCGTTTAAAATCTAATGGACGGGTTTTGTTGTGACACACAGAAAGCATATATAGGCGGGGGCCTTAAATAAAAGGTCTTCTGTGATCTTTAGAAAGTAATATTAGTGGAAATTGCACAACAAAACCCCTAAAGTATACCTATGAAACCTTTTATACCTTACTTTTACATGTAATTGAAAGCAGAACTGTACTGTCTTGGTCTTTCTCTCCTACTGCACCTAGAATGAATTGTTCAAAACCACACACAAGCTCTGTTAAGTCTCTGCTAAAATTTCTGAAAGATTTGGACTTAATATCTCCAGATAAAAACTCTCTTAGCACACAAAGTCTTTTGCAACAAACTTCACCAAGTAAAAGAAACATAAGCAAGTATCTCCATCAAGAAAAAATTAACCAGAACTAATGAAATCCAAACAAAGCAACAAAAACCCCAGGTCCACAACGCTTTCTTTCTCAGAGGAGGAGGGAAACCCTGTGGTACAGCAGGGCATGGGCTGCACCATGGCACTGCACTGACACAGCACCTGAGCCCTCCGCTCCTCTTCTGCCTTTGCTCAAGTCTTAAGGTTCCATGAACACCCAAACTCCAGCATCTGTGTTCACAGGGAAAAGCTGCTGGGAACTGATGACATGTAAGGTGCCACATCAGGGTACAAGCCTAACTCTGGGAGGGGCTTAAATCCCACGGAAGAATCTTAGGCTGCAGGAAACTCTCCTGGCTGCTGTTCAACCCAACAGAGAACAATAAGCACTACGGATTGCAGTGCTGTTCTGCATGGAAATGCTGTAGAATTCAAAGTCTTCACCAGTTTGTTTCTTGCTTACACTCTGCCTGCTCAGTGGCCCACACAACCATATGTCTCTGCTATGCAGGAATTCAAAGAATCGAAAGGGAAGTGATTCAAGGGGACCCCATGAGGCAGAAGGTCTTTTCTCCTCATCTTTTCTCAAGGTGTACAATCGCTTACAAGAACAAAACCTAGAGCTAAAACTGGCGAAAGGCCCTTTTACTCTTTGCTCATATAAGCACCTACCGTACAGGTTGTTTCATGTTTGCAGGCCCTGGGTACGCAAAGCTAGAGCAAGCTCTGCAAAGTATGACCATGTGAAGCAATTTGCATCACTGGGGCTCTACATAACAGCTTTAGGCTTCTTGGTAAATTCAACTCATCCTCTGCTTCTTAAAGGAAAAAACATTAATGCATCATTTGCAATGCTAACCACAAAAAAACGAAATCTTCTGCTTCAGCATAAAGTAGGATACATAAGGAAAATAATTTTTGCCAGAACAAGAAAGGGAACAAGATTATTCCTGTATTCTGTAGTAGGTTTGGTGACCTAAATCCCTAGACAGTCATCTGGGATCTGGGAGCAAGCTTTCTGTTAGAGCCAGATGCAGCCTGTACACCTCTCTGAGCAGCAGAGATGTTCCTCAAGCATGCACAGTAATGGAAGGACATGGATAACTCCAGGATCAGGATCAAAACAAACCTCTAACCTTAATTTGTTGATGCAGAAGAGCAATGAAAGGATCAGCTTTTCATGAGACTAGAGAATTGAATTAAAACTTTAAACTAAGGTAAATCTAGTAATTTTAAAAGACAAAACCAAATGAAACTCTTAATTCGTAAGATGTTAAAATCACAGTAGTTATTAACCTAACTTAAATTAACTGGCTTATTATTATAGAAAGTCATCAAATGTACTTAGCATTCTTTAGAGCCTTACAGTCAATTAACATAACATGAAATTGAATCAACTTAAGCATCTAGAGACACAGAACCTAGATTTAAATGAAAACTTCAGCTCCATCTACCTCAGGGTCTGAAAATTTGGGATCACCTACCACGTTTTCTCCACTGCAACAGGCACAAACCCTCATTTATATCCCATATCGAATTTACCCAGAAACGAATGAGAGAGTGTGGGAAAAACATCTCCATGATTAAATTTTACAGCTGAAGCTAAGCCCAGTGGAGTTTTCACCCTTTGAAGCTAGCTCTGTCTGACTAAGGGCCAGATTTTCTGAAGTGATTAGTACCACTGGGGCTGAATTTTCAGAACTGCTCAAGTTGTAGCTAGACCCTCAAAAGAAGCAGACACATTTTCAAAGAAGTGTTCGATGCTCGGTTTCCCCATGAGGAATACCATGGTACGCTGCTGGAGACCTGATTCCCGAAGGAGCTCTTGAGTGCTGAGTACGTCTGAAAATCAGGACATTTACTTATGTGCTTCACCGGAAAACACCGGTGGTTCCACTCTTTTAAACGTTGTCCTAAAATGAGGTTACTAAGATGCATTTATTGCTGGCCAAAGCTAATTATTCTTTATCACAGCAACAAGAGGAAGGAAAATGTTGTATTTTCTAATATCCCAGAGTATCCTTTGCAGAAAATCTGCAAGCTTTTTAACAGTGTTTGTCAAAGAGGAAGAAAGTGCTTGTTTAATGCTGCATGTGAAAGCAGCTTACTGGAAAAGATGAAAACTTATTATTGCCAATTTTGAAAAAAGAAATCTTTGGCTACCAATGAATAACTAATCTAAGCTAACAATGTCTGGAAATAGTTTTTTTGGAACATACAAAACTTTGTGACGGATAAAAATTAGGAAATTAAAGCTTATTGTATTATTCCAAATGTAACTGTTTACACTTGATGAAAAATAATGGAATAATATCCACTTGGAAAGTTTTTATTTTTAAAAAATCCTTTGTAATACTCCCAGAAATTCACTCAGCCAAAAGCAAATAAGTTGCTTCTTAACCAGCTAGAAAAAAGAGCATGATACTACAGGCATGGGCTCATGTACAATAATCATAAAAATGGCTTTATGAAATTCCTTGTGAAAATCTCACTAGCTGGTAAACATTTAAAACACACCAAAAATCACTCCACAGTGTACTAAATGTTTTCAAAATGCATTTTCTCACGGAACAATGAGGCATAGATAAAAAGCCTTCTCCCATTTAATACACAGTGTACCACACTCACAAGAGGTGCCCCATTGCTCACGTTTAGATTTACCCGGGGAAAACCACGTCCCCTGAAGCCTTCCACTGCCGCCCTGGCTCTGCAGCCCTGTGGCTCCCTCCTGCCGCGGGCAGGGACCGTGCCTCTCATTAGAGCTTCAAGCCCAGAGAAGCCTAATGAAGTTCACCCCACTGGCAGGCTTTGATGTGGGTTTTCCACCATCAGGTGCTCCGACACTCAGGTACCTCACCTTCGTCAAATGACCCATTAGAAAAAGCCTCATGCTTGGGTCAGAGAGAAGTGATGGGTCTAACAGAGGTGGAATTAATGCTGCAGAGAGAGTTTAAAGGGGCTGCTCTTCTGCAGAACCCCAAATTCATTATTTTTCAAACTAAGCAGATGCCACACATCCATTTATGTGCACATCTACATGCAAATAGAGAACTTCAGATATCTGTTTATGAGCTCACATACACGCTGCCCCCTATTCAGAAAAAAAATTATTTAGGATTGGATTTTGGAAGTAAATTAGCCATGCAAACTTTCTTAACGTAAGAATGCAGTTGCATGTCTACACAAATAATTTTAATATGCAGGTATAAAATCCTCTATTTGCATAGACCTCTGGTATTTTTACACACATGAAGTACGAAATAGAAGAACCTAACTCATTTGACAACATAGTCCCTGTATATCCATTTTTATCTATTAGTAGGTTGCTCTTTCAAAATTGCGGACACGTTGGTCTGCTTTCAGGAAAATGATCCCTAAATTATATAATATAGCAGATAATTAACAGTTATAAACGTGGTCCTCTGTACATACAAATTAATTTAAAAACCTGCTTCTGTAGCTCATATGCCACACTACTGAAACCTGTGGAGAAGACAGAAGATACATAGGGTCCATTGCTCTATACTCCCCCCAAACCAGGTGTAGAAATCTCCCTTAAAATTAAGGCACTTGCTCTAATCTTCAAAGCAGACAGTTTCTAAGTAAAAACCAAGCACAGTACTTTTCACTCCCACAGTTCTCACTTGTTCCTAAAATTTAGTTCTCTCTTTACCCTACCAGGTCTTAAACATGTGCTCCAGTTTACTTAAATCCACAAAATTCAGAAAGGTTGCTTCACAACACAAGTGAAAACAATCTAAGCAAAGGCATGCAATATCAGGGTCCTGGATTGTTAAATCCATGAACTCTCCAAGTAATCACATCCCTTGTACGTTGCTGAATGCCTCTATTTGTACACAGACATAATGCACTTGGGGGAGAGAGAGGGGCAAACATCCATCCCTTCTGTATTAGCTAGTGAAGAAACCTTAAAATCAGAATAGGGGTGCTTTTGATTTTTGTTTTATTTTTATTACATGTAAGTTTATTAGCTGATGCTAATACATAGCCATCACAGTACTGTGTCTCAGCAATAACTATATGGCGAACATGACAGCCCTCAAACATTACATGCTGTTTCTTCCCTGCCTGCAAAAGTAAACCCAGCAACAGCAGCTGTTATGTAGCCTGTTCACCCAACATGAACAAGCTCCAAAATATGCTTAAACCTTACCTAAAAAGTTCTTAGCTTCTTTTTCAGGTTCTTGTAAAAGAACATCTTAAATAAGAGAGAAGACGTGATCCATTTTCATCATGTATTATTGAAAACCCTTACACAGTTAGCCTCAAATAACCAAAACATAACACACAGAAAATCCTTCTGAAGCTGCTGTAATGTTCTTTTTTTATTCAAACCTTAAGTTCAATTCCCCTTAGAGAATTTTTAGTATCATTGCAAACATCTTACCATTCATTGGTTACTGAATTTTACCCATTCTCTTTTCAGACCACAGCCATGAACCATCATGTTAATTCAAGGGAAAAGGTAAACCATTCTGTATTTTCTGCAGAACTCAATACAAGAGGTTACGCTTTCACATTTGCAAAGACCGGAAGACTTGATGGATTTTTTTTCTTTCCATTTTCATTCCCCAGACAGCACATCTACATCGGTGCCCGTGTTGACACTGGAGACTGAAGTTCAAGACAGGAATATGAGCCAGATTGTTTCCATATGACAGAACCAACGCGATTTACTAGCCCAGGTGCATCAGTGGGCTCCCACAGCTGTTTCACATCTGGAAGAGAGCAAGTGAGTCTTCCCACTACAGGTCTCAGGTAGACCGAGATGCTCTCTGCCACAGCACAGGGTATGCTTGAGTGATACATGTTACAGCAGTGACTCATGAAGAAACACCACAATGTATGTAGAAACTGAACAGATTAAGAAGGCCTGAAGGGTGCCATCAGCTGACTTCTCCCCATCAGCAATTTATGTTTTAATGAACTAATAGATTCCCTTAAAGTAAACTGCATAAAATATCACATTCAGAAAAAGATTCACTTAAACGCACATCTGTTCCACCTCTGAGAAGATGCAACCAGCTAATCATGAATAAACTAAGAGAAATGCTAATTGAATTGAGAGGGGTTAATCTGCAAGGCAATTGAGAATGGACTAACACTAACCTCTGGGTAGCCTCCAACGTCATGCACATCGATTCCAAGTAGATGTCCAAGTCCGTGTGGCATAAATATTGCACCCAGATGAACCTTCACCATGTCATCGACATTGCCTTTCAGAATGCCAATTTTAGTCAACTCCTCCAGATGGACTCTGTCAGCCAGACGGTGCATATCAGGCCAGGCGACCCCTTAGAGAGCAGAAACAAGCAGCTGAGTTAACTATTGCTAAAAGTTTTTAAAGATGACTTTCAAAAAGCAGATGTAACACATATGCCCTTTGTTTATATAAAAAACAAAGGTGGAAAGAGCAACCACATTAGCCCAAAAATACTTTAAACAAGAGAAAATTATCTTAACATGCATGTGAAGCACAGAAATCTACAAACAGCACCTTATAATCCAGATCCACATGAAAAAATGTTAAGACACTGTATCTAAGCATGTCAACGCAGATCCAAATGTTATCAGTGAGTTTTCTAAAGGAATGTCAACTGTAAAATGCAGTTATTTAAAATGCAGAGTACGAAATATTATTATCCTATCATTTTCAGTAATGATCATACCCATTTAGAACATTTGAGATGAACAGTACTTTTCTACGTACGTGGATTTAAAGCCCACATCTTTCTGGCAAAGAGACTCTCCAGAAATTAATGACTCCCTTGTGTTAATGGGCTGTGTAAAACACAAGTCCTCTAACACACGTACTAAAACAGCATTACAAAATACTGTTGGTTGACTAGAGACAGTGCCAGGATACATTAGATTTCTATTATTTTGGTATAGGATACAATTTTTTTTTGACAAACTGCTGGGGGGAGGAGGGAGGAAGAAAGCAGCTCTTTTGTTAGTAACACAGTACTGTCTTAATTAGTTCACCATGGCTTTGAGTCATCATCAACAGAGCGGTTGCAGAGTCAAGACAACTAGGGCTAAGGTACAGTAGAAGAATATTTTCCTTGTTCAATTTTGGCATGATTAAACAAATAAAAAACGAGCAATTTTTAAGGCCAAAACCCCATTCGCTTTAATCCAGTTAAACACGCAGCTCTAGGGTCTTGTGAACATGAATGTCATATCACAATTACATTAGCACTTTTTGCTGAAAGTACTGAGGCTTCAAAGGCTGAAATAAAATCACCCTATAGGAGTACTTAAATAAAATTCAATTGTCTTATATGGCTCCAATATAAAGATTGGAACCAAACTGAAGAGCTGCTCTGTCTTGCACGTCGTCTGCACAGAAACCGATGCACCTTTAGGCTCCCGTTAACACTGGCTGGGAAACAGCTCAGCACGTACGTGCGTTTCCAGGCTGCCTCCTTTTCCCCATCAGATTACTCAGCGATCAAACTTCTTAGCCTGGTGCATGCATGCATGCAGCTGAAGAAGCACCTTCCTTGCCCAAGCAAGGGTGTGCAGCAGAATACGTTGGACACCCTCAGTTGCTGTTTCCTCACAAAAGCTAACAGTGCCCGAGTGAGTGACGTTCACCCACAAAACGTGCTGTCTTACTGTTAACGTGCTGTCTTAGTGGTTTCCCTGCTTTAAAAAGGAATTTAGATTTTTCCTTCAGTAAGAATACAACTATAACCAGTTGTTCTTTTGACAACTGTGTTCAACGTAATTATATTTTACAAGAATTTTTCTTTTTGAACATTGATTGTATTGCAATTTTCACTTCTCTAGATTCATCTATGTTTCACAGCTATCTCACAACAGGCTCCAGTCTGTTGCATGATATATTGAAACCATTACAATCTATCACGTTGACATTATGGATATCAAACTGGAAGTACTCCTGAATCACAGTTGCTTTCCTGTTTATTTTGTCATTGTGGGAATCCAGAATTTCTGCGTGTAACTCCCAGTTCAGCTTCTGCACTTTGCAGTCAGCTCTAACTGCTCTAAAAGCCTACTCTTTCTGGGGACACTAGATGTTCTCTGCAGATCTCTCCCATGATTTCTTAGCTAAGCATTCCTGCTATTTTCTTCCCTATGACTGCAAAGCCACACGTAACATCGAACCCTCGTCAACGATTTGAAGTCTCATCCCCTCTTGATATAAACGAAGGCCAGAACTCTGTTGCTGTAACACACAACACAAGCATCCCAGATGCTCTGAATCAGCTTAAGACGAGGTGCCTGAGAGAAGTGAAGATGAGTTGCCTGCTGTTTGCAGTCCAGCTTCCCCCTACAGCTGTGCTGGTACCATTCCTCTCCATCCAAACCCACAGGCTCCACTTAAAGAGACAGAGTGACCTTTATCAAACTGAGGAAGACATACAAAGATTAAACAGATCAGAAATAAAAAACACCAAAACCACATATCCATTTGTCAGCAGAAGTTTAACAAAGCAAATGAATGACACCACTGCCCTAACTGAAAAGATTGCTGTGATTGTAAATCCTGAGTATTTCTGGGCACAGAGCAAATCCATTAGAGGCCCTTCTTCCCTTGCCTCTTACTTTTTCCTTTTTTTCCTCATTGAGAAAAAGCATGACTATTTCCCCTCTCCTCCTCCCGCCCAAAGATCTCTGTTTTCCATCTGTTTTGGTTTTTATTCATCTTATCTATTTCATTAGAGACTGAGGACAACAAAAAACTCCACTGTGAAATAAATAATGAGGCTGGATGAAAATCCGTAGCTTTGGGTTTTCTCTTGGAACAAGGGCAGCGCTTCGGACAGAGCCCAGCGAAACGGCTCTGGATCACATTCTTATCATCTAGCCAGTGCCACCAGTTTTGTTAGAGATGGGAAGTACTTCAGCTCCAGCTCTCTCATGCACACTTCAGAAGTTGCAGATAGCACTGGGACAGCTCTGGCTGGAGGGAAATGAAGCTATTGCTGGAGGCGCCCTACTAAATAGTACACATCTTGTTTTACAAGTAAATAGGTGTTCAAATAGTCTTAATTTTAAAAAAAGTGTTTATAGATAAGTTGCATTTTGTATTCTATTGTCTGGCTTCACGTTTTATTCTATTATGACTACAGTGTGGTGATAATTTGCACTATTAGGGCACTCCCCTCCAAACCACTTCAATGGCAAGCATTGTATAATATAGCCATACAAACACAGACTACTACTAGTGTGCTAAGACAAAATATGAGGATATATTTGAGCTGACTAGAGACAGTGAACTAAGTGGAGTGACCTTACTGGTCTTCACTAAAAAAAGATGATGATATCCTTGTTCAATATGAGCTGATTCCCATCATGCTAGGAATAAACTTTAATACTAAGGTACAAGCAGCTTTCCCCCTCTTTTTTTTAAAACAGGCAAGCTGATGAAGAAAGAGGGTCTAAACGCAAATCTTCAAACATTTCCTAGTACCCTTATAATCTTAAAAACATTAACTTTAGTAAGAGAAAGAAATACTTCACAATAATAAGGCAATTACTTGAAAGTACAGAACACAATCTACTGAAGAAAGGAAGCCATCATAATTCAAGAAAGATCTTAGTCCATTTTATATGTATATTCATACGTTGTACACATTTAATATATAGTAAACAGAAATATAGAACTCTTCAAATTTATTTTAAACCTAAAATTGTATTAGTTTTATCTGGCAATTGGAATATTTATAATACAATGGTCTGTGCAAACCCAGCTATCTCTGGCTGGCATGTCTGCACTCACTAGTTAACTTAAATGACAGCTAAGTATATCCAAAGATCAAAAGTCCTCAAATTCTGCATATAATTTTCATACATACAAACTGAACTTTCAATAATTGCAAAAAGCAGAGAAGGGGGGAAAAATTAAGTATCACAGCTAACTTGACTAACAGAGCCATGAACAGACTTTTTTGGTGCTCTCACACAATGGGCAATTCCACCATCTGGGCATGCCAGAAGGACTTGTAGTGAGGATATGTGAATCCCTGTGTTAAACCACAGAGAAATCTACATTCTGTTCAGATGCCTGTGCACACATCTACACGTAGATAGCTTTAACATGTTCAAACAAATAAAGCGATAATAAACAAGTATCTGTGCAGGCAGCCAGGGAACAATCTGCCCAACAGGACAGCAGTTGCAGATGTGAAGAAACAAAACACTAGACAATGCTGAATGAACAACATTTTGCAAAAAGAATCCTTAATTCATGGAGGTTACTTGATGTTCAGGCACTTTAGATTTTGGATTAATGGTGGTCTGGTGGAGAGCTCTGTCACTCGTTGCAAGCTGACGCAGCACAAGTCAAACACCATATTAGCATTCTTGTAGTGAGTTAAAAAGCAGTTAAAACACAACTAAAAACCACAACAAAAGAACTTCCACACAAGTGGCTCTAACATCAGTTATGTGAGTTACTGCAACGGCTGATGGTTTTGCAACACCAGCCTGCACTAACCTCCCACCACCACTCACCCACTAGGATGTTTTACTCGTATGTTATTCAGGACTACTATTTTTAAGCTTCGGTGAAGTTTATCATAGCTGCAGACATGCTTTTTGTGCAAAAAGGTTTATCATAGTTGCAGACATACTTTTTGTGTAAAAAAGTTAGTTCCGTTATTATCTTTAAGCCAATTTATAAACCAATTATAGTCCACTGACAGATGAGGTTTAGAAAGCTAGATTGGAGGGTCCTTGGACTTTGACAGCTTGTACCAAAAAGAGTCTGCACTCAGGAAAATCTGCTGATGATGTGTCTGCTCCATTCTTAATTCCCTGCCAAACGAGATACTAGGTAACACAGGTCACTGAACCAGTGACTGGCTCCCCAGGAAAGCTCAGTCACCAAGGCTCGTTAGGTTGCAATGTTACCTACCACGCAGCTTGTGCTTGGGCGAGAGGCCTGGACAAAAAGCACCTTTAACAGCAACCAGAGCATCTGAGATCCCTTGAGATACAGAGTGAATGAACTACGCAGGAACGACCAGACAGTGGATATGTCCGATAATGAAATGTGACAGTTCATGGATTAATTGAACAACGTATTGAATTGAACTACAGAGGTTATTAGCTTTCTGATAGCACGCAAACAGTATGGCAGAGGTTTGCAGATGTGTGAGGCACCGTATTTAAAAATAGCAAACTTAATGTATTAAGTTTATTAAAGGGTCTTTCTAAATTTATTCCCATCAACCTAAATGTTATCTGATATTCTTAGATACTACTTTGACAGAAAAAAAAAAAAGATAAAATGAGTATTGTTTTACTTCCTTGAAAATATTTCCTCTCTAATTATCTGTTTGCCAAACCCACCAAATTTCAGCTAAAATGAAATTTCTGAGTCCCATGTTTTAGGGACTCAGAAACATCATAAAAGATCCCTGCAATAATCTGTGACCTACTTGGTCACACCCCTGATAGGGAAGCTTTTGATTTCTTGTTTTACTAGAAACATTTCATTCTTTTCTTTTTTTTTTGGACAAAAATCTTCCCTATCTTTTAATGAACACACCATAACTTTTTAAACAGTACAATTACAAAGATGAGTTGTTCTAACACATCACACTATAAACTGTTCTTCAGTTGTTGTTAACTCACTGATACTCTCATTCCAGTAACTATTTGCTGATGTTTTATTAGAAGCTATTCGAGAACATAAAGTAGAAAAAGCATAAAAAAGCAATTCAGAATTACTGCGTGATATTTAGTCACTTTGGTCGGGAAGTGCTCTGAAAAGGCCTAACAGGATTTTTTTGGCTGCTACTTAGGGTACTTTGTGGTTGTAATGTGACAATGATTAAACCACAAATGATTTAGCAGGGGTTTTTTTGTTGTTGTAGGGTGGGGTTTTTTTGCCAGCACAGATGTCACAATCTTACTCAAAAAATGAGTATGGCAAGGTTGTAGTAACTTCTCCCCAAATTGTGCTAAGGTTAAGTTACATTTAATTTCTAGAGTGTCCACAGAGAAGGGCAAAAGGCCCAACGTCCCCTGGCAGTGCCACTGAAATGCAGACATAACACGCAATCCCTGCTGAGCCAGCACTGGAACAGATGACAATCTGCCAACACGCAGTGACCATATCAGACATAAAACAATAGGTCCTTAAAAATTCCAATCAAACCCAGTTTAAAAAACAAACCAAAACATCATATGAATACTAAAAACAATTATTTCTTTCCTTTTCACTTGGGTGCTAGAGAAGAATTTGTTGGATTCCTGATTATCATGCTTTCCTTTTGGCCCGCCAGGTGAAATACTGAGTAGTTACTCAGTTTTCGAGCTTGGTTTCTCACAGCACCAGGTAAGACAACTCTTCAGCGGGGTGAGGAATCAGAGTAAGAAACCAAAACGCTGTACTCGAACGCTGACAACGTCTGAGCAACAGTGGAGCTGTTCAAAGCTTTATATCCCGTGTAGATAACCACCTGTAAGCCTCACAGAGTCAGCGTTAGATGGCTATGTGGGTGTCTAATTCGGGGAGGCAATTTTAGGCTATTTTACAGCAGTGGCATGGCTGCAGCTGGCTGCCCTACGATAAGAGCCTGTTAACTCTCCCATCCTAAAAAGGTGATGGGAACTATACTGAATTTGCTGCTGTGTCACACCTGCAGGTACCTGCAGTACTGACTTGCAGGGATTACGAGACTTCAGCCTGCTCTGTGCCATGAGTCCCAGTGACACAACTCCCAGCCAGGACAGACTGCTCCAAAACCCAGCCCTCAGCACCTGCCTGACAGGTGTGGGAGTTACCCAAGGGAAAGAGATGACTCCCCGCCACCTCCAAAATTCAGACCTCTTCTCCAACAGGCTGAATAGCTTTGTGCTGTTTGGTTGAACCGATATAGTTCTTTTGTATCAGTACAATGGAAGTTTTAAAGGGTAAACTCATCCTCCCCATTATAAACATTATGATCTATAACACATCAGAGGCAACATCAAGATAACAGTGCTGAAACCTTAAGAAAAGCAGTTTGAATAGATGGAGCAAGAAAACCTTTTTTTTCCCTGTCTGGAAAAATGCAGCACACTGGGATTGAGCAGTGCTGACAGGCACTATGGATTTTACTGCGTGTTCCCCTCAAATAGGTGTACATTGAAAAGAGGAGGAATAAGACTGGGGGAAGGAGGGAAGTGCTTGGAGGGAGCGACTGTGGTGTGGAAACTTACAATCTTTGAAGCTTAGAAAAGACTCTGTTTAGATAAGATTCAGGGCAAACAGTATAATCTATGTCTAGCAAGTTTGCACTCTTGACAGCTACAGCTGATGCAGTGTCAAGATCAACGGACTCGCGAACTTTGTACTTCAATTCAAATTACAATGTATAACGAGTGCATTTCCTGAATACTCAACTGGAAGAAAAGCAGTGCACATCAGACAACGTAAAAGCAGCTGATTCCCCCCAGATTCACTGTTAAAATCAGAATTGTATGTTACAACCTGTTACAATTAGGATAAAAGGATTTTAAAAAAAAAAAATAGCCTTAAACCTAAACTCATTCACTAGAGAAAGGCTAAAAATCCTACAGCCAGTTTAGGCTCTAAGCCTGCAAAGATTTCTAAATGGATTTGCTTTGTACAGGCAGCATTGAAGAACCACTGAAAGTAGTGGAAAAATCCCTGTGTTCAGCTGAGCTGGAAAGCTGCGGGTTTGTCCCGGCACCATGGCGCTCCTGCAGACGCTGCCCCCAGAAGAGCTGCCCAGGGACCTCCACGCCAGAGGGACCTCAGGGCAGAAAGACCCAACTGTTTTAAAGTGCCTGGTGTTATACACTTGGAAATAACTCAGCGTTATTTTCGTCCTCCTAACGCCGCAGTGGTCACTGTATGCATGGGTCAGCTCCTGTGCGTTAGTCACAAGTGAGGAAGAGCAGCTCCCTGAAGGTTTGCAGTCAGACTCGCAGTCTGAAATCTTGCATTTCAACAGATTGCTGCTTGCACAGAGGGACTAGAGGATCTGCTGAATTCGACAGAAAATACTGCCTTTTTTTTTCACCTCATGCCATAGGTTACTGCTATTCTGGGCAAGATTAGGTTCCAAGTCCAACAATGAGAGCTCCAGTAATCAGTGACACCATTTTTATTTAATAATATCTTGCAAGAATCAAGGATTGCAACTTGTCAGTATTGTCTGTGCATCCTTCAGTTTCCTTCCTAAGTGGTGGCTGATGCTTTAACCATGTCTACTGACAAAACCAGAATTAACTTACCACAGAAAGCTATACTACCTTTTCTGGGTCAATCTCAGAGAGCTAGTATTCAAAGGGAGACTTATTTACGAACATTATAGCTAGGAAGAAAAATACAGCCAATTCCATTCAATTGAGATGAGAGAGAGCAGACTACAAATAGCTTTTTAAAACATATATTGACAAGATTTACTTTCCTATCTGTCTTTAACACAATAACACATTCTTAACTGCGGGGGGTGGTGGGGGTGGGGAAATCATATTGTAGTGTCATTCAGAAGGATTTGTTAATATCAAGTACTGGTTACAACATGCCCTGAAAGCATTTGTTCTTCAGAGGAATTGGTATAAGATCTTCAACTTCTGCCATTAATGTTTTATTTCTGAGAAAAATATTTTTGCTTCAGGTATTACAGCAGGTTAATAATGATCAGCAGCACTCTGCCTAAAATATGACAACCTGAATGGGAGTAATTCATATGGGCATTTTGAAATTATACAAACTGTAAAACAGATGGTGTTCCCTGTTGCACTGTTGTCAAAAGGTCTGGTTTACAGCCTGATTTCTTTCTAAAAATTCATCAAAATTAACTACTGTTTTTATACCGCACAACAGACAAGTGTGCCTATATGGTGTTCTACTAAGTACAACTCTGGACTACATAAAACTCAAATGACTTGCATGCAAAAAACACCCACTGCATGTGAACGAGAACCTTGTACTTAACTTGGAAGGAATAAATATTATGATTATTTTCTTGAGACATAATAAATTTTAATCCTAGTTGAATACAGGGACGATTACCCTCAAGCAGTACTCAAACTAGTAGCAAACAAAACCAAATCTGAATTCTGATGAATTTACAGAACTGTGATGGACAAAAAGAAGCAGTAATCTGTAAAGTTGCGAATTTTGAATTTGCATATGGTTCTAAGCACAACTTTGTTCAACTTCATAACAGAAACAACTGCCAAGAATATGATCTGTTATGTCAAATACCCTAGCTATTAGTTTCCAATTAAACAGTTAATTATTTGGGTTACTCTAATCCCTGGCCTTAGTACTATCCTACCCGAGCTAAATTCTCCACTATTCTGTTTTTGTTAGAGACATACAGAACAGGGAATCACCCTGCTACTTTGAATTCAAATCACAGCATTTTCTGTTATATAAAGTAGGTTATTTATGAAATATGTTCATAATATGAAACTTGTTCACTGAATCTAGCTCCTCCTGACAGTCTCACTGAAAGAACTGTGCCACAATATTTAGGCACAGTTTTCAGGAGTATGCACCATCCAAAGTTTACATTCTGCTGCACAAACCCACACCTGGTTCACCCTCTGAAGTCCCTGCACTTGTGTCTTCCTCCGTGAGCTTTACTACTCAAATCTTTCAGCAGCACGCAAACAGGGAGGAAGCAAACCACTGGAAAATAAAGCAGCTGCTTTGGTTTGTGATTCTAATAGACAACATTCCTTGGAAGGATGTACAAGGGGAAACTAGTTAGGGTGGACCCCTTCATTGCAAATGGTTAGGAAGCTACACCAATGAACAAAAATCGAAGATACCAGAAAGGCACAAAAAGTAAGCATAGGGTTTCACACAGCAGCTCAACACTTGTGCAGTTACAGCTGCCCAGAAGATAAAGATCAAGATCAGGTGGGATTAACTTTCTTTAGCATCCTGCACTTAGAAACACACGAGGCTTTCTTTGGTCCTCTGCCACCAAGGGGAAACCAGAAAGAAGAGTGGCCAATACTCAAACTCCAGGCACGACTGCAGCAGCAACCTAAATACTAATATGCTGACCTTGGCTTTAAGGTTGCGTATGGCAGGTGGCACACCATGGAGCGGTAATGTTTCACCCTAGTGAACTCCCAAGGACCTTTTCTCCTGATCTTTAAAGGAAGCCCTCAGACCTACAGAAGGGTGTAATGCCTTTCTCTGAATCATTCTGCATCTCACGGAGTTTGGCCCTAAATCTACTAAACACAAGAAAGAAATGTCAGAGTGGAAGGGTTACTGCTAACTTGGGAGAAACACCTTCAGACACCTACTCCCAGCTGCAAAATGCAAGACTCAACCTGGTGAGGCAGCTGAAGCTGGGCCAGAGGAGGGACCATCAGCTACAGAGAACTTTCTGTAGTCCAAGCCAGAAAGCTGCTGGCCTGCGCTCACCGGCTGTTTGGTCCAATCTTCCCCCCTCAGCCTCTTTACCTCAGAAGACCTTAGTCTTTCGGGAACTACTTACTGCTTTGCACCTACTGCAAAAGGGTACCCATTCCCGGTAGGCTCTAAAGATCAGCTCCTATCTACATAATTAATAAAAGGATGTTTTATTTGCTCGACACAAGGGTTTACTTCTTTGCCTGAAATGGTTTTGACTGTACTTGGTTTTGAGTGGTTTGAAGTGCACTGGATTGTACTTTCTTGCTCAAAGACTATATGACAATCCTGGCATCACTGAAATCTGCAACGGCTGATTTTTGATCCTGGAAGAAAGGATTTAAGAACTTAAAGACACCATGCCTTTAAGTGAAACCTGAGTTCTGGGAAAGCTATAAACAAACAAGGAATCTTCCAGCCCCAGTACGGAGAAACCTCCATCTTCCATTATCAGAGATGTCAGTCCTGAGACAGATTTCTTTCAAGATGTTCCTCAACAACATTTATCAGAAAAGCAAAGCCAGAGAGCCAGAGGCAAGACAATACTCACTCTCTTAGATAGTAAAATGCAGGTCTTGGGGATATGCATATACCTCTGAGCATGAGCTCCAACTTGAAAAAAACGCAGAGATAACAAATCCTACAGGGAGACTCTATAGTAATGTCAGCATCCTGAGGAGGAAAGCTTTCACACTGCACATAAACTGTCTTGATGAACAACAACTTCTGTGCATATTTGGAACTATTTTTTATTTTTCATTTTATTGAAACAAACAAACAAACATCAATCAGCAAATATTCCCAGCTGCGCAGCTGATGTCTGAATGCAATTTTGGTTCAATGGGGACTTTGGATATACAAGTTTTTAAATCATATAAATGTAGAGATAGGGAATTGAGTGGCTGCCAGCCTGGCCTTACTCAACTGCTCCTTGGGAGCATTTTGCTAGACAAAGATCTTTTTTTAAAACTGGAATTTAGGACAATAGACCTTACCGACTGAGGTGTTTTGATTCTCTCTCCCTCTCTCCCCAAATACTAACGTGTACAACTTAGACCGCAAAAAGTTTTTTCTGTTTGTTTTTTTAAATATACACAAGTTTTGCAGTAGTACCAGGAATGCTAAGTACAACAAGCTCCTTTCCTTCCCCTTCTCCTGTGACTTTCTGTTACTCTACAGAGAAGAAAGGGAGGAATGTGCAGAGGTCCCAGCGTGCAACTGCAAAGGGATGAAAAGAGAAAGTATGTGATTGCTCCAGTATTTAGCTCATTAATCTTAAAGACTCTGTTTATGATCTAGTGCTTTAATCCAAAAGTAGCTTTAATTGCAAAGCTTAAAGATAAGCATACTTCCTTTTTATATCCTCTCAACTCAGTGGCAGTTTTAATATATTCGAGAAACTTCGAAGTTTCTATAAATAGAAATTGTATATAGAAACTTTCTGTATGTAGAAACCATACTGTCCTTTTCAACATAGGGATTAAATTTATAGAATTCTAATTATTAATATTATCTAAACGCTTAAGATAATAATCCACATAATAAATAGCAGAAATCACTTCAAAGGTTGGGCATGGTATAAATACACAGTCACTTGCTACAGAATAAAAAAGAAACCACTTCACAGTGACTTCCCAATCGCTATTGGACTCGTATTATCACTAACAGTAAAGCATCCATATGAGAACAAAGTGATACTCAAAGCTGGGTTAAGTATGAATGTGGTTCATACACAGAAACTGAAGCACATCACTATCTGCTGGCTTGGGAAGTACTACCTCCGCTGCTAAGAGCCAGTTGAGCACAACTGACTGTTGTCAACATCTCTTTTTCTTACATCACTGACATTTTCATTTGCATGTTTCAGAAGAGTCATGGAGTGATTTAGGTTAGGAGGGACACCAGGAGGGTATTTGGTCCTAACTATGGCTCAGAGTAGGGCTAACTTCAAAGCTAGCTCATGTTTTCTCAACAGGTTGCTTTCTACAAGTTTTGTAGAAGGACTTCCAGCAAACCCAATTATTTTACATATTTCTTCGAACTGACTTATATTAACGACAAAGAGCAAACAATCCTGGTCCCCCAGGTGTGACTTACGACAACTGACGGTTAATAAAGCTATTACATTGACACTGGATCTAACTTATGCCACTGGGATAAAGAACAGGATTTGGGAACAATGCACGTGTGCCCTTTCAAGTTCTTTAGATCCTTTCACTATCAACAGACATGTCAAACTTGCTCAGAAAAAGGTCTAATCTAGCCCTGCAGTTCAGGCTTTCAACCCTCACCACGACAGCTGTCCGCTGGAGGTACTGCAGACATTAGAGTCGAGACCTCAATCTCTGCCATTAACCATTACACTATATAGCCTCATACCTACTGACGTTGTGCTACACAATACTTTTTTTTCCACCACAGTTTGCTTTTTTAAGCCTGGGCAATTACAGGGGTGGGGGAGAGCTACACTAAAAGCAGTATTTTTATGGTTACAGCATCGAGGACTCCAGAGTTAGGCAATATCAACTGATGCTGTCTGTGCGAGCTTTGCTTGGACCCTTGGTGCTGACGTGTTACAGTCCAGCCCTTCGGTTCTGTGACCATCTACTCCTTTAGGTGGGATTTCAATAGTAGCAAGGCCTTTTTGATGCTGCTGCCTTTTTTTCAGTCCTGCAATAACACTTTTAAAACCGTATGGAGATTCTCAGTGACACCAGAGGAATAGACCCCATGGCTACATTTTATAATGTAGGCAACTGACTAAAAGACAGAAGACCTTATGCAAGCAGATCTGCCACATCCATTCAGGTGTTACTACAGAATTCACATGGAGGAAAGCCTCAGAAGTACCTCAGCCCAGTGGAAAAGCTTCAATCAGACCAAACAAAGCTTCCTACCAACCACAAGATGCAAGTCCACAGGAAGCCCCAAGTCCATTTAGTTTTAGGGCTACCTTATTTCCCGAAGACTCTAACTCCAAGACAAGTACAGCTCCTGCTAAACCACTGAAGATACCTGCTTCTCTTCCATCTCTTGGCAAAAGCTGAAAGTGTCCAGGAAAAGAAACAAGAGGCTTAACAAAAAAGCAAGCATGGCAAACGCACCTGAATGCTGCCACCGGGAATTAGCAACCGTTCTTCCCTCAGACTCAGACTCCCAGAAGGATGCTAGGCAACTTGCTTCAAACACTATTTTTTATTTTTATTTATGTTACATTTGCTCATTAATAATTTTCTTTCATTTTATCAGTGTCTGGTTTGACAATCTGGAGTCTGATTTGCAGAAAGGCTGAGCACTCACAGCTGTTAACAGAGGTCAAAACAACTGGGGTTTGAGCAAAAGCAATGTTCAACTCCCTTAAAAAAAATATGTAATTTTGAGTTTGATGAATTTCAATCTTGGAATTCCAAATGAGTCGACAGCTTGTACACTAGCTTTTCCAGCCTGTCTGCCACTGCCTGCAGAAGAGGAACTGCTGCACACTTCCACATCAATAAGATGTGAAAGTGACCCTGCTGCCTGCCAAGCACCTGCATACTGTTATGATGAGCACTGAGGAAAACTGGTGAGGACATTAATAATTCTGGATTCAGAGCAGGTTTTGAACAGTAGGCAATAAACAGCTCTGGGCCATATATGGAACAAAAGGTTAAAACAAATTACTGAATAGCTGCTCATTAGCTCAGCTCTTCCTGTTACATGCACTGCATGAAGACAGAGGAGGGAGAAGCAATGGATGTATCTACAAGGAGATTTTAATTCCAATCATCCTTGGAGGTGAAATCTCTTGGTTGTCCCCACTTGCTGTGTTTTGGTTTACACAGTGGTGTTCTGGAGTGCATGAGCTGAATTCATTTCAGATGAAAGCAAACAGGGAGATGTGCTCCAGGAGTGCACCTAATGTGCCTCAACCAATCCAGTAAATATAATGAAATTAAAAAACAAAGCAGAAGTAAGACAACTTAGGACACTAACTTCTGGAATACTCTAAGTCTGGGATACTTGGCTTTACAATTTCACTCTTTTTTAGCAGTTCTTTGTATGTGCAATATCTATGTGAAGACAAATCGTTTCTCAAATCACTGTTCTGAGCAAGAAGTAGATGATGCCTCAGCCACCAAAGTGAATGGAGGTGTCAATATCCTCCACATTCACCCTGTATTTTAGTTCCGTGGAAGAGTAAATTTAATGCAGATGGACTTGATGTATTAAGAATATCCCCTAAGCAGAAATGCAGCATTCCTCTCTGACATCTTGGATCATGAGCCTGACTTTGTAGGAAGGAGACAATTATCCCACTGCCACACAAGCACGCCTTTTTGACTCTTTCACTTCAGCAACACGCATCGCTGTCTTCATACAAGATCCATGTTCAGTAGTTTCCAAATAGCTGCTTATGCAAGACTGAACGTGTCTTTCTCCCTTTTTATTTTAAACAGATTTGGTTTGTGGCAGGAGTTGTGATGACTGCACTGCACTTGGGCTATGATCCCACAGAGAACATTTCTTAACTTTCAGAATATATTGTTTGGCTCACAGAAGGAATTCTGTTCTTTCAGTTGGAAGGTAGGGAGACCCAGACACGTGATTTGAGCTGTTTGCATGTTCGGACCAGGTACAGGATGCAGTCAGATGTATGCTGCTCTACAATAAAATGTTTTGAAGTATTTTTAAAATTATGACAACTGTATATAGAAGTATAAACAAAAAGTATTAGGAGGTCTATTATCTCTCAGAAAGTAACTTCACTCGAAAGGCAATCAGGCTCATATGAGAGCCAAATTAAAAGAAGAAATGCAAATCTCTGAACTACACACATCTACACAAAATGTCCAGGATTACTAGCAAATGTGTGTCCTTCCACAAACACAGTTATGTAACGCACTATTTGGTTAGTGACTCTCCCTAAAGCACTCGCTCCCTATCTTGCAATGAGAAAGACTCCAGGAATCATTAACCTTGTGAAGACAACAACTAGATGTCCCCTGCGACCCTTTGCCACAAGGTGTAATTAAGGCCCCAGTCCTGCAGCTGGAGAGCAATGCCATTTCCCACAGTTGCTGACTGGTGCATGGACTAACTCTGCACAGCCTGCCCTGCGAATGGTCACTGCCATGTCAGCCAAGTCACTTGACTGTCTTTGATCTTTGGAACCCTGGGAAACGAAGACAAACACAAATAACAGCAAAATGAACAAGGGCTCCATAATTCAGAAAATCTGATTAAACCATGATGGGGCTGGGTTTTACATTTAGTGCCTCTAAGCCCGCAAGCTTTTCTGCCTCCTTTTTCAGAGACCTACAGCATTAACTTTCCATCCGATATGGGGAAGAGACACTTGAGAGCTGAATTCACATCATCCCTTCTTGCTCCCCTCTGTGACAGTACCCGGCTCCCCCAGGAGCAGATCCGGGTGCTTTAGTCAATAAGCTAACAAATTAGATTTGTTCAATGAGACGAAGGATGCTGCAGCCTCTCCCACAGAAGCGGCTTTCTCTGGGCAGCAGTAACAATACATTCATTTTGCACCCACCCCTTTGAGGGGCTCTGGGGTTTCTCAGCAGTCTGAGAAGTATGTGACACTAACCATGCTATAAAGGTCAGTGTTTCTATTTCTTTTTCTACAGCGGAGTACTAGCCTTCCAGGAGATCCAATGCCACTTTCAACTAGCAGTCCAACAATGCATGACACTGCAGTTTTTCTGTCTGTCTCAGTGTTCAATTAAAACAGCTTGCCAAAACATTTTAAAGGAATTTGGTGGAAGGCACAAAGCAGACACATTTCTTTAAAAGGATTTATGAAAGCCTTTTACAGAAACGTCTTATCTCCTACGTCCCTTTAGTAAGAAAAGGGGGATGACTGAAAACGAAGTAACTATTTGAATAATATCTGATTTTTTAAAATTACTTAAATTTGTATATAAAAGAGGATGTCTCTCTAATCCAACTCATTGTTTCAGTTTCGAATGTCTTTAGAACATTGTAAATTCACTTCAGACACAGGAAATACTTTTCTGCCAACTACCTGTTCTGAGTGTTTCCTACCAATTTCAGCACTGAAGAGTCTTTGGCCTTTGGTGTGTTTTTGAGAATTCAGAGGAAAATACAACAATGCTGTCAGACTTTTTGCATCAATGGACAAATGGGTTAAAAGCTGCAAAAGAACTAGGGTACAAGCCATATGGACCTGAAAAGCAGACTTTTCCAGATGGCGAAAATTTTTGCACGTTGCAGGATCTGACAGTATTAGAGATCTGTAATTCAACAGAGTGCAAAAGGTGCAGGTTGCACGTCACCACACAGAGGTACCAAATGAACCAAACCAATGAACCAGTCCACAGAACATGTGTTTAACCTGCTTTCTGTAGCAAAAAAAATCATGATTACTAGTCTCATACACTGTATAAACACATTTGCACTGTTCTTCTAAATAGGAAAGGCAACTAAAGCACGGGGAGAACAGAAATTTCAGTCCCATCTTCTGCCAGACATCAAGAATGATTTCTCTGTCTGTGAATCTCAAACTCCCCAAGCTACTCAAGGATCCTTGCAACTACTTTTCAGAAACACTTAACCTATGGCCTTATTTTCTGACCCTGTAAACAAAGCGTGAAGTAAACCGAGGAATTCTTTACACCATCTTGAGTAGAGCATCATTTTACCTCTCAAGTTCTGAAGATTGTTCACAACTTATTAGCATGAAATACTGCCAAAAATGTTACATGAAATTAAAGGCGGTACTGAAATGCAAAGCAAACTATGAAGAGCAACAGGAAGATTCTTCAGGGGAGAAACAGCAGATGATGGAGAACGCGCATTGTTATTAAAGTGGCAAAATATCTAGGCTCATTTTGCAGATAAGCTTCAAGTGTTACTGCTCCCTCCCAAGCTGCTCAAATGAACAGTGCCACTGCCAGCTTGTGTAACAGGAAAATTATGTATGTTCTGACTGGCAATCCAGAAAGCCCATGCACTGAAGGCCTGATGATTGAAAGCTAATACAGTAAATTTAAACAATAAGTGTGCTTTGTGCATTAAGTACATTTTTATCAAAGCTGTTCTATTAGTAATACTGAGAAATGCTCTAGTACCTTTGCCGGTGAAATACTCAAAATGACAGCAGCAGTTAGCTCTAAAAGCATTTATTTGCTGCCCTGAAAGCAGAATTGGTGAAAAATAAGATTTTCATCAATCCAGGCAGTTGTTTCAACTATGAGAATGCATACTTGATGAATTAGCTTGCCTGCAATTCAAAGGCATACAGTGAAGTACCCAATAGCCAGTGCTTTCTAAAGCTTTTTAAGGCTAATGGAGTATCCTTCCCAAAGAAACATACTCCATCCTCTTTTTCAACAGAAGATTTCTATTGAGCTTACAGGTAAAAATACAGAAAATGCTTGAAACAAAATGAAGCACGACAAACATGTTCAAACTCTGACTTCAGCCTTTGGCATAAGCTTCCTGAAAAGATGGCTGCCAGTGTAAACACACAGCAGAGTAACAACTGTCACCACTAGATTAAAGGAATTAAAAAAAAAAAGTGGAAGATTAAAACACCTTTTCAATCTCACTAATAATTGTTTATGGGTTATTTCTTTAAAAGTGTTCTATGGAAAATGTTGTGTGCCCTACCTTTATCCTCCACTAGGAGCTATTAAAGTATGGAAATTAGTTTTGTCATCTTGTTGCTTTTCAGTGCTTTCTAAAATCCAAACAACTGTCTTGACAGCCTGAATGCTGCCATCAACCTTGTCAATTCCTGCTGACATATACCTATCTTTTACCTGGTCTGACTGCTTTCATTACAGCCCGTGATGACTTCAGCACTGCCTCATAGATAGCCCTCTGGTCCGGAGTGAACTTTCCATTTGCCGGGAAGGTGCAAGTGATGTCAGAGCCGTAGCAGTAATACTCTCCTCCCATATCGAACAGGCTAAAAAGGAAACAGGGGGAAAGAAATGAAAATTTAATTCCAAAGAAATAGTCAACAGAAGACATTTATCTTGCTGTGCACTTAAAAGTCATCTGCATTTTGCTAGCTGGCCATATAATCACCACTTGAATGCTGCTCCTAAGTAAAATGTGACAACAGTCCATTGGAATCTCCTAGCAGAACAGTATATGCATTACATATGGCTTAAATGGACACCCTTACAGACTGTGCTGGTCCTGCTTGGAAACACTGAGAACACGCATGAAGGAAGATAAAAAGTACATAAGGAATCCACATCAAGATCTTCAGTTCCAGAAGAAAAAACATGTCCTTTTTTCCTTCCCGGGAAATGCTGCTACCACCACATGAAGAGTCTAACCTCAAAACTAAATAGAGAAATATTAATTAAATTATGGCCTTTTGTATCTAAGTGTCAAAACACATCTGACTGTTTAAATAAAATGTCCCCAATAAAGGTGGACTGCCACTGCTCCCAATATAACTCTCCTTTAAGACAAACTTGCTTTACAGGGATTAAAGAAACAGGGATTATGGGAAGATCCAACCAGAAAGGAACATTTAGAAGTTTTCTGCATCAGAGATAGAAGAAAAAAATAATTATGTGCTTTATTTTATGGGGACAAAACCCCCTTGTTTACCCCTTGAGAAGCATATTTATTCTATACATTAATCAATGATTCACCACTCATTGCTCAGTTGCTGGAAATCGATCTACAAGAACAGCAACTGGATCTCTACACCCTTGTGAGAACCAGGTTAGACATTTGCAGTGCAATGTTTCTTGAGCCTACCTGATAAGACACTGCACTAGTTTCAGCAGACTCAAAAATCAGCAAATAACAAAATAACCATTTGGACCAAACAATACTCGAGCAAATACCGCCCCCCCCCCCCAGTTCATCATCCATCCATTACAGGATGGCACATTTTACATGTAAGACTTTGGTCTTGACACAGTATTTGTGTGACCTCCTCATTTCTTAAGTAATGAATCAGAGCTGAAATCTGCTAATTTAAGTTTTCTTGCATCTACTTCAAACAACTATATGAGACTCTTGTCATCCTAAGAAATACAATTTTCCTTCATTTTGTCTGAAAACCTTGGAGTTTTCTTTCTCTTTTGTCTGCTTTGCAGCAGGGTCAGTCAGACAACAGAAGCAGGAGGACACTTCACTGGGGCACCCTCTCAGCCATCAAATCCCAATTACAGGAGTAATTAGGAAAACCATGCAGTGTAGCTCTGTCCCCAACCAGCATACATGACAAGGCAAAGGTAAGCACAAGCTACCACAAAAAGAGCTAGAGCACTCAGCTGTCAGTGTTCACCATTTCCAACATAACTGCCGCCGAAAGCAATGGACAGCAAGTAAACGAAGGCAATCATGATAGAGCTGAACAATATTTCAGCAGGCTTGGGACTATTCTTGCTGCACTGCATACACAAGACACATACTCATGAAGATTTACTCCAAGAAATTTTAAAATCCACCCTACAAATTCCCCTGTGAACAAATCTTTACAAGTGCAAGTCCTGCTGAAGTCATCACCAGGCTCCCCAAACTGGGCAAGGTTCACCTGCAGCGAGACTTGCAGGACTGGAACTTCAGGAACAAACCCAATGGTTTACAGATGTGGAACTGCACAAGGATTAAAGCTACAGAAGCAAACTCCTAAGGAGAGGAGAATGCTACAGAGACAACTACAAAGTTACGTACATACATGCAAAGCTAATACAAACACTACACGTATCTACTTAAATACGAAATATGGTATGTTAAAACAGAAAGTTGCTAATTGAAAAGACACACAATAGACAGCAAGTCTCAGACCCACAGGATATAAACCCCACAATTTGACACCAACATAGCAACTGTAAACCAGACTAGCCAAACATCAAAATCAGAAACCCCATCAACACTGCCTAAGTTTTGATTTTATGGTTAGACTCACTTCTAAAAATAACTAACGATACACACAGAAAATCTAAGGATACAGAAGACTAGTTGCAGCAACTAAGAATCATGTAAGAAGCTGTTATGTTCTCTAATGTGCCAACAAATCTTTCAACCTATCCCACACTGAATCCTTTCAAAATCACAAATCAAGTTTCATGGTGCTTTGTGGTATTTGCAGCAGTTTTGTGCCCTCTCTGTTGCATTTACAAGTTTAAATGCCTATTCAGCATGGTGACAGCTGTGACCAACAACTTGCAAACTCCTTGTCCACATCTACTAGAAGTTGCTATGTTTTCTATATTTTACGTGGAGAATAGTTATTCTGAAATTACCACAGGCAAAATTTTAGCTATGTCTTTAACCCTACAATTATCAGCATTTTCTCAAACCCATTCATCACTCTGTGGTTGTTAAATAGTTTTTGAGTTACTGGAGCACTGAGTAATGGAAAAAAAATATCACAAAACTGATGGTACACCAAAACAAGGCTCACAAGCTAGGAAGCACCATTTGTTCAGGTTTCTTGGCTTCCAGACAAGAGGAGACATGAGGGAAGATGATCTTTCAAATTCCACCTCAGAGCAGAACATACCATCCAGCTTGTATGCTTCAGTGAAAAAAGCATCCAAACCAAACTGTACGTTTGGGAATATTTTGGCTCTTATTGGGAATTCTCTTCCATTTAACTTCAGTTGGGAATATATCCATTAGTTAAAATGTTGCCCAAGACATGGAAATAGCCCAAATACTGTAGTTATCTTGAGGAAATAATGGGAGCCTGAGAAGATCCCAGTTTCACATCTTTGCTTGTCAGGCAAACTAAGTGGTGAAGCACATTTAAATTGAATAAAATGTATGTGAGCTACCATCTTCTTCTGTTAACTAACTGGAAAAAAGTTTCTAAAAGCAGGTTCCTTAGAAAAAATACATTTATTTTACCCTGAAATCAGATGGTAACAGCTAATAAACTCCTAGTAAGAGAGATATTATTAATGTATTTTATAACTTTCTCAATTGCATGTACAAAATTACCTGCCTGATAATACAGTCTTACAAGGGTCATGTATGGAAACAACTACTTAATGTTATTTGGACTGTTATCAAATGTAGCAGCAATCTAAACAAATTAAATGCACAAATGAAAATAGGCCTTACAGACATCTTGATCTATAGCTTACCTTTTAAAAACTGTTCAATGCAGAGTAACATATGCAATAATACAAAAAGTATCTCCGAACTCTATTATATTTCCCTTTCAGATAAATTAAGCACTACACATCTAGCAGACTGTGTAAGCTGTCTATTACAAAACTTAATTGTGAATGCAGTTTTCTTTTGAATGAAGAAAAATTTAATTCCAGAACAACCCTTTCCCCACTCCTTTTTCAGCAAGGACGCAATTGTTAATCGCTGATTTCAGTGAATGCAGAAATGATGTGCCTGAGGTTGTCATGTTTCCAAGATATCTTGAATGGGAAGGCAGATCGAGAAGGAGTGCTGCTGATCGGAGAGGTGCGTGGTAGTATGCCAAAGTTCTCTCTGATGTAGCTTGAAGCTGATGAAGCCTTTTATTGCCCAGCTCAATCTCTTTCAAAGCTTTCTGAGAGCGAAGCTAATCTGGGTTTACATCACTTTGTTTGGAGCAAAAGCAACAAAAATCTACCTGGCTTAATTTCAGAGTAAAAAGTACATGATGTGTAAAGCAGATTTAACAGTCAGAAGACCCGTGCACTCTCTGAAAATTCCATGTTACTGTTTCAATTTGTTTTCTAGATTGAGTAAGAAGCTATACTGCAAGACACATAGCAAAAATATTCCAAAGTCCTTCTTGGAAGCATGGGCATAGTTCTCCTAAGGGAGGCTTCAGTTCTGTGTATAGATATATATAAACTTTCCTCCCAAACACATTACAAAATACTGTGAACATTAATAACTAAAACTGAACAATGCAAAGTATGAGAAAAATCAGATAACCTGTCAGTTTCTCTACTGACATAATGACTTCCTTACATATAATTAATGTTAGCCAACAACATCAAAAAAAATAGTTGCCTTCTGCATCTTTTTAGAAGTCACCTTTCAAAAACGGCTAAGAGCATTTCATTCCTTTCAAAGTGAAAAGGTCTGACATCACAACTTAAAATCATTTTGCACATAAACTAGCATCAAGTTGAAAAGAAGCAGAAACATGTGTTGTGCCACAGCCTCGCAGAAAGGATTGGCTGGATGTGCCTCTCCTTACAGGAGCTTCTCAGACCTTCCCCAGCAGGTCCCCAGTGCCGCTGGCAGCCAGCCCTTCCATGTCCAACCAAACTGGGGTTCTGCTCCCTGTGCAGGAACCCAGGAGGGGAGTTTAGAGAAACTATTTCAAGTCCTGTTGATTTTGAAGTGAATTCAGGCTTCTAAGTCAGTACTGTAACTAGAATGCTACATGACATGATGTGCAAAAGCTCTTTCCCCTCCCATCCCTCTGAAATGGTATGGATGAGTAAGACGTGGCTGTGTTACTTTCACAGAATATTGGCACCACAAAATGCAAATTTATAGTTATGTTTTTGGCTTTCAAGCCCAGAAAAATAATAGGCATTTTGATACTGATTTTAGCTTTCTTAACCTCTGACTGTGAAGCATCACAAAACACTTTGCATAATATGTTAGATTTGAAAACTCTGGACTATAAACAGCCGTGGCTCTTTTCTTCATAAAGTCACTGTATACCATTTGTTTTAAAAATAAAGCATAATCTTCCTCTAAGCATGTGTTTTAGTTTTATAGGCTTGCTGACACTTTTATTGTCAAATAATTTGAAACTGCCAGGCAATGAAGCAAATTATGGCCAATATCACAATGGGAAGCAACACTTATCTGGGATATCTGAGCCATGTGTATGCATTGTTATGGTCCAACCACCAACCCAACCCAAAGACGAGGTCTCACAGGCATTTCTTGGGAAGCCTACAGCTACTCCTGCAAGCTAACACCTTAAAGCTGTCATCTTCTTGCTCTTCAGATCTGCTTCATCTGTACACTCAGAACTGGATCTCTTCATGGCCCTTAAAAAAACCAGTTATTCTTTTGCAGTCGTTAACACCGCAGAGTGATGGCTGCACTGAGACCCAAGTGGATCTCCTCCCGGTGCAACACACTCCGACATGGGGTTATGCTGAGTGTCACCTGCCTGCAACCCACGTCCTTCCCAGCTTCTGTTCTCAAGGACAAAACCTTTCCTTCCCCCAACTGCATCTGCAAGACTAGCAATTAGAAAACTGATATTGCCCTACCTTACTGTGCCCTCCTTGCACCTCAGGTTAAAGTGAACAGGTACGAATACTGATGCACTTTACTTAGCAACATTTACTGAGGTTTTAGGGTTTTGAGCCATTATTAACCAACACACCTAGAAGCAGCCACACAGGTGAACTTGTGCCAGCTCAGTCCTAGAACAGCAGGAAAAAAAGTACACACAAACTTTTCCTCCTCTCATTGCAATAAAGCAAGTCATCCCCAGCTGGAGATTTATTCTGTGTGATCTTGCCTTACTCTGCTCCGAGTTCATGAGAGCGCTCTGTGCTTTACATTCCATGAAGCAATTAAACCTTTATGTATTCATGCACTAACAAAATCTGACCATTTGTTTGGTTAAACACTTCTAAGGCAATTTCAGGCTTAAGGGAACTAGTTATCAGCATTTCTATGAGATGCGTCTTTGGAAACATGCCGAGTGATTTGGAAACAGGGTGGTTTAATAGCAGACCACGAGGATGAGTTATAGTAAATGATATCACAAGTAAGAAAATGGAGAGTTAAGTGACACACACTTTTTCATCCACTTGCATCCTGATTAGCCAAGAGTTATCAATTAAAAAAGCAACACCAGGTAAGATAAAATTGCAGATCCCAGCAAGAGAACTGAACAGTATAGTGTCAAGTTCTACCATGCTCAGGGAGGTGGGTTTTTCTAAGAGGTGCCCTGCTGCGACCAGCTTCCACCTGACATGACAGAGAGGGAGCTTATAGTGGCTGTCTTGAAGCCAGGCTTGGCTCAGTAATTTAAGGGCAGATTTTTGTTGTCAGCACCCCTGGAGTCAAGAGTAATCTTAGAAAAATGCTAGAGAATGATTTCTGTGTAGGAAATGGTATCAAGTTATTGTTTAAAAGCTCCTGTTCAGAATATCCTGTAGCTCATGCAGGTAATGCAACTTACAGAGATACAAAACAGCTACATGACTATTCTTCATCTAACCAAGATTAATGTAGCCATGTGGCCCCATACTTCTTGTTTGTCCTCAGCCGTGTCTTTTCATCTTGTCTACCTTCTCCATGACTTTCCCATCTTTGCTCCTTTTGTAACACTGTCTCACTTAAAGCTTTCCCAGACTAATGGGAGCCTTGTCTCAATCTTGCCTCACAGAGGATGACAAAATACAACACCAAGCTTAGCTCAGATAGGAAGAGTGTGAAGAAAAGTAGTACCTTCTACATTAAATTTTGAAAGGGAGAGGGGTGCATGCCTGTAACTCTACAATGCCAACTACAGAGACTTCAAGTGGTTGTAACTAGAATACACAAAAGTTTGAGGTAGTTAAAAAAACAAAACAAAAAACATCAACAACAAGAGATTACAACCAAACAAAAAAACCCACCTTCCCCAGGTGTTTGTGCCCTGCACTGCCCAGGACTTCCTCTCACTGCCACGAACACAGACGCTGGCTCCCAGCAGCAGGGCAGCAGCGCGATGCAGACGAACAGCGGTGGGTGTGCTGTCACAGGGAAGGTGCGCCTCTGCTCCGCTGCTCTATCCCTACTGCTGAGAGAAAATGCGCTCCCCAACCCAACAACACTGTGTGGGATTGTCCTCTCTCAGAATGATTTGAGCCAAGCAGAAGAACTTGAGATCCATTTATCTCACAGGATATGAAATCTCAGCCTCACTGAATTTACCAAATAAGCTGCACGTAAGGGCTGGTTCAGTAAACACCCACGTATTCTAGTAAGATTTTATGTGCTGCTTTCACATACAGGTTAAGGAGTCCCTTGCTTACAGTATTTATCTCTTGAAGAAATCTAAGACAACAGCCTTAAGCTTCTGCACTAAATAAACCAATTTCCATAATGAAGTATAACCCCTCTTCCACCCCCATGCAGTTCACTTTAATGCCTTATTAAAAAATGTTAAGTACTCCAGAGCAAAGAGCCAAAACACTTTTGATTGGCTTGTTCACGGCTAAATTTGTCCCTGAGCACCGTCTCCCAGTGTTTCTGCTAAGCAAGGGGATGTCTCTAACACAGAAGTGCTGCATACCAATAAAGAATTGGGAACACCAAGCGAGTATTGCTGGTTCGCAGAAGGAGGTGGCAGCAATGAAGGCTTCACAAGATGCAGAAGGTAAAGTGCCAGCAATGCCTACTGAGCACCTCTGCTAGACCCACGCAGGCAATACACCAGAGATCAGGAAAACTCTCCGGTGAAGTTCTGACAAAAGGGTTACCTGCTCGACTTGTCTTTTTCCCGAATGGGTAATTTTGCCTGGTTTTATTATCCTAATTATTATCCAATTTTAATTGGCATATTTAATAAGCAACAGTACTTTCTTTAGCAGAGACAATTCTTTGATGAATAATCAGCCTAACAGAGATGGCAGCAAACCCCAAGTTTTGGCCAGTTTCCATCCGTGAGGAGCCTCCCCATTGGAAAGGCGGTATCTGGGGCATTCATGGCTCTGGCTGACTTGCTCGAACAAGGAGCAAGGATGTCAGAGCTGCAGGGAAAAGAAGAGAGCGTGCAAGGAGAAACCTGTATTGGCAGCTGAGTACTTCCCAATCAAACCGAGGACAGCAAACCTCATTAGCTTCTCACCAGAACGTGAGATACCAGCACAGGGTAACACCACCACAGCTACATTTTCAGGTTACTGAAATTCTGCAGTTAACTAAACCAGTCCATTTCTAGAACTCTACTGAGAAGCAGAAGATACTTGCTGAAAGTGAACTGTTGAAGTTTGATACTTCTCACATGGGCCACCATTCTTAGGTGCTGACATTCAGACTTAAGAGCCTTAGCTTTCAAGCAGCTGGTTTTGGACACTCTGACCTGTGTTCCCCAGCTTGGACAACCAACCGCTGGAGATCACAGCAACAGCTGAAGTGTCAGACCTTACTTACTGATTTTTATTGTAAATACTGCCAAGTTTTCTTATGTGTGTATGTGCACGCTCATGCACACGCACACAGACAAGACGTGTAAGTAAAAGGCTAACACTTCACATTTTTTTCCATGGTGAAAAATGGGCCAATGTCCAATCGTACAGGTTTGTTTAGTTTTTTTTAAACATCCTATAGCTGTTCTTGGAGTTGTTCAAGCAACCTCAAATTATCAGTTCTCAAATGGAATCCACCAGACAGGGGTTTCAGAGTACTCTACAGAAGATGACAACTGAATGCAAAAAAACCCAGACAAGACAGCTGCTAGCCTTTCCATGGACTGGTCTGAACGTTCAAGCCAAGTGCACAGTAACGAAGGCAGCAACTAGCACTCGTAAGAAGAGTCTGCCCTTTCCCTAGCCAAGCATGCTATTTTGCCAGTAAGACTATTTTTTTCCTATGAAGAGATACTTACCCTTCATTGCAGCTCAAGTCAAAAGTATACTACAGCAAAGTACAACTGAAATCAGAAACATTCTTGCCTTAATAAATTAGCTCAGCCTTGATGTGGAGCAGTATTACACTAGAAGAACTGACTCTTCCTGAGGTCCCAGCTCCACAAGACTGTGCCTCTAAGATGGGGTAACAAGTGGTGTCTGAACAGACAAGAGAAGACCCAACGCTGCTCAGAAGACAGGGACTAGGTAGGAATTACGTCTGGTTCAGGGGACACACACAAAGGGTGTGTTGGAGACTAACTGTACCTTTCCTCTGAGCCATGCAGTGGTTCAAATGCCACACAGCCTTCCTTTAAAATTGTATTTTGACCTATACAATTGAGTTCCCCACACCAAGAACAAGGAGAAAGATTTTGCTACTGAAATCCATCGAAGATGCAACATCCATCAAGAGTACACTTCTATCATACTTTATATGTACCTGTATTAAGAAAGACCACCATAACAAATGGATTACACTAAACGGCATTTATAAATGATCAATATTAAATCAAAAGCTATGAAAAAAATCCTAGGTTTTACCCCTGCTTGTTTTCCTTAAAGAGATGAACACCTTAGTCAAATCAGTCCAACAGCTGTCAAAGCAACTTCACACTCAGTTTTTTTCAGGCTATGCTGGGGATGCCAAGCTAAAACTATGACAGATAAAATTCATTTACAGGTAACAATTGAAAATATATTTCATGTACACTATAAAGAGCATGAAATTAAGAGGCAGACCATAACACTGCGCTTAAAGGAAAGCTAAAATTTGTTACAGCAAACACACCATTAATACTTAACGACGTTTCTGACAGTAGGCAACCTCACAGCCTGAATTAGCCAGTACTAATAGAACACATTCAATTAGAGCAAAATTATTGTTAATTCTAGCAAATATTTTCCATTTTTAATCAAATTCATTTTTTATAGATTAGCATAAAACTAATATAGTCTATAGGTACAACAAAAGGAAAAATACCTACACTTGATGAAAATAGTAAATATTAATCAAACCAGAGGAATCAAGCCAAAGGAATTATTTCAGAAATGGATAGCCAGTAGATTTTGCAATCAACCAGTAAGTAGTAGCAATGTACTTGGTATTATTATTAGAAACAAAACCATAACTAACAACAAGTTATTTCAAAACTGCAGACTGAAAGGTTAAAGCTAACCATAATTTTTGCATATTATTACAGCACCAAACTTCAAAATGCATAAAAAACGCACGAGGCCAAATGAAAATACCAGTCTCACCCACATAAAATAGTTGAGCATTTACATCTGACACATTAATATCCTGGGATCTTAAAAGCAGTGCTTTCAAGAAGTAATAAATACAATATTCTGTTCCGTAGGATAAATTGTTTTAATCGCAGACAATGAAGTACTTGGGGTAGAAAAGGGAGGACTTTATTATCTGATGCAGAAAGTGGTCACTTCCTGCTTTTTAATGCAACATTGCCCCCACCTGGACAAATGAATTTTGGTTTATAAGTTGGCATTAGTATCATGAAACTTGATAGAACAATGTAAATTCCAGCATAGTTTGGAAAAGAGTTACAGCAAACTTTTATCATTTTTTGTAGTATACATTTTTCAAGCTCACCTAAGTCTTTTAGTTGACTTAAAGTCTTCTCAGTGTCTTCCTGAAATAAATGATAGCCACTCAGTACTCATAAAAAGTCTTTTCTGATTAGATACTTACTCATTCTTGCAACAAAGAGAATAGTGATTTTCTACAAATACTACTGTATAATATTAAGATAAACATGCTGATATAGTTTCAATGCAATATGTGCACTGCATATGCATATCGTGTGCATATATAAAAGATAAATGCACATAGCTTAAACAGAAAATGAAAAATCTTGATTGTAGAAAACCATATATTATTGCTTTAGATCAAAAAATTCAAATTAGCGAAGTAACTTCTATTTTACCTAATAGAAGGCTTAGACTTCATGAACAACCATAAACAACTGAATCTGACCAGCTCTTGCAGTAATCATATTTGTTTTTGCAGTATTCTTCACATACCTTCAAGTGACCCAACAGCTCCAGGAAGCCTGAACACTGTTCTCTGTCTCTCCTGAGTAATTACAAAATAAACAGCCCTGAACACTTAGCATCTTCCCTCTCTGTTTCACCCAGAACAACCTTTTGCAACTCCCTGTACTTGCAGTCAAATGAAGTACTATGATGAACAAAGCTTTTGAAACGACAAAAGGAGGAGCGTTGGAAGTTAAACAGGATCTTTTGATGGCACCAGAAGTTACAATAACACACAAGTACCAAACGGGAGGAAACAAACCCAAGTTTAACATAACCCGAGTAGAATGCACATTATACACATAAAGGCAGTGCTCCTGGAAGGCTGCTGTGCCAGCACATGTTACCAACATCAAAACACAGGACAGCCACCTTCCAGACAGCACTTATTTTAGTGCCCCCTGGTGTCAACACTACTCCAATGCTTTACATTTGCGTTAGGAAATTAAGAAATGGAAATAAAAATATTCCTCAGAGTTAAATTATACTGATAAAGTCGTTTTGCAACACTAGACTGCTTTCCATATCCCCAACTTCATTTGGCTACGGAAGTAATACATGTTAATATAGCCAAGACATATTTAAAACATTTAACACAGACACATTATGCTAAAATTACACTTTTATGACCGGATGTGCTTGATTTTGTGACATTAACAAAACTTCTCTAGTGCTTCAATTCTCGTACCCGAGTGCAAAAAACCTGTTTTGTTAAATAAACTTGTTTTGCTGCCATCACCAGCAGGTCATGGAAACAGCACTGAGCTTTTGCAGTGGGAAACATCCTGCTTCACCAAGGATACTGTACTCTTCCCAGTCTTTTCACTGAAACCAGTAAGCTTAAATCTGAAAGCCTTAAAATAAAGTCAAATAAAATGAAAGACATCATCTGATGGTACAACCTGCTTCCATCTAAACTTCTAAAGTTAGTTTTATTTTATAAAGAATAGATAGTCCCACTGTGAAAACAAGGTTAATGGTCTCTCTCCTGCAGGTCTGCCACACTTCACAAGCAGTTGATGCTGTACTTCCCTTAATGCTTTCACCCAAGCCCTCTTAAGAATTTACACTCTGGCCCTCACTCCAGGGAAAACTAGTATCTTCTACTAACTGCCTGTGCTGTGCCAGGTCCTGGAGCCACAGGTGGACGTACCAAAGCGCCTGTTGTCCTCGGGGTGTGCAGAGCAGGCACAGCACCGCCACGGGGCTCCGCTGGCGAGGGTGCTCCAAGCGGGGACCTGCCCATGTGCCGTGAAAGGAGAGCACACCACACACCCCAGAGACCTTCATTAACACTGTGACTAAGGAGGATATTTCAAAATGCGAAAATACTGACTGTTTCAGCAGACTAGACAATTATTTTCAGTATTTTGCAAAGCCAGAATGGACCAACTAACCCCCCAAAACGTCACCTAGTGCTTGAAGATCAGTGAACTTGCTAACAAAAGTTGCTTACTAAGTGCCGAATTTTCACTGAGACACATTTGCCAGATGCCATAAAATGACCAAGACCTGCAACTCGTGACACCTGCAGAAAACCATCTCAGGTAATAGCCACATCTATTTCAGTGACATCTGGGCTCAGGCTTATTTTCTCACATTTCTATTATTTAAGCATGAGCCTCATCATGAAGAATCAATCTTTATTTTAAGATCATAGAAGCATTTTCTATTTGTCAAATGTTGCAGGAGCCCTGCTGATGAACTGCAATAAAACAAGCAACTCCCAAAGTGCCTTTGGCACACAGCAATGCCAAGAATCCACAAAGACAGGCTGCATGAACTGCTAAGCTGCAGATTGAATGTAATAAACTTAAAACTATCATTTTTATGAATACCTTCTCAAATAAAACAAAGTGCACACTTCAGGTTCAGCACCTCTGATGGTTCCTACAACAAGCCACCGAACCACAAAGGTGAGAAAAGATGTTCGCCTTCCCCCTCTGCTGCACCCTATTTTGACAGCCAGTTTTCTCCTTCTCTGACAGCCACAGTCTGGCTCCACGCTGCAGCACTGGTGGGGCAGGGGCAAAAGACAGAAGGGAGAATGCAAGGCGATTTGCTTCCTTCATTTTTAAGAAAGCTGGTGCTTTTATTTTTCAGAAGGCAGATGCTGATTTGTTGAGACCAATGCTTTTTGCAGAAACACACTGGCTTTGACTGAACTTTCCATGGATGCTGTTTCCCAGGGTCAAGTCATAACTTCCAGCCAAAGTCAGAGATCAACTTGAGGAGAGCTGAAACCAGAGGTTTCCATCTCCCACAAGGGCTTTCTAGTCACTGAACTAATCTCAAAAGCAAAATAGCTACAAAAGAAGAGATCATGAGACACTTGCCCAAGAACAATGAGTAATGCAGGGGATGGCATTCGACGACCAGGAGCCCCAAGTGCTCATTTGCTCTTGGTTTATGCATAGTGGGGAGTCAGATCTCTGCTCCTTGAATTCATTTGCTTGGGTTTTTTTCTTCTTGAGCAGCAACATTTAATTTTATTCTATCCCCCACCAAAATACAAAAGACCTCTGGTTATCCAAACTGAATTGGGGTGGGTGGGAGAATGGCTCAAAAACCCCTGGATAATTTGGTTTGGTTTCTTTCTGGCTCTGGCCTTGGATGGAGGCCTCTTGTGTACAGGGCAGGAGATTGCATACTACAACAAGCACTCTGGCTTATGACTCCACTTTCCATATTACAAAACGTAGTTACAGCCTCACTACAGAAACAGCAGGTGCCTTGGCATACAATGAGTAATGCAATACCTTGAGACGATGCAGTAAACCTCAGTCTAGGGCTCAGTTTCTATCCAAGCTGTCGCAAGTTTAAAATGACAGAAGAAAACTAGTATTTGTACATTAGCCTGGTCATACGTCATCACTGCAGGCTGCAATTTGCAACATTCTAAGTAGAAGACTTTATTTAAAGGTAATACCAAGTGAAAGGGTGAAGCGCTTGGAACTGCAATTAACAAGGGTGGTCAGCCTACCCATTTATCTGCATGACCTTGCTGACCATGCACACAACTTACACTTGCTTAGGAAAAGTGTTTGGTTTAGACCATACTGATCAGACAATTTAAAATGTTCACCACACAAATGTTACAGTACATGAATTCTTTATATAAAACACCTACTTGTTGTTTTAATATCAGGATCAGTTAAGTGCATGTTTGTATTAAGTACCTAAACTTCCCTAAAACTATTGATTTCTTTCTATGTCAATCATAATACTTTGTGTTAGTTAGCTATTTGGCTTTTAACATTTAATAGACTGAAAACAACAGCCCTGCTTAGCAAGACAGCCCATATTAACCAGAAGCGTCAGAATTTCTCTGTATAGTCTTTGTCTTGCACTAAGATCTTTTAGCTCAGAAGCTGTACCTGTAAAAAAACGTGGATTACGATGCAATATCACAGGTGTAATTCTGTACCAGTTTCTTACAGAAGCACTAAATGCATTTGATGTAGACTAATTTTCAAAAATGAACATCGTAAACCCAGGCTGTTCTAAACCTGCATGAGTTTTTGAAGAAGTCAGAATAAAAGTCTTAAAAACAAATTAAAAATGCAATAGCACAAGTATTTTTTGTCTATGATCTCCTGCTGATACCACCAAATCCTTGTAACTTCTATTTTTAAAAGAGCAAACAATGCATGCACTTGAGTGTTTCAGAGAAGCAAAGCATTAGTCTTCTAAATGTATTTTTTCTAATATTCAGGTGCTTTGGTCACTTATTTACTGGCACCTACTGCACTGCACCACTTCGCATGTAAGAAACCTGAGCAGCACATTTCTGCCAAACTCGTGGATGTTATTCATATCCACTAAATAATGTTCAGAAAAAGACATGAAATACTACTGAATAATTTAATAAAAATCACACCAAGTACCCAATCTTCTGGTTCTATTACATAAACGTATAGGAATCATTAAATTAGATTTATACCAAAATATTGGCAGAAGCCAAGTAAACCTTCATACACTTCTACTTCTGTTTCACCAAAAGTAAAGCCATTTTCCCCCTATATTCAGGGCTTCCCAACATTATCCAACAGAGGGCTCCCCATAGCTATTAAAAAACTTAATTGAGAGCCAAATACACGAACACTAACATTACCATATACATACAAATCAGCATACTGTCATTTTAATGACCTGTTCTGTATGCACGTACACGCATACCTACACCCAATTTAGAAATTTGTAAAAGCATACAGTAAAACCACCCAGGTAGAGCCCTGTCATCATTTGTATGCTGCTAAAGCACCACCAGCTCAAGATTCTTTCCCAAATGTTATTTTTAACTGTGGAAAATAAGTGTATTTTTAAATCGCCTTTACACAAATGAAATTACATTTTCTTCTAATTTCTTTACTCTCATTTGAGAAAAATACTAAGAAAATTGTGGGGCAAAGTCTGCCTGCTCCGTGAGTATCAGCCACTGGGAGAGGCAAGGGCAGGGGCTGAAGCCCAGGTGGGTGCTCGTGCACATGGAGCACTTGCTTGTTAAAGCCAGCCTACACCTCACAAGCTTCACCTCGGCAAGACAAAGATGCAACTGGCCTGTTTCAGCAAGACAGGATTTCAAACCAGACTTCTCTTTGTTGAGATGGTTACAAAGTGGGGTTGCAGTACGCTAGTTTTGAAATGCTTGAGTGATTAACGTACTTGGTAGATTATGATTTTCTAACATTCAGATACCTGAGGCTAATAAAACCCAAACCTTTTCAAAAGATTTTGCCAAACAGCAGGAAATCTGAGTTTGTAGAGAGTCTTAGGATGTGCTCTCAGAGTTTAGGAATGACTTCAGCCATCCACTAAACTGTCCGCAGAGACTGTTAAGTGAAAGGGTCCAAAACCCTTCACCCTGAGGTCTCCCAGTAACACTATTCCCCTCACCATTCAAAGGCCTTAATTTTAAATACAGGATATCATAATGCATTGTGGTGTATCTTCTCTCAATAACATATACTGAGATTTCCTGTAGACTACACACTTTTTTTGAAAATTTAATCAAACACCACAGCCAATACAGCATCACATTGGTGTGTCCTGCCTGATCAAAAAAACCTCGCAGCATATTATCTACGCAAATACAATGTAATCATAAGTCAAAACTATTGTCCTGTAATAAATTAACATTAGTATTTGATGGGTTTAGTAAGCTATTCACCACAGATTAAGATGATACATAAAACTACTGTACAAGAAGCTTTCAGAACATTTGGACAATATTAAAAATTTACCTATCTGTAATGCAGTAAGTTCATTCTGCAGCACCTGTAGATGTGCCCAGAAAATTACCCAACAAAGCATTTTTTTTACTTCTGAGATTTTTTTTTTTACTTCTGAGATTCAATTTGTTTTCCATAATAGCTTTTTTCACAAAAGCATTTTTGAGCTTATCTATAATAATACTAATTTGCTTTCCTCCACACCTTTACATTCAACTGTGAAAACACATACCTGTACCCTTTTCACATGTGCTACAAAAGTAATCTAATACATATTTTCCCCTGCATGTCAGTGATTAACTCCTCCAAAACTAGTTCTGCACTTTTATAAACGCAGGCTTTTTGACCAAAGTCTTAGGAGCTGAAGCATAAAAGCTGTGACCAGCTATGTTACACACCACACAACTGGGCTTGTTTTTTAATTTACAGCAATGTATGTGGTGCTTTCATCCACCCTGCTTTCACCTGCAGTGATACTGCAAAGCATGTGGACATGTAATGCAAGCAGAAAAAATTTATGGTATTTGCAACTGCATAATGGGAATGCTAAACTCCAAGCAAAATATTTTTAGAAATTTTTGGCACAATACAGAACTAGAAACACCCTGCCCTAACCTGAATTGAGATGAGTTTCACCTCACACATTTGAAAGTCTACTTTCAGGCTGGGGTGTCTGGCTCTGCATAAGCATTTGGAAGATCTAATCAATATTGCAATTTGATGTACTCCTTTAAAATTAACCAAAACACTCTCGACCCTCCACCCTGTTGTGTTACAGGGTATGTTAATTTCCCTGCTTCAAGCAATTTCATAACACACCCCACCATCAGAGCTGAGGTTTGGATTTGAGGTTCAAGGGCAAACTCAGATGCTGTTTTTTGCAAATGCACTTGTACTTAGAATACAGCCATTTCTTAAACTAAATTCAAAGTGCCTTCAGCACAGAAGTGTTTGAAAACAATCTCTCTTTTCCCTTTCAACTGGAGACGCAGGTATACAGGACCTTTGGAAGAAACCAGACTAGTGTGGTACACAAAATTACATGTTGCTTTAAAGATTTTGACTTTCATCATTATGCTGCCATCATTTTACTAATTAACTCCAAGAGTACCTATAGTGCATGTATGGAAACAGCAGTAGTATATAAAAAAATAAATAATCAAATTAACTCTAATCCTTTACTTACCACAAGTCTCCGTCTTCAATAGTCTTATCATTTGGGGCTCCAGCATGGCCATAGTGCAAAACAGATGAGTTCTCCCCACTGACAGGCAAAAAGAAAATTCAGCACAATTAACTGCAGCAATTAACTGCCGAAGAAACATTAACACGTATGACATGAGAAGGAACACTGTAAAGATGTGACATTGTAAGTGTCAGTGTATTCATATATTAGGCACAACATTTTGCAGTTTGTAAGAGCTGCCACAGGTCCAGCCCTAGCATGGGTTGTAATAGCATAGATACCCTGCAGCTCACCCAGCAGAAATGGGTACGGAATGGGCATTTTTGCTACTCTGGCTGCAAGCTAGGAACTTTCTGCAGAAGGAACTTCCTACAGTTCAGACAAATACTGTCTACGTCCATGACAGTGTAAAGGATGCAATTATGCACGAGTAATTATTCAACTTACACTGATTTACTACTTTCTGGATTTTTTTTTAATTACTAAGTGATGTTTCCCTATTTGAGGCTAAATATTCTGAGGCATAAAACCCTAACTTCCACTGGAGTAACATTTGACATGTTTGAAACCTCTAGGAGTCAATGTGGCTGGAAAAATTCAGCTGTCCAAGTGAACAGCTCCGGTTCACCCCTGGCATGGCTATGCGTGACCTCTGCTGGAGCAGATACGCTGCGTGATGCTTGGGCAGCATCCACAGCTGGCAACGTCAGTCGCAGTAACAGCATGAGAACAGACACTCTATTCTTACCTGTTATTAAAAATCACATTACAAAGAAAAGATTTTTATTCCTGGAAATCTTTCAGACTAAACTGCTGATTCACAGGAATAAAACAACTCCAGAGAAGGACGGACCCTTGTTCTGCACTTCTGAAGGTCCACGATCCATTCGGTGACCTTTATTTGGCCCTGGCATCCTCTCTTGTCTACTGATATTCCCCCAGGCCCATCAAACATCAGTTAAAAGACGGTAAAGATCTTGAGCTCTACTTATTTTTCTTTTACTATTCTCCTCAGATAGATGCTCGTTCTCTTTTTTCTCTTCAAAAGGCTAGAATTACACCGTATCCAAAAATACATGTGTTGGGACAGGGGTGCTGCACCAACTCTCTGACCCCTCCAGCTGACTTGCCAGTCTGTGTCTCACCTTTCGTCAAAACCATATTGGTCATCCTGCTCAGATTCGAGTCTTTCAAGTTGTGATGGTGGAACAGCTTCCTATCTTAGGTGAAAGGAATCTGAGGCTCGATTTCAATGATGTTTTTGCTGTATCTGGAGTAAATGTGCCACCTGACTTATTTTTCATATTAGGCTTCAGATATGTGCAATTATGAAAAGACTAAACATGCACTGTAGCCAAAAAGAAATGACCTTCCAGATACATTAAGTCCTTGTGATCAGTTAGGTATTTAATTGATCACTGGTAATTCAGATATAACAACTCCGTCATGATTACGGAGGAGAAAGTAGATGCTGCCTTAAGTTTCTGAAGGCTCTTAAATCTAAAGGGCTGGATCGTGTTATTATTTTGAAAGCAGTAAGTTTTTGTTCTTTTTTAGAACTTTAAAAAAGTGGGGTTTAGCATGTAAGAACTACTATGCAGCAAGGCAGTGAAGGACAATGTTTCAGAATCATGGGAATGATCTTCTGATACAAAGTGCATTTCTCAAAATTATACAAGCTCCAAAGGGAAAAATTTAAGATGTTAAATCAAGACTTTAAAACCGCCACAGAATTAAGGCTGCAACAAATTCATTTTGTGATACTGGTCCAATGGCTTAAGTCCAGTTTTACAACCAGCTACTAGCTGGCTGCTTTTTACTTCCTGGACTCCTGACTTGAGAACCTATGCTGTTGTGCTGCATAAAGCTGGCACACAAGATGAAGAAAGATGTGAGCTTCCTTCTGAAATGTCCTGTCTCCTGGGCACTGGTGGAATAGTTCCTTCCTTCTAGCCAAAATTCCAGCTTTCCACATCAGGACACTTTCAAACCTAGTTTGCCCAGTCTGAAAAACTATCTATAATACGGCAATGGACTGCAATCAAAAAACCAAAAAACAAACAAAAAAAGTTTTCTGTTCCAGGCAATGTCTACAGTGGGAACTGTGCTTCCCGTCTCAGCTGTCTCCTTTTGCATGCAGGTGACAGCAGCAGAGACTGCTCCTACCTCTGCATTGGACTATCAGCATCAGAGGAGGCAGCAAAATTTCCTGTGTGAAGAACTGTTTCCCAGGTGGAGGGAATTCCCTATTGGGGAGGGGCGGCACTTGGAAGCAGCTGAAATGCTCATATTTAAGGAAAAACACAAAAATAATAAAAAACTCCCAACACCTGGCATGCATACACATACTCATGCACACACATGCTCCACAACAGTTTGTCAGGGTTTTAGCTAAAAATGGGGATAACGCAGGAGAAGCAAATAGCACATGCATATATTTATGATCAACTTTTAAAAAATTATCAAGAAGCTTAAGGGCATGACTCCACGCTAATGTATTTGCAGATAGCTTGTTTACTTATCATCATATGCTGGCACCCTCGTGTCATACACCATACCATCTGCATAAACAAGCCATACATTCAAATATGAGCACTGTGCAAATGCTTTCAACAATAGACACTGCAAATAGAAAGATGGGGGATTTCTTTTGCACATTTTAATGTAAAGGTTTTAGTTTACAAAATATTTCTATAAGGTTTGGCACCAACTGTGATGGAAGATGCGTGAAAAATCTGTTTTTCAGCACTGTTAGGAAAGTGTTGAGCAGCATACAATCTTTCTTGGCATTTGAGACTCCTTATCTGTCACGCACATCTTGGCTCTGTCACGTAAATGGGATCACACCACAGGAGAGCACAGTTGGTGCTGAAGACCAGATATGCACACCATATGCATTTCAAGTTTTTTGTTTGAAGTGATCGGGGTGGGGAGGTCTGCTCACTTTGGCTAACACCCATTAGCAACCAAGGCACAGCAGACCTGCTCCTGAAAGCAGTCCCAGCTGTTTCTCACCCAAAAGAAATCCAGCACGTGCACTCCAGGATGGGTTCCTGGCTCTAAGCAAAGCCCTGCAGCTGGAGGTGAGTGGGAGACCTCGCTTCAGAAATGCACTACTGACCCAAATGAAAACACTGATGTGGTCACACCTCCAGCACATTCCTGCCACGAGGTGCAACTCCAGTCTTCCTCACAGGAAGCACCTTTAGCACCGTCCCAAGATGAAGGCAAGAAAGATGCTTCAGGAGCAATGCTTTAGTAGTGATGTGTACCCAACAAGGCAAATGCTGCAGCTAGCCAGAAATCGTTCATAATGATTAATTTTCAAGGTGGTGTCAAAACAATTTAAACAAAACCCCAGCCACTGGCAAAGCAAATGAGCCTTCCTGTAGAAGCTACTTCTTTGCTTCCCAAGGAGCAAGAGTTGAAAGGTCTGGCATTACAGTGCCAAAGTCAGGGCTTAAAATGAAGTGCTGTGGGGAGGTGCGGATCTCTGGCAGCTCCGCTGCCTTCCTGGAGGTCAGCACCTTTGAAAACCACCACATCTGGGAATGCTGATGTCTGCCTTCAGGCAGCCAACCTGAAAAATTCTCCAAGAAATTTCTGTGTATCTATTTTTATTCCTTTAATAATTCGCCTTGAACTGGTGCCAAAGATGTGTTTGTTACAGAAAGAATTGCGTGAAGCGGCGGAAAAGCTGCAAATTAACACCACTGAGAATGCACACAGTAGGAAGAGATTCAGATTACTAGGAAAGGAAGAAAAGTCGCCCAAATACATTTTAGATCTGGAAACACCCTGAAAACAAATGACTAGAAGAAAGAGAAAGAGGGGGGGATGTCAGCAATATTTTAAGAACAGGACAAAGCTGAGCATCAAGCATTACAAAAAGCAGCTATTAGCTCTACATTAAGAACATCTAAAGAAAAACCAACAGACCATTAACTAAAAAGGCAAACTATCTCCACCATGATTTAAATAAAATCAATCCAGAAGGAAGCGCTAACAGCCTTCTCTCCACTTTTTCATCTATGAGATGAAATCTTAAAAAGTTGATTGAAAAGAAAGAAAAACAGATTTAATAAGTATCCTAATCTTATCCAAAAAGCGTTACTTATGATCCTCAGACAGAGGAAGGCATTTTACTGTAGTACGTTATTCTTAATCTCTGGTATCATCTGCTGAGAGCTGTCATCTTCCTGGAGACATTTATCAAGAAGATTTGAACCTAAGTCTAAGATGCCACAGTACTACAAAGCAGCTGACCATGGCTTCTGTGGTGGTAGCAGAGATACTGGTACCTCTACCTCCACCTAACTCCAGCTGGAAACTCCGTGCCTGGTTACCAGTGGATGTCATCCATCATAGGGTCACCAGGACACACTGTGCACGTAACTTTACCTTTGTTTTCCCCTTTGTAGAAATGGTTACTTGGTACACTAAGACGCTGCAATGAATAATTCATTAGCATTTTCACACCGCTCAGAAGTCAACACTTTGTAGATTAGTGCTAAATATATCCAAGTATGTTTATCAAATACTACTATTCTCATTTAATTGCACCTACATTACATCTATTTGTGCTTCAGACCACTTACAGAGTTGACAGTCTTTGAAAGTTAGCAAGCTTAGTCCTATATTAGAGATATGTGACCAGTTGTAACACGTAACGTGTGTTACTATCCTCAACTGACTGGAGAGTGAATACATGCAAGTGAACAGATAAAGCATACCTGCTCACACCAAATGTTCATTTACCGTCTCCTCAAGAGTTTAACATTGGACAGGAACAAATGCGGGCACTCAATGTGTGCCAACTGATTTATTTCTGTACTGAAATATAGTTTTGATTACTCTTGATTTCCACCTTAGTGAGAAAAATTTACAAAATCTGAATAACAAACTTTTTTATTTAAAAGCATGATTCTCTTCTGTGGAAATTAGCATCAGGCCTGTAATCTAAAAAAGAAAGATCCTGTCAAAATACTACAGTTTTAACAGTCAGGAAAACAACAAAACTCAGCATGAACAGAATAAAACATAACTATTCAAAAACCCTAACTACAAAAGCTATTTTTAATGACAAATGTAGTTAAGTGCAATATTTACAATGCATGACATTTTCACAGTAATAAAACAAATGCCTATTATTCTTCCATTATTATGTTAATTGAATTCATCAAATAGGTCTACTTACATTCATTTTATTAGGACCTAGCTTAAAACTGTTAATATTACTTATTCTTACTAATATAGCAAATTACAGACAGAGGCCTTTGTATTCTATCTTAGGTAATTTTTTTTAATTTATTTTTTTAATCAAGTTTGTCTGCACTTGTAACTGTAGTGGTAGAATATAATGCCAGCTCCCAGCTGCAACAGTGAGTCACAGTATTGTTTGGATCCTGCATTTCAAGGGCAGCCCTTCTCCATGTATTAAATCCTCCAACGGTTCAGAGGCAGCTCGAACACCACCCCCACGCCCTGCTAAGCCCCTCCAGCAAGGGGGACAGGACACCCAGGAAACTCCTGTCATCACCCACTTCTGAAGTCCTGTCGGGGCTTTCCTCCTCCTGGGTTCCCCAAGTCCTGGGTTTTTCAGTCTCATGGAGAGTTTAATCTGTCCCCACAGGGGCACAAGGACCCACTACACAAACATACAGGAGATGTTTCTATAGGTTGTTCTCTAGCACTCAAGCCAGATCCTGCAGAAGTTCTGTTTCACTGTAAGTGAATATGTAAGTCTGTATGGCTGTGAAAAATCATACACAGAGACAACCTGATTTTACCATCACAGCCTGTGACAATAGCATAGAGATGGAATCTCCTTTCAATGGGATGTTAATTCTCAAGTTATACAATTGTACTTAAAACAGGAAACTTCTCAGACAATTTAGTTGCACAATTTGCCATAAAACTGCTCATGCTCCTACTGCAATTTTGCATATAAATTGGAAAATTGCATTTACAAATAAGCAATTGAGTAAACATCAGAAAGAAGCAGATATGCTAATTGTCCTTATTACCTCCAAAGCAATATAACATTATCATCATTAACATTAGAATTATTTTTTGTAAGTGTATGTGACTTCAGTGTAGAGCAAATGTTTGTGAGCAGCAGCAGAGCTACAAGTGGAACGTATATACCAACATATATGCCTCATCTGTCATATGTCTCTGATTAGATTCATGCCACTGACTAAATAAGATTAATGTGCACAAAGGACACAGCTGTCCTTCAACATGTATCCTACACTAGTCTCTTGAAATTCTGCAAATTAAAAATGCACATTTCTACAACTGCAGGGAGAATTTTTATAATACTTTCCCAAATACAATACCTTCAACGCCAGCTGTTCAGCAAGAAAGAGAGAGCAAAAAAATTCTGAATTTATAAAAGACTACTTTAATCACATCCTACCTTTTGAGGCAAAAAAATTTTGAGAATGATATTAAATACTTCAAGTGTATTTCAAAGAGAGTATTTTTGAACAACAGAGAATACCTCTAAAAGCCCTTCTCCATAACACTATTTAATAAAAAAGCCAATTGCAGCACAGATGTGAGCATAAACACAATCTTAGCAGCAGCAGTAGTCATTGGGGGATCTCCTGTGCGCAGCAGAATTTGTAATCGAGTTATTTCTTAAGACACAGTACTAGCCACCTTTCTTTGGCTTTTCCAGAGGAAACAGGTCAAAACTCACTCTGGTGGTACTTGCAAACACATCATGTGCCTGAAAGGAACAATTTTACAGATATCTAGTGGGAAACTGACCATAAAGACTGCAACAGTTCAGTGTAAACCATCAACTTACCTGCCACAGATGCAAGTGTAGGAAGTGTGGCGCATGCCACCTCGAGCATAGCAGTAGTGCTGGAACAAGCTGCAAAAAAAGAAAGGTGGTAATTAATAATACATTCAAAACCACCAGAAGACAGGGAGAAAAGCAAGTCTTGCTTGAGTGCTGCTGTGTTGGTGCAAATCCTCAGCTCTGCGACGAGGCACTCTGCCCATTTCTGCTCAGCTGAACACTCAAATTCAGCCACATCCAGAGCTCAGCAGCCCTGCAGAGCATCACAGATTTCCACAAAGCCCATTAAGCAACTCCGCAGCAGAGACAAGGGGCTCAAGTGCAGCTCAGTAACTTCAAATGGCAAATTGCTTTCCTTAACAACTCAACACAGAAAGGGAAATTATTGCTGGCAAAAGGTCATTCATCTGACCATAGAACAAAAAAGGGATGGTAACAGTTAAATGCTGAAAGCTGGCCAAACTCTCCGAAGTGGAGTTGAGAAAACCATTTCTTGCTGTATTTCAGGTACACAACCACATCCATGACCTTTATTTTCAACCCTGCTGCCTTCAGTCTATGGCACGTAGACTCAGCAAAAGTGAAGTCCAGCCAGAGCCTGCCAAGCAGGGCAAAGCTCTTCAGAACAATTTCAGCAGAAGTTATCTCATTTTTACTACCTCACTGATATCCTCTGCTGAAAGCTGCACTAAATATCCCTGTGTATGTGTGAAGCCTGAATTGCATCTGACCACGCTGTACACCCCCTTCCCCAGAGAAGCCAGCAGAGCTCTCCCATTACATCAGGCCAGGTGCCTTCTGCTAGCATCACAGTCCATGCTGGAATGGATGGTCTCCTGTTTCCTTGCCTGTAGCACAACACAGAGAAAACATGAGACTATTCAATTCCAGATCATGGTACCTAAATACCTCTATGACCTTCCCCTGCCCAAACATGGAAAAAAAAATAAATTAACACACTCAATCCCAAGAACAAGAAAGAAGATAACGTGATAACACTAGGCCAAGTCCTCAACAACCTATAAAGAACATTACTACACGATATTGTCTGCTTTTGTGTGTGTGAGGGACAGGCAAAGGAAGGGAAGGGGAGAGCAGGCCCCTGCTCTCCCAACAGTACCCCTCTTGCACAGCCATCCTGCTGGAGGAGCTGTTTGGTCTTAAAAGCACTAAAACATTTTCATCTTTGCTGTCAAAGGTCCTTTCACATGAGGGCAGATGTGCCCAAAGCACAATTAATATAGGATTAGGCGCTTTAAGAGCTAAGCACATGTCATGGATCCTTTTATTCTTTCTGAAATATGCTCTAATTACAATCCAATTCCCTTTAATACTGAATGAATTTCAAAAACTCATTTCTTGTAATACTGAAATCATTTCATTAACAGAGTGATAATGGTGCTATTCAAAGAATAGAGATGTGATTTTGTCCTTCTGCAGCAGCAATCCACAAAACACAATTCAAATCCTTTGAAGGATATTAAAGACATTACATGCTTGTAAATACAAACCAGATTTTAAAATTACACAAAATTACAATATTTAAAGAGGAACAAAACATAACATACAAATTAATCACACAAGGAAAAATAAAAGCTTACATTTAGAGACTTAGTAGGGAGACCCAGTTAACAAGACCTCTTTTCTGCTCAAAATGCTATAGTTTTACAAGGTAGAAATACTAATTTTGTACTCCTCCACAAAACAGCAATGGCAAAGAGTAGGTCAAATGACAGAGAAGCTAAGGAGAAACTGACATGGTGAGAGCACAGCAGAGGTATCACTAAATTTAGCTAATGACATGTAGGTGATAAATTTTATTTGCTCCGGCACAGACATCTTTTTCACCAAATGGACATTCTGTATGGAAACAAAGTTACAGACTTGCTCTTCCCTAGAATGCTTGCAGGCATGCCTGTAAGATACGACACTATGTACAAACATTTTGCAGAATAACATATTACACTGTTACGTATGTATAGTTACATTTTGGGAAGTAACTCTCTCAGTGTATTTTATCCTTAAATGATTATATAAACTATCTCCGCTAGACAGCAACTTTCAGTAACCTTCTAAAGAGCTTTAAAAATGAAATAATGAATGTTGTAAATGTCTTTCCATCATCAGCAATGCAGGGATAGCAGGGTTTATTTTTCCATATGACAACTGATCACATATTCATGGTTGCAATTCATATGAAACTGTGCAGCCGAGTAATAGTATTCACCTTTTGCAGTACTCCCTGATTAGCAGTAAAAAGACGTAAATAAATTAAGACGTGCTTCATATAATCCAGCTGTTGCCTGAACTTTGTTTCTGTTTTCTGAAAAAGGAACCCGATTGTTTCATCAAACGTTATGGACTTTGTTTTAAGAGCAAGAAGTGAGTTTTTATGTGACTGAGCTGAAGATAGTACAACTTTGCCAGGTAATGAGTTTTCCACTAGTAAAACTACTCACATCACTTTTTTGATTTCACTTTTTTGGGCTATGACTCATTGGAAATGTGTTCGTGCAGTTGGAAAAAAAAAAAAAAAGTCCAACATTTCTATCAGAGACAGCCAACATCCTGGTATAACATGTCACAGGTAAGTGAAGGATTGCATATCCCTTTAATGGCAAATGTTGGCTTTTCACAACTGAAAAATGTATGTGTAGAATTACAGAAGCTATCAGTACTTTGTAGTTAAAATCCTGGTTCCACTGGAGTTAATGCAGATTCTGCCACTAGACTTCTTCACAACCAGGATTTCACTGTCTACACACTGCAAGAATCTTTATCCAAAAGTGCAATACAAAAGTATAAAGTCTGAAATAGTTGGATGGAATATCATTTAATCTGGCACTCCACATATATTGCAAATATCGCATCTTGAACTTTGCCTGGTCTTTTTCACTGGAGGACACGTGTGTTCAGGCAGTTTTACATTGGTGCTTGATGCTTTGCTGTGGGTTTTTAATGCAACCAACACAGATATGAAAGTTAAGCACCTCTTTTTCTTCTTGCTTCACGGGTTTCAAAGCTGCCTGTCATGTTTTATGCAATATTTCCCTGGAGGATGTATGTATTACTTATCATGCAGCCATTGGTATATATGCATGTAGATGTTACCTTTTAAATGCATACAACTTTGTTAGAGCTGGCATGTGTTTTGCCTTGCTTTTGACAACTCTGGTTGGTTGTTGGATTTTTTTTTAAAGTGTGGAGGTACATCCTGGGTTTGGTGCTTTTTCTTTTTGCCAAAAACATCAGCTTGTTTAACTGACTGACAGTATGTGAAGATTGAGGGTAGTTTCAAAAACCTCACTGCTTTTTCCATTAACTTAAGTAAGCAAGCATTAGCCACCATCAACTCAAGTAGACCTGACGTGTGCACATGCACCCACCCTTGCAAATGTGCTGCTGCACAAGTGTTATCCCCACAGCTCTGTTGGGTCTTGACTAGCTTATTCACTATACTTACTTGAGAGAGAAGAAAACTCCGCTTTCAGAAATATCAGGTTAATCATAATTAGAAATAACAGAAAAAGTATATACTTGCTATTTTTGAGATCTTATGGAGTACTGCATACATCCAAACAAAAATCCCAGAATTTTTAAAAAGCCTCAACTTCGAAACAGCCTAAAAAGCCATTAAAAAGCTATAGATAGTCTCTCTGACAAACTCTAAGAACCACTCTGACAATGGTAGTTGTGTCTTACGATCATCTTTGGTCCAGTTTCTACTGTTATCTAATGCACACTAATAATTACAATCAGATCTGTGCTATGAATCTAAATTGAATCAAATAAAGTGGTTTAATTTCAACAGTTTTCCTAATTTAAGTGGATTTATGGAATAAAGGCACTTAAAGCAGGTGGGATAGAAACTATCTGTAATGACTTCCCTCACACTTCTTGGTTCTTTTCAGGTCTTCCTCATCAGCAGAATACAATGTATCCATACACATTCAGCAGAGTGTGATTTTCATTTGTGAATAGAAGTAAAAAAGTAATCTCTTAATTTGAATCCTTGTCATCAGCTCTTCTTGAGTTATAACAAGTACTTATAAGACACCCACATTTTTTATTTCTCAGCTATTCATTCCCAAAACCAAGACACTTCCAGATCAAAAAGGTTCAATTTCTAAATAAAAATCCAATCGAGTATCTTGGCCTGTATCTAACAAAGCAGGTAAAAACTGTAATTACATAAAATGCAGAAGTATGAAGAAATGAAAGAGAGAGAGGGAACAAAAAGGGGCAAGAATATCTGAGAAAAAATGCTATTAAAAACTTAAGCCAAAGTTTCTATAACACTGCCTACACATTCCTCCTTGGCATCTTCTGACAGTCCCTCTACCCCAGTCCCGCAGCCTTAGCGAGTACAGTGAAGCACTGCAGAATGAGACATGCACATCACTTTGGGATGCAGGAACAGTAACTCATGCCAAGGTTTCTGATGAAGCAAAACCAAAACCACCAAATAACCCTGTACATTATTCCCAGACACTGGAGACATGTCAAGAACAAAATCCCCTGGATACCAGTGGTTTGGGAACCAGATTTTTAGACCACGTTATCAGGCAGATCTGCTGTCAGAAATGCAACTTGCTTTGTGAAGTATCCAATGTTCAGAACAGTTGAGGACACCCATGGGTCAATATTTCATTAGGTACTTATATTGAAAATATTTTATTTTTTTTTTCCCCACAATGGATCACTCACAGGTTTGAGGATGTTTTAGACCCACAATAATGTCCTCATGCACCTTTGACAAAGTTGCCTCCTGATAAAAAGGAACTTTCATACACTTCAAAAATAGTATTCTTTGAACGCATTCCTTGAGACTTGCCTTGAAATGCAAGCAGGTGGTTTTGAACTATAAATTGGAAACCACAGCAGCTTAAGGGAGTTCTGTATAGAACTTGGAGAATTTTCTGTAGGTTTGGGTTTGGTGGTTTTTTTTTTTTTTTTTTTTTTTTTTTTTTTTTTTTTTTTTTTTTTTTTTAACTACTACAGTTGGAAGACATAGGTGAGTATCTGTTAGTTCTCTGTGCACTGAATTACTTTTGAATTGAAAAACTAGAATGTGCCCTTACGCTTTTCTATGGTCTAAATATCAAGCATAGCCACAAGAGAGGCTAAAACCCAAAACTTTTTTTAAAGAATCCATGAAAAGCCAAATTTTCTAAAGCTGATCCCTCTATACCAGGACTGAAAGCCATGGTTTTGATCATTTAGACATATAAATACCTTCACTTGAGAAAGCTATAAAACTCAAATAACAGAATTGTTAAGCCACAGTAAATATCATTTGTCCATGTTATCTGAAGTATCCATACTTAGCATCAAACTAGGCTGGAAGAACCATGCACACAGGAAAGTGGAGGTGTCAGTAACAACCCATGCTGTCACAGAGGAGGTGTCAGTAACAACCCATCAGTGGATATGCAAGCAAGGTGAGCAATGCTCCCTTTAATCCCACACTAGACAGTGTGAGTTCTTAAATACAGAGCATTTTTCTTTGTTAATGAATTTACTTTGGTAATGTCATTTATTTTCCATGGGCAACCAGATGCTTTAAGGCTTAGTTTATCTAATCCTGTTTTCATTTAGTTCATAACACAACACTGCAGTATTGCCAAACACGTCTGAGGTTGTTTTAATACAAAAAAAGTCAGTACTTCATTGCAAAAGAGTGAAGAAAGAAAAGGAGTGGAGGTGAGTAGGAGAAATAATCCAGTTTACTATTAATGAAGAAACAGTGGATAACAAACTTGCACCAGAACAAGAAAATTAGCACTATGAGCAGATGAGCAAAGGTCTTTCTACACCTCAGAGACAATATTATTAAAGATTTACAAAGCAATGTTATTATTTAAGCGGCCTACATGACTGGAAATTGTTTAGAACAGAAGTTAGTGCTCCATGAAAAACAGGGGAAAAATCTACTTCTATGCATTGACTTCTTAAACCTAATTGTTTACACTACTTCTAATGAAAATTTTAGAGATTCAAACCACTGGCTGGGTTATTCTGCATGCTCAGTAAGCTTCAGCAGCTCTGCTCCATATCAAGCAGAAGTACTGAAAGCAGCTACACTTTGAAGCATCTCCGTTTAAAATTGTCCTAATTTGTATCACACATAAGCAGAAATGCTCTGTTGTTTTCTGAAAAATGTTGATCCTTCTGAATTCCAACATCTAGATTCTGCTGTCATTTTTGGTGTGTTTTCTTTAACTAAGTTAATTTTATTTATATGCAGCAAATTCTAGTTAATAATAGGTTCCTAGAAGAGAAGAATGTTATTTGAGTTCAGCAGGGATAAAAGGGCTGTAACTTTAGCAAGCATGACATATGGAACTGGCAGCATATTAACGTGGCTACAGTGCAGAACATCTATTATGAAATAAGGAAAAGCTGTGTAGAAGCAACATAGAAGTGAGTGGTCCCACCTTTGTAATCAAAAATTCATGTTGGTATTTCTAAATGTGCTACTTTTATGTCCTAAAATGGATGACAAGCCAGAGCCCAGGGCAGGAACAGCGGTTAAGATTACCCCAAAATGCAGATATATTTTAAAAACACAGGATGATGAGATCAGAAGGAATGCCATTCCTTCAGGAAACAAAGTCCACCAAGGCAAAGCCATTTCACCAGCCATTAACGCTACCTGGAAACCAGAGACACGTTTAAACAAAGTCCGTAAATAATACAAAACTCAGTACTGTCACATGTCACACATCATTTGCAATGATTAAAGGCAATTGATAATCTCAGTTCAAAAAAGGGAGTTTAGGTGAGGGGTAATTAGCATTTTAATTGCATAATTGGGATCTATAAATTACCTGTCTTATGTAAAAAAGAACTGAAGAGGTTATATGACATTACCTATTGCATCTTTTTGGCTAAGCTACACAGGTCGGTGAATTTAGAGAATCTGGAACTACATTTTCCTCACACACATAAATATATTTTCTTTTTGTTTTTTTAATTTCATGGCTGTCCTTGCATAACCACAGGTAACAATTCCACATAAAGTAAGTTCTCCCCCATCATTTTGCAAACCTAAAATTTGTGAATAATTTTTGGGACAGAACAAAAACCGACGTGACTCTAAGATACCGCAGTAGTTTAAGAATGCCTGTAGAATTACCTCCCCTTCTCCCACCTAGATAGATTGATCTAAGTTTCTTCTAACAGCTTGGTTTGAGTTTAAATCCCTTCTTTTTCCCTCCAGTATGAGGGAAGGGCAAGAGTTTTAACAGATGCAGTTTTAAAGCGCATATACCCGCTCTCACTTGATTCATCTTTCATCTAATTCTATGCTGGTGCAACATTTCTCTACCTCACTCTGAAAATTCATGAAATTAGCATTTTCACTGAAGTTCGGCTAACCCATTTAATTACCAACGTTCAAATGCAAACAATGATTATGTGAGTCTATAGCCTTATACTCAGCTGTTCCAGAAGCTTAGCAAGACAACTGAACAGGTACCCTAGAGATAGAACAGTTGCCAGAATGCTCTGTAAATACACCTTTTCAATAAGTTAATCTTTAAATTAAAACTCAAGAAGCCTTTTAAGAAAGCCTTCAAGTATGGTTGTCAAATTATTATTTGCCTGAAACTTTTAGCTCTACTCAGAAAATTCAGCTATCGTTTGTCAAGAGTTGTTTGATTCATCTGCATAAACCCCGGCTGACTTATGGATTCAAATATTATGACTACTGAACTATTGAAATCCTCATTACAGTTACTGTTTCATAGCAATTAAGCTGATTAAGATATTCATAGTGCAAACCTGCAAAGATTTTAATGTTAATTCTGACAAACTTGCAAGTCAAGGTCTACCTCACTTTCTGTTTTTTTTTCGTATGCAGAAGCTCAACCGGCAGGGAGCACGTGCTCTGCCAGCAGAGGAACATGCCCCGTCCAGAGCTGCTACGGCTGCCAAGGGGCTGATACAGAGATTACAAACAAGGTTTACCCAAGGGATTGCATCGGAGCTCCAGCAGTCAAAGAACCACTATTAAGTAACAGACAGAAAAAGCACAAATAGTACAAAAGATTGCCATCACAGATTCCAGCAATGATTAGACCACTACAAATAATTAGATGTCATTGATTTGAATAACTGTCCCTGCAGCTGACAGAGGTAACAGCCCCTGTGTGTAATCCTGGAGTCTACAGCAAGTCCAGCAGTCAGCCTTCAGCTGCCCTCCAGCTGGGTGGTTCCATCCTGGCGTCAGGGATAACGCAGTCCTACAGCATGCGTGTTAAAGGAGGGAACTTGTTCGTCTTCTGCACTGTGATAACATCACCTTCTGCATGTTGCTTCATGTTCCTCCCTGCCTGCCACTCTGGCACTTCCCACCTGTTGTATTTAGGTAGCTAACAGAGCAGTGGGATGTCCTCCTGCACAGCAATATGAAAGCTATAAAACCTCGAATCCAGGATTTGTTTTCATCCACTTTCTACAGCTGAAGGATTTTTAAGCTATTTTCTAATCTTCACCAAATACATAAACAACAAACAGATCCCACTGCCACACTACAAAACAACGATCATTAAGAAGTCTCCGTTTTATTTCTTCACCAATTCTAAAGTCCACTTGGAGTAACGTCCATTACTAAGAAGGCAGAATTAAGGTCTGCTCTGGTCTAAATTTCATACTTAATCTAATATTACGGAAAGAGATGGCACGATTTTTTTCTTAGACTCACTGCTCCATTTCCAGCTCTAATAATTCCAGATCTCAACTGGCATATTTTAAATTAAATTTTTTGTAGTTTAAACCTATTTATCAACAGCTAATTAATGAGGTCTAAATCCTTTGATGACAGAATGATTAAACTGCATTTTAACTAATCCATCTTTAATTAAAATGCTGCCAGCAAACCATTTCTGGATGTGTAAAAAGGACACATTTATAGATGCTCACTCTTTAACTATGCATTATGTAAAGCCAATAATTAGAAGAACTCATGATTTCAATTATATTTTAATTGCCATTACATATAAAACATGCTTTAATAGATGTAATGCAATACATTTTCTTTCTTTACAACTCACTAATCATTCCTATTGGGGTGACAACCAAATAAAAGGTTTAATGTATGCGCTAGTACAGGAATCTTGTTTTAGCTTTGAGCCAATTCTCTCTCCATTTCTTCTTTGCAGCAGAAAGGTGCTTAATTATCTCCAAACCTAAACCACAAACGAATCCCTATAAATCCCTGTTAAAACTCTAAAAGGAGATCAGCGGTAACTGACCATAATAAAGAGAAATGCTTTATTCTTATTATTACACTTGGATATCTTTTAGTTTCTTCAGCTCAAACCACAAGGCTCCTAAAAAACTTGCTAGTTAAGGGAAAAAAAATAAAAGGTGACATCTGTACAGTTTTTCCTACTTCTTCCTTTTTTAGGAAACAACATGAGCCCAGAGATGCTTTAATTATTGCAGAAGCCATCCATTTTCATTTATTTAGGATACCCTTTGCCTTCGTCTGGGAGGGGAGGGTGGTAGATGAACAAATGTGATGATTGCGGCCAACCCATTATCTACATTAAAAGGAGGCTGACGCAAATATGGAAGTGATGGAAGTTTAACTGTTCTTTACTACGGTTAAGTCAGTTTTCAATGCAAACATGGAACAAATTGTTTCTATCTGAATCACAGGGAGTATAGATAGCTGGTTGTGAACACTCGATATCCTGTAGCAATTCAACCTTTAAAACTGCATGTTATTACAATAGATTTTTTTGCTGAGACAACCTAAAATGTGATAAATTACAGTTATTAAATATGTTTCTAAACTCTGCATGTTCCCATTCATTACACAACACAGTAAATTCAGTCTTAGGGTTTCACTGCTTTCAGTGATCTGAATCTGACATGAGGAAACTAATAAGGTTATAGAAGAAGCCTGTTTAATTTACCCATTAAACTGTATTTTACAAATATTCAAAAAGGTGTATTACGCTATTTCTACTGACTCCTATATGTTAAATTTAATTTTCATTATCTGATTTCTACTTTTTGGATATATTGGGTATGAAACTGCTGGTATTTCAGTTTACATCAAGTCTTCTCTAAAACATATTTAGCACTTAACACACACTGATAGTTAAGATGCTTTCACATCACTGGCACCTATGATGAAGTCACCGAACACACACATGGATACCAGAACATCCACACAACAAGACTTAAACTGCTGCAAAGTTTGATTTACATACTCTCCTCTCATTTCCCTTTTCATCTACTCCTGCTTATAGAGCAAGCTCTTGGGGGCAGGAAATATATTTTACTACCTTATAACGTGCACTGTCCATTTATATTCTGATTCAATAACAAGAACAGCAGCTTATTATGAAGAGTATACGAACTGTATCTCCTCAAGAGAGTGTATCTGAAAGGTCATTGTGAATATTTAGGTATTCATACTTAACAGACGTCAAGAACAAATGCTGATGTGGCAAGATGCTTTATCAAGGTTTATCGAGAACATTACTTTTTAAAAGATTACAGTAGATCTACCTGGTTGAAAAAAAAACCCCACTCTTAAATTTATTATGTATGGCACCCAATTGCTATTCCACCATGTCAGGAATCCTGTAGTGCCAACGCAAGTGACAAGCAGTCAAATGAGAATGTATCTCCTTGCATCACCCGTCCCCCCAACCAGCTTACTGTTTTTACTGTCTCTTATTGTGTCTCTTCATATGAGGCCAAGGACAAATATGTTTAAGGACTGCATACCCATTAATATTAAATGAAAAGAAATATTCCAGAAGAAGAAACATTTTAGCTGTTAGAAGTGCTGGGGAAGGACAGTAATAAGGCCAGTACCAGGAATAACATTATGATAGAAGCTAATCAGACATGTACTGACGGCTTGTCCTACTTTCAATTTAATTTACTGGTTTATTTAAATGCTAACTATAGTTACTGCTTTTGTTTTAAGATGGCACTATGGCCAATAAATGCTATGATATCCTTCTCTGTCCACAGAGACTTTCTACCAAAGCAAGGACACAGCACACAAATGCCAGCTGCCTACCTGTTTTCATGTACGAGTCCAGTACACCACAGTAATGTGGAAAGGGATAACATTTTCTTGGGGAGATACTTTTTTTGGAAGAGCTCATGGCAGACAATTTTACACCCCAGAAGGCAGAACCCTGCAACCTCACCTGGATCTCCCACATGCTTTCTTAAGTAATGCAGTGCATTTCTGCTTCCCTGGTGGAGAACACTAAACTACATATAGAAAACCTGCTGAAGTATTTCAGAATCATCTAGTCAGTTCCAGAACACTATGAAACTTTTCTTAAAATTGCATTTTCCCTGCCCCCAGAAGCCTAGAGTAAGATGGTGTGTTTGCCTGGGTCTGCTCCAACATACTGTATCATCAAAAGGAAAGAAAATTTTCCTGGCTTGTGCAAATAAGTGACAGATCAGAGATGTCCTTCTCTAATCTTTCTGACCATGTTTCAAGAGTTCTGCTCATATAAAACGAGTGAATAGCTGCCCAGAGGACTACACCATTTACCACAAATTACTTCTTTATGGAAGAATCAATTTTACAGTCTCCCGAATTTCAAACACTTGCCTCTTCAATCCAATGGAATTACTCTTTTGAGAGCCAAGCCAGAGATAGATGACTCCAAAGATCTACTCTTGGGGCTAGGAACTATCTGTTATAAAAATCTAGAGAGGACTTATAAGTCTTTGAAAAAGACTCCAAGTAAAGAAAACATGTATCAACACTTTAACATCATATGGCTAAAAGTGTCCATATTAATTGGTTGAGTCTCCAACAATCCTCTGTCCCAACAGACCAGAAAGCTAAATTCAAGACAACCTAACACAACAGAACCAGAAAGCATTTTCAAGAGACAGAGGAGGCTATGCTCCCCTGCACACAGTCCTGAAAACTCCAACGTGTGCGATTTTCTGCTCATGCAGGGCAAGTTTTGCAAAGGTGAACTCGTGAAAATAAAACATGTTAACTAGCTTCATCTCCCAAGATGACAATATGCAACTTTCAAAACAAATATCATTGCAAGACACGGGTTACAAAATGAAATGCGTTCAGCAGAGATGATTCCAACAGCTCTCAAGCTCTTGCAGGCTCAAGAAGAAATCCGTAACACTGATTGTGGTTCTTCTGCAGTCTACACTGCACGGTACAAATCATCATTCAGGTGAAATGGAAGGCGAAAATACACCCTCAACAGAACTTTCAACAATTCAAGCTGTCATGCATGGCTTGACAAATCCACTTGCCTGCTCATAACTGACAAAGAAAATTGTCCAGCTCTGTGCTCATCAGTTTCTGTAGTTCTACTGCTTTTATTAGAAAGAATTAAAACCATAAGGATTAGAAAGATGATATCAAAGAACTATAAATGAGCCTAACATTTCACTGCATGCTTAAAATTGTGAGGATGTTTTGGTTACTCTGCTCCTGGCACTGCTGAGCCTCCACTAGCTGCAAATAAAAGAATTCCAGTAGTTGGCCAACAATATAAATTTTACATCTGTCAAAAAAATTAAAGGAAAAGTTTTGTCCTGATGCTGCATATATATACTTACGGCTTGAAACTGCTCATGTCAAGATATGAAACTGCTCAGCAAAGCCCTGTCTGTCAGGAGGCACAGTAATGCTCTTGCACCAAAATGACATCATCTGTTCTCTCTATACATAAGATCTGTTACCCACCAACCATGCCTCCTTCTCCCTACAGGAAGATGAAGGCATACAGAAAAACAGGACAATATGCAGAGGCATCACTTGCAGGACCAACAGCTCCCAGACTAACAAAAGGTCTTCTGTGCTTCCTGCTGATGTAGATGAACAAGCAAACACATCCCTGAAGACAGTGGATAGAGATATACATAGTCACACTGCCTTAAATCAGAGTCTAATGCCACATCCAAGCAGCAGTGGACAGATCTACAGGAATTCTCAACACATTTCTTGCCTTCAAAAATCTCTGCAACAGGGATCTGAGTAGTTCCAACAGACAGTCCAGGATGCCTAGAAGACCCAGGCACTAGTTCTACCATGAATATAGAAAGTGTTTAAAATACTTCTGTATTCAGCTGGCACGTACCTTTTCACTAGTACGTTATACCTTTCATCTCCCTCTGGAGATGCCACTTCCACTGGATTCAGTAAACTTGTGAGATATAAACAGAAACATGGGCTTTATTTGCCATTCCTCACTGACAAAGCAAGTATCAAGCGATATTGGTGCTGAAACTCCATAAGCAGGCTATAGGAGCAGCCACTCTTACCATCAGATTTGACAGGTCTCCACAAACACAAGGCAAAAAGATGTGGCTCATGCCCCAAGTGCCAGCCAGAGGACCAAGACCTTGTGGGATGTTAGAAGACACGGCACATCAGGGATCAGTGAGGGCTGCTGAATTCTCTGAATTCAGGGTAAAGTTCAGGAAACACTGACCACTGGTTCACTCAGACACATGTGGTTTTTACACTTAACTTACCCAAGTCCTTACTTAAAAAAGTCTTTATCAAAATAAGCTGGTTTTCCATTTATAAAAGCTGATTTTGTAAACAGGCAGAATTCACCATTTCCCTTGTTTGTGGTTTATATCTTACCTATGTATCTCAGTTTCTATTCAAGTTTGGCTTCACCATACAGCCACTAAACATGTGGGGGCTTTTCCTTTAAGCGCCCAAGTAGCCCCCAACAGTACCTCTACACTCTTTAAAGCAGGGGTCCTCAAACTTTTTAAACAAGGGCCAGCATGCAGATGAAGTGGCAGGAGGTCATCTGCGGCTGCTTGGTTCCCCCCTCCCAACCCCTGGCAGGGGTGTGTGTGTGGGGGTGTGTGCGCGGCAGGGGTGTCTGTAAATACCGGGGGCCGGATTGAGGACCCTGCTTTAAAGGATTGCCTGTATTTACCAAAAAGGCTATTCTTGGATAATTCAGTGTGTATCCATGCTTATTTCTCAAGGAAAAACTGCTCCTTGCCATCTCTTCCCAAACGGAGCTGACATTAGAAGACCTCAGCTGTGATTTTCTACAAAGACACAGAAGTGCCATAGAGAGAGATTTAAAAAACATTACCTTGGACTGGATTCAATCCCCTTGAGGTAATTAAGCCTTTGCTCTCATGTATATATAAAAATCTCATTAACTGTTTCTGAGAGTTTCACTACACAGAGGACATGTTCAGTTGTTTGTGAACTCTCTTGGCTAAATTATTTCCAGATCACAAGTCCTGTATTCTCCAGCTTTCACCTAAATTCCTTCTTCCTAAGCTTACGACCTCCTCTTGTCTGTATTAAAGAATAAAATAAAATTAATAAGCTCAGCTGATCAAATGATCCAGATCTTAAAGCTCAACCTTCCCATCATTTTGATGGCCTACTAATGCTTAAAGTTCTACATCTATATGATTTATTGGAATCTAGAAATTGCTTCCAAGAGGTCAAATACCATCAGATTTAATATCACCTCCTTTTTAACCCCACTTGTAAAAAAGAAGAAGTGTTAGAAGATGATTTGTTTCTGACAAATACTTCTGTCAGTTAGCCAGGTTTTAACCCATTTAATGTGTAGTGTACCCTATTAATACTGTACACAACTAATCAGAATGTTGTGTGATAAGAAATCAAATGCATTACTGAAGGCTAAATATATTACAGCCATGGAGTTAACTTTATCAGCCAAACAATCCAATATAAAAAATTAAATCCAGGTTTCTTTAATAAGACAACCTTCATAACACCATATTAACTCTGATTAAATACTTGTCCTCCACTACTGGAGCCTCGTATCAGCACAGTCGTAGTTGCCAACCTGGCATCTCCCATGGAACCCAACCTGGCATCTCCCATGGAACCCAACCTGGCATCTCCCATGGAACCCAACCTGGCATCTCCCATGGAACCCAACCTGGCATCTCCCATGGAACCCAACCTGGCATCTCCCATGGAACCCAACCTGGCATCTCCCATGGAACCCAACCTGGCATCTCCCATGGAACCCAACCTGGCATCTCCCATGGAACCCAACCTGGCATCTCCCATGGAACCCAGGCTGCACCTACTGGTTGTTCCCTTTCTTCCTGCCCCAAGCGTAAAGCAGAACTAGATAATCTGCTAAAATTTAAATCACTTTTTAGATCTTCTATGTTGTTGCACACATATATTGATATTAAAATAGTTACGAAACAGTAACAGCAAACAAAGATCATTCATTTTCTCATGAAATGAGCATACAGTTTCTCACTTTTAATACTACATCCACTGGAGAAGAAATGGAAATGTTAAATGAGATTAGTCTACAAAATAGAAGCGTTAAATGAGATAATTGACATCATGAATTCATTTAATAATGAAATGATTTTTATATTGAAGAAAATAAATGTGACATATTAAAGCAATTGATAGCTAAAAAGCTAACTTTAATTCTTCATTTTTCAAGTACATTTTAAGCTGAATTTTTTAAAGGACTACTTATGTAACTAGAGATATCAGTTGGCTGGTAATTCCACCAAATGAATGACTTTTCCCCTTCCTTTTGGAGCTCAGTTACTTTTATTTGTCCCCAAGTATTCAGCAGAAACCAGTTACATCAATAAAAAAATGTCAATTTTGATCTGCCTCGTGAGATGCAACAACTCCAGATAGATTTTTCAGTCAGAAGACAGGGTGACTAGAACAGCTATTATTAACGACCATTAGAGAGAGTGGCAGGACCAGAAGACAGCTCTCTGGATTTAGGCTGGATTAAGCGGATACTGTACGCAGACAGACCTTCAAGCACTGTAAATAACTTTTAAACTCTATATTGTGGTTGAACTCTCCCTGCTGTCAGAATTGGTTAGGTCACATCATATGAGATAGTTTACAGCAAAGTGACAAGCACTTCGCTGAATGGCAAACTGCATATGGCTTATCATAATAAATTAAAATTACTTAACACAGGTACTTGAGCAAAGGTCTACAAGAATGTGTGAGGTAAAGGAGACTGTTTGACATAGAACTAATCAGAAAATCACTATAGGAAAGAAGAAAATAGAGCAGCTTCGCTAGAGGTATCCCTGGCTTTTAAATAACATTTTCAGCTTCTCCCCTGCGCTATCAAATCGTTCTTTGGTTTTATGCCATCAGTACTTAAAATAGACTATTTGAATAGAAATAATTTTTAGCTGGGCAGATGCTGAAGTTTCATGACAGATAAAGCATCATGGGTAAATACCCAGTTTTCATGAGCCAAGGACATTGGTATTATTCATATTAAGAAAGGAATCAAAGCAAACCTTTGCAACTAAGATGTTACACAGTGTTACACTGTTTAACAAAATGCATAATCATGATAGCACTTCCCTTTTCCTTTCACACTTGTTTCATTTTGTTTCTGACATATCTGCCACCATCCACCTCAAAAAAAACCCACCAAACCAAACCAAACTCAATTCCATGAGGTATAGAATAATGTAAAACTCAAAAAGGACTCCAAACCCAAATAAGTTTAACCCAGAACAGCCATTGGAGAAGGGCTCAAGTGATCACCGAAATGCTGCCGTTTCTTCTTTGTTATTAATATGTTCTAAGTCCCCCTTATTGCTCTCTGAAGCTCCACGTTTCTACTCTGTAGCACTGCAGCATTCGTAACAGAAGAAACGATGGGCAAATCACTTTTACTCAAGTATTTTGTGCTTTTTTATGATAATCACCTCTACAAACTTCAAGAGAGACTTGAAGCAGCAAACTTTATGCAGTGTTCTCCTAGTGCCAGAATCCTGCCTGGGCCAAAAGGCAGGAGCGGTTCTTCCTGAGGACCTGCCTTTGCCCCTGAGTCTCCCCACGCTCACCCCACCAAATTGGTGACCTGTGTGGTGAACCTATGCTGTTGCTTGCCGGTTTCTTTAACATGATACTAGGGAAGAGGACAGCAAGCAGACTGCACAAACTCCTGCCACTCCTTTTCAACAGGAGCATCTCTTTGTGCCCCGCCTGGGTTATTAGTAAGGCTTTTAGATCATGGCTAGCTGAGAACATTGCAGAAAGCATCTAAATATTTTGGAAATTGAAGCCTGCATCTGCCGAATACTAAAGCACTGATCATACTCTATGCAAAAACATATAGTTGCCTTTAAAAGCTTAAATTCTACTGAAAAGGCACTATAGAAGTGGGACTACAGCACTTTTCAAAATTGAAACCAAGGTTTTTCCTTACATTAGCAGCAGCTCCTTTGATAATCTAAGCTGAAAGGAATCCAATATATTTTTCACTCTCTAGCCTTACTTTTAATTCTCTGTTAGCTTGGGTAGCGAAAACAGATGAATCCATTTCACTTGCAGCTTCTTGTGTACCAGGTGAGCTTGCCAGCCCCCAACACAGCCCAAGCCTGCCTTTGGGAAAGCACAGCTCCTCCGGCAAGCGAATTGGATTATTTCTACCAGTCTTCATTAGAACAGATGGGAAAGGAGAGGCTTAGGGATAACGTTTAACAATTGCAGTGGCTCTGTGGGAAGAATACAGATGTTTAATTTCTCTTTTTGAAATTCTAATAATCGCAACTGAAAACGGACACCTTTTTTAAAATGCATACAATATGGAAATAAACTACAGTTCTCCAATCTATTTTGTTTACTTTCCTTTAAAATAATCAATGCAATAAAAGCTCTTTAAATTGCTACAAGTCATCTTTCCCAAGTGTACAATCATTCAGATTTTCATCTTCTTGATCACAGCTAGTCAAAACAAGACCAAGATGTACAAAGCTCACCTGCAGCTAAAAGAAAAAGTGAAATTTTTTCCTTTGTACTACTGTTTTTATAATACCTTTTACCATATTTCTTGAGTGAGTTTTCTACATTGTCTTGAAAAACTCCTTTATAAATACTCCAAGCTTTTTGAGAATAAGTTTCACCTATTCATTCCAACTGCTTCCAGTACTTGCAGCAATTACCACACTAGCGCGAACAGCAATTTAGAGACTACGCAGACTCATGTTCCTACTCCATCATTTACCAGCAGTTTAATTTTGTTCTCCTTATATTCTCTAACTGTGTTAAGAATCTTTAAAAACAAGTCTACCGCTTCTTTAATTAGTAATTTCCTGAGTTGTATTCTGCTTTTATTTCACCTCTTAATGACAAAGAACAAAAAACCCCACCTTGTAATACAAGCAAATCTGATTAGCTTAACAGAAAACTGGAATTCAACCTTAATATACTGAATGAGCATAACTGCAGAAGCTGTATATTGCATTTGAAAGGGAAATGGGCCTTAAGGGTGGTTTTTGGGGCACGTTTTAAGTATTATCAGAGAGGAGCAAGAGATCCAGCTGAGGCTGGCCATTTGCTGTTATAGGTACCTTACAGAGAATTGGAGCTTCTGCTCTGTTTCCAGAGAAAAGAGAAATAACGAAAGGAAAAATGTAAGGTGATCAAAGAGACTTGTTTAGCATCTCCTGGCAGAACTCTGTATGGAAACACATTTTCAACTTCTGGTCCAAGCCTTAGCCCCTGGATACGCTGATCCTTGTCCCAGCTGGTCAAGTTGGCAGTGTTTCAGCTGGCAGCTTTCTTGACTTCTGTTATTAGATGAGCATGTATTCTAGTTTTCTATTCTGTTCTCATACAACTGTTGTGCAAGGCAAGTTCATCTACCCCATTAATGAATTACACATATTAAGAGTATTAAAACCCAAAATATTTTCATACTGCAGGATGTATAAGCTATGCATTGTCACACTGCCACTTAGTGATGCTTTGCTGCACTCACACCCAGACAACAATAATCTTTAGCCTCAGAGAAAATCAGACGTTCAAGTGAATATGTAATTCATTTACCAAGGATTCTCATGTGCAGTAAATCCTTAAATAGGGAATACCTAGACTTCGCAGAAAAATAATCTGATAGTCTCCTAGCTGAAAAAAGATAAAGTATACAACACACTATGAACTACCTATTTTTATTCAGAATAAAGATAATTATAGAAGCCATATACAGCTTCTGAGTTTGCCATCTACAACTACCAAACTATGGCCTCTCTATGAAATCTTCTTTAAATAAAAAGAAGGAATAAACACACACACACCTCCAATCAACAAATAACATCTTACCAATGTGATTAAATCCTAATGGCTTCTCACACTCTCAAAAGTAAAATGCTATCTTTTTCCTTCCCATTTCCTACTCTCATTTTCTAAAAACCTTGTTAACATGAGGGATCTGGTTTTGTTTTTACAAGATCTTGATTTACTCTCCATTGAACTTTTCCAATAACAGTGAGTTCACATAAAATTTATCTGTGTAGATTCTTTGTCGGCTAAAGATTATATCTATATTTTCTTGTACTTGCTATTAGGTTTAGTAGCTTTATGAGCATTCCTCTTCCGTAATCCCTTTGGACCTCTGTATCTTCCCACAAAGTCTCTTTGCAATCCTGCACTCTGACTTAAAGCAGCATTTGCCTTCTCTAATCTCTCTGAAAATCAAGACCTTTGAATGTGATTACAGGTACTGGTTTTTATATTGCCTCGACTTCTATGACAAGAGATCAGAACTACACACCGAATCTCACTAAATCTTTGTGTGCTGCTGAGGCGTCTTCCTGCAATTTACTGTTCCCGCTTGTATCTACTTACACTGAAAGCTGGGGTGTGCTGCCTGGTTCTTCTCATTTCAGTGGTCCTCACCACTGGGCTGCAAGAAACAACCCAGCATTCACAGCCTTTATATGGCACAGAAACGTTTCTTGCAGACTATGGAACTCTGTAATAAACCCTTGTGTAGGAGTGAAGTATCATGGCAATGGCCAGACCGACTGGCATTTTCCCTTTCACCTCTGCAGATAACAGATGTTTAAGAGTTTGTTTGACAGTCCTCTGCCAGCCTCTTACATGTAGATCAGGAGGGATAAATGGGAATAACTGATCTTGCCAAGAAAAATCTGGCAAAGTTCATGTGTCTTCTCACCCCAAAACTGTGTAGGACTGGAACTGCAATAACCTTCGGGAGCTACTAATAACCCCACAGGGCACTGCATTCCAATGGCTTTTTGACAGAGATATGTTTCATACATGTAATGACAACTCCTGAAGCTGCTAAAGCCTCTGAAACATTGTGCTCCATCAGGACTTATTTAAAGCAATTTTAAATATTATATAGGTAAGATGCATGTGTGTGTGCATACATCCCCTATAAACTGAAATACATACAAATAATATTTTAAACATACATAGAACCTGGTTAAAGTGCTTGAACTTTCTTCTCTCACCCATGCAGACTGTTTCACTATCACACCTTTCAGACTTCCCATGATCAATATTTCTAATAACTTCAGCAGCAATGAAAATGCATTTTGGAGGCTGACCAGTGCTATTTAAAAAATAACAGTACTGCTTTTGGTCTCTTTCCACCTAAATGGTATAAACCCTCATTAACAAAGGTTTTGACAGCCCATGTATCTGCAGAAAGCCCTCCTGAATCTTTCTCCCCTTTGCAATATTGAACAGAGCAAGCTCTGTGCCAAGTACCAGATCATGAAAACTCCTGCTAACTTCATTTCTTTCAGAATTCAACCATTCAAAAAAATCACTGTTTTTCAGCTCTTAAGAGGTCTTCAATTCTCTCTGCAATAACAGATTGTCATTACTTTACACTTTCAGAAAGACAAAATGTTGAATAGGAAGAAACAAAAGATCAGGCTGATAACAGGCAAAATTCTGAGCTCAGGTTATTATTTTTTTTAAAGTAGATTTATGATCTCTATATAGATCATAATATATATTTACTATGCTTACATTATAATATATATGTATATACTAATATATACATATTTTTTAAAGTAGATTTATGATCTCTATATAGATCATAATATATATTTACTATGCTTACATTATAATATATATGTATATACTAATATATACATATAGATATGATTTATAGAAATCAGTTAATTTCTACTCTAATCTCATTTTTTTCCAGCTTCTCTACTTCATAAATCACTTTTTTACCAAACCCCTTTCACCACTATTTTCTGAACTATCGTCTCTGATGTTCATTACTGCCTATTATAATCTGTCCAGAACATTTCTATGAAACATACATCCCACATGTCCCAAATAGTGGGACAGATACTGCCAAATACCTTTCCTTGTTTTAGTACATTGCATGTGGTTGAAGAGAGGCTAAAAAAAGACTGAAAAGATACAAGTGAAGAGGGGGGGAAGGAGAAGGAAATAAAGATGTTTGCAGACTTGCTCTCTCGTGCAATTTAAATAGCAAAAAGGGAAAGAAAAGTAAAAATAAAATTAGAAAGAATAAATACCACTTATTAGGCTGCTGCTTCTGAAATAGCATGTCTTCATAGACATTTCAGAAGTGGCTGCCAGCCAAGTATTTTTAAGCAATTTCAAAGAAATAAGGTATGAAAACAGATGTTAAAAATTAAGCTGGAAATTAGATCTGATGTCTAATGTCATTGTAGGTCTGGAAAGCAAGAGAAGCTATGGTTTCAGCCATGATTCTTCGCTGATACACATGTATGGGAGCCTCACCAGAGGCTGTCCGTTCTGCTTCAAACTCCACGGCCGCAGTTGGAAACACAAATGCGGCTGGTACAGAATTTCCACGTTAGCTGTTCTAACATCCCATCCAGAAAAAAAGCAGCACGTAGCATGTACATAAAAGCTGCATTTTTAATTCTGTGCAATATACAGTCAGCCAATGTGTAATACAATTTAACACATAGTTTTAGAGGAATATCTTGCAAGACAACAGTTTGAAGTATTTGTTCAATGAAATGTCATTCCTAAAACAGTCCTGTTTTTTGGACACTCATGTCAGACCATTCTTTCACAGCAAGAGGTAGCATGAGAGTTTCAAGAACATACGTTTTTTGCTGAGTCTTTTGCATAAAATCAAGTCTGTATTGGAAAAAAAAATACAGCTTTCCCCCCCTCCTCCCAATTCTTAACAGCTTTCTTTTTTTATTATTCCTTAAAAACGTTCCTCAGCACACACTGAAAGCCTATGTTGTTCACACTCTGACCAGCATTACCATGCAGGGTTTATAAGTATATCTCAGAGAGGCACATTTCTAGGGAGTTTAACAGATACTGTATTATAATAATACAAATCAGCAAGACTAGTGGCTTTAAAAAAGTATTCTTGTTAGCAGTATGCTGTGTGAACATCACTTTTATCAAAATCACGTGCCAACTTGCCCTACAAATAAATCGCAACCTCATAAAATTGTCAAAATGGTATCCCTTAGGAACAACAAAAGTTTGATTCACATGCACTTTCTGCATTGTAAAATATTTCATATTTTGTTTTTCCTATGTAAAGCATAATAGGCTACATAATTTGATTTATACTTTGGGGATCCAGTACATCTATTAACTATGTAAAAGACAGTGCAGCAAATATTTCACGGTTTACGCTCCAAGTTTCAAACATTCCCGATACTGAAATAATGAACGAGTGCAGCCAAGAAAGCACTGGGAGGTGGGGGGAACAAAACCCCAACAACAAAAAGAATTGTCTGCTGACTATTGCCAGCTTAAATCATTATAGGGTAAAGCAGGAGCCAGACTGGGGAAACATTAAAAGCTGAGATACCCTCAAAAAATTGTCTTCCAATGAAGTAGCAACGTTGTAGTATCGGGGTGGGGAAATATTTTCATTTGTGCCTATACCATCATTTACACTGAAATTACTATTCCTATGTGAACTGAGAAACATTATGTTATTATGACTAAAACATAACTGATTCGAAATATGAAGAGGAAATAATGCTAGACAGATTGTTACTATGAATGTAAGCCTTGCCTCAGTTTGCAAATTGTCATTTCCAAAATTAGTAATCATACATGCAAGTTAGTAGTAACTTTTCAAAAAAATTTCCCACAAATCCTTTTTAAAAAGTCACATCAGAAGAGTCTGTCACATGCACTAAACCCCCCTGACATTATGTGCACACTGATATAGGAAAAATGACATTGACAGCACTCTGTGCACATGAGTTAAACCTGTAGTTTTGAACAATTCTTTCCTTTTTTCAGATGATGAAAACACATATTTTCTGGATTTTAACAGTAAATAAATTGTTCCAAGTAGTGGAAACAACTGCTATAATACACATATTAAAACTTTAAGATCGGAAAGATCAGCTCTTCATTACGCCCAACTTCTACTAATATACCAAAAAAAGCCTGTGCATGTGAACAGTAAACCCCCAGGTCCCCAAACAATAGTATTGCCCCCCCGGCTATAAAAATGACAAACTACATCCACAGTTACAGTACACCCAAACTCTGTAACAGATTAGATTTAAAATTGAGCAATGCACCAAGGCAGCTATTAGTCTTTCAGCTCAAGTGTCAACTTCAAACAAATTAATGACTGAGCAGTCTCAACCAAATGGTGTCCTGACAATTACAAACTGCATTTCTAAATCCATATTCCAGCACAATATTCCTGAGTTAGTTTTCTGAACTGTAGTGATTTACTTGAGTAAAAATATACTGCCGTATGTGGTTCTGAAATATTCTCCAAGCTATCACATCCATTTCACCATCCAATTCTTTAATGAAAGACACTGGAGATGAAAGAAAAGGAGATCAGAGCAGGAATTTGATATACAAGAGCTGCAAGTTACATCACACATGCAACCCTTGTCAAATTCCTTCCACTATAACCATCTACATATAATCTATAGCTAAGATGAAACTGAATATTGACCAAGAACCAGCATGATATGAACCATATCTCAGCTTGAATCTACAAAGGAACTGGCCAAGAGCTGAGATTTTTGCACGCTATCATCCATTTTCAGCACACACTTTTGGAATTATAGAAGACAAGTAAGGAGAGTGTAACAACTAATTGTATGGCCCTTCCTTTTCCCTTAGAGCTTTATTTTTTTCTCTTCAAAGCTTTATAGATTGATTGTAAAGCCATGCTGTAAATCAAAAGAAAGCCACTACTCATTACCTAGTTAGATTTTCTTGGGCTCTTACTCTGCTGTTTGATCTCAAGGCCACTGGCAATGTCTACAAGCGCACTACCTATCATGGCAGCTGATAGACATTTTTTTCCCAGATCCCTTTTCATCAGCTTGATGAATTTCCACCTGCTTCCAGTTCTAAAGAGAACCATCAAAATAAATGATTCATGGATTCAAAATACTTGTTCAGGTTGAAAAAAAAGAAAAACATACGTAAAATCAGCTAGGAGTGACTCAGAGTTAAAGAAAATTAAGCACATGGTCTACTGGTGTAGACCAACATGCCCAGCTGTGATTGCCTACGCTCTAACAGAAAAATAAAGGAAGTAAAGCTTTTTTTTTTTCTTCTTTTCAGAAAATTAAAACTACTTTTCCCACTGTAAAAGTTCTCTCCCAGCAAGGAAAAATATATAAAAAGACCCATGCTTCCTGCTCATCCCTATCAGCTCCTAAATTGCTTCCTGATGCGTGAAAGATGGCATGGGAAGATGTATTTTCTGGGTCTTTTCAATCTCTGAAATACCAGGAAAGACCGAGCCTCTCTCTTCTTTCCAGTGTTGCTGGAGGGCACTGCTCAAACAATCTGCTTCTCTTTTTCCAGTCCTTCAGCAGGCTGTTAACAGCACTCAGTCCTTCATCTCAGGTTCTTTCTGGATAAAGGCAAATACCTTGAGCCAAGTTTCCATGTTTCCAAGTTTCTCAAAGGCAGCTTTGAGAAGCCCTGTGCCTCGTTTTACTACAAACCATGCACATAGCTATGAATGACAGCCCAGCCCAGTGCTGCACAAAACCCAGCAGCTGTGGCTTGGGCTGGGCAGCAGCAGCCCTGGCTGGATGCAAGGGACAGTACCTGTATGAGCCTGAGCACATCCCTGGGGTCCCTGTGCTGTGAGGGGCACTGGATGCTGGCAGAGAGCCAACTAGCAGGTGTGGAAGCAGTGAAGGAAGATGAATGACACCTTGTAATCATCTGGCATTTATCTCAAGTGACAATGGTGACAGCCGTGATTTGCCATGACTGTAGCTGTAATTGGAAGCCTGGAGCCCCACACCCCGTTCAGGTCTTGAGGATCAGTGCAAGGTCACCAGTGGACTGTCAAGGTGAAACTGGTGCAGAGCACTGCTGGCATGGAGGAGCAGGACCCCGTACTTGAACTGAGCCCATCAGCACCCTACACGCTCCCCAATCACCCCACTGACCATGGCCAAGCAACCTAGCACAGGAACCTTTGCCACACACATTCAAAAATGAAATATCTGAATAGTCTTGACCTTCACATGCTTATACCCATTGTTTTTTTCCAACCTTTGGTTAAAGAACCAAAGCAGTGGCAAAAGCCACAACCCTACCCTTCCTGTCTGTGTCACCTCACCAAACAGGAGGGGAAAGTGGAGCAAGATAAAATGTATAGACTGAACCCTGAAGGAACGAATACATCGGGCAAACAGCAAAGTAATGTAGCTAAAATGAGCACACAGGGACCGTCCCCACAGATGAAGGTACAGCCTGCAGAGAAGCAGTATGTTTTGTGTATAGCAAGTGGGATATCGTGCAGGAGGTTAACAAAGCTCCACATAAGATGTGGCCCCCTCACCTGTGCTCCACAACATGGTATATAATCTCAGGGCAGTGCATTTCGCCATAGTATTTTGGAATAAGCTTTGCAATGTTTGTCACAATATTCTGGAATAAAGTTTTGAACTGCTCAAAAGCCTCACAAAATCTGCTGAAATTACTGCTTCATGCAATTACCCACACTAAGTACAACCAAACCAAAACCTAACATAACTTTCCTGCAAAAAAATTTTACTCTTAAGTTCTACATAATATCTAAAAGATATCACTTGTATCTGCCCACACAAACGAATCTGCATCCCTTAGCATGAGGCCCAACAGAAAAAACTTACTCATTTTTACTTGAAAGGTCCTCTCTTCATTTCTCAAAAAGAGAAGCCCTCCACTTGCTGTTGCCTGAGACTGTTTTCAGCATCATCAACATTTTAAATTTTAAAAAGTACCAAACAATGGATAAATACACATCACTGAGGGGAAAAAAAAAAGTACAAATGAAGGCGACCCTTGCTGTCCTAGGGTTGGTATATTTGGGACCGATTTGTCTTTATGCCTCAGTATTATGGTATATGCAGTATATGGCGAGTGAAAGGTGCTTCTGCTCATCTCAGACTTGAACTTCACAGACAGGTAGCATAACATCCCTCATAGCATCCCACAACTACTTTCACTTTGCAAAAGCCTTTGAAGATATGATGCAATTTCTATCCATTTCATCAGTTTTTATCACAGTTAATGACAAAAATGTACTTGGAAGCAAAGAAGGTACGTGAGAAAACAGAGAGGGATGGGGGCAGGAAATCTGCTGGGCTTGGATTTGCTATTTTAAGTAATAGAAAAATATTATTTTAATTTCTGCTAGGAACAATGCACATGCTTTGCTTGGTAAGACTTAAACAAACAAACACCAGAATTAAGGAAGTGAAAGTGCACACACTGCATCTGTTCAAAAGGAAGCAGATTCCCCTGAAGGCAAGCGTCAGCTCCTGCTACCCACTGCTTTCCACAGACCAATGGCTGGAAGACGAACATACTGCTCTTGTTCACCAAAACATTTCACTCACACATACTGAATATTGGATGCTAAGCCATGTTCCTAAGCAACCTCGCACTCACTCCACATCCTCTCCCTTCTGCAAACAGTACACAAGTTTTAATCATCAATTCACATTGCACCCAATTTTCCCATCACCAGAGGCTTGGGCACAGCACTGCATTAAGCAGCATCAGGCAGCTTCAGCCCCTGCTTCATCTTCACCAAGGCATGCAGTCTATAACTAAGACAGCATTGTTACCTTTGAGTTGTTTATTAAGACAAGTTTTCTAAAAAATCCTGGCTTAAACAATAAAATGCTTACAAATACAAGCTAAAAATTTATATTCTTGCCAGCAGGTATGGAAACATCCTTTTAGAGGTACTGAGGGTTAAACTTTTATCTGACATTTATAATATTCAGTGCTGGAAAAAAAATCTCTGCAAAGTATAATTGCTCCCACAGGGACCAATCCGTGGGTCACAGTTTTTTGCACTTGATGGCAACAGAGCCTTGAATGAGATCTTCTATAAAACCTAGACTTAAGCTTGCAGCATAATCACAATGTTTGCCCTAGCTCTAGAAGCTGAACAAAAGCACCACTTCTTCAGTGTAATTATTCCACATATGTTCCAAAAACCCATGGGGAAATTTTATTATTCAGAAGAATAAATAGGGTAAAAATAAATGGTTTTTAATTTTAGCCAATTTTTACACTCCTTATGAATTTTCATTTTTCTTATGCAAGTTTAAGTCCATGGGAGAAAGGATTTGCCTTGAAGAAATAATTAAACTTTCATCTTCAGTTATGCTTCTTAGCAAATACACAGCCACCCACATAGCATGTAACACAAAAGTGCTATTCAGTGACACAGAATACCAACATAATCACCAACATTTCATAATCTTCCTTTCAGTTTCAAATTGAGCACTTGAAGTCTGAACTTCTGTTCAACACCACAGAGTAAGCAGAAGCGCAATAAGGGCTTAGGTTAGAAGGAGGTTGGAAGTCCCAATATAGAGCTTAATTTGCCATCAATACTTTTTTGAATACTTGAACTATTCTTAGAGAACAATGCAGCAATTTGTCATATGGGATATGTAAACCTTCTACCTTAAGGCTAATAAAAGATTACGACACTCAGTTTATGATGACAATGTCTGAACCAGATTTAGTCAGCTGCAAAAGTCAGTATTTTTCTGGGAAGGGAAGCTGAGGAAGCAGAACTCCATCTGGTTCAGGAAGACACAGGCACATGACACCTCCAGTTCCTGGGAACATTGCAACCCTCCTTTCTTAATGCAAGGGCCAAACAAATGACCACACAGGTGCTCTGTAGGCAGGTCACAAAATCTGCATGTCCCCAAGCACATCCACAACCAAGCTGCACCCTATTCACAGGGTCCTGCTGATCCACTCACTGGCCTCAAGCCACACACCACCCCTGCAAGCACGGCCCCAGAGCTCAGGCTGTTTTCCAGCACCTGAGCTGGCTGAAGAGAAGACCACACACCACCAGTGGAAATCAGAGGTTAATGCAGACCAATGGGCTGAAGTGTAAGAACAGATTAATTCTCGATGCTTATTCTAAACTGCACTGGGACCCTGGGAACAGCAGTTCAGCAATCTGCTTAATCTAGCGCCAAGGGCCTATCACAGGTGGTAAAATCACTATTACTGATCTTGAGTGCTAGAACCAATATGAAAATGAAACACAAAGCAATACAGAAAACCCCCAGAAAGAAGTTACAACACCCATTCAGGAACCCTTTAAAGTAACAGAGACCTCCTTGCCTCACCAGTCCCAAATAACCAACAAGATCACCTGACAAAGTCTAGATCCCCTAGGAAGGTCTGATGGACAAAAGACTCTTGAATCTGCAACAACAACAACAGAACCAGAGTTGGCCAGGACCTTCCTCAGTTAAATGGCTTATTGTCACACAAGACCAACTTCCTTCTCACAAACACAGAATTTCTGATGAAAACCAGGTGACTCCTCAACACCAGTATCTCTGAAGTCTCCCCAAATCTTACAGGATTGGGAAACCAACTCCTGAATGCTGTTGCCATTTCCAACCCAAACACCACATTAGTCACAGACATGTTGTTGTTCTCCTCCTTCAAACACACAATAATAAATAAAAAAAATATCATCCTGGAGAGCTGACCCAATCTAATGCATTACACCCAGTGTCAAACCTTCCATTACAGAGCAAATCTAGAGATTAGACAGGCAAAAGGCTACTAATGAATCACATCTAACAACCTAAACTTCACACAACCCTAACAATTGCAACTTACATGGATACTTTGCACCCAAACAACTTCACACAATTTACACAAATCACCTGCTAACCAGACTTAAGAACGCCTGCCCACCTCCGCCATTTGGTGCTGACCAAGAGGACGTAGCAGGTTCATTCTGAAATAAGAGCAAGCAGAAATCCAGTCTAATATTCCTGAAAGAGACGACATTTTACAGGAGGATTGTACCAAATGAGAAGTGATGGTAACTGTACCTTACACTAACGGATTAACTTGTGGAGTCTTCAAATATTACTTATCTCATAGGCTCTTTTAAATATACAGTTTTCAGTAGATGAATCAGAAGACACAAAGTCACCTGTCAGCAAAGCTCTTCGTATCCCTCACTTCCCAAGACCGCCTCAAGGCTCAATTTGCTTTTAGCAGAAACATCACCTATACTGTCTAATACGATTCAGGTTCCTCCCCAATTCTAACTTTCCCTTAAGAGTTCATTTTCCATCACTTCTGCCTGGCAATTCAACTTTATTCTGCCCTGCTGTATGACTCAACCTTAGTTACATGTGCTGTCTTCAGTGCTGCTAGGACAGCAGAAAGGCAGCAGCTAGGCATGAAGACATCAGCGCTAAGCAAACTCCAGTACTCTTGCATCTCTCACTACAGGCAACCACCCGCAGCTTTTCCCTTTGCTGCCTTTATTGACTTCCCATACATAGATTTTTTTAAATTAGTGTTTGTAATCTCAGACCTTAATAAGCATCAAGCGACCTAGGCCTTCCAAATCTGAAGAAGACTTAACACCCCATAACCAAGACTTGGGTCAAAAAAAAGTACAACACTTGAGAGCAACACAACATTCTGCAAATCAGACCAAGCTCATCTGCACACAGAACCAAACTAAAAATGACTATCACATATCATCCTGTAATTATAATCCTGACCTTGTTTTTTTCAATACTGCTGATAACGGGTATGCTAAAAAAACTACCATCTGTCAAAACAGTACACAGTTCTGTAAAGTTCTTCCTCTAGAAGGATGGTGCAACAACAGAAAACCACACAAAAACCAAACATACAAAAAAAGAACCATCAGGATAGAAGTTAGAAACGCTACTTAATAAGCTGGAAGGCGGCACTTGCACGCTATGGTGATGAGGTTGCTCTAAGAACCAATCTGGAAGAGTTTATGCAGAGGGCATGCCAGCAGCAAGGAAGAGAATCTGCTCATTTTCTTTTCATCTGTGTGAAATGGTTTTGATGTTCAGAAGGTCAGTGTGTGACACAATGTTATTAATGGACATTCTTGGTATTCTACCCATTTCCTTCAAGTTGGGCTTCTAGTCTCTGAGCATGATCACGTAGCAATTCTGGTTATCAAAAGATGAGGGCCAACAAACACAAAATTCTGATCTCTCTGCTTTGACAATAATTAGCAAAAATTATTAAGCTAAAGCTCACAATGCAGACAAAGCCTCACATATGGTAGAATCTTTATTTTGTCTGAACAAGCATGAACAAAATTCACAGCAAATAATGATCAGTTCAGCCTGCTTTTGAGTTCCATTTCATATATCTCCAATCTTAGCTTGTCATTAGTAATGCTAATTAGTTCACTATCTCAATGCCACACTAGATTCAGTAAAAACAGAGATCATTGCTAATTTGAGAAGAAAGCTTGCTCTTTCCTTAATATAAATAATAGTGACTACACCCATAGAAATTAATACTGCTTGTAATTTTCAGATTCAAAATTTAAATAAAAATTGCAACTACCTTTTGATTTCCAAAAAGGAAATAAAAGGGTAATTATTATGAATTATCACACTACTAACTATATTAACAACCCTGTAAGGACATACAACGACACTGCACTTAGAGTTGGGTTATATCTGCTATACAAGCAAGCCAAGTTCTGTACGCATGCACGTTGCACACACACTTTCACAGCTCTCTCAAGGGAACTATTTTCTAGTGCAAGCATGGTAACCGGTATCTGTGGGCTGACAGCGGGTTCTATTTTAAAGCTCTCACACAGTGGATTCCACAATTTTTTGTAGAAGATAAAACCCAATTATGTGGAACTTCAATCACAAGTCACAAAAGAGACCTGTGCAATTAAACAGCACTCTTCTACACAATGAGCTAATTAAAGTGACATCCAGGAGGCGAACCAAGCTGTCCTCTACTGAAAAAGAGAACATACGAGCTTGCCACAGGACCTCCAGCAAAGAGAAAATGCTGAAAGTTTACTGGGAATATACTGGGATGGCTCTGCTCCCTCCCAGCAGTTAATGGAGTCCACCACCAACCGCAATGACCAAACAGACACGCAGTTCAAGCAAATTTGGTCTCAGAGGTTCCAGTGCCCCCACGCTCCCCTCCCCAGCAGGTTTCTGCCCCCCAGCATTTCTCCTCTCAGCTGGGGAGAGCAGGGTGACTGGAAACAGGTACTTGTGTGCTAGGGCTGGGGCAGCTGGAACCTCTCGAAGTGGATTTACCACAGAGAAGCACTTCTAGAGCAGATGAGTTGCTGAAACAGGAGGTGTCCGTGTTCAGGAGGTAATCCTCACCCCCACTTCTGCTGAGCCGAGTCGTGTACATATACATTTATGCCTCTGTGTCACAAAAGAGGAATAATGCTCAGGGGTTTTATAATCCAATTTTTAAATTCAGGTTTATTTTAAGACTATTTACAACCTTAATTCAGCTGGGTTTGGAAATCAGCAGAGACAACCTAATTCAAAACATCAAAGGACCAGCTGTACCTAGGCTGCAGGAAGCATCTCTCTGAATCCAGTTGCTCTTCCCAGCACAGATATTGCATCTGACTTCCCTCTGGGCACTGGACACCTGAGAGCTGCTCAGCCTAAACAATTAGCAGCTACCCGACATGCTGTCAGAACCGCGCTAAGCGGCCTACCTGGCCCTGGATTGCTATAGGTCATTTTGTACCACTGTTTTTAGGAAGTTCTGGGTGACCCCAAGCTGCTGTCTGCCACCAGCTGCTCCACCAGCACCGGTACAAAACCACTCACAAAGCCCCACCAGCTTCCCCACCAGCCCCAGTACGATCCCTATTGAACAGAAGCTCCTGGGCTGCTGTGCAGTGCAGACATTGTGCTAAAAACAAATTGCCGATTCATTTCTTCCTTTGACCATTCTACTGGAACTAGATATAAAGGCAAATAATTAATACTGGGTACAGGATTGTTTTAGTACCAAAACATCGCCCACACAGCAGGCAGACACGTACACCACTCCTACCACACAGGTGTGCAGAAACAAAGGAAAAACAAGTGGATTTATTTATTTATTTATGTGGAGAAAGACTACCTTCCTCCTCACTTTCAGATGTTTTTCATGTATTTTAAAGTTTTAAATCCAGCCTTTTAACAGCAGTGACCTACATTTAAAAACCTATCACCTCTAATTGTGAGGCAGCTTTGGGAAACAAGGTGGTCAAGCCATTTTCAGGCTATGCAATGCTAACAACTGATTAAAAAAAAAAACAACAAAGGAAAAGAAAATCACATTTCAGTAACTGAGCAGACTGACATGCTGCTTGAGATTAATGGAGTGCTGGTCTTGTGTTTAATAAAAAATAAATACTGTACACAAATACCAGTGAGGGTCATGGCACAATTCAACGCCATTCCATGTCAAAAAGCAACGGTGAAGAATTCACCAGTGTATTTTTGTCAGCTGCAATGGGCATTGCAGCTTGTTTAGTATCCACACACACTTACTTACAGAGGCTATGCTCAAGCTGAAATTCTAAATACAAAAACTGGATCATAAAAAAAAATAGCAATATTTTAAAAGATTTTTAGGCAAATAGCTGCAATAGTCAGCAACTTTCTCAAGAACATTCAAAGCGCAAAATCTATCACGAGATGGGAAGTGGCAAATCCTGATTAGCTAAAATAATCAGCATTTCACTAAAAGGAAAGACCCAAATGAAAATAAAATTATTCTGGCTATTTTCTCTTTTCTAGTGAAATAACATGGATGTTTTATTTTCAGTTTGTTCCACTGGAGCAGAGGAAAGAGAGATAAATGAAAGATGAGAGCCATAATCCATGAGAGCTCTCTCAGACTTCCACAGATAGTGAAATTTAACATTGACAGGTATGACAGCAACTCAACTCAAACTCTTAAGCTCTGCTTTGGACTCAGCGACAGCACTAAAAAGAATAGGGATAAAGAACTCCTATCAGCCTCAGCTAGTAAGAGAAGCAAGGTGTAAAAATAGCCTGCAAGCATTGTAAACCAAGAAGGGAAAAGCTCTGCAACTGCCTTCTTGCCATTTTATTCTTTAAATTGTTGCTGTTACAGCAGAATTTTAACTACAAAATCCCCACAATTATTTGTATGGTTGTACTGACCTAAAAGATACACTGCACTACATACAGAGGGGACATCTGTACAGCTGTGCAACAAGCTCCTGATCTGGTTGGCACATACTCTAAATAAACTCCCAACTCCAACTTCCCCTCCTATAACCGCAGCTGGAGAGCCAGTGTCACACCCAGGAACATCTCCAGCTGACCGGTGGTAACCCGCTAATGAGAGATCACATGGAACTTACATTGCCCTCCATCACTTATACCAGCCTTCGCACTGAAACATTTAAAAGTCACAAGAAGGAGATGCAGGCAAACCTTACAGAGAGGAAAGCAGACAGGCAGAGATGAAGTGGTTTCCCCTAGCAAGCTGATCAGAAAACCCAGGAGTGCCTAAGCAGTGCCAAGAGCTATGCGATTGTGCATCCGCTGAGCAGATATGGTCAGATTCTTCTTTGCTGCTTTTACTGATCGAAACAACATGCAAAGTACTGCTACCCACCTCTGACACCACACATCACCCTACCTGCCCTTTACACTACTTAACTGCTTCCTTGTTTCAAAAGAGCCCACTCTATGGGGCCAGGATTCAAGTTTTGGATCCTAGGTACTGGAATCATAGTTATTTGCACAGTAAGACTAAGATGCTCCTGTGTTCAGCAGCTGCAGAGTGTTCAGAGATAGCCAAATAATCTAGGGACAAGGGAATGAGCATTTAGGCCTGGCTTACTGCTGCCCAGCATCATCAAGGCAATGACAACTACATTATCATTTAATGATCTCTGGACTGTGCACGTGCTCCTATCACAGGGCCTTCACTGCTATTAAGAACAGGATAAAACACACAAAACCATGCAATGCACACAACAGCTACACATCCAATACTCTTTATGTAGAACGTTACTCCTCTGTTGCTGTAGTATGCACTTCCACGTCATTCCCCAATCAAATCAACAATTACAAGTAGCCACCCTGACCTTAAAATTGCTCTCTTCATAAAAAAGGGAACAAATGAGAAAATGCACAAAAGACTCACAACTTTGGTATGTACTAGGCAACACTCTAGAAACTGATAAACGATGCTCTAGTGAAGGTATCTCCAGTGCTTTGAGCATCCTGAAATAGATGACTGTAGGTCCTAATTAGTACTTTCAGTGTATACGCATGTATCTAAATAGACTCAAAATATTTCTTTTTATATATACACACTTAAACCAACTTAGCTGAAATCAGGTTTTCTTAAACATACTTCTCCAGCTGCAGTGATTTTTATCATTTTTCTGTATTTTAACAATATATTTGCTACAGAGCAGTTTCATAATTAAAAGCCTTTAATTAAAAGAAGATTAATTAAACATGAGATAGGCACAAATACTAAACAAACTGCTCCAGAGAAAATTCAGAATCTGACCTACCAAAATAACTTTATATGCAATTACACATGCTGTGAATTACTGTTTGTAGATAATTGCCTTGGCTGTCTCCTTAAAGTCAACCGACCACATATTGAAGTTAAATAACATCAAACCAAAAAAAGAAGTCAGCGCTGACTGGACTTGCAGTTAAATGCATTCGATTTTTATATATCTCAGCATTAATGCATTACTGTTTCAAATTCATTTACCAGTAGACCTTAATCATAAAGAATACTTCCAGCATATTTCTGAAGCTAGCTTTTCTACCCCCAAAAGAAAAGATACTACCTTATCTAGAGAGTTCTCCATAACTTAATTTCTTTCAAATTACTTCTCAGAGAATAATTCCAATACTATAAATATAACTAGCTTTATATTTTGTTGACTCTTAGATATATGTCCTTGAATATTTTACCATGATCTTGCTGTATGATACAGTAGAAGTGAAATGACTCATTTTTTTGTAGGAAGACTGCTTAACCGAATGAACAAAGAAAAGGCAACACTTAGGTCCTACATGTAGTAATGGAAAATTTTAATTGCTTTTGGGATCTCTGACACTATTCTTCCCAGAAGACAGGGTCGGACCACCTTTGTACCCAAACCCACATATATTATATGCCACAATGTCAAAGAATGAAGCAATATAAAAAGGGTCTTATTGGCCACATTTCAAGAGATATTTATATTAATTTCAAAAATTCACAATTTCATAGCCATCAATAGGAACTGCAAAAGCACCTGGGGAAGAGGGTCACAAATTCAGAAAGCTTTCACAAAGGAAGTGGAAGCTCTAGAAACATCAGAAAATTAAAAACTTCATTAACTTCTAATTGATCTCTTAAATACAAATGTGAATACTTTTGATAATTCTATACAGACTAAGAATTTTGGTTCTCTGCATCCTTAGATTTCACAGGTACCAAAGCTGCCTAATGCAAGCTATCTAGCATGTTGACAAGAAAAAAATAATAAAATAAATATTGCATTGGAATAGAAGACTTTTTAAAATTGTCTATTTTGGGATGTTACTTTTAGATCTTTGAAAGTTCCCTCCTTAGACTACGTTAATGGTTTTATCTGCATACAGAGTAGAGACTTCCTAGACTGTTTCCTAACTTCATTTATAAACATTTCAACTATGTATTTCTTGCCAAGAAGGTATGGAAATGACAGGTTTACATTTTTGAGACCCTTTTCCCTTAAGCAATAAGGGAACAGAAACCGGGGCAGGGATGAATTCTACCAGCAACAGAAACAGAAGCTTTAATTACAGTCTCCAAGGCAGACACTACAGAGGTAGTCTGCCAAAACCTCTTTCATTAGTGAAATAACCTCAAACTCTTTCAAGAAGTATAATCTACCAAGACATATGGAAGAACAGAAGGCAATTTTAAATAGGTTTAATAGTAAGTTGCCCAATTTATTTATTTTTTCAACTGAACACCACAAATAAACTTTTAAAAATGTTGATGCGTATGGAAGAAGCTAGCTAGAGAAGAATGAAAGTTCTAGAGTGAAAATGCAATATACCTCACAGATTTTGCAGAAGAGTGCATATGTATGCATTTGTTGCATGACATTTAAACCAAACCGCCAGGGTCGTGACATTTAAAAGCACTTGAGAATAAACTCTGCTCTATGGAAATTTTTGATTACTATTGACTTTGAGCCAAAATTTCACTATCAGCATGTACAGCATGAGCAATGAGTAAAATAAACACAAACACATGGTTCATTAATAAAGTTAATGGGGATAACGTACACGTTTCTCCCCCCCCCCCCCCCCCCCGTTACCTAGTGGCATATATAATTTGAAGCACAATAGCTGCAATCTGAAGCATCTTCAAATTATAGGCATGAGTCTATAGCAACTGAAGAAATCTAAACTGCTTAAATGTAACATTAGTCTTCCCATATTGCATATGTTCTAAGGCCATTATTTGTTTCTGGAGCCCCCCTGAAATCCTGATGACAAATACTGAGGTCACTTTATTTTCCCTTCACTGGGCACCAAATTAGCCTGCTTACTAATGTTTGAAAAATTACTGTCAGGAAACAAGAGTAACTGAGATATGACTGCTATTTTTTATTTCTTCATTATGCAAATATTTTGAAAATTGAAAATACTGTATGTGAGCTAAAAATAAATGGACTTGGTGATCAAAACCATGCTTTGTAAGATAAGCTGCTTGATGATCTAATGTAAATATTGATTTAAAAGAGGCAGCAATGTTTTCCTTGTATCTAGACACATCACTGCGGTATCAGTTAGGAGCAGCTAATCCTTCCTTTATATGGCTGAACAGTATTTTTCCTCAACGTAAGAGATATATGCTGTACTCTTCCTGACTTCTTAACTACTGTAGTAACATCTATTATATTTGTGATATGAGCTCCATATACAGGCCGAGTACAGGTAATGCTGACTTGTAATTGCCAGCAAAATGTAATTGAACACAGCCTTTTATACGGTTCTTAAACATTCACACATGCAGTTTTCTAAGTATAAGGGCAATGTTTACCCATAAACATCGTTCTATTGAATGGCTTCAAACACTAACAGCAGCTACTTTGTAAAGCTTCTGTTAAATTACTAAAACTCCAGGAACAGAATTATGCTATACTAAACCATCACCAAAAAATAATCAACCATCATCTAACACAGGTTTGAAACTGATGAAGTACCACCTCAAAATAATAAAATAATGCTTACAACAGCCTTCAAACAGCAGTGAGCTCTCAGTCTCAACTGAATCAATACCACTGCTTTGCCTCAACTATTGCTTCTACCCCCACCACACAGAGACTTTCTATTTTTTATTACAATTATTGAAAGAAGTCTTACCTCTCCATCTCGTATTCTTTCATACCTGCTTTTACTGCCTTCATTACCTGTAAGATACATATTAACATGGGACATTCATAGCAGGAGGGAATCTCATATTTATAAATTTATGCCTTATGACTGAGTATCTCCAGAGGAACCTATATTACAAAAATATCATCTGTACTTCATTTAAATTTACATCCATAGATGCATTTTAAAACTACATTAGAAATCAAACTCATTTTAGTCTTTATAAATGCCTGCAGTTTCCAGCAATAAAGCAAGTTTAATTGCCAAACTACGATACCCTAATGAAGTGCAGCTCATCAAAATACCAATGCTTAATTCTGAAAGCTCTGGTGAACTTGGCAGCAAGACTCTTTGTTTTACTTTTACGAAACACCAGCAAAACAAAACTGCGAACTGGAATATACTACAGCAGGAGATTCTCTTTTATACTTTGCAATCTGAATCAACAGGAAACTACTAGAGTTAACACTGTTTTACAACCTGTAAGTCTGATATTTGTTCGCAGATTTGCTAAGAATGTGAACCAGCTTTATTCCTTTGCTTCAAGTTCTAGGCAGCTGCTCTATGGAAGAAATTCTCTCAGAAGTGATAACATTATTCAAGGATGATGAAGGACCAAGGAGAATATGTGTATATGACTATCTCTAGACTTTGCAATTTTACAATATTCACTTTAAAATATTTTTACGCTTCACAGTTCAGAAATCTGAGGAGCAGGAGCAAAGACAACAGTTCAGTCAGTAACCTCATCAGCTACTTTTACCTAAGCTCCCTCTGGTCATCACTCAGAACTGATGGCATCTCTGCATCACTATATGGAGCACAGGATTGACACCCAAGTTGATTTTGTCATCAGTACCAGTAGAGGAACATGACTCCACTGGTACAGTGCTAGGTCTAACCTGAGCAGCCTTGCCGAGAGCCTGGATTTGTCTTCGCCATACTGCTGTATCAACCAAGTAACATCATGAGGCATTGTACTGGGTGACATACCCATCTCTGAGGAGCAACCTAAGGAATACTTGTACTACCCTACACTGTGCAAGGAAATACTCCTTCAGTTTGTAAGAATCTGGAGAGAGCAACCTGCTAGTTAAACTCTTCAGAGCTGCACATGCTGACATGAGCCAGAAGAGCGATCTTGATCTCTTCCTTCTCCATCGCTATACAGGTATTTGTGCATACAGGACAAATAAGATTGCAGGCAGGTCACCTTCTGCTGAGGCTCCAGCTCTTACCCAAAACCACACTTCATTTCTCACACATCACAAATGCACCAGTGAGTTCAAGGACAATGCAAGGTATATTACTGGGCTGTAATAGGAGCGATATTATCCTCCCATTTCTATTCAGCCTTTCCATTATTTTATTACTAAGCAATTCAGGGTTGCTGGGAACATTTTCCGAGTACCACTGCTACACTAAGAGCAAAAATTATTAACAGTAAAGGATCCATTACCTCTTTATGAGCTTCACTGGAGATTTTATTGGTGTAGCGCAGAACTTCCAACTCCATGTCTGTCTTAATCACACGACTTAAAGAAAAGTAGAACAGATATCAGATTAGGTTGCAACTTCACAGCTTAACAATATGAAATAAAAAAGCCTGAAAATAACGTGCATCACCTATGGTAAAATTAGATGAAGTACACCTCAAGAGCAAAGAGCTATTACAGTATTCATGACAGTAAAGTTTTGTTGGCATTGATTCAGCATTAGCAAAACAATCATATAAAGGGAAGTCACAAGCATTTCAAATACCTGCCTGCATTATATTAATACTAATAAACAAGTGGTCCAACCAACATTTTTTCAACTCATTCTACAATACATTAGGAACAAAAGCAATGTATTTCTGCATTTGTCATGGCTCAAACACTACTTCAAACAGAACATTTCTACAAGCACACATGATCTACTTTTTAAATACAATTTGAAACTAGTTTACATAATGAAATCCCCAGAGCTCCAGAATTTCTATTCAGCACAATCCCAACTCCCACCTATATGCAATACCTCACAAGGCAGGGAGGAGGGGGCTGTGAAGAAAAGATATTTGTTTGGTATTAAAAAACCCCAAACATGAAACTGAGAAACCACAGCAGCAGTAATTACAGCCATGATGTCCATTCTCTTTCACATGCTTCTGCAGGAAAAAAACCAAAACAAACAACCCCCTCCCAAAAACGTCCTGTTCTTCATGCTTTATGAGATACTGAATTTGTGTCTATTCATGAGCTCTGATGCTCTGTTCTGAACACATCTAAAAAAATTACCATTAAACTCTTACTTACACTACTTTCTACCACGTATTTCAAATAAAAGCAGCTATTTAGCGTAGCGTGAATAGGGAAGCAGAGGTAATTCCAATACCTTCTATTAAAAATCACCTACTCTTTCCACAGCTACACCTACTGATTTCATAATATTTCTCATGCCTATCTCAAAGGCAGCCATGAAGTACATACTGCTTATAAAACCCAAAACTACATCTATAGAATTGCTTGAAAGTATTTAAATTTTATTTTCCAGCTCCACTCCAGAGCTTGCAGCAGTTACAAAGTACCATAACTGTTTTATATTTTGAAACTGCCACCAAAACACCCCCTTTTTTATTATAACATGCTCCTAATACTGCTGTAGAAAACTATTTACTGTATTTGTGCTCCTGTAGTTTGTTTCAATGAGTCCAGAAACAGGTTTCTCAGCCATCAGTGCCTCTGATGTGTGATAAGAGCATTTCCCACAGACAGTGATTGCATCGCTATGCAGCACAGCCACCCCCCTTCAAATATAACTTTTCTGGCAAGAGTAAACAAAATGCTGCCATCAACCAAAATGCTCTTACAACAAAAACACAGTAGAGGGGAATGGATTGACATTCTTAGTCAACTGGAATACAACACAAAATAATCATTATGCACACCGAGAATGAGAAGTAGAAGGTTTTAAAATGTACAGAGGTGAAAAAATTACACTGGGATGATAACAATCTGCTCACCGTGGGTGAGGAAACAAACTTCTGCTTCTGCCTTTCATGCAAGACATAAAGAACAGTAACTCAAATATATTCATGTCAAAATGAGGTAGCAAAGGCTTACAGACTTTTTTTTTTTAATCCTGTTCTTCGGAAGACTGCATGTACTAGCAGGATAATTTAATACTTGTTTGATGTGCCTTTATATTACTTTCAATATACAGTACATATCCCTGATCTACAAGTGCCTGAAAAATATGTTGCTTCATAATTCAGTTGTCTAATCTCTTTATTGGGATCTGCTTAGTAATACAAGTTAGTAACTGTTCAACAGCAAATGTAAACAGTATTAGAACCAGTTTTCCTTGACCAGGTCATAAAGCTTCAGGGTCAAGGTATTTATTTTAGATCATAACTTCTCAGGTATCTTTTTGCATAGACAAATTCATGCTAAGCCTCAGACAGACTTTTTAATGCAATGCATCACCTTCATTTACACAAGGTCAAGCACTGAAACATTTTACAAGAAACGTTTAGTCATTGAGACCAACAAAAACCATTACCCAGCCTTTAGTAGGGAAGAGGGAAGAATGCACAGTCATGCAGGGAACACTATGAACTTCACCCTCCACTAGATACTGAAAAGAAAAAGTCACTGGGCTCCCATGTTGCCTGCAGTAGCGCTGTTGATGGAATTCCCACCAGCATACCGGGTAGCAGAAAGGCAAGTATTTCACCACCTTCTCAGTGCTTTGATGGCAACATTCTCAAGCCAGGTTTAAAGCACTGTTAGCACGTAGGGCAATCTCGCAGGTGATAAGTGCTCCACAGTTTTCATGATGTTTTTCCCCCCAGTTCCAAGATAAAGTTTGGAAGGAAGTCCCACCTTTGTCATGATTGTGAACGTCAATGTTCTATTAAAAACAGCTCTTGTACCAGTTACATGCTCTGCACACATGCATTAATATTTTAATGGGAATAAGTAATTTCCAGGCTCTGGCTAATGCAATTGCAAAAATGTTCAGATTCAGCATGTAATGCAGCTCTCAGACTAACAGGCAAGCCATTCAATGCAATCAAGTTAAAATAGAAGCACAAGTCTCCTACTGTCAGGGTTGACCTGTAACTTTTTTTTTTTCCTTTATTCATTTTAACAGTATAAAACCCATTTCTTCTTCCTATTCTGAGCTTTTATTTGCACTTGGCCATATGAGCAGGTGGTCTTTTCACACGTCAGTCATCTGAGAGAAGCTTTAATACAAACAAGCATCATTTCAGTCCTGAAATTAAGTTTGGCCATTTTAAGTGGCTGGATACCAGATTTCATGCACAAGATGTTTTCCATTTATAAGTCATTGAGAGCATACAGAACCCAAGGCAGTTACGAGGCTGAAACTTGCATAACTCAACTCCATTCTCCTGAACCAGTGCTCTCCTCAAAGATACACAAATGTCTCCTTCTCTATGCACATTCAGCAGTCCTGATCGCACTGCCAGAAGTATTTGTTCCCAGTTGTCAGCTCAGTGTTTATCAGCTGTCTTGTTTTGTTGGTTTTAGTACATGTGTGCAACCTTAACGGCTGCTTTCTGTGACACATGTAGAAAACATCTGGCTATGTCCACTCCTCTTCGTCCTTCTGGAAACTTTACATTTACAGACCACCTAGTAAGTACAGATGCTCCCCATGTAGAAAGGCTCCACAGACCTACCTTGTCTCCACCCTTTCTGACCTTTGCTGTTACCTTTCCACATTTTATTTATAGAACTGTCTGTACCATAGCTGATACATTTATGCTCTTCTGCAAGCTTTCGCATAAAAACTTGTTAACTGAACTAGCACCAAAGGCAGTAAACACAGTAATGCACATTACACTACAATTCTGAAAGATAGTTGCATGAACATCAAACATGGGAGTTCATCTTGAAACAGTTCAAAAAGATGTTAAGAGGTTTACAACATAAATAAAAAAACCTCTGAAAATACAAAGAGCATATGCCCAGCTTTAAGACGTTAACGTACTGTTAACACTTTCACCAAAGAAACAATTACAGTTTTCCAAAGTAATCCAAAATACAGACCATATGAAATCTTCCACACAACTATCAAATTCCATTTTCATTGAGGTAACAGAATAATACAGTATATACAGGCACAAAACAAGCCATGCATTCCTAAATATTTATATTCTAGCACCACCACAATTATGGTTGGTAGACACTGCTATACTAAAGTAACAAAAGGCCATATTGCTAAGTGCTAGTGTAGAAAAATTTTCTTCTGGTTACTAGGGAGATAATTTGGACCAGTTTAGCGTTTGTCTTCAATTAGATGACATTTTCTTTTCAAAACAGCGAGATCAATACTTAGCATACACATGCAATATCAAATTTAAAATGGGAACCCTGAAATTTAAAATTTAAGTGTTTAAATCTGTTTGGAAACACATTCACTCAAAGAGAAAAAGTGAAAATATACCCTCTGCAAACTACTGAAATCCAGACAAAGGTCAAATTCTTTTCTGTTTTACCCTTAAGTTCCATAGCAAGTCAGAAAATGCTGAGATCTTGAAAAAGATGAGTAAGCAAGGGAGGCAAGATCCTTAATCACTAATGCTTTCCCTTGTTAGTATTGAACCATTTTCTCTGTATTTTATTAGAGGACTGTATAATACTAGAGCTGCCTTTTGTAGCTCACAGTTCTCCCTGGCTGGTTCAGAAAGCTCAGCCATTTCACCTCTTGCTGGCAGTTTTGACAGCGTAGTATAGATCGGAGTTTTTCTGACAAGTATCATGTAAAGCAGTAGTTCGGAGCTTGCTGAATTTGATATGATATGGAACCATGCAAACACGTGATTCAAATGAAGCAATTTCCTACACTAGAATATAACCCGCAAAAAAATTAATCTTCCTAAAATAAAAATATTCTTAATTCTAAAAATATTATTGCTTTCCAAGGAAAGTTTCTTGGGCAATAACTTGACATTCCAAGGAAATATCTACTTTAGGAAGTTTTAATACATGTAGCCTGTCATTCACATATTGATTTCACCAGATGCTTAAGTCCTAACAATGGTCTCTAACATAGTTCTGACTTAAAATGGAAAAAATGAAAGCCACCAAACTCAATAAAACCTTTTAAAACACTTTGGAATGCAAATTTGAACTTCGGTTTCACTTAGAATTCCCTTTCCTTGAAAGCCAGGTGGAAGATAAATGCATACCAAGTATCTCTCTCCCCCATGAGATCACAGGGAAGACAAAATCAGAATTCCAGGCTGCCACTCACAATTCACAGAAGAGACCTAAACCAGCTCCAAGTGCTGCCTTTCTGCTGTTTCAATTCTTTGTCTATCTCTGTACAACCTCAGGGCATGGACTTCATGTTTGTCCATCCCTGAGCTTCCTGATGAAGATTTAACCCTGCCTTAACCCAAACCACAGAGGAGAAAAGCTTATCAGGCAACACCTTGGTAAGGTGGATGGAACCAGAATGAAAGCTAACTTGGGAACAAGCCGGTAGCCCTAATCCAAAGTCTTCTGCTGCTAAAATTATCATCTCTCTCCCTGTAGTGGTGCTGTATCTACAGATCAAAGCTTGAAAGTTAGACCAGGCCCTCTTCGGGTCCCCTTTCTTGCCCCTTGTCTTTCTCTGACATTGTCAGGTTAAAGATGCAGCTCCCTCCTCCACTCCTCAGCCTGGTAGGTCACTTGGAGAATCCCCCTCTGGCTGGTGGGCACATACATGATAATGAAGTGCCAGAGGCTAAAAGGTCCCAAAGTCTTACACAACAAAAAAACCAAACCAACCAACTAGAACTCAGGAGCAGCCAGCTCTGCAGGAAAATAAGATTTTATGAAGAACTTCTAACTTCACTCACCCTTTCAATTATTTTTGTAAGCAATGTAGCATCACATCAGGGGTCTCAGAACATGTGTGAACATTTCTAGACTTTTCTTATCAATATCTGTAATGACAGCAGCTTGACTAAGTAGAAACTAATGATATTTTCAAAAATACCCAGATTTTCCTAAGCTGCTGCTTTACCTAATTGTGACAATTTTTTGCATCTGAAAAGCTCATCCCCACACATCAATTTCCAAGCTTGTATTCTGTCTACATTACTCAGAAATCTGCACCTCAAAGGCTGCACCAGCTCTTCAATCCAGAAATCAATTTTATAACTTCTTTGTTTTGGAAAAGGAAGGGTCGAAATTCTAGGACAGAACAGGCAAGATTTATAAAATTGGTACCGTGAGTTTTGTGTGTTACAAAGCACTTATGCTCATCAGCAGGATTTGCAAGCAATGAGTCCCAAACATCTCCAGGTCCACCCACGACTCAGTGATGCAACAATGTCTAAGCAAAGTTTCCCTGCTTCCCACTTTCCTTTTACAACATTTTTGTCATGCCAAGCAATGAAAAATGGCTGTAACAGAAATGTGACCTATTAAAAATTCTACACGTTCTGAAATCACACTATGTTCAAAAAAACATCTCCACAGTTTTCCAGCTGGCAATTAGATGCAGATACTAGAAAAATGTTCTTATCATATGACTAACAATAAACAATAAAAACAATAATACATAGTAGCATACAATACAATAAGCTGTGACAGTGGTAGTCAGTGTACACTTTTCTGATTGTATTTTAAGGTTTTGAGCTTATCTGTCTTAACTAAGGATTTGCTTCCTTCATTTCTAGATTAATACACTGAAAAAGCTTAGATAAAAAGCTAATTCATTAACAAAAATCCGCTGTTGTTTCTTCAGTTAATTTACAAAATGGAAAACTAGAAAACTAGTTATGCAGCTATCCTGAGGACAAAGTCGGCAATGCTGACCAGAAGAGGAAAACTGGTAAAACGCAGCAGCTTTGCAAGCTACTAATACACTTAGTCACACTCCAATTTTGTCTATTCTAGATAGGCTACAGCAGAATTCCCCTGGAATTACAAAGTACAGTTACATGACTAATAATTCAAAGGAATTAATGCTGTTAAAATAAATCCTAGAGAAGTAATAACACCTCATTAAATATTTCCCAGTTCAGACACAGTTTTGATCTACCTTTGATTTTCATTGCTAGATATGAATTATCTTCAGTTCTTTTCCTATTCATACAGATTCACATTTATATGAATGTCCCTTAAATCCTAACACATTCTATAGAAGTGTATATCCAGACACAATGCTTTAGAAATGTTATGTAAGTTCTTCACTTTTCAATGCTGTTACCTAACCCTGTTTTTACCTTTGTATGTTATTTCCACACCATAACCTGAAAACAGCTTAAAATTAAAACTCATACAGTAAAGTAGGAGGCTTCTCCTGAGAAAGATCTCTGAAGCACTGGCACAAAATACAAGCATGTTCAACAGTGCCCAAAGAGAAAGATTTTATGCTACTCACCATTCTGCAATTTCAGGATGAAGAATTTTGTTGTTCACATTAAATCTACAAACAAATGCAAAAAATACAAATATTAAAAAACAGCCAGACACACAATAGCAGAGACTACCCATTTACTTTTTAAGTGTGTCTTCTCTGAGGATGTCAAAATTTCTGAAAGCAAATACTGTATTGGAAATCAGTACAGATCGGTATTAATCCCAGTGAGGAGAATGTGCATGCTCATCTTCACTACACAAATATTTAATTTTGAAATCCGTAAGACTAAACCAGATAAATATTTTTAAGAATGTGCAGAAGTCAGAGTAATGGTATGTCCAAGACATGTTTATTAAACTTCTGACAATGACAAAAGTTATCAATTCAGTGCTACGAGTGTGGGTTGGACCAGATCCACCACAAGATGTCCCTTCCAAATTGTTCTACAATTTTAACTTTGCTCCTCAAACACCCTTCAATGAAATTAAACACAGTGAATTGCTAATTTCATCCTTGTGTTTTATGCCTTCCCATTTTTGTATGCACAGAACACGATGTGATAAACAAGCTTGCTTAGAGAACTGTGAAAAGGTAAAGAAGCTCTCCTTGTCTTTTCTGATCTACAGCAGAGGCAAAGCAAAAGCTTCTATCTCACCTTGGCCTCAACCACTTAACTATTCTTCTGTTTATTTTCTACATTAGCAATTCATGTGTTCTTGGAACTATTTTGAGGCTCTCTAAACAATAACATTTCAGTGGCCAACAGAGTAAGAAGCTGAGTAATTAAGCGGAACACAAACGGGTTTTCAAGCATTGTTGAAGGTGTTTTTTGCTTACAATTTAAATGCCTAAGGAGTGTTCTGCATCAAAGATATTTCTGTGTGACTCAGGACTGCTGGCTCTTCAGTTAGGGCATTTAAGAGAATTACAATGCTCCAAGGCTCCCAACAGATCTTCAGAAGGCAACAATTAATTTTCCCACATTTTTGAAGGAAAAATTAAATCTATTCCAGGTTATTAACCATTCTTTATACCTCAGAAGGGACCAACTAAAGAACAAATCCAATTAAAAAAATTATTTAGAAGTCACTTCTAATTGTACCACGGTCTTTCTGCATCCTCAGATAGCAGAAGAAAAAAAAAGTATGTTTCTCTTTTGCAAAAACATATGTTTATAAACTCATAAAATCCTAACAAGGTGAAGGTTAATAGCTTTGTTTTCTGTTTTGGAGTAGGAACACAAAAACTTATCACAACATTCAACACGGACAAACTGTACAGTATTCAGTATAATGGGTATTAATTAGAAACCACCAGGAAAGCAACACAATTCAAAAATCCACAAGTCACAGAACAATGCATCATTATAGAATAAAGTTGGCCACTTGGAAGCAAGATAGTCTTGTAAAACCAGAGAAAAAGGGCACTTTTTCAATTTAATCACCACCATCTCAATAACTGTTACCTACGTACACCAATGCAGAAATAATTTAACGGAAGAGACAGTTAAACAAATTTATACAGAAGAAAATACACAAATGATATAGTAAAATCAATCTATAAATATTCTAAAAACCCCAAAGCCTGAGCTCCCTGTTTGGCTGGAAAGCATACCAACTGACACCACCACAGAAAACCAAGACACAAGAATTAAGCTGCACCTGCAAAACAGACATGAGGACTTTCAATAATTGTCATCAGTATGTCAGACAGAAAACAGATCAATGAAGGCAAGTGTAAGGAGACACTGCAGCACTGCAGAAAGCTCCAGCACCAGCTCTATGCAAATAAGACAAGTATAAACTATGGTTATTACGAAGTAACAAAAGAAAATTAAGGGCAAGGAAGGGCAGGTACAGAAGGCAGATGACGTAACACTCTGAAAATTCAGATCTCTTCTCTCAAGAACCTGACACGCTCACTTTAACCACAAGCACAAATGGATGGAACCAAAAGCAAATCAAACAAGCCAAACATGAAACCCACAATAGAAGAATGTCTCTCATCTGAGCATTTAAAAAAAAAAAAAAAAGGGTGGGTGTGTGTGAGACATGTGGGTTTGTACTCCAGCATCGTTTTATAATAGCTCAAATAATGCTCCTTAAGAAAAGCAATTTGAGCCAAAAGATGTACTTTCTGATACAATGTGAAGTATAAAACAAGATCTTAGACCTCCAGCACACAGCATCAATTCAGATTTGGAAGAGAATCTGATCTATTTCATGTAGGTTTTTCAAGGAAGCCAATGATTAAGGATTGAACGGTCTCAACTCCACTTAGTTTGCGAAATGATTAAGGATTGAACGGTCTCAACTCCACTTAGTTTGCGATAGCTGTGGGTCCTGCGCGAGTGGCTGCAGGGCCACCTGTTTACAACTGCTAGACTTTTAAAGCTGATGACTCACTTTAGTTACCAACAAGGCAGCTAAACAAACCACATCCATAAGGTCAGTGGTTAAATAAAAAGCTCAATGGGAAGGGCTTGTCCTCACCAACAGGAGTATACCAATGGTATTTAATTCCCATAATTTGTGCACAAAGTCCTACATAAAATCACCCTCCTTGTCCTCCCAGCAAAGTTTTGATCCTGCTAGACAATAAAAAACTTACTCTTAAAAAACATGTACTGCCCTAACACTAAGAGGATCATGTAGAGCAATCCAATTCTGCATTTTTCTGCAATTTGCAAATTGACAACACTTAGATGATGAGATAATGTGGTCTTGAGGAAGAAAACGAATTGACATTTTGCTACAGTTGCAATCTGTAACTTATTAATGCTCCCATTTAATCGACACAGAACTAAGAAATACTACACTGAAAGGCATCTCCAAATTGATTTCATACTTAGTTGTCCCCTAACATGTGAGACAATTTCATTACTTTAAAACAAAAAGCTAGAAATCTACACCTCCTGTACAGTAACACCGTAGGGTGAGACCCTTTTTTGTCAGTTTAACAAATACACTTAGTGTGTATACGGTGATAAAAATCTAAAAAAATATTCATACACAGTGTAGATTTTCTACAATTCTTCAATGTGGAGACTCTCCAAACGACTGACTTCACTATGCAATAGGGAAGAGGCCATTTAGATGGTCTTCACTATCAGACCCAACACTATATGCAGTTCTGAGGGAAAGGTATTCACTGAAAAACTTTAAACATTAGGTAGAACTGCTTGAACTGCCCATCATTTACACCCAACCTACCAAGCAAAGATTTATTCACCAGTGTTTTGAAGTATATGGCACGTTACTTTTTAACCATACTGGTTCAAAATCCATTTTCCGTATAGTGAGTGACATCATCTCAAAGCATTTTTACAAGTGGTACATAACTACCCACCTGATTTGATCTAAAAAATTCCTGCACATTCTCCAGTCTGAAAAATTGATCCATGAATTAGGAAAAAAAACCAAACCATAACAAATAGAACTAACCTTTATCAGCAAACATAATACACGTTTCTAGAAAACAATGCACTAGAACTTAGTGAACTAGAACTAGATTTAGAAATCTGCCTTCTACACTTAAGTCGTGTGAAAGCAAGTCACTTCTGTAGGATTTGTAACAGCCATGAACAAAAGCTGAACAAAGCTGACCTGAGAGGAGTTATCAGGAACATCATCAGCAAACGGTCCAGGTCTCTTGTCTTAAGTCCCTGTCCCAGGCGGCTCCCCCCTCCACCGAGCCACAGTACCACCCCTCACTGAGCAGGGCAACTTCCAAGTACTGCCATTCTCTATTTTTACAGATTGCAGCAACATAAAAGCTTTTTTTTAGTACAACATACTTAGCTATATGAGAGCGCTATACATAAACTAATGGAAACTATTCACTATTATGTGCCCTGTTATCAGCACAAAATCAAGTTTGATCATTGCTAGCAGGACTAAAATAACTCGGGGGTGACCTTCAGGGTGAAAGTAGAAATAACCCATAGCCACAGTAGTCATTTTGTCTCAAATGACTATTTATTACACTAGAAAAATTAATCAAATGTTTTAGGTAATTATGTTTTAGAGGAAGTTCAAAAGCTTCAAGAAGTAAGGCAGGGAAGCAACATCATTTAGGCACGAAAAAAGCAGCCTCTGACAGGAGGAGCACATGAACAGCCTGCAAAGAGGGCAAGATTCAACTTTTTCACAAAATGATATGCTATTTCTATTATTATCCATAGGAAAAAAAAAAAACAAACACAACAGAACAAAAGAATGACAAAAAACCACCAACAAAACCAAAACATAACAACAACAAAAATCCACACTGGGGCAAGTCAGTCTATGAGAAAAAAGACAAATGGGAGCAGGAGGGACAGTAAAGGGCCCCAGCAAGCAAATACATCTTGGCCAGGTAGCCAAAAAATGGAAAAAAACCAAGAACCCAGGAAGAAAATACAGCATTATAGCTAGGGTAGAGCCTGCCTGAGTGGAGGCCAGAGAATGCCAGCAAGCTGCAGTCATGGGCTGGCAGGAGGGAGCACAGTTAGAAGGAACACATTGCTTGGTATAAGCTCCATGGTATTAGTCCTCTCAGGAGAAATCAATACATCCAAAATGTATGCATTTCCATAAAGGAAACATTTGATACAGGAGAGGCAGAGAAGTGGGGAAAACAGGAATGCTGATACTGGGTTTGGGTCTGCTCTGAAAGCAAATATAAAATGGACTGGTTTATATACACAGTAACAAAACTCTGAGGAGCGCAGAGTTTATAAGGATGCTCACCCCCTCCTCCCCACCCTGTGAGCAGCGTTCACTTTCCACGTGCCTGCTGCCAGCACACAGACCAAGCACGCTCTCACGAGGGACATGACAGCCCCGGAGAAGACAGAAGCAGGAGTTGGGGATATCAAGGGAAGGCTGGACTAAGAAGTGGTATGAGGCATGGTATGTGTCAGAGGAGGGGAGTGGATCTTCAGCACATCCCACAGCAAAATCAGTGCGTGTTCTTCCACACTGACAGCACAGGAGGGGAAGACACCAACCAGATCCGTCAAAGGTGACAAAATCAACAACTTGGTGCCTAAGGGTGGAGAGGTATGAGCATACCCTGGGTCTCAAAAGAGACGTATCTGCTAAACAGCTGGAAATCGATCCTGAAGAATGGAGAAGCACACCTCCCAGAGCGCACACAGAGCATGTTTACTACAAACTTGGGAAGCCAGTGATAAAATGTCATTAATACCTTTAAGTGTTGCAAGAGACACGCTATTAAAATCTCAAATCAAGTGCTAAATGGAGTGGCTTCCTAATGTAATGTTGACTAGTAATAGAATGTGTTACTAATTAAATTCTAGTGTTTAATGAAATTCAGGGAAAAAAAGGGGGTTTTGGTACTTCAAACAGACCTTTGTACATCATTCCCATAAAGAATTACTACTGGAGTTAGTACTTGTTTACGTTCCGTGGGGAGGTGGTCTCAGACAAAATTGGAGTTATCACTCCACACAGATTTCGGAGTCCACTGTACCTGAAAAGCATAAGATAACCAAGCATCTACTTGGTGAAAGCAAGATCATCATAATGCTGTAACAGCAGAAAGGACACCCAATATTCATTCAAATGGCTCGCTTGCATTCTGGAATAGTTTAGTTTAACTAAACTATTTAGGCAGCAAAAGGCGCCTAAAAGGTTTAAAGACCACCACCTTGGTCCCCAATATCCCTGACTGAATCATTATGTTTTCATTTAGGTTGTGGAGGGAAGAACAAAGTAATTATGGAACCAGATTCCAGATTTCAGTTTACGTGACACAAAGATGATCCCAGCAAGAAGCATATTCTCAAGACTACACAAACGAGTGTCCAGACTTGCAGCAAATTCTGTGCATTACAACAGCAGAATTAATATGCTGTCAACAAAGGCGGATGGAGAAAAATACTGCAGGGTGGCTGGGAGTGAAGGATCATAAAAAAGAGGCCACCCACTCAACATCTCAGTATGGATGTTTATTTTAACGACTTTTTAACAAGGGGGTAGGGTGTATATTTCTCATTTGCCATACACTTGAGCTAAAATAGAAAATTATCTCATTTTAGGATATCATAACAGAACAGATCGTTGTATTTCATTCAAAATTGAGGCCATCATCCTTACATCCCACAGCAGGCTGTGAAGTATTTTTATTTTATTGCCTTTTTAAAATACTGTATGTAGGAAGATATTTTCACCCCACTAGCAGCCAAATTTCATTAAAAGATGACATCAGGGACACTAAAAGATCACATCTAGGCAGAAAAGTGATTTTTATTTTACACCTGTAATGTGACATCTCTTCAGAAAATTATGCTTATCAGAATCCCTAATATCTACCTTAATGCTGTACAAGGAAGTGAGTAAGAGAAAGGAGCTACTCTTAAAGATTACTTTTTCTAAAATCTGAAATCCAAATATTCCAATCCCAAAAGTGGAAATGGAGGTAAGAGGATGGGTCTATTTGGTTTTAGCTACTTAAAGCAAACACAGAGAAAGAGAAACATTGGATGATCTTAGATGCAGAAGAGATTTCTAAAAACCCACCACTGTATTTCAAGTAATTAGAAATATATCAAACATTTTATTTAGAAAGAAATACCAATACATTTGATCTGCCATTCAGCATCCTGGTATTAGGAAAAAATATCATTTAATGTGAAATATAAACCAAATTCAACACAACCATGCAAAAATTAATGTATAAAAAAGCCTTGTCACTTACTGGCTGATCCCCTCAAACGAAGCTTCTTTGGAGACATTTCCACTATCAGTATTAACACCGCGCTAGCAAGGAAAACATTAAAAGGACCATGATTCTGAGCCAAACACAAGTATTTAAAATTTAAATCATGGAAAGAACCTGATTGCAGTAAGTCTTTAGGAAAACTTACACATACGTTTACTTGAATAATAAATATAATATAAATAAATAATTTATAATATAAATAAAAAAACCCCAGAGACTCAAATGCAGACCAGTATTAAGAAATCATTGGTTCCATAGGAGACCAGAATAGAACTCAGGTTAGGATGTGCTGCTTAGGAAAATGGCAAGCTTTGACTTCTAATTCCCTTATGCCCTGAAAGGGAGCTAGGAGACCTATGTAATAATAAAGGGCAAGAGAGTAACAAACGAGCAAGGTTTCTTCTAAAGTAATTTCATTTTAAAATAAATTATTATGCACTGCCTTGGCAATGCTTACTATTTAAATTTCCACGCTGCTCCCCTACAGCTTTCCATTCAAGCAAGAAGCATAAGCAAGAGTGTTTTGGCTGCTACACAGCTGATGAACACTTGTGACATGTGCCTGGGAAACCCTGTGGAGCAGTGTTACAGTTCTGTGTCTGGAAGGAGTTTCCATTCAGCCAGTGGAAAGAGAAGTGCTCTGCTCTATACTTCATCATAGCAGTGGTAGGAATGTGAAAGCACATCACAGTTTCGTCCTCCCAGCCAAAAATTAGGTGAAAATTCCTGATTACAACCGGATGCTCACAGAATGGGAACTACTCAACAACTTGATGTGCAGAAAGAAGTGCACTGTGATTCAAGATGGTCAAATATTCCCTTTCCCACTCCTTTCTCTTAAAGAACGTGGAAGAAAGGTACAGGGTCATCTTTTGTATGTGTGTGTGTATTATACAAATATAAGTGGAAGAAAGACTGAAAATTATGTAGGGCCTCTGTTCTTAATGGATAAAGAAATCAGATCTCAGGCTATGTGACTGCTTAAGGAGGGACTTTTTTGTTAAGACTTCCGTCTGGCAACTATCATGGGAAAACAAATCCAGAAGCTGCCACTGCACTTGCTGTAAGGGAAAGCTCAGAGTCAGCAAATCATATCTTCTACAGATTGGAGACATGAAATCAGATATTCTTAATAGTGGGAGGCTTAAAAACATCTGTCAAGGAAAGCAGCTGGGGGAGAAGTGACAGGGAAGAAGAAACTTGCAGGCTTTACCTCCACTCATTCATCCTTCTTCCAGAGAAATCATCAAGCACCGTTGAAAACACTTGGCAGGCATTTGACATCACTACCTCCTCCCAGAAGCTGTTTTACCAACCCATTCCATGCAGAAAAAGTATTCCCTGAATGCCTGTGGGATTCCCACAGAAAGGCCCAAACATGCTCATGACACGACTAGAGCAGCATAAGAAAAGAAAGGAGTCACTGTACATAGGCTGAAGGATAGCACAGTCAATGTTAGATACGCTTGTCATGTTTTACTAGAAAACAGACAAAGCTTTTGTCAGAGAGAATACAGACTGGAAGGCCAGAGGTTACAGATCTTGAAATCATGGAGGGGCCAGGAGACCAGGTAACTGTACACAGATGGCCTCGAATTTGACCAAGATAGAGAGAAAAAGATTAGGAATGACAGTGCAAAGGAATGCTGAATAAACTGATCTCCTTATTGAAGGAAATTAGTAGTTATTCTTCAGAATATGACTCACCAAAGTAAGCAGCACAGCAGGTTTCTTCGAAGCCAAGACATTGGCTATCTAAAAAAAAAAGTTTTTGAATGCTATTATTTTTCTTTTTTCTTCCTCAAAATTACATTGAAACCAATTTAATCAAAAATTGCTGTACATAAAGTAAACTAACTGCACAGAAAAAAATGCTCCCCTAATATCTTTCAGATACTGTAGTATTACCTGAAACATGCAACAAGAGTCAGTAGATAAAATATTTAGACAGAAATATAGCGCTTAAGTTGATGGTGTGCTTTAAAGACATATATAGCAACTACAATTTAAGATTAGTCTATTACCATAATTTGGAAGACAGAGGAAATGTGAGCCAAAAACCTGTGATGTCACATAGAAATAAGGAACAGGGTACTCTATCCTCAACACACTACTGCATATAAAACACACAGGCGTTACTATTATTATGTTATAATGTGCTGAATAATTGCTAATGAATACTTACTACTATCCTCACTGGGTCATCTTTTACTAAGATTTCCATTAGGCTCCTTCATTATCTTTCAAAAAATTACAAACTGAGAACAAAATCATTGGGCTTGTAGAGAACTGGACTTTCACAGCAGCTGCAGAAAGGTGGGCGCTGAATTACACATTTCTTGAAATGAACAAATGACCTAATTCCATAGAGCACAGTTCTACCAACTTTAAATCAGCTTAACAGCACATTAATAATAGTAACAAAAGAAAACATATGGCAGTGAGGTTTAAAAATACCAACTCTACGCTTTCTTTTTTTCCTTCTCCCCATGATATAGCAGGATTAAACACTTACACAAGTTGGTCATTTGTTGACATAAAACTATGCTGTAAATAAGGCCCCTTGTGTCCTGATGGTGGAAAACCAATTTCTTGCTAAAATAAGTAAAAATTATAGAAAGAATCTCTGAAAGTTGAACAGTTTCATTGCAAGCTTCAACAGCTTCTAACTTCAATACATGTAGTCCAGGTGGAAAACAACCTTTATGTGTGGACAATTTACCGGTCCATATAAAGAGCTATCATATCCCTATCGATATGTTTTTTACACAGTAAGGAAGCAGAGAACAGAACTGCAATAAAGGCATTTGTTTATGGAAAGTGACCAAAGTAAATGTGATTTTAAAAAATAAAACACATACTTTCCACTTGCAATTTTCACCATCTGACAGATGAGCACTGGAGCACCGGCACTCCACAGAACTCCAATTCACACATGTCAAAAAAACAACCTCTCTACAGCTTCCCTCCACCCCCAGCTACTGAAATACAGGATCAAACTTCACTTCATAGCTGGACTCATTATGAAAATGAAATAAAACACCCTCACAGCCAATGAGAGTAAAAGTTTTGGTCTAGTGAGTCCAAGTCAGTGCTCTGCTGGGACAAAAGTACTGGAACCTTCCTTTTCAAGCTGCTCTCCATGCAAAATCACCCACAGAGCTTGGCAGGAATACTGCCCTCACCCTGCTGAGCCTTCCTACCAAAGAAAAGATAACTGCCCAGGTGCATAAGTACACAAACATCTGCTCAGAAATGAAATGAGAAACCTAACTAAGCAAGTCACACTTGCATTTAAAAATATGAATACATTTGCTTTTCAAATATTAGAATGATTCAACATAAATGAAGAGTAAGGCAGGCAGTCTTTCCTCACAGCTCTTTAGAGGCATAAAATAAACGTGAGCTCCCAAGTCAGAGCTAGGACGTGCCATCTCCCTGAAAGCAATCCCCTCAAATCTCCAAGGCACTGCAAACACTGTACTTAGCAACATACTTTCGCTGGATAATAACACAGACTGAAAGATCTCATGATGCACAGAACATGTTTATGAGACTGTCTTTGGATTAAGACCTTAGTGTTCAGCTCAAAATGGCAGCCTTTAAAAAGATATAATAACAAATTACAAGCACTTTATAAGCATGAAATATGCTTTCCAGTAACTTGGGGGGGGGGGGGGTGTCCCACCAGGTCAGGAGACATCCAGTAAGCAGAGGACTAAAATTAAAGCAAAAACACTGCCACATATACTGGTTTTGTGTTCCCATAAAAATATTTAGACACACAGACAACTCACCTCGTTCACATAGTGGACTTCATCCACAGCGTATTTTTTCTTGAAGAATTCAGGAGGATGAATCCTTTGGAAAACAACAGAAAAACGCTTGGGTTAGCTTTATTGTTATATTTAATAAGGCCACAGACAAAAATAATAATGTCCTCTACTATCACAACAACAGAATCAGATATGAGGAATCTTTTAATAATTTTATCCTTGACTCCCTTTCTCAAAATAAGAGATTACACAGAAAGTTGCCACAGCTACAAAAATCAGTGTGCTTTAATCCAGTCCATACCCGACACTTAGATTTCATGGTCTCCTCCTGAATTAAAGGTTTTTTTTCCCCATTCACTCTACACCAGACAGTTCCATTGAAGATTTTTGCCATGCCATTTGTATACAACCTTCCAACTCACCAGATATTGGAAGGATGTGGAAATAGCAAAAGACCAGCCTGCCCTGTGTCATACTCAAAAAAAGGCATAAAACATTCATTTTCTACCCTGGTAACCCCTCTGATGTGAACACAAAGCAGAGTGAGGGTTATTAAGACACGGGCTCTGCCACCTCTATTATTCAGGACACCAGAGATTCACCCTTCTAACCCAAAAGGGTGCACAACTTTCTATGTCCATGTCCAAAACTAAGTAACTTCTGCTGTTTTCTCCCAATACCCAACCAGACACTTTAACTAAATACAGGAATAATGTGAAATATCTACTTGCAGTCAGTCGGGGCAGCCACAAGCATGGATCAGTGCTCCAGGGCTCCCCCATCGATCCCCATACCAGCAGCTGTACCATTGCTTATTCCTTCACTTTATGGTAGCAGCCAGTTATTCATAAGACTTTAGTCTCTGATTACAATCTCTAGCCCTGCCAAATAAATAAATATAACCAGTGTAATTCTGAAAATGTAATCTCAAAAGAAAAAAAAAAAAAAAGGAAAAAGGAAAGAAAAAAGCTGACTCAGCTTACATCCTTCTACAGAGTAAAGAAAACAGGAGACAAGAAACATGGTTGGAAGCACCAGAGTTTGGAGGATTCTGTGCATTTTGCTTCCTCAGAGACAGCAGGAGAGTAAGAGGTGTGTGCAGGACAGAACCTTCAGCTGTTTAAACATTAAGACTACAAGAGCACAAGACCAACAGGGGAAAGAATAAATTAGGCTGGAGACCAAAGAACTTTCTAATCCTTGCAGTACGAAAAAGCAGAAGTGGTGGGACAAAGAGCTCAGCATCTTTAGGAGGTGCTCCATAACAAAGGCATGTGCCATAGCTGCCTGCAGTACCAGGTGGCTAAAGGTCTAAGTTACATCACTTTTTCAATCTGTGCACTCATTTTTCACTTTACATTCCATTGTGCTCCAAACAGTACTAGACTGAGACATGAATGACAACATGAAATCGTTTATGGTGTTCTCAAGCATTAAATCACAGATTTTTAAAAGTTTATTTATCTGTGAAAGTACTAGTCAAAGTAACATAAAAATATCTCATTATGCATTTCCTTTTGCAATGCTCCTTTTGTGGACTCTCTGTCAACTGTTGGGGATTTGAAAGCAGTTATCACTTATCTTCTCTCCCTGGCTAATTTCGCATACCATTAAAAAAAATATCACTACATCCTCTTAAATCTTTATAGTTCCCTTACCTCCAACTTTTGCATACTCTGTTTCTCCTACAGGCATCCCCTTTCCCTGTCCTTCATTCCTCACACACTGAGGTACTTTACTATTCCAAAACATCATAAACAGATTTAGCACTTTCCGGTTTTGTTCTCTTTTACAGTTTCAACCAATTCATCTGGTATCGGAAGAATCCCAACTGTACAACCAGCAAATTTATGGCCAATGGCAATTTATGGTAATATATGCTCTTCAGAGCAATACCTCCAAAGCACCATTTACAATTAGCTGCATTGTTTGAATCGAAGAACTGTTTATTCTAAACATTTCTTAAAAAGTATGCTCACAAGTGTGCTGGATTTTATTCACTTCATTTAATGCAGTATAAGTAAAAGCAGGTCTCACTTTCCAACATGCCAGTAAGAAAACTTCTGTTTTTTCACAAGCTGTTTTTCAGCTTTTGTTGTTGTTGTTGCCTCTATAATTGTGTGGTCTACAGCACACTGCTACTAATTTAATTCTTTGGTTATGGTTAATATTAATCCATTATTGATTGAAAGCCAGCTGTAATCCCTCCAACATCTCTTATGTACATTATCACTCTTTTTGATGAACAAAAGTAGCTCATCATCCTTTCAAGGCTGAGAATTTTTCCTCTACTTTGAGAAAAAGAAAATAGAAGCTTCCCACAATACTCCATCCTCTCTCTCAGTTATTAAACTAGGTCATCTTCCAGATACTTTCAACCCCATCACACCTAAAGACAAGCTGCCACGTTTCCCAGATGTGTACCTCTTCGCTGATCTTGTTCTTGCTACCTTGCTCAGAAGTCAACAAGACTTCTAAGACAAAGAAGAAAGCCAGACTTCTCAGCTCTTCTCTGAAGCACTCAAAGCTCTGCCTCACTTCAGCTATTTAGCAGCTCTGGCTAGATGGTAAAATAAATTCACCTACGCTTCCCACAAACTACCAGCCCTTACCCACCCCACGGGTGCCACAATGCTTCAGTGATGAAACCACTAATCCCAACGGGGAGAATTCTGCAAAGACCTGCTCTATTGCAGAACCATACAGGTGGAAGGGAAAAGCAGACATGGAAGTCTACATTAAGAGCGGAAAAATTCTGTGCTGTCACATATAGAAAAGCAGTGTAGAAGGCAAAACAAAAGCTCAGGGAGAAAAAGTAGCAAAGATGATCCTCACTGACACCTCTCCATACTCCCTCCAGTCTCTTCAGTTTTTTAACCAGTTTAGTTAGGTTCTATGAAAGACTACTACGCACCAACATACATCATAGTTACTGTAAAAAAGTACCAGTGCAGAGTTCCTTAGCAGATACAGGGCTCAGTATTCATTTTTATTAAATTTAAATGTAAAACAGGCTAAATTCTAGCACTGACCATTACTGTCACAAGGAACAGTACCTTCCACTGAATGCTCACTGGCATCATGACAATCAGAAGTTACATTCAGTTATGATAATTTCAAGTACATCTGATACTTCACAGAGATGAGGAAAACTTCTCTCTGCAAATGACTCTCAGGGAGGTAGAATAAGTTAATTGGTTACAATTTTTAGGTTTGGCTTTGTCTTTTGTAATGCTGCTATGGGCTGCCAGTTTCAAAATTCTGATTAATCACTGCAAAGACTACATGCAAATATCCCCACAGCAAGTCATAAATTAATTAGAAGGATTACCCAAGTGGAAGATATGATCCCCGATATTATTGAATCATGTTTCTCCTTACCTATCAAAAAAACAAACTACTTTTGTAAACAAATATGAACAGAAGCAATGGCCTAATTTTTACAGGCTTTTGCAGGGGAAAAATACATGCAAAAGTTTCTAGATTCCCTGGCAACATAAATTAGCTATAACCTACAGAGAATAATGTACTTCAGCCCTAAAAAAGGCTCAATATACTTTCCCTGTAGTTTTATAACTCCAGCCAAGCAAATATGAGTGTTCATTAGAAATGTCAATAGTTAGCTTCCAGAATAGTGGGAGTCATCATTTTATCTTATACTGGAAATAAGCAACTCCAAACTCCTGGAAAAGCATCATGTACACATGCTCAAGCAGCTAGGCAAAAATCTGGCACCTCATAGTTTACAGCCATTAGAAACAAAATATAAGAGTCCAACACTTTTATTTATAAGAATACAGTCCTCATTTTTTGTCACCAAAGAATCTCTTAGACAAGAGAGACTGTCTCTACTTCACCACTTAAAATACATCACAATTTCTAGTCCAGCGGAAAAACCTCAAGTTATTTTGTGTTAAACATCAAAGCTGTTTACATTCACATCCTGCTGATGCTTCCTACGTAACTCTTCCGCCTTCCATGTTCTTCTACCCAATCCAGTTCACCTACTTGCTTTCTTACAGTTTTCAGAGCAATTGGGGGAAACATTGAAGATGGCCTAAAAATACGATGCTACATTTTAAAGAGAAGATCTGAATTCTAATGCAGTGTCTCATTTTAGCAGCTAAGGTTTGATTAAAGCACCAAATATTGAAGATTCACCTTTCAAGCATAACAAATGACAACTTTATTATAAACAAAATTCTACTGAGGTAGCAATGGGAAAAAGAGGAACAGCAACAGCAGCAATATTTTCACTATAAAAATACAGTGTGAGACATTAAGTCAGATGGTAAAATAATACCCCACATTAGCTATACCTCATTTTTCTTATACATCAATCAAACATGATAACCACCAGCAAAAAAGTAAGGGAGTATACAATTAAAAACTAGTAACCAGGAATACCAGTCAGTCAATCAGCTTAGTGAAAACTTCCAAGTTTAGAACAAACCTTCCCATCCGATTTAACTAAATTCACAGTGACAGATGACAGTATATTTAAAACCCATGATGCTTCACTGAATCACAACCTAATCAGGCCAGTGCAGATTTTGACAGACCACAGTATTATGACTGGTTCCATTCTGATGCGATCTTTCAAACAGGAAGGCAATACTACTGACTCCTCTGTTTATCCATCAGTAAGACGAACAGCTGTGACAGCCTCTCTATAAATACACCCCCAAAAAATATTTTGAAGCTTTTATATAGTTGGACAAAATTCAAACCTAATTTTTTTTTTTCAATATTTTATTAACCACATTGTGTTTCCACTTCAAACCCAATAAAGACTTGGTCTCGTTGTCTAAAAACATTTTAAACCCGTTGTTCATAACACTGCAAAGAATTCATAACAGCAGATCTTAAGAGATTTGTACAAATTTGACATTACTGTAAGAATTCCATTACAAAACATTTCTTTGTATTCTAAAGGACTCTGGAGCAATAGCCTCGTAGTATCAACATGATAAAAGAGTGTTCTAGTTTTCAGAACTGCATTCAGAAGAGAGGTACAAACGAGCTGGATGTAAATCACAAATGCCAAAGAAAAACTGTGAACAGAATTTGTAACAGCTGATTGCTATTCCTGAAAGAAACACTTCTAAGCCAACTGCTAATATATTTGCAACCTAATTGCTGATATACATTCATATGTATATGTTTTCATTTGCATCTAAATGTTCTTCCAGACAATCTTCAATATATATAACAACTTTTTCCTACCAGTTGCTTTGTATTTGCATTTTTTTAATCCTTCTAGGACAGATTTTCAGGTTTTAGTTTTTACAGTGGATCAGCTCTAAAACGAAATTCAGCTTTTCCTGAAGTAGTCCAATTTAACTTTTCTTCAGCATTTCAGTTAGATTTCCTAATTCAAGATTACTTATCTTACTGTGTAATCAAAATGTAAAACTATTGCTGTTGGAAAAAAATTTCATAAGTGTATGTTCATTACAAAAATTTGAGTAATTCTACTTGGAACTAATTTCAAAACATTTTCTACACATTCTACATTTTATTACTAAATGATTACAGAGACACTCAAATAGGTATCAAGTCAACAGCAGCATGTCCCGAGCTTCCTGATGTGTGGCAAGTTGACTGCATCCTCGCCTCTAAACTGGAGAGACATGGATTTAATGGGTGGACTACTCAGCGGATAAGGAATTAGCTGGATGGTCACACTCAAAGCAGTTGCAGTCATGGCTCAATATCCAAGTGCAGACCACTGACGAGTGTCATTCCTCAGGGGTCTGTACTGGGACTGGTGCTGTTCAACATCTTTGTTGATGACATGGACAGTGGGATCAAGTGCATCCTCGGCAGGTTTGCTGATGACGCCAAGCTGCCTGGTGCAGTCGACATGCTGGAGGGCAGGGATGCTGTCCAGAGGGACCTTGACAGGCTGGAGAGGCAGGGCTGTGCACACCTCATGAAGTTCAACAAGGCCAAGGGCAAAGTCCTGCACCTGGGTTGGGGCAACCCCCAGCATCAACAGAGGCTGGGCGGAGAATGGGCTGAGAGCAGCCCTGAGGAGACAGGCTTGGGGGTGCTGGCTGGGGAGAGGCTCAGCATGGCCTGACAATGTGCGCTTGCAGCCCAGAAAGCCAACAGCACCCTGGGCTGCAGCAAGAGAAGCGTGGTCAGCAGGTCGAGGGAGGGGATTGATTGTCCCCCTCTGCTCTGCTCTCATGAGACCCCACCTGCAGTGCTGGGTTCAGCTCTGGGGCCCCCAACATCAGAAGGACACGGGCCTGTTGGAGCGAGTCCAGAGGAGGCCACAAAGATGACCGGAGGGCTGGAGCAGCTCTCCTGTGCAGACAGGCTGAGAGAGTTGGGGTTGTTCAGCCTGGGGAAGAGAAGGCTCCGGGGGGACCTTAGAGCAGCTTCCAGCACCTAAAGGGGCTGACAAGAAAGCAGGAGAGGGGCACTTTACGAGAGCACGTAGTGCTAGGACAAGGGCAAATGGCTCTGAACTGAAAGAGGGTAGATTTGGATTAGATATTAGGAAGAAATTCTTCACTGTGAGGGTGGTGGGACACTGGCAGAGGCTGCCCAGAGGAGCTGTGGATGCCCCATCCCTGGCAGTGTCCAAGGCCAGGCTGGATGGGCTTTGAGCAACCCGCTCCAGTGGAAGGCGTCCCTGCCCGTGGTGGGGGGGCTGGAACTAGGTGATCTTTAAGGTCCCTTCCAATCCAAATCATTCTATAATTTACAGGGACACAACAGTATTGCTTCCTCCCTTTTGCCCTAACTTTCAGATTCAGAGTAACAGATACAAAACACCCCTTTATAGCAAATTCACTTTGTCTTGAGCAAATAGTCTCTACTACCTAAACTAAATGCCTACATTAGCCTGTATACACGGCACTGCAGCATACACACATTTACTGCCAACAAGTCATTGCATGAGTTACATCACATTTTTCCTCACTTACTTGAGGTGAAACACATGCACAAGGAGTAAATTGCTTCAGCAACTGAAGTTTACACAGCCAACAACTCATTTCTCAGGCCTTGGTAGAATGAGCTTAAAGCAGAGTAAAAGTTTCAGTGAGACCGCATACAAAGAATAAGAATCTTGGCAAAAATTAAAGCAGATGAATATAGAAATACATCAGCAAAGCACGTAGAGCTGAAGGAGGAAAAGGGATACAAAAGCCATGTTTTAACGCTGTCAGAGGTTCACCAATAAACTCCCTCCTCATTCCAGTATCATCAAGTTAACAGATGGCAAAGCATTAACCAAACAAGAGGGTGTCGAGAACTGCTAAGAAGAACAACACAGGAGGCTTTACAAGATACCAGCAGATGTTCCTGACTTTGTCCAAAAAAAAATAAAATGCAATCACCTACATATCCAAAAGGAATTTCACTTTCTCGAACATGATTAAAAGGCATCAAGCTAGTTTTAAAACAAAACAGTACTAATGGGCTCTCTGGTACTCACAGGCAGCCTCCAGCAATGTTTTGATTACCTTAATGTTACTCCCTTTCCACACTTCTCTAGACTTCTGTTTTATCCTTTGAAAGACAGAGGTACCTGCATATAGGTAAACTCAGACTCCTTGCTCCTTTTGATACAGTCCAGAGTAAAATGAATTTTGAGAAAATAACAGAATTTAAAAGAAAATTAACTGAAATGAAGACTCCAGCTGATTTGACTGGAAAAGGTAACCAGGGCTGTAACTGAAGCCAGGTCTAGCAGAGCGACAGAACAGCAGAGTCCACGTGCATAATGCTGGACACAGGATGCTGGGTATATGATCCTGGACCTCCAAGTACTACATACAAATTATGCGGAAGCAGAATAACCATGAGCAACATACAGACCACTGGACTTATGAAATCAGAAATGAAGTACTGAGGAGACTCTCATGGTTACTCCTAATAAAAGCCAAACTCTGAGCTACCCATTTCATGTACTTTAAACATACAGTCTCCCTGCTCCTGCTTAGCTGTTCCCACCACAGGCATTCCCAAAAGATTAAAAGTTCTTCAGGCTTTCTATAAATTCCACCTCAAGAGGCAGTGCCTCAATTAGACATTTAAGAGATACTATCAAGAGCTACCCAAAACCCCCCAAAAACACAGAAACCTTTCAACTGGTAACCTTTGCTTTATTTCTCTCTGCAAATAAAATTCTTCCTTGGAGAGCAGGGCTCTATACAAGTACAGAAAAAAACTGTAACAAAGGAAATGTTTATACACCGAAATCCCTGCAAGACTTCTTGTAGTGTAAGACTGCTAACAAATACTCATTTGAAAGTGCTCTTCCCCAAAAAGGAGCACAAAAAAATTTACAATGGTTAAGAGGGTAAGTATAATTTCTAGGTCACTATGTAATAACAGCATTCCACTCAAACACTCAATTCATGCTTCTTAACTAAGTTACATACTGAACCTGTCAACAGCAGATATTCTGCTTTTACTTTGGAAAAACACCTATATTGGGGGCAATAGGAACAATATTTTATGTCCAACACATAAAAGCATGCTAGCAAGCTCTGGAATGTGCGTAGCATGTCTCACAGCTCCCATACTAATCAGTAATAGCATGAAAGAAAGTAGTACTGATGCTTACAGCAGCATTAAGATGACCTGAACAGCTTTAAGAAGGGGATGATAATGCTCCCAATCTTACAACTTCTAAAGAAAACTAAACCAGAAATAAATTAAAGGAACTTGCTGCAACAGCTCAACGGGCACTGTACTGGGTTTGCATGGCAAGGCTGTGTTCGCGGGGGCACAGGGTGGCTTCTGTGGGAGGGTGCCAGCAGCTTCCCCCGTGCCCGATGGAGCCGATGCCAGCCGGCTCCCAGACGGACCCGCTGCTGGCCAAGGCCGAGCCCGGCAGCGACGCTGGCAGCGCCTCTGGGATAACGGGTTTCAAAAGGGGGAAAGTTCCTGCGCAAGAGCAGCTGCAGGGGGAGAGGGGAGGGAGCCCGTGGGAGAGCAACAGCCCTGCAGCCCCCCAGGCCAGGGCAGGAGGGGGCCGGGGGGGCTCCAGGCGCCGGAGCCCGTGGGGAAGCCCCCGGCGAGGCAGGCTGTGCCCCCAGCCCCGGGGGGTAACGGGGAGCAGACCCCCACCCGCAGCCCCTGGGACCCCATGCCGGGGCCGGGGATGCCCGGAGGAGGCTGTGACCCGTGGGCAGCTGGGCTGGAGCAGCTCCTGGCGGGACCTGTGGCCCCATGGAGGAGCCCAGGCTGGGGCAGGGCTGCGGGCAGTGCTGGGGACCGCGCTGGAGCATTGTGTTCCCAAAGGGACTGCACCCCGTAGAAAGGATTCACACTGGAGAAGTTCATAGAAGACTGTCCCCTGTGGGAAGGATCCCGTGCTAGAGCAGGGGAAGACTGTGAGGAGTTCTCCCTCTGAGGAGGACACAGCAGCAGAGACAATGTGCAATGAATTGACCAGAGCCCCCGTTCCCCTGCACCACTGTGGGGGAGGAGGTAGAGTAAACTGTTACGCCTGGGAAGAAGAGAGGGGTAGGGGAAGGTGTTTTTAAGATTTGGTTTTATTTCTCATTAACCTAATCCAATTTGATTGGCAATAAATCAAACTAACTTCCCCGAGTCGAGTCTGTTTTGCCTGTGACAGTAATTGGTAAATGATCTCCCCCTGTCCTTATCTCAACCATTGAGCCTTTCATTGTATCTTCTCTCCCCTGTCCAGCTGAGAGGGGAGTGATAGAGTAGCTTTGGTGGGCACCTGGTGTCCAACCAGGGCCAACCCACCACAGACACAAAGAAAAGGCAGAACCTACCCATGCAAACAGTGCTTGATCCACTATGCCACATTGCCTGTATAAGACAAAGAAGTATCTGGCATCCCTCAGGACTAGGGTAGAGGCCACATACTCCAACACCCAGAGCTCCACCAAGTATACAGGTAAAGGGGTACACAGCAAGCAAAACACAATCTCCCTGGATTGTGTTTTGTAGCACATGTAGCTTTTAAGAAGCATTAATATTGATTATACTTTCCTTATCCTATTTTAGCAAAACAGTTTGGGTTGTTTTTTTCTTTCTATGTTTCCCAGTGGAGGTAATGCTCTTTCAGAAAGTCCTTCCTGAGCATACAGCACAGGTCCCAGGGAATAGAAAACCTAAAGAAAACAATTAACATCGAGAGCTGGGAACATGGAATTTTAGAAGTGCAAGAATAGAGACATCACCACAGGTATTTCACTTGAGTGAAGTGCCTTCTCAGATCCAAGCTGACAAGAAGCTAAGCTTTACGCTCAAACCAGGCAGCTGCACAGCAGAAGGCAACGTGGAGGTGCGGAGCCTTGTCAGAGCCCTGCTGGAAAATCCCCATGGGCCTTTCTTTTGCTGCAACGTACCTTCCTATCAGGAGCAGCTGAGTCCTTGGAGCTAAAACCATGGCACACCTGATCGAAAGAACACTTGGATCCTCTGATATTTCAAAATGTTATCGGGAGTTTGTATCACTGAACTCTATACTCCTGCTAGAACATTAAATAAAGTATAAAATAAGAAATGCTTGGTGGGGGTTATCAACATTCCCTTTCATACCAGAGGAATGAGACGTGCATAGGCAAGTCTTAACTTTCTCTGCTGTGGTTTGTAGCCGTATCAGGATATTAAAAACACGCTGGTGCAGCACTGTTAGGCAGATTTACTTAGTGCTGGTTCTATTTTTCAGTACACCCAAATCAAAAAGAGGAAAGAAAAAAGAAGCGCTTCAGTACTTACATCCAGTTAAACGTCTACGCTGGCAGAGATTGCAAATCAATGGACTGATATAAATTACCACTACTGTTTAAAACAGTATTAAAACAAATTGTTTCTCCATGGGAAATACAAGGAAACTTAAGCAGCTAGAAAACAAAGATTTATAAAAATAATTACTGAAGTCATAGAAACAACACACATTCATCCTGGACTAGCAAGGCTCGTGGACAATTAGAATACTGGGACATTGACTAAACTGATGACTTGAGAAGCCAGAGCATTCGAGCAGCACTGTTTAAAGAAAAACAATCATCAGCAAAGTGGCAAGAGCAATCCAGACAATAATTATTCTGTAAAAGTAGTTTTTATCCACAAAGAAATAACTTAACAAATGAATGGGAGACAAGAAATGGAAATCACTGTACTATGGAGAGAACTGGAATCATGGAAAATAAGCAGCATGGGGAATTGCACAAGTAGGTCTCTTCAATCAAAAGCAATCAGCTTTATTGCACTGTTTTTAAAGGCTTGGATGAAGGGTAAAGCAATAGATGTACTATCTGAATATTAGTGAAATACTTGGTAAAAATCTCTCTCAAGACTGTCACTCTCCAAAGTCAACTCAAATTGGCTTGGACAGGACTATGATGTGACCTGAAACCCAATGACTAGTCCCAATAAAAAAGTGAAAATCCTAAAGCAGAAAATAAAAATAAATAGATTAAAAGATGAGATTTTCAAGGGCTGGGAAATCCTCCAACCACACTGAAAAGTGGCGTATCAATTTAGACCTATGTTCCCAGAAGTTAAAGTGATAAACAGCAATGGACTGAAAGTCTTGATTAGCGGGATACTGCAAAGACTGAAATTAGTTCTGATGCTGTTCAGGAACAGAAGCAAAACTGAGTATGTTCATGAGATTTGCAGGTGGTAACAAACTTTGCAGATAAACTGCAATTGCCGGTTGGTACAAAACAGTAGTAAGATGACCTAAAGTGATTAAAAGCTGGCTTTTAAAAAAAAAAAAAAAAAAACAAACAGCAAAATAAAGGTTCAGGGGATAGAGGGAAGGGACAAATGGCAGGAAGAGATCAAATTGACAGACATGGAAAATGAAAACACTAAGCATATTTCATTTTAGAGAAAATACTAAGAGAAAAAATACCACGGGATGATATCACAGATGAGTTCAGAAGGTAAAACCAAAAACTCTTCTGGAGTATATATACTATACAGATATACTTGGAGCTCCAGAGCATCCTACAGAGAAGAGGACCTATATGTACCACATCAGGAAAATTCATCTAGAAAATGTCCTTCATTCCTACATAATCTACACCAAGAGCAGCAACTTAGGTGGAGCTCCCTACAGCACCCACATACACTCCAGTACCTTTCTAAAGAGTTGTCTCCAATTCTCAGGTTGCATAGAACGGCCTTACTACAGACCTTGCTTTCTTGTAGCCAAGCCTGGGGCTCACTAATGATATAGTCTCAGCCACCATCATATACTCTGGCAAACATCCCATGCCGCACACAGTTTAATACTCAGAATTATTCAAAATACAAATGCCACAAAATATGACCAATCTCCACTAAGAAAAAGAGATCAAGAAAGCAATTTATTAGCTTCTGAATTCTATGATCACATACAGTCGGGGGGGTGGTGGTGGTGGTGTGTGTAAAAGCCTAAATAGCCTGAAAAGCTCTTTTTTCACAAAAGTGTGTGTGGGAAAAAAGTAAACAAAAAAACCCCACCAACAACATACTTCTGCACTTTCTTCCAAAGGCTGTAAAACTCCTCAGTTTTGCTGAAGTCAGCCAAGTTTAATCACCACAACCAAAGGTTGATTTTGGTTGTAGCCTACTTAAATGATCACAATGTCTAAAAAGCTTCCTCATTAGATCACTGAGAAATTATTAACATTCACAAAATATTACATTGTGCTTTATTACAACTCCAAAGTGCCACACCAAGGTTCAACTTTGCAAATACAGATAGCTTCCAAGCAAATTCATGGAAAATTAGAGTGGATGCAACGCTAGATTAATGGTATTATACTTCCCAATCAGCCAGCAGGATTTCAAAGAAAACACAGGAAATTGCACATAAATATTGCTCTGTCCCATTTAACATGTATTTCCAAAGTTAGAGCATGAAAGCGTTAAATATTTTTGTTTTCTATTAAAAACATTCTTTACATGGCAAGGCAATTCAGTTAGTTTGGCATCCGCTCCACATAAGGCAGCTGCTGTACAGTATGTTTTACTTTATAAAATATCTTTAATCAGCACACTGACTAGTTCTGTCATTTATAATTAAGGAGGTAAATGGCAGGTGCAGCATTAATTAGTGAAATTGAAGTCTCTGTGCAAGACATGCAGTCATATCAACTTAATGCCTCCTAGGAATAGAAATGATTGCTAACAGCTTTGCACCACAAACTTGACTAGGGAAGACCATGCCAAGAAAGCAGGGCATGTACAACACAGCTACACTTCTGAAGCCTTTACAATCTTATATTACCAGATTCATTTATTAAACTCTTCCACCAAAAGTCAGAACAGAAAAATACTTCAGGAGTGCAAAAGCCTACCCACTAAGCCATCCTGTGAGTCTTTGTTTCTGCCTTACAAACAACAGGAGGGGCAAGGTGCAGAGGTACAGATCAAGACAGGCAAAGTTGTTCTCTGAGTTGAAAAGATTTTCCCAGCCAACAACTAAGAAATGGGCTTGCCCAGCATTTGGAGAAATGCCCACACTCATCATTTACAAACAGAGCGTCTGTTATTGAAATCGCTTACTAACATGAAAGTAGGACCACCAGTCCTACAATTACACTCATAAAAATTCTGCCATTGCCAACTTAAGAGGTTGTGGATTTTTTGGAGGATGACCATAGTCTGTGAGTTAAATTACATCTCTCCTCCCTTTTGAAACTGAAGAGGTTTTATTTTGGCTGGAAGGACTTCTGAAAGTTAGCCTTCCAGCTATTTACAGATCTTAAGAGCGTACACATTCAGCAAGAAGTCCTATAAGATGAGTAACACTTCCAAAGAAGTGGTAGTCACCCTCAACACTGGTACTACACAGTGCTGGGTCCTTGGCAGACTGACAGCCCAGGGTGGTGCACTCATCATCATCTCCATGTTCACATGTTCTGCAGAGTCCCCAGGCACCATCTCACCATGCAAAACTGTTCATAAAAACAAGTGCAACTGGTGAGACTAAAGTATTTACAGTGTTGATGGTCTCATTTGTAAACTAATTGTTCATCTCCAAGCAAATGCTCTCAGACACTTCATTGGCATTGGCCAAATTGACAGCAATTTTAAAGAAGGCAAGAAGCCCCCCTTTTGCACTACTTCAAGGCAAAAAGGTAAACTTTTCTGACTGCCACATTACCTATGTTTCAAAAACAACTCAGAAATGTGTCTTCAGAAGAGACAGCACAACAGTACATCAACGTACAGTAGCAGTAAAGAGCCTTCTTCATTAAGAGAATCTATGCATTTCCGACTAAACTCACATAGTTTCCACATCTGTCTTAAATAAAAAATAAAACCACAAACATCAAGCAAAGCAACTGCACCCTATGTGATGAACTAGAAGACCAGCTGTAGACAGTATAACATAGCAACCTCACAAGTATCATACAAGGCATTGAACTGATGGTTCTTCATTGATGTTAAATTAATGTTTCTTCAGTGGGTAGATAGTGCCTTCCACGTGCACCGAAACAAATATTTCCAAGGCAAACTATAGTAGATAAACAGCAGCAGATGGAAGGCAAACATTTATGTTTTTCTTTCAGTGCTAATTTTGACTTAAAATTGAGTCTTCTAGGAAGGAACACAATACCTAGTTATGTGCAGCACCCCCTGCCAACCAACTTACGAAGCAGAACTGCTACTGACTCACAAATGAGTTATCCATCCATCGTCCTTCTGACAAGCTGAAAAAGTACATGGCCATGGCTGACAGAACAGAAAACAAAGATTCAAACAGAGGGATTCAGGGAGGGTAAGGAGGACAATTTAGAAAACAAGGATGCTGTGAAGATGACAATTTCTTATATTCTTGCAAGATGACACAATGACAATAAACCACTTTTAACCAGTCTTGTAGTTCTGTAAATGAACCAGTAACAAGTGCTGCACAGACAATTCAAAAAAGGCCACCATTTATAAACACAATATTTTGTTTGAAAATAAAAGATGAGACAGTAGAATTTCCATAATATTTTTACACCTCTTAAGATTAGGCACCATCAGCATGGGTATGAACCAGCTGATCTGAACTAACAGAAGAGAACTTTGGGGGAGGAAAAAGCTTTGTCTATAAATGGGAACAAGCACCACCAGGGAACAACTTTAGAGAGTACATGGGGGAAGGGGGGGTGTTTAAACAGAACCTACCCTCCCAGACAGGTGCAGCTCTCAGCTGAAATATTTCAAACAGCAGCATTCATATTTTTATGCCATCAAAAACAATTTCAGTTCCCAGGCAGGTCTAAGACAGTGATATTCATATAAACTCTCTGAGAAGACAGCAGCCATGCCCTACCATATGGTCTGGCACAGTTCAGCATATGGGATTGGTTGCGATTGTTTTCCTTTTCCCAAAATTAGCATTAAAATATAAGTGATAGCTTCAATTAGAAGCGAAGCAACCTGAGCTCAAAATATTAAATTGGAAGTAGTCCAATGTTCTGAGACAATGGAGACAACAAAAAAAATTACAGTTTGTTAGAGAATATAAATAGAATTAAGACTGAGAAAAGAAATGAATGCATAAATAAATCAATTCCTCCACTATGGCACTGAGCAATATTTACTTCCAATGTGGATAAAAGAGAGATGTTTATGGCATACTCACAGAATAGAATTAAAATCACATTCCCCAGTCTGCCAGTTCAAAGAGGCTATACTACCTTCTGCCATTCAAAGAGCTTCATTAGCTAAGGCAGCTGCAAACTGGTAAAGAAACTTAAAAAACCTGCTTTACTATTTAGCTGGTTTGGTCTTAAGACAAGACTTCTACTTTTCCTTATGGTTCAGCTTCCCTTCATGAATACCATGAGATCCATGGGTTCATCTCAATTCTAAAGGTATCCTCTAACAAATGCTGGTGGATCATTTACTATCATATGATCAATACCAATTGATCACATTTTTGTATCACTGTATGTACATAACACTACAATTCACAACAAATCATTTGGTGGAATCTGATTATAATCAAATAGCATTTCAGCTCTACAGACAGTTACGTTATATGAAGTACTCAGATACATGGGAGCACAGTTAAAAGATACATCTTACTTTCCCATCCAAACCGCATAGCTTTCAGGGAGTTGTGGAACAAAAAGCATGGATCTTCCAGTATCAACATCTACTGCTCCAAAGCAGCCTGCTTCAGTTACTCCAAAAGTCCAATGAAAGTATGATTCCTAGGTTAAGACAAAATATATTCTTAGAAGAAAACCTTCACTTCTACCAGCTCTAAAAACACTACAGCACATACTAATTCTTACTTCCACATACCTGAAAAAGATCTCTCTTGCTTTTGGAGGGGGGATGGGGGAGTGGTTTAGGTCTAAAGCTTTTCAGACTTACTAATTTTAGGTTACAATAATACAAATCCCTCTGTTGACAACTGGACAGGATCAGAGATTAATAAACTACCATAAGAAAAAAACAGGTCAACTCAGCAGAACATACATACACCACACAGTAAAATACATTCCTCCGATCTAGAATTAGGGAATGTAGAATCAGGAAGAAACAATCATGTCACATGAGACAAGGCAACAGCAGAGTGCAGATTCATTGGGTTGTGATGGCAGAGTGCTAAGGATGACCCAACCACCCCCAGAGAAGAGGAAGCTGCACTAGGAACAGCCTTTAGCCAAGATTTTTTTTAAGAACAAGCAAGCAAAGAACAAAATGGCTAACAGAGATGAATTTTGGTAAGGACAGACATATGTACTGATACCCTGAAAGGTGCATCTCCTCTAAAAACAGACCAATAACTATATTAAGATATGCACTATCTAGATTAGAATTTTTTGGTTTTGTTTCTTTGTAACATACAACAGCTCAATTAAATTCAGAAAACAAAGTACTGCAGCAGCCATGCAAAGTATGGGGTATGCATAATTAGATTTCTGTTATGCCAACTTCCCCAAAGACTGAGAATGCATTTGGCATGACATTAACAAGTTGCTAAGTCCTATTTGTGGCAGAAGAACACATGGGTACTTAAGGAATAATCTAATTTGAGAAGACACATGTTGTAAATTCTAAGATACATCCTGCTTTGTAGAATATACTATTTCTGAAAGCTTGAAATATGCTTTTCTATGAATTAATTCAGTTTAGGTCCACCATTATATGTTTCCCTACAGAAACAAGGTTATTTTTGGGGTCATAGACAAGACTGAAAAAACTAAGAAACATTCCATTGCTGTCTTTAATATTACATTAAACACCAACAGGCAGTAGGGGCTTGCACAGGTTTAGGCCCTTTAAACCAGATAATGAGTCTGTACACTAAAGCACTGAAAGAGAGAGTAACTTGGAGCTGAAGAGGCAATATTATAAAGAAGCCAATTTATTTCGGTGAAACAAGGCAAGGCACACATGAGAAATAAAGGGAAAATAATCAAAAATTGTTTAAAAATTCATGCAATTGAAGAGCGTTTCTTAATTTGATCTGAAGTTTTGATTCAGCTCTTACCTGGCGAAACACAATACCAGTATCAGTACAGTATCTCTGGGTTTCTTCTCCACCTTGCAGCAGAACAACCGAATTCTTCTGGACATCCTTATTCTGTCTCAGGCGATCACACAGTCGTCTTCTATTCAAGGCAAAGAGCGCTACAGGCACTTTCAATGTCTCATTCCCCAGCCAAAAGGAGGATCTAGGAAAGATTTTTTTAATTGACAATTAACTGAAGACAAAGACAATGGTTAGCACAATTCAGATGCACAGTGTCTGTTACATTAGTGTAGAACAGAAAAGGAAGTTTAGTTCAACTCTACAAACAAAATGCTAATCACTCAAGGGGAAGAGATGCTGTATGCAAGCATCGCTCTCCAAACATTGCTCATATGAGTGCCAAAGGAAAAAATGGCAAAGGAAACAGGGCTGGCTGCAGCTATGGCCCACAGCATGTCACTTGTTGCTTTCTGCATCTACTTTTTGTGTTGCTTTACCTGAAGGAATGTAACAACAGCCTAGGCCTGCTGAGCAAAGGCAAAACAGGAGAAAATAAAATGAGTTTGAGTTATGGAAAACAGAAGTGGAAGGTTACATGAAGTCTGGCAGACTTCAGCAAGTCCTTCTGGGAAACATTCATTATCTGAAACAGGGACTAGACAGAGACGATGATGAATAGCAGACACAGGACAACAGCATTTCCCATACTCGCACAGTACCTGCAAATTTCTTTTCTATGTATGTATGTTTATTCTTGCATTCATACAAGCAGCTTCGGCAAGTGACTGAACTCAACACATGCGGCCACAAGAGCATGTCCTCAGTACCAGTGACCTCCTGCTATATATTACCACCTGTCCCTGGGGCAGCACAAACATGCTGAGATAGCCCAGAAAGTTTCTGCAAGATTGTACTCAACAGAAATGCAACTGGAAGAATACAGTTTAAAAGTAGGGAGTACTTGCTTAAAATAAACTGGTTACTAAATAATTTAAGATGTTCTACAAGAATATATTGCTGATTCATTCACATTTGTTGTAAGTCCATACCTGTGCTTTTTGGAGCTTTACCAGTAAAAGCACAGTAGCTTGTTGTAGTATTTTTTTTTTTTAATCAGATGAGAAGAATCTAAGAGCTTTCTTCTTTAAAAAGTGTTTAATATAGCAGCTTCAGTATTACAGATGAATACTGTCTTGTCAATAAAATTCTATGATTGAAGTCCAGTTTGTCCCTCCACCTCAGCTTACTGAAGACTGGCTGTTTAGATGGTCATTTTCTATTAGATAAACTTCTAGAAGAGATGACAGAAAGATAAATTGTTACAGTGTTAAGATGACAAGAAATGAACCACCAAGAGACTTAACCTTAGAGAAGGAGAGCTCCACATCTTAATTATTATATAGTTTTCATAGGCAACCTGAAAGGTAACCTTTGATTTATAGCTGCATAAAATAACCTCCTGGAAGACTTTATCAGCATCAGAAATGTAAACCCTATAATTTCTTAGTGCAGACACAGCATAAAAGAGCTAATAAAATATTTTATTTTACTTGTTTATAACTACTTGATGTAACAGTGTAATTTTAGAAGGTGAAAGACTGCTCTTGGTAATCCAATTTTTAAACTATCTGCCTAGCAGTTGAGCTGACAGTGCGCAAAACCCAAATGTGTTTATTTTTATTACTTCCCATGCACACCTGATAACCCAGCACCATGGCAGGTGATCATTACAGGGACTGCAGATTACCTAGGGCAGCACATCAGCATAGCCTGGAAGCACAGCTTAAGCTTTCATTTTGGGGTACCCATGTCTGCAGGAAGAATGAAGCAAGTTCATACAATCCTAGCAAAAGCTACTGGAAGTTTTAAATCAGACAGCGAACCTTACACTAAATAGTGGCAAGACTTTTTGGGTGCAAAGATGTGGCTCAGCCACTCAGCAATGCACAAGAGGTTGGAAAAGCTGTCATCCAAGCAAGATCACCCCGTGGAGTAACTCCATGGAGGGGCCTGGAAATCATACACTCACCTTATTGCAAGTATAAGAGGGAAGAGAGAACATCATCAGATACATCTGAGAGCAACCTATGGCATAAGGGTATCTGCTGATAAAAAAACCCAAAACCAAAAAAAGGCAGAGCTTGTAGCACAACCCGTCTTATGTTTTGCTTCAAAGGAAGGAGGAAAAAAAAAAAAAGTCACCTTCACTGTAATTTTACCCTCTTCAAAACTTTTGGGATTTTTTTTACTGCCATTAAAAAAAAAAAAAAAAAAGGGTGGGGACTGACCTCCCTCCTTCTCCAGGCCTATCCCTACTATTCCTATACCCTGAAGTGCGTATGAAGCTCCTACAAAGGCACATTTTCACCTCCATTATGTTTACTATTAATGCTTTTATTGTACTTAAAACCTTTGACAATCAAAATGAGACTCAAGGAGAAATAATGAAGTCTGGCAGCAATTCCCACTGGTAGTCTCACTAAGCCGCTTTAAGAGTATCTTACTGGAACCTTACCACTCAAGTTGAAATGCATTCTGGTGCAAAATGACAGTTCTGCACATTTTATCTAAGCCCATGGCAAAACTGTGTTCTTCCTGATACATAACAGATCCCACTTTCCCTGCTTGAATTTGATGCCACAATATTCATCAAAAGAAGAATATGGCCCTGTACAGTTGTTTTCAAGTTACATGGTTTTCTCATAGGCAAGGCTCTAGTCTCTATTTTAAGGCTGCTTTAACAGTCACAGCAGCTGAGCATGCTGGACCCCAGAGCAAGAGCTGCAGGACACAAGAGGGCTGGGCTGAGTGCTGTTGCAAATATTGCTCTGTTCCTCAGGTTCTCTGCTGAGCGCTCATGTTAATGCATGCCTTGGACAGTACCAGCTTGCCAGGCAACAGACACTGTCACAACTGAAATTCTGCGGAGAAAATCAGCCAGGTTTCAGAGAGGATGCAACTTTAAAAAGTTTGCTTCCTCCACAGACTTTGTTCTCCCTTTCCTCCCAAGCACTCAGATACCAAACTGACAGCAGCTGCACAGATGAACTAGCAACACAGCAAGACACCCACAGACAGTGCCTTGCCTGCAGGGATTGGGTCACTCTGCACACACGATCCCAGTGCCCACTTTCCATAACTTACACAGAATGCTCTTTTCAGAGACTGGCAGTGACAGAGGGATTTAAGTCTTACAAAAAGGAGTATGGCTGTATACCTGGCTTTCTATTGCAAATAATGACTCAGGAAGAGAGCTCTCACAGTACTCAAGACCCCAAGAAGTCTTCACGCAGAGGGCTGGCTGTGTAACCATCACTCTGTTACTAAGGAATACGTGGCAGGTAAGGGGGCTGTGACTGGCCTGGTCTTTCTTCCATACTCTCTTCAGCCCAGCTGTTACAACCCCCTATGATTACAAAGTACTGTCTACGCCATGACTATTATGTAGCACTTTTCCAGTTTCAAATATAAGAAGTCATCACTACACCACTTGTAGTAAGTTGAGTGGGTACATGTATATAACTGCCTCATACGTGTATCAACCCTGCAAATACACATGCAATTGCAGTGTAATCAACGTAAAACTCTTGTCACCTAATACTGATACCACAAACTTCTTTCTAAAGAGGGAATTACAAGCTTTCAATTTTGATCCATGATCTCCAATTGCTCAGTTTATGCCACATAAGAAACACAAATATCAGAATGTAATTAATACAATACATTGGCTGGTCCTTCAAGGTCTGTTTCTTCTGTTAGTACAAGGACTCTGGCATCTCCAGCCACAAACTCAACTCAAAACTCTTACATCTGATAGTAAAACAAATTTGATTCAAGCACTGCTTTGTGGTGCATGCCTCTTTGAAGCTTCTGCAGATAAGCATCAGTGTCAGAAATGGCTACTTGCAAGACCAGGACAGGACAAGTGATGCAGCTACCCACATTTTGTCTAGTCTGGTACCAGAAATCAGCCACTGCTCTGCCTGGTAAAGGCCTACCACAGCAACTGACAGTTTCCCTGCTGGCTGTCACCCACAATTTTTATGATCAATTAGGCCCATGCCCACACAAGAGCTCTTTTATTATACTGGAAGTGACATGGAGCTAAGAACATTAAACTACGTTTGTTTCTTTAAAGGTTCTTTCTCTTTTGCCTAGAACTGCTGATTTTCAGTGCTTATTTCAGAAGTTTTATCTTTTCAGAAAGCTTACGTTTTGTTAGTGTATGATCCACCTAACATTTTGGATTTGTTTTGATGCAACCACTGGTAACCAAAATCCTATTTTATTTCTGGTTTTCCCACGATTTTTTAATTAACCTTTTGTACTTCTGTTTTTTTTCAGAAGAAAATTAATGGACTGCCATTTCTGTTCTACTTAGGTCATGCAGACAGGATCCAGTTTTCAACGAAGACGAGAAACCACTGAAACTACTTTTCAAGAAGTTATCATTTGTTTGTTTTGAGCAAGAGTCATCAGCATCAGCCTGAAGGCTAGCCAATTTTTAATGCTGTTTCCACATCAAATATATGAAGTACAAGAGGCCTACACAAACCACGGCACAAACAAGCACGCAATACAAGCGAAAGAGCAAAAGCAGCCAGCACTGTTTAAGGTGTAAACTGGATGTTTTCTCCACAGTGAACTCAGTGCTCCTTGTAAATAAGCCAACAGCCTGCAGTCCCGGCCCCATGCGACACCCCAGCTACCCACCCCAGCCCAGCGTGGCCCTTGGGGGCCGGCTCCTGGCCAGCACAGCACCTCTGCACAGGGAGCACCCAGCGCTGGGGGGGGGCAGGGGCCGGGCAGGGCCTCACCGGGCCCAACCGCCACCAAAGGTGAAACCATCACAGCCAAGCCCCAGCGTCACCTGATTCTGGCATCTATGAAAAGTTCCTACGGCACCTATGAAAACTTTTGCTGCATTTTAATGGCGCCTTCTTAAAACACTTGAAGAAACGGCTGAACTTAGCTATGCAATGTGTCAGGCGCTTTGCGCCAAGTAACCCACAGCCACCTTCAAGCATGACTTCACACACGTAACGCGATCTGCGCAGGGCTCGGGGAGGCACTGCCGAGCCCACCTGGCGGGCAGGGCGCCCGCGGGACCCTCCACAGCTCCCTCGCCGCCCCCCAGACCTGCTCTCACTTCAGGGCGCTCCGGCGCGGGCAGCCCGGCCCTGCGCAGCCGGCTCGGGGCGACCGCCGCCCACCGGCACCCGCGACCGAGACCCCGCCGGGCCGCCGCCTAGCGCCTCGCGGGGGGAGCGGGGAGGAGCCGGGGGGACACGCAGCCCCGGGCCGGAGCGCAGGGCCCGGCGAGCCTGTGAGGAGCGGGAGGCGCCGGCGGTACCGCGGCCGAGCAGCGATGCTTACCCCGCCGCCGCGGCCATGTTACCTCCTCGGACTTCGCCTGTCATGTGACAACGGGGCCGCGGCAGGGGGCGGTGGCGGCGCCTTATCGCGGGCGCCGGGGGGGGCGGGGCCAAGGGAAGGCGCGCCCGGCTGCCCCTCGGAGGGACGGGCTGTTGGCGGGCTCTGAGGGGACGGGCCGGCGGCGGGGGCTCCGCTCGGGGCTGGCGGGCACAGGCGAGGCGCCGCGGGCCCTGCTCAGGCTCAGCCCTAGCGCTGGCCGGGGAGAGGCGCCGGTGGGGCCGGGACTTGACCCCTTGTCACCTGAGGGGTGGCGCTGGCTGGGGGCGCTCTGCGGCTGCCCCCGCCGCAGGGAAGGTGCCTTTGTGACCCTCGCCCCACGCGTGGGCTTCCTGCACAGTCCTAGAGGCCTCGAAGCTAAAAGTTGTATAATGGAAATAAACCTTTTATAGAGGTCGCTGCCTTTTACAACACAGCTCCGCTCTATAGTTCCTCAAAAAATCCGTTTAACATGCTGTGCTGCTGCGATCCCTGTGGGAGCTGCCTTCCACCTGCACGTTGAAATGGAGGTGTCCCCCCACAGCCTTCAGGCATGGGGTGCAGCAGCCAGCACCAGTTCTTGGACTCACCCTACCCTGCCATATTTTGCTCCCATTTGCACAGTTTTCTTCAGAACCTGACTTGGCTCGTTCTTGCCCTGAAGTTACAAGCTACCTGAAGAAACCAATTCACAGGCCAGGGTTCACGTGGCCAGTAACTGCCATGCAGCAGCAAAAGGAAATACCCAGAAGCATGACATACTGGGCAAAGAACGAGAGGAGCTCTGCTCTGTGACCTGAGTAACATTGTTTTGCTGCTCTGTGCCTCAAAAAAGCAGTGATAAATACTGCTGTGAGCTGGCAGCTTGGTGCAGGTACCGCCGTCCTCCCTTGCAGGAAGGAAAGCGCAAGTGGGTGCTCTGCTGCTGCTGAGCAATGCCACTTCTCTGCTGTTCTGGCACTGATCTCAAAAGTGCCGTGATACCACACAATATCTGGCTAATGCACCTGGAGGGTCTGCTTCCACCACAAGCGCTTGGGAAAGGGACGGATGCAGGGCAGTGAGAAGAGCGAGCAGGAGGAGAGTCATAAAATACATGGAGCTTCAAGTTCATGTTTGTTAGAGCAAACCAGCGCCCTGTTATTAAGAAACGTGTGTGATTAAACCCCTTTTTTGGTTGGCCAAATTGTCCACTAGAAGTTGGAAGAAAACTGTGGCTACTTATGCATAGCTGGCTCCGAAGTGGTGTTGTGAAAGCTGCAGGGCAATCACAGAGAAAGACTGATTTCACAAAGTCTGGAAAGGAGTGTATAAATTGAGAAAACTAGAAAAGTCAAGTAGTCATCCTCTCATTTTTTGTTTTTATGCACAAGGGTCACAGTCCTTTACCACAAAATACATAAAGAATCAGAAGCTTCTTTTACAAACTACCCATTTGACAAGGAACCATACTTATTTGGGGCTCCAGATTAATGGATAAAATCCCATTTTTAGACATTATCATTGGTAAGCTATTGAATTGCAAGGAACTTTCTTCAGTTTATGCAGCCTGAAAAAGTTTTTTCTTGTAAACTGGAGCAAGATATTTTACCACGTTCAGTCCCCTAGTGGTGCTCCTTTTGCTTAGAATCCAGCAAAATTTAGGAAGCGGCAGGGAAGCTCACTTTGCCTTTCCTTCTCCTGTCAGGAGTAGAGAGAAAAGAACAAAACCTTCAAGGCACTCTCCCAAATACTGTCATTAGTGGCTTCAGGCATTAGTCTTTCCCAGCTCCTCTCCGGCAACCCATATACTTGCCCTCCTTAGAGAAAAGGTCTCCTGCATTGTAGTATTTACCTGCCTTACAAAAACAGTCACTGAGATTTAGAAGAGTTACCTGCATTGTATTAAATCTCAGGAGAAAATAAGATGCTGTTCCTTAGGGAAAAAAAAACACCAAACCAAACAATTTTTATGTTTTATTACCTAAAATATCCTGTTCCACTGCCTCAGGATTTGAAAGAATGAAACTTCTGCAAGATGCACAAATTAAACTGATTTGCAAGGTGGCTGTGCTGGTAGCCAGTTGAAATGCCAGCCACAGGAATGATACTGGCAGCCAGACTGGGAGCAAGACCAGCTTTATTGCACACACAGATAATTCTGATTCTCTCTGCACTGCATTTTATTCTGCAACCGAGATAATGCAGGGGCAGACCTTAATATCTGAGAGACTAGGTTACAGCATTTCCCTCTAAACCAACGTTCGACTGACTGTTACTGTCACTTATCTCTCAGCAGGACTTCTTCTCTCTGTGGTCAAGAACATTCACTGTCATGTTGAAGGCCTGATTTTGCAATGTTGGCAACTTCAAAATCCTCACTGTAGCCGTCTGGGTGCACAAGAGATACAACACTGCAACATGTGATGGGATTCTGGACCGGCCAGATTCTTGGTCAAAAATCTGGTTTAAATCTGCTGTGTGAGCACACCAGAAGCATGGTAAGGGCTCTCAATCTGTGACCGTTATTCAAACACCAAGTAGAAGAACATGCTGCTTAAACAGGGAAAAATCAAATCTGCAGAATGAGTCAAAGCAAAACAAAAAAGCACTTGAACACAAGAATCCCCTGTCCTGTTGTGTCCTTGCATTGGAGAGGAAGGAGAAACTGCAGTCCTGCAGTTGTTCTGAATCCAGCCAGTGTCTTTCTGAATTACATCCAGCTGTAGACAGTCCCCGAGGGTCCCTAGGAAAATTTCCTTTCCTTCACCTGTGAGATTCAGCTGTGCATCTCTGCCTAGCTCCTACACAGTTTGTACTCCTGCTCCTTGTAGGACCTTCTGTCTCTCCTCAGACTGTACTAGTTAGCTAAAAGTAACTAAATTGCACAAGAGGTTTTTTTTGTTCTTATTATAAAGATTTAAAACAACTCATATTTTCTCACATAGACATTAATTCACCTGGCAGTAAAATACTTTGGAAGGATTTACAGAACAGCTACTGTAACAATTGGTCACTTTATACCCAGACAAGAAACCAGCACTGATAAATTGGTACCAGTACTTTCCTATTGCTGTTTGTCCCTCCATATTTTAAGTGGTTATACTGCTGTCCAGGCAGGATCTTAGAGTTCCACACTGTCAGTGAGAGCATTTACAGCTTCTGTTATCCTAGCTGAAAAGCAATAGTTAGGTTAATAAACCTTCCTTTTATTATATGAAAATTACCTGAATACAGGTAAAGATATTTTCAAGATATTTTCCCCTGGTTTCACAGTACAACAGATGAAAATCCAAAGTTAGCAGGAGCAGATGCAGGCCAAATATGAACTGGGGGAAAAGGAAGGGCACTGCAGCTGTGATGGCAGCACGTGCTAGGGGAACATCACCTCTCTTCTGCCCACCAGCCCAGGCTAGGTGTCAAAAGAAGAGCTAAATACTCTCTGACTGCTGCATAGTGCTTGAGCTTCTCTCCTGCTTTGGGAAAATGCGGTTGGTGAGAGACCTGATCATCGGGGGTGGCCATGAGGGGTCATAGAGCCACACCAATAACATGGTACCCCACTAAGAAATCCTGAGCTGCCAGCATCATGACATAAAGTGGGGAACAGGGTCTAATGCTGTGTGACTAGGTTACCATGGGTCCTCCTTAGTAAATCTTACCTGGGTATACGTTTTTCACTACAAGTTTCAGCTGATTTCCTAAATATCTAGAAAGCTTCCGTATTACACATGCCATCAGAAAAACAGGAAAAACAGGAAATGCTGTTCATCAGCATGTTTATCAGCACAGAAATTTTTCTAAGTTCAGCTTGACCTGTTGTCCTGCTGATTATTCCCCCAAATTTCTGGAAGCTAGAACATTGCTGTCTGAGACGTTCTGTGACCATCTTCACTTGGATGGGAGAGCACTGGCTGGGCAAATAACAAGAAACAGAGTTTGAAGTTATATGAGTGAGAGTATTACACACATTGTAGAATCAGCTGTTACCCCAAAGTAATTAAAGTTTCCTATGTTAAAATGCGTTAATGCTGGGGGGGTGGTGTAATCAGCTGTTAGCCCAAAATAATTATAGTTTCCTATGTTAAAATGCGTTAATACTGGGGGTGGGGTGGGGAGGTGTTCATTGAATTACTATATATAGATCCTTAGCTTTTCATCACTGAAAGATATATGTGCAGCCTTTGATACAATGGCCACAAGTCTTTAACTTGGAATTAAGATTACAAGGTCCCTTCAAAGTAACAGATTGAACAAAAGAATCTGCCTTTGGCATTTTCATCATGAAACAATTTTGAGTAAATTTTCCCTCAAGCACTAAATGTATACTGCTGTATTGATCTTTTGGTCTTGAAATAAAAGTGTGATTTTCCCAAAGCCTGTTTGAACTAAATTATTATAAAAGGCAAGAAAGGTAAAGCATTACATTGCCTCATTACTCTCCCCATTGACTTTCACTTCAGAGTAAGAAAATCTAGTACAGCCAGAATGTGCCCATCAAGGATCGGACAGTCTAAGGTAGCTTCTCTAGCTATTGATTGATCTTTACAAATTATTATAATTTTTGGGGGTGTGGGGGGGGGTTTTGCAGTTCCTTAGCATTGACTGTCATCGTTTCAATTAAATCAATCTCCCCATCTGTATTTATAAGTTGCAGCCACAGGAACTATTATCTCATAAAAATGTATTTAAACAGCACTATAGCACTATTAAAACTGCTTGGAAGACTTCTTTTTAGTGGAGGTTTGGGTTTGTTAGTTTTTTTAAAGAATTAGTGGCCGATGTGATGATCTCTGTAATGTTTCTCTAATGTCTCTGGCAGCTTGAAAGAATCAATTTTTTATATTGCAACATATTGTTTTGCTTCAATAAAAGGAGACTTCTCAATGATTATCGCTCTGTTTGATCGTATGTATTGGTTTCTTCGCTAACCCATGGCCATGAAAGCAGTTTACACTTGTCTGTGTGTCCTTTGCATAGCGTCCAGCACCGTGACTCCTTTTTTGTTTCTCTAAGAGTTGTGTGCTACCTAAAAAAACAACCATGCTGCATGATGTGAGTGTAGTTCAGTCATGGCTAACTGCCAGGCATAAGAGATAAGCCACTATCCTGTATTTTCTTTTATAACTGTTACTAGTTAGTATGATAGATGGATGCTTTTGTTTATTCTAAGTAAGTTTTATGGAAAATGCTGTAGTGAATTTTTACAACACTGGGTTTATGACACGAATGCAGTAAGTATCACTTCAGCCTTTACCTGAACAGCATTACCAATGTTACTGTGGGCACATCTGAGAACAAAACTCCTTTGCATTACTCATGATTTATTTCCTCAGCATTTCTCATCTTCAAATGCACAGCCTTTTTCTACACAGAGTGGTGGCACACTGGCTATATTTTGAAGGGCAAAACCAAAGGTGCTTTACACCACGTTCTAGAGCAGAAGCGTGGGAAGAAGCACATGAAGTTCCTGTACCATGTCAGAGAAAATTTTGTCTTGCCTGCATGTATGAACATATGACCAATAGTACAATGAGAAAGCATCACTTCACATGCAAGTTCCCTGTTGTACTAGAAATGTGCTTGAACCCTTTCAATATACTGTACAGTTATAATGCAGAACATGTTTACAAATCTTAATTTTTCTTTCATTACTGTCTGCATAATATACTCTCCACCCAGTGCATAACAAATCCCCAAACAAGCTTATAATATGCTTATGTAAAAATTTTCTCAAAAGATTAATGTCCTCAGGTTTTTGCAGATTATGATTCATACCTTCACACCAATTTAAAATCAGATTTCCACTTTTTTGGTAGGAAAATCCTCTTTAATTATTTACTGTTTATATGGAAAGTGTTTTCCACTCCGAGATCTAGTATTAAAATTTTAAGCCACTGGTTTATCAAGATCTGAATTTTGTTGATGATGAAAAGATTGCTTTCTCTTAACACAGACATATTAGAGTTACTTGAAATTAGTTCTTTCGGGGTTTGCATGAGCAACGTTTCCTTTTTCTGCCTGAAACTGCCCTACCCTCCTTGCCAGGAAAGAAAGGTCTGCTGCTTCTGATGCTGCCCTCTAATGATAGAAACCACTGCTTCTTCAGCTTTTGCTTTCTTACGCCACTCTGTTGTGTGGCAACAGTCAGTCTAAGAGGGCCCAGTGACAGCAAGGTTGCCATGGAGCCATGTCTGTCACTGCTGTGAAATCAGTGGTGTGGCTGTGCCTGGCCAAAAGTCATCAATGTTCCTGACCCAAAGCGACTCCCAGGGTTAGCCCTCAGCACCAACTGCAGAAGATGAGATACATAACTTCCTATTTGTACAAACCACTCATCTAATCTCCTTTGCATCTGACTGGAAATTTAACTCAGCCGGCTCCTGGCTTCAATTTTCAAAGGACAGTGATAAGCAACTGGCCATCAGATTATCTAATTGCAGTTTATGTCCTGTGACTGTAGCACCGTTTCAGTTTGGTCAGGCCACTTACACTACCCAGTGCCCAAAGCCCACCCCCACAAGCAAGCTCTGATCTGGGAGCTTAGGAAGGAACAGAGGGGATTGTGCAATAACATGCTAGAAGAGGACAGAGAAGATAAAAACCAAGAGCTTGTGAATCGGGGAATTCAATTATCTTTTGAACTGTAAAAATTGGCTATTTCACACAACTGCACTCTCCCCTTAAGACAAAATGCAGCCTTTCTCCCAGGTGGTGGAAACTGTGCCAAAATTACAAAGTGCACTAAGGATGTTATACGCCTCTTCATCTTTTAATGAATCAAACATTCATTTTTAAAATGGGTCATATTTACAGGTATTTTTGGAAGACTACCAGTTTGGTAAGAGCGAGACTCGTTTTATTGCAGAGACACTCAGAGCTCGTTTCCAGAGCGTGTACCTGTCTGCCCTGTGCACAGCTGCCTTGTGCTGGCAGCCCCCCTGCAGAAGTTATGCTGAGCACGGGTTCTGCAGAGTGACTGGGATGCATCCATGAAAATTAGGCACAATGACATTCAACTTGGGCAACAAAAGTAATATCCACGATCACTATCCTCTACTGCCTAGCCTCTAAATTGAAGTATCATTGTCTGGTTTTAGCTTTACAGTCAAGAATGTAGACACGATTTCTAAGAAATTGTTATCTGTCATCTCAAAAAACTGTTTTGCTAAACTACCCTTTGGTTCTGTACAAGTTTAAACTATTGTGAGGACAGCTTCACTTGGTTTCCATCAGCATTAGCAGTGTTAATATAATTCGTGCTAACGAGATACAGAAAAGAACCTCAAAGAACCTGTGTGGTTTAATCTCTGTGTGTGTGTGGTATTTCCAAGCATCCTGTGTTTCAGGTGGCATCTGTCTGCATCCTTGAAAATAAAAAGGCTCATACAATTCCACTAATGTGGTGCTACAGCTGTGCCATTTTTCCCCCTTAAGCCCTGACAGGCGTCTTTGTTTGTTTGTATGCAGGGGCTCTGTTTGAGCTGTTGCCTGGTGTCCTTGCTTTGTATGCTGGCAGGAGAGGTGATTGTTTTGTTTTTATTTTCAGAAGATGTGGTAACTTTTTTGCTATTACTGTTGACAGCAACAACTCTTCTAGTCTAGCCTGGCATCACATGACAGCCAGAGATAAAGAATTCAGCTTCAGAAAATAATGTGGGCTCTTACTGAGTTCCAGAACTGGGGAGATGCCAAGCAACAGCAAAGTGCAGGCTTCACCCTGGGATGCCGTCAAGTTGTAGCAGGCAGCCTGCTCTCCTCCAGCCCCAGCTTCCTTTTCAATGGAAATATTTAGGGGGTTATACTGAGTATCAGGAGGTATAAAATAGGTATAAACCAGAACAGTTCCAGTATTAAGCATGACACAGCCATGCTCATTTGGACCTGACTTCGCGTGTTGTTTTCCTACTAATTACATGTGCAGCACCCCTTTCGTGATACCGCCCTTCCCATTTTCCATTGTATGGAGTAGGAGCAGAAAAGCAGTAACATTTGCTGCTTTCCCAAGACTGAAAAGAGGTAATATCCACTTGTTTCCAGAGATACAAAGAACAGAGGAGAAACCTCTTTAGGCTCAAGCTTCTTTCTGAAATCACATCTTCAGGCATTTTGGTACCGTCCACCAGCTCATCAGTGGCTCTGGGCTGCACGCAGCTCCCTCGCAGTGTGAGGTTTTCTCAGTTTCACTTTTCTGCAGTAAGTATGGGAAAGCAAATCTCTGAGTCACACCGCAAAGCGGGCCCGATGACAGGCTGACTAATGGTGCTTTGACAACATCCAATAGATTTTTACAGACATTAAGGTCTCATCAGAAATTTGTCAGCAGTAGTTTAGGAAATACTTACTGATGATTTGCAGAGTTAACAACTCTGTGGGTGTTTGCTGTTTGGCTATCTACATAAACAAACCACTGGCGCAGCTGGAAGAAAATCCACAAAGTTGTTACTAATTTAGACTCTTTGGGCATGTCTCCGCTCCAGGCACAGAAATGACTGTGCTGCAGCATACTGGTACCCCAGCTATTTTTAAAACACCTAGCTTGGTACCGGAGGAAGCCAGCTACAGCAGCATAGAGCTCATCATGGATTCATTTACCCAGCTTTTTGGCTCAAATATTAGTGCCAACAGGATTAGCTAAACCCTTTTAAAATCAGAAAAAGGAGATACAAAGGACTTGATTCAGCAACAGTCTGATTCAAAGAGTAAACTCAGTTCCTCACACTAGGAGCTGTGACAGGCTACACAGATGAAGACAAGAAGCTTAAATTTGCTGTAGTAGACAACGGGGAGGCAGGGAGCCAGTAAACACAGTGGCTGCTGTGGGGAAGGGTCTGGCCTTCACTGTGAATCCTTTATGTCATTGCAAATGGAAAATGTCACATGGAAAAGAAGGAGACTCCTATTAATAAAGAGTCACTGGGGTAATGTGCAGTAGAAGAGGAGGAGGGATTGTGTCTGGACTTGTTTATCCGCAAAGAGCTTTACATGCTACGACAGCTCTGACTTATTGCTTCTGGAAGACGTTTCTAACGTCAGTGTCAAAGTTCAGGGACCTTTCCCACATCCCCAGTACTAGCTGGCATAACTACCCCTTTGTAATAATTTCTTATCAACAGTGACTTGCTCTATGCATGTCACTGGCTCATTAGGGGCTGGTCGGACAAGAAGGACAGGCAATTGCCCAAGGCAGTAAAATGCTCACTGTGTAATAACTTCTGGCTAAGAGGAAGGACGTAGTCCCAGTTACCTAATAACCTATTGACCTATCCCTAATCTTAGATTTATTCTTCTCACTAGCTTGAGAGTCAGTAAAATTAAAAAATGCAATAAAGAAAAATGTAAAATATAAAACACCCAGTAAACTTAAAACCTTCACCACAAGCCGCACCGCTTGCTGAGATCACAATCTGTCAGGACAGGACTTGCTGAGAAAAGCAGTTCCTTGTAGAAGATTGCCTTCTTGTTTAGAATATTTAGTGCCACGGCTAAGGCATGGGTTGGGGCGAGGTCCTCAGAAAACTAAAGTGAAGGCTAAAGAGCTGCACATTAAGAAGCCTCCTAAAGCTACGCCAGCCGAGCCCAGAGGGGATGACAGTAGAAAACATACCCAACTGTTATCTGGAGAGAACAGTCCCTACAGTGCACTGAAGAAAGAGTGAGGAATGTCATTGCTACGGCACAGTGCAAGTCTGCCAGGCTCTAATGAGACAGGCTGAGTAACGGGGGAAGGATGGGAGATGTTCAGCAGGAGCAGGCCTCGACCTTGGAACTGAGCCCAAATTCTGTAGCAGAGAGTAATAATGAGAAAGGCAAGATCAAAGGAGACAGCTCTAACAAAGAGGTGAAAGAGATAGGTAGAGACACACGAGCGCTTACCAAGTACTTAACTTCTCAGTCCTTTGCTTTGGGCTTGACCTCATGTTCTCCCGACTCTCTCCCCCCCATCGTCTTTGTAAGCCTGAGCCCGGTGAGCAGGGACATCCTATAGCTGAGCTGCTGCAGCACGCTGTATACAGTACGTCTGCCTGATACATTCACAGCCATTATGCATGGGTAATTTTTATTACCCAGGGGCATTTCTCTTTTACATATCCCTAGCTACACTTTTACTGAAATAATTTTCTTTTTTATTGGCCTCTTACATTGTTAGAGTGCCCGTGATTTCCCCAAGGTTAGATGATGAATGACAACACATCATATAAAGACAAAATACAGGCATTTGCCAACTATAAAACGGATTTTTTTCATTTGATATGTTTCCTTTTCTTGTGCAACAATGATAAGCAACCTTGATGGGATGAACTGTACAAACAGAAGTTTAACAAGCTTTTGTCTGAATCCAGGATCACACAAGAAATAGATTCAGTAAAGGTACTAGATTTCTACTAACATGATGGACCTTCAGAAAACGTATTTACCATTTTAAAGACTATTTCAAATATAATCAGCTGGGTTAAATCCTGCCATTAGTTGTGCCAGCTGAGTCCTTGAGAGGTTCCAGTGACTTCAGGAAAATCTGTGGGAATGTAGAGACACATAATCTTCAGTCTCTACACTATAAAATGCAGGCTCAACTCTTCAGTGGCTTAAGCATCTCCTTTCTCCCCTTCCTTCTCCCCAGACCTCTCTCTCTTCCCTTTGTCAGCAAAGACACGCTTCCAGTCACCCACAAGCAGGCGATGTCATCTTTCCTTCCCACCCTCCCCTCTTTTTGTCAGAATTTGATAGCAGCAATAGCTCCCGCCAACCGCATGCAGGAGGCAACTTTTGAACAAACAGTATTTTCTGTTCAAACAGGCATTCCCAGCTGCTCCCGAGGCACAGAACATGAATATCATTGCTTTTCTGGCTGAAGCTACATGATCTTAGCCAAGCTTCAATCTGACCGATAGATCTTTCCTTAAAAAGCCAGGGAAGATGTAGCAAGCCATGTGTGGCTGCCCACAGGCGGGCACCTGGTGTGACAGCGCTGCCGTACCAAGGGATGAAAAGGGCTCAGGGACATTCCACAGAAAGACAGGATTGATCCAAACATGTGAACAGACTTTTCCTCTCAAACACACGTAGACTGTAAGGGCAGCAGTGATTTGGCCTCAAAATAAGAAACTTAAATACAGATTAGAAAAATAAAAGAGGGACAATTGACACTATTTTGATGTGTTGAATACTTCACCAACATCCAGTTATTAAAATCTCCAAATGAACATCGTTAGGCTCACTAGCATGAAGGTCAATATTTTGGAGGCAGAATGGTAGAATATAGGAACACCAAGTGCCCCAAACACTACAGAAACACTTCAAATCAAGTACTACACATCTATACATCTACCTATCCGCACAACACTGGAAGGAACGCAGCTAGCCAATTTTAACTTGTTTTCTTCAGTCCTGGCTTGCTGTCCAAACAGGCATGCCAAAGGTTATGAGCTGCCACCTTAGTTACTTCTATCCTCCCTTTTCAAGACCTGATCCAAAACTCACTGAAAGACTCCAACTGACCCAAAGCTTCGGTTGACTCTTGTACCCTAATTTCTTCTATTACCAGGATAGAAAAAAAGAGATTTATTCTTAAAAAAAGCTACCAGAAGAGAAAAAAACAGCATAATAGAATGTCAAAGCATCAAATGGAACTAACAGGGTTTTAAAGAGAAAGACTAAGCAGAAAGTACATATAACATGTAACCCAAAGATGAGCTTAGAAGCAAGTTACACACCTGACCTTTTGAACCCAATCTTTCCACTGTACTATTTATATAAAAATACATGACTGATGGGCTTGAAAGCTACATTTCAAATTTTGCAGATGAGATTAAATTAGAGAAAACATCCAAACCATTTCTAATACAATGGAGGTGTTAGTTTGATTATAATTTTGGATTAACAGATGGTAATTGCAGATACACAAAGACTTTTAAGTCTTCGAGCTAAGAACCTGCGGAAGAAATAGCTATTATTTGGAAAGGCACTGCAGCAATCTACCTCATAAAACAGATAAAACTTACAGTCTAATATTGTTAAGGTTTTCAGCCAATGTACATATGAAATGAAAAATAGAGAATCAGATTGCTTAAGGAATAATGGAGAGATAAAAGGACTGACAGTTTTATTGTGTGAGGCACTGGTTAGATGTCAGAGAGACTTCAATCACCGAAATGGAAAAATATTCTCACTATACCAATAGCGAGCAGAGAAAGAGTAATGTAATTAAGGGTGTACTCAGACATGCAGTGTCAAACCTCTGCTATCACTTGGAAGCACCAACACTAAATCAGGCTGTTCCACACAGGGTATTGAGATTAAGGTGTATGACACCCCACGTACAGCCAGCTCAAAGAGCATGCGCAACCAGTCACTGCACAACTCACCGAGGAGTAGTAACTCAGGTGTTTGCATCCACGTTGCAAATACAGGATTCATGGCTATGCATCTTGCAGTGTTCGTTTTCATAAAGACCACACGTGACCACACATGGTATCAGGTAGCACAAAACATACAGCAAAGTATGCAAATACTGTGTAACTTTTGCTAAGTTTTTTTAGAGGAATTGCAAATGGGAATCCCCAGCGTTTCAGCATTACGTGGCAAGTGAAAAGGTTCCAAATGCAGTAGCTATAAAATCTCATGATCGGTCTAATGCTTCTGTGCTTGAAATAGGCTTTTATGTCCAAAGTTCTGTCAATCATATATAAATTGCTGACAAAACTACGAAAATCAAAGCTAAGCGTTTAAAACTAGAGTTTTTCTTGAGTGATCATAATATTGATAAACAGATGGGCTGGGTGATACGAACGCACAAGCCTCCCCATATCAGGTGCAAGATTTCTGTTCTCGCCTACACATCCATAACCATAGTTGACTCTCTCTCACCCATGTTCCTTACTTAAACTTATTTATTTGGGATTTTATGAAATCTTCATAAAAGCAGCGTGTGTGCTGTGGAGAAGTGAAATGATCAAAGTATTTGCGACAGCTACTACCTTGTGTAGTCCTGGGACAATCAACATCGGTCATAGTATGATCCAGTGTTACTGTGACAGACCTACGCTGTGAAAGCTTAAAGAAAGGCAATGTTGGATCAGTTCTCAGAGCCCACGAGAAACAGATGCCACTCACCAGGTATTTTTAATCTACAAAATAGTGTACTTTTGTTCACATACAGCAATGATTAAGAAGTATTAAACCTTGTCTGTCACAAAGATGCTATGTGATTTCCCAAACCCTCCCCAGCCCTGGCATTTGCAAGAGAGGAAATGATCCCGCTCTTCAACAGTTTCCACTTATACTGGGAATCCTCCTGACAAACTGGTAGCACAGTGGTGCAGGAGCACATACCAAGGGCTCGTGTAGAAGTAAGCGCAGCTTCTCTCCCACATACAAACTTCAGGAGTTTGAATTCAAGTGTGGTATTTATTTGTTCACGTGTGGACAAACGTGGAACCTGCTAAGAGAAAGCTAACTGGAAAAAACCAGCTTAAAATAAGATCCTAATCTTGTGTGCCTCAGGCAAACCCCTTGAACATGGGAGATGAGGGTTCAAACCCTTTTTGGGATGAAGAAATCCCTTGCCTCCTGGCCAACACCACTTCCTAAGAAGAAAATTCAAGTAGACAGCATTTTCCTGGGGACAACCTGTGGTAGCAGATGAGACCCATGCAGACCTCACCTCCTGCTCTGTGCCTTGCCTATCCCTGCAGTAAGAAACCAGGCCTGAGGGTGAGAAAATCTGCCTGAAAATCCTAAATGCCCGTCTCTCCTGAAATCACTCCAATCTCCTAAAATATTTTAGCAGTATCTCAACTGGAAATGATTTATTGTGTTGTTTTCTAAGCACCAAGATGACACACCTGTGTTAAAGACTAAGCTGTAGGCATTCATCAGGGAAACTTTCTGCTAATGTAACCATGTCAAGACTGCCAGATCACACTAACACCACAAATTTCTTCACACTAGCTAACAGAGGCATGTGTACACGCAGCATTACTTTATTTATTTCCAAGGTCCAGTAGCTGGAGCTCTGTGAGGCCCTCATCAGAAGAGAGCTCTGGATCATCCCTGCGCAGCTGGCACCACAGAAGCCTCCTGGGGAACACCTAATCCACCCAGTGCTGAGACCACCTCTCGTGACGACGGTCATGACATACCACTCAGGACTATGAAAAAAGCAATCAGAAGACCTCCTGCTTGAAATTAACTTTCTCAATTCACTTTAGGGCCTGACAACACTTTGGAGATAGAGTTGAAAAAATGTAACTTATTTTTACAAAAACTGCACATTTTTAGTTCCAGCAGATTTACCACCGAGGTCTTATGATAAAAAGCAAAAAAAAACCACCCCAAAAAAATCTTAGATTATTGAAACATGCTTATTTTCAGTCTGTTTTCCTGCTGAGTTTCTGCTTAAATGTAGGCTTAATACAATTTTCCCCTCTAAAACAAACTCACAGTCTGGAAAATAGGCAATCTCCTCATCCTGCTTTATTGCTTAAACCAGACCTTCTGGAGACAGTTCTTTGCAAGAAAAAAACATGTTAACAGTGACAAATAAGACTAAGATCAATGTTTTATTAAGGACAGACTCCTGTTACAACCTGCACAGATTATATTAAACCATGCCTTTGTGTCTAAATTACAATTTTCATTTGAATAGTATTTTTGGATAAAGAAAGGGATTTGTTCTCGGTGTCTGGAAACCCTGTCGGGGTAACAAAAATATAGCAAAAGCCCTCAAGAAAGTATGCATTCTTATATTAAAGCTATTATTCTGACCAGAGCTCACATACGCGGCACAGTACATATACTTGTAGCTATCTTTATTTCCATTTAGACATATTCTGTAGCAAAAGCAGCTTTGTCCTTCTAGGCACTGCAGTGGCATTGAAGAACTTTTAAAACAGGAGCAGACATAAAGGATGTAATTATTCTTACCTTGGCTGCACATTCACACATTTCTCTCTTGAGAACACAAAAATTCTGCACAGAGTTGTTTGCAAACTAATGCTTTGATATATTTCTGAGCTAATTTCCTTGCATATTTACAGTAAATTTACAGCCAAACCTAAGTTTGGATGTCTCTGAACAAAGCAGGACATTTGAGACACCTGTATCTGAAATGATAGCAAATATTAGGTTATGTGCACTTAGGCCGTATCAGAGGGCTAGTTGTTACGGGACTCTGCTCAGTAAGAAGCCATTTAACATAACATCGTACTGAAAAGCTGCGTAGATTTCAGTGTAAAACCAATAGATATTTACACTGTGACTTATTTATAAAATGCATCTAGACTACATCCAAAATATTAAGCATAGCTAACTGCTCATACAATTACTAATACGAAGCCTCTGGTATCCTGCCATAGCTGTGGGAGCTGCCTGAATGGGACAGCTGAAGCAGCCCTGCCCGCAGATCAGCTCATGATTTATTTTGCGAGCTGGACAAAAAACTGGGCTCTGCAAAAAATTTATCATCCCTGGGGACAGTTTGCTTCACGTTGTATGTGGTACTGCTGCACAGGTACCAAAACAATGGAAAAGGCACAAATAAGGGAGAGAAAATGACCCGTGGGGTTTGGGGATGACTGCTTTGAAGTGAAACTGGGGCGGTTGCTTGGGGCTGTGTAGGGCCATAACCCCTTCCTCGGCTGCAGCAGGACAGCATTGGAGCAGATGACCAACCCGGAGCATCTCCTGGGCTGAACTCCTCCTTCCATCAGTGACACAAGAAGACTTCTGTTCAAAACATGCACAAAACACTAGGGAGCTAAGCTGCAGAGGGCCACTTTGTCTGTGTGCGGGTGATTCAGCCACACCGTCCTGCTAAACAACCCAGTGCATGCACAGAACTTGACTGGAACTTGGAAGTGCTGAAACACCACTTTGGATTTTAGGACTACAGTTTTAAAAGCCTGGTCGAGAATTCTATCAAAATATGGAAATTATCTGCAAAAGTGACCACATGCTCAAAAAGCCTCCTATTGACATGTTTTCTGTGCTGAATTCTCTCTGGAACTTGGAAAAATTAGAGTTCCCAACTACAAGTTTCTGACTTCCATTCTGCTACACATACCGTATTTGTGCAGATTATCATAAAAGAAAAATAACATTTTCATAAACCAGAAAGACTGTATTAAGGTCATGCAATGGATATTTATAGTTATATTACTCTTTAGTCCCTGGTAAATAACACGGTGTAAGCACCACCAAAAATAATCACATAATGTGACACTCTCACACTGCTACTAGTTACAGTGTAGAAAGTGAATAACAACATGGTTAAATTTTTTTCTGTGGAAGCTCTGAAGAGGGGCCAGAAGAAGGACAGAGGAGGAGGAGGAGGAGGATGAAACACAGATCTGAAGCACATCCCATCCCGCTGTCTCCCTGCGTGAAGATTAGTGGCCCACCATGCCCCAGCAGAATTGCTTCACAGCTTTATGCTGCACTAGCAGGAAGAGAGCAAAGAAAATTAGGAAAGAAAGTGACATTTCAATTTGTATAGCAGCAAATAACATACCTCAAAAAGTTCATGAATTCAGGCTGTAATTCTGCCTTAGATTATGATCATGTAAATAAACAGTTCCTTCTCGTCTCTTGCGGATTTAAGCTACCTCCAGTCAGACTCTCAGAGGAATGAGATGCTCGCTGTGGGCAGCGAGGGGGTGTAACCAGCTCTGCTAGTTATATTCTTCATGAGCTGCTTCTTCTTCCTTCCACAGCACCCCCCGCCCCCATTTTCTCTCCTCCCTTGCACATATGCATACAAGACGACAAACTCGCTTCATCCCCCCCTCCACAACACCACATCATTTTGCTACTTATGTGGAAAGACGGAGCCAAGAGGCCAAAAGTTTAGCTTCATTCCATGGCAGAGGTGGGGGGAAATGATAAATTTATGGCAAATCATGAAGCCTTATCCTGCAAACTGAAGAAGGTGCAAAGCAGAGCCATCTGGCAGTCTCTCCTTCCTCCCTCTGAATTGCTGTCACATTTCAAGATCAGCCTGTATTTTCCATCAGAAATTGGGAACCCATAGGCCACAGGCTGGGAAATATCTACAGAGTAGGTGGAAGGGGGGAGGGGGCAGGAAGCTTGAATCTTTACTTGATACTTTATTTTGTGTTGTTTTACTTCCAATCTGCTGCTTCAACTTCTCCTGGGAGAGAGAGAGGAGCCGGCAGTCGGTGGGTAGGCAGTCAGCTGGTCCTTCGGCTACAACTGTGAATCCTGGAGTAGTTCGGAGGCAGGACCAAACCTGGAAATATCCCAAGGGTCCTTCATTTTTCCAAGGTCATGAGACCAATACAGTCAGTCTATTACAGAAGACCTCTCCTCTGGGGAAAATCACAGAATGATTTGGATTGGAAGGGACCTTAAAGATCACCTAGTTCCAGCCCCCCCACCACGGGCAGGGACACCTTCCACTGGAGCGGGTTGCTCAAAGCCCATCCAGCCTGGCCTTGGACACTGCCAGGGATGGGGCATCCACAGCTCCTCCGGGCAGCCTCTGCCAGTGTCCCACCACCCTCACAGTGAAGAATTTCTTCCTAATATCTAATCCAAATCTACACTCTTTCAGTTCAGAGCCATTCCCCCTTGTCCTAGCACTACGTGCTCTCGTAAAGTGCCCCTCTCCTGCTTTCTTGTCAGCCCCTTTAGGTACTGGAAGCTGCTCTAAGGTCCCCCCGGAGCCTTCTCTTCCCCAGGCTGAACAACCCCAACTCTCTCAGCCTGTCTGCACAGGAGAGCTGCTCCAGCCCTCCGGTCATCTTTGTGGCCTCCTCTGGACTCGCTCCAACAGGCCCGTGTCCTTCTGATGTCGGGGGCCCCAGAGCTGAACCCAGCACTGCAGGTGGGGTCTCATCAGAGCAGAGGGGGACAATCAATCCCCTCCCTCGACCTGCTGACCACGCTTCTCTTGCTGCAGCCCAGGGTGCTGTTGGCTTTCTGGGCTGCAAGCGCACATTGTCAGGCCATGCTGAGCCTCTCCCCAGCCAGCACCCCCAAGCCTGTCTCCTCAGGGCTGCTCTCAGCCCATTCTCCGCCCAGCCTGTGTTGATGCTGGGGGTTGTCCCAACCCAGGTGCAGGACCTTGCCCTTGGCCTTGTTGAACATCATGAGGTGTGCACAGCCCTGCCTCTCCAGCCTGTCAAGGTCCCTCTGGACAGCATCCCTGCCCTCCAGCATGTCGACTGCACCAGGCAGCTTGGTGCTGTCATCAAACAAGGGTGTGCTTGATCCCACTGTCCACGTCACCAACAAAGGTGGTAAAGGGTGCTAGACCCAATACTGACCCCTGAGGAATGACACCCATCACCACCAGTTTCCATGGGGACATCAAGCTGCAACCATGCAGCCAATTCCTTATCCACTGAGTGGTCCATCCATCAGATCCATGTTTCTCCAATTTAGAGACAAGAATGTCACACAGGACAGCATCACATGCTTTGCACATGTCCAGGTAGACAACGTCAGTTACTTTTCGCTTATCCACCAACACTGTAACCCTGTCACAGAAGGCCACGAAAGCATCCTCCCCCCACCCCCCAAGTTGCAGCTGTGCTCATATCTGGCTCCATATTACTGTGTTTGAGCAAACAAGCTTCTACAGAGAGATGGAGAGAAGCGTGAGCACAAATTCATCTCTTAATGAAAAGAGAATTTTTCTCTGTGTGTGTATGTGGTTGTTTAGGCTCCCTCTGAATGGAGTTCATGGATAAGCACAGGTACCCATGACAACGCAGCGCACAGAGGCCTGCGTGGGGATGGATGGGTTAGGACATCCACAATGAGGAGGATCTTCCAAATGAGGGATGACAGCAAATCACTTCCATCTATGATGTAAAAGAAAACCTTGCCATTTCACCCTACATACTTGATTCCTCTAAGAACTTTCCCATTTGTCCTATAAATAAATAATAGTTTTACTTTGAGTATACTGTTCTCGCAGGTAAGTGGAAAAGGTTTTTTCCTTACCAAGCCAGAAAAACATGCTGCCTATAGGAATGCCAACAGGGCAGCATTTGTACAGCCCGGCAAACCCTGGGAAAGAAAACAGAAAAATGATACAGAGTGGCTCCAAGTTTACTTTGGTTGCTGTCCTTATTCTGTCTGTTCGTTTCTGTTACAAATCCAACATTCCTGAATCTTTAGGGGTAAAACACTGACAACTAACAAAGCAAAACTACACTATAATCACAGTCCTAATTAATTATTTCACTCTGCTTGGCAACCATTCCCTTCCATAGGTGAGGACTGCAATGTAAAACAGTACTTTGGAGCAAAACACCTACATTAGGACAGCCTACATTATGTCCCCCTCCCTTTTGATTTTTTCCCTTTTCCTGTACATGCAACCACCAGAACTGTCATGATCATCCTTTGGACATGTTGTTATGAGGACACAGTACATGGAACTGCGTACTTCCATGCACTTGCTTACAAGTCTCAGAGGACTTAATTTATATCTTAGTTCCACATCTCTTCCATAGAAGGAAGGACCACTTTTTTTTTTTTTCTTTTCTTTTTTAAATATGAGCCATAAATTCTTGATCCAAGCAATATGCTTAAGTGGGACTTGCTTTCATGTCGAAGACTGCATCACAACATAAAAAGACAGAATGTGTCCTTTAAATGCTATGGAAATATTGCCCCTTGCAAAGATGCACAAAATGCCACAGAATGCAAAATACACTTATATCTCTTTTACTCATGCTTAGATCTTTGAACAGTTTCACTATTACCTTTTATTTGATTGGGGCAGTATTCACTGCAACATATTCATGCTAATTTTCAGGCAACTGCCTCAGTCTGATTTATGATGCAAGCTCTTTCTTTTTTTAAGCCATTCATGCAGGCTTTTCATTAAAGTAGAAGAGAATCTATAATGGATTCAATATGTAATGCAAAGATTAGCTTTGAAAATAGACTTATTTCTGCCTAAGTCATCAAATATTACATGTACATGAGTCTAAGTTCTGAGAAAGCCAAATGAAATGAGAAGTTGCCTCTGAAGATGATACTGTGGGTGCTGGGTATCAGAGAGATTTTTCCAGTTGTTCAAAGTCTCCTTTCTACTTCTGTACTCATATCTTCCCCCAAAATGTATATCCTCCCTTTTCATACCCTGCAGCCTCTCTGCCACCTCTGCTCCCTGACAACTCTTCCTTTTGGTGATCTTGTGTCCTCCATCATGCTTGTCTAAGGCGCGGGAGATAAAGTGTATGGCCTTCCAATATTTCTGCAGCATCAAAACTGGTAAATAGCAAAACCTTCTATCTTTATTCAGCAAAGCTTTCGCTGGAGTTAACGGTTAAGGAGTCAATGAGTGATTTTGCCTGATTTGTTCTTAAATGCTGTATATATTAAAACGGAAAGAAAAGCAAGGAGATGCTGTCAGTTAGCATCCCAGTATTTGGGTACAAAATTAAGAATCAAAGTCTTTTCTCAAATTAGAGCAGACATGAACTCTTAAGAATAGGGCAGAACATACCAGCAAAACATACAAATGAGTTCTGAAAAGCTATTTCTAGTAATAATGAGCCATCAGTCCATGTGGACAAGATTTTTAAGGTCTCAGGGACGTTTACAGGCTAATAACTAGATTAAGTTGGGTAACAAGGAGATGAAGGAACAGAAATCTTCAAGGCATCAGCTACATTAAATGGAAGCAAATGGGAATACATTCACAGAAATTATTTTTCAGCAAACAGTTTGCTATGAAGGATCTGCCAAGGGCATAAGGTAAAATTGAACACTTCAGGAGTAAATCCAACAATGAGATACATCTGTTTGGATGTCTTGCAATACCTAGCCAAAACGAGCAAGCAAATCCATGAAGAATCTGAGCAGCTTAATAATTTGGCCTACAGAATTTCAAGGTCAAGACAACATGCACTGGTGAGCCAAGCTGACACTAATTAAGTGTAGTTCTCTGACACACTATTACAGAGGACCAAAAAATTGTTCAATTCATACTTTACAAGTAGATGATCTGACAAAATTTTTTATTTATTTGGAATAAGGTATATAACGATGCACCTTCCTCCTTCCCATCTTTATTTGCAGCTTATAGAGCTGCATAAATGACTAGCAAATGTATTCATCGAACATTTTGTTGGATTGATTTTTCAAAAATGCTTATAGACATCCAATGGTTTCTCCTTTTCGTTTTCTTGCTCATGTAATGCCACTACACAGAGTTACGGATGGCCAGGAGCACAGGAATCAGAGCCTTGGGGAGCCCTCAGTCTTCTTGGTTACAAGCAACAGCAGCAAGCACCTCTTTGCTGGTACATAGAAGAGGACTTACAACACACCAGTGGCAATCATGGCTCCATCCATCAAGACCATTCCCCTTTTACCCTAGGAATACCCAAGCCACTGCAATAGTCTTATGAACAAAAGAAAGTATATTTGCATACCACCAGAACCTGAAGTATTCCCGTGATTGAAATTTTAGGATGCTTACCACTTTGCATTTATCTTTACTGTTACTCTGTGTAAAATCAGAACCATTCACATTCTTACTGTAAAGATATTTCAGTAGAAGCTTTGCTGGTAAAATGAGAAGATGCCTGTTGTTTAATCCCACACATATTTCCTATATTTTCCCTGCTGTTCTTGTTGCATTCAGTTCCTTTGCTACTGGCTTAGTAAAGCAGAGCATCATGCTACTAGTTGTTTAAATATATTTTTTGGGGAAAAAAGCAAACCCCCTACAAAACCCTAACTAACAGGACTACTATAAGTCCTGAGGAGCTGCAGAATTGCCTCTGCATGTAGGTGGCCTGAGCAAATGGCAGACACAGCAGAGCACCAGAAATCTAAATACTGCTGCTGAGCTGGGGATCAAACTCAGTTCAAGTGTAAGCGAGTGTGACTACATCCAGATCAGTAACTGCGCCTGCTTTTCCCAGCATGGTTTTCTGCCAAATGCATGTACCAGCAGCAAGTCCCTGCAGCCAAGGCTGGCCAGACTTCCAGAAGGCCCTGCTGGCCAACAAGGAGGGACAGCGCTGGGAAGCTTGGTTAGCCAAAACCTGCCATTTTACAAACGTTATTGTTTAGCAGTACAGTTATTGCTTCTGTTCTGTTGTGGGCTAGGAGCGCTGTATGGCTTAGGCAAGGCTCAAAATGGTGAATTCCTATGCAAGTGACATGTTTTCATGGCATGCTTGCACGTCACCTTTCCTCTGCAGGGAGCGAGGCAAGGACCAGATCAGAAGCTGGAACTTCAGTAGTGGGCAAGGTCCCCAAGATTCCCCTCTGAAGCCCTAGCACAGCAGGTACTACACATGGAAGCTTGCAGGATGTGGAAAAACCAAACAGCAGCACAAACCTTATCAAAGCCCAGTTCAAAATTGGTGGAGATCACGCCATGCTCTTTTTTAAAGCCTTCTGTTCTGCATGGTGGAGATTACAGTGACATTGGGTCAAATCCTGAAGCAGATCAAAGCTCTGAGTGACTGTTCTCACACATAGACCCTACTTCAAATAGAGAAATCAGAGAAGGGGAACAAGTGATAAAACATACTCTAAATGCCAAATTTCATCCCCCAGCTACTGCTGAGCCAGAGGCGCAGATTAACTTGCTAAGACACGCAGGGAGCAACAGCATCACCAGAACAAGCAATCCAACTTCAGCGTCTGATATTGCTTAATCATAATGAAAGATGTTTGGCCTGTCTACCATGTGTCCCCCAATCAGAGATTCTTCATACTTTTACAGCAGGCCTACTCATCTTTCTTCCTAAAACAAATAATCTCTCAGTCTCATTGTAAACCACCAGTGACACTTAGTATTCTGATCACTCCATGCAAGTCCACCTGGTATATAGTGTTTTAAATCCAAGCGCTGTTACGGCTATGCATTTTCACTAGCTCCATGGTACAACACAATAGCTCTATTCAGTAAGAAGTAAATCTAAATTCCAGTTCTCAACTGATGAGGTTTATATAGGTTTTGGGTTTTTTTTTCCAGACTTTTATGCATCTTGAAACCTCCTCTGTCAAAACATGTTAACTAAACAATGGGATACTTAAACACTCGCTGCAATATCAAGAAGCTTTTTCTTCCTCTCATTTTACTGGTTACAAACCTTTTTGATCTTAAACAGTGACAAAGGATCATTGAAAAAGTCCCCACTGTCTGGTAATGTCTGGAAAACACTATTTATCCTAGACAGTTTATCAATGTGCCATTTAGCTCAAGAAGATTATAAAAAGGGATGAAACACACCAGCTCCAGAGGGACTTTCAGAAATCCTGACAACACCCCCACTTGGCTTGTGGCTTGCTGGCTCCCACACCCCTGCAAAAAAATGATCCCACCAAGATTTCTATTCTGCTGCCACACGGATGGAGCTGTGCAATGCACCCTTTTGCTTGGCAGCGGATGAAATCCCTGACTTCGCTTTCCCTGAGGGTGTGAAGTGTGGTCGCAGACCAAGAGGGACCAAGAAGCACATGGTACTTAAACACCAAAGGGAAGCAAAACACAGGGTCTGCTCCAAGGACCACTAACATCACCTGGAGTTTCTGCGGGGACCTCAAATCCTTTGTGAACGTTTTTGTTGTTCTTTAAACTGAAGTCATTGACAGAAGTGAAAGGATAGCTGCCAGGTCTAAATGGTGTAATGATAAAACAGTAATAATTTCCTGTAATCCTGGAGGCTCTCCTTACATCTCACTTCTCTCATTTACCATTGTCCAGCTCTCCCGCTCGTAGGTACTGCCCATACTTCCCCATTAGCCTCTATAGCAAAGAGCAAACTCGTGCGTCACAGAACTCCTTGGTGTGATTTATAAAGCTATCTAACTTGTTTTCTTCCTAGCGTATCTCACGTAACCTATTTGTCTTTTTATCACAGCATCTTATCTGCCCCTTATTTAATGTAGCTATTTATCAAAGACTTACAATAATACCTATTCTTTTAACATTATTGATGTGGATGCCTCCATGGTCAAAACCTAGGCTTCGTCACGGGCTGGCCATACTGCTGCAATGCTGACAAAGTGTGGGCTGCGGAGCGGTGGCACCCGGACCAACAATCCCACAGAGTAACCTCACGCACTTCCCACCTCCACCTTCTCAGTTTGTACACACATGCCTCAGGCAAAACGTCTCTGGTTTGCTGTGTGTAACAGCGAGCACAGGGAGATGCCCCACCACGCTTGTGTACCAGATTAGCAAGGCAACAAGCATACACCCACCATCAGCCGTGTTCCGCAGCTGATGAGAGTATGCTTTGACTTTTGGAGACTGACTCACACTCTCTACCTTGTTGTCTAGCGTAAATGAGTTATTCTGGTATTTTGCTGCATGACAGAAGATTTACAAGGCTTAGATCATTCAGTATGTAGAGCCTTCTAAAGATGTGTTTAGTTTTATTACTCTATTGCCAATACTATTGCTGCAATATTGTGGTTATTTCCAATCAAATACCACGTTGTTCTGCATCAGTCAGCAGCAGGTTTTTTGTGGTTGGTTTTGGGTCTAATTTGTCAGTTAACCTCATCTTTACAGAGGGAATGAAAAGCAAAATAGTAAGAAAAATAACAATGTTGAATATTCAAAAAAGGTAACAGGAGAAAATGCTTCTTCGGGTGCATGTATATTTATATACGTGCACACACGTGGGGGCAGAGAGATGTTTCAAGGTGTATGGTTGGTAAAGAATCTTCCAGGTAACAACTCTGCCAGACAGCACGTTGTGGTGTGTGCTGGGAAGACAAAGCACAAACTCCTTCAAAGCCTCATTCTGTGTGTTTAATAGTGAAAGTGGTATAAAAGTAAAACCCATCTAGCTGCGTGTTGTCATTAAAAGATCTCTTGAAGCTTCTCTGAAACAGAGATGCCAGTTTTACTGTCCTGAAAAAAAGCTAACAAGCACGTCCAGCTAGGCTGCCTAAAGTGCCCTATGCTTTCACCAGCCAGGAGATGCTCCACTGGGCGTCTCGCGTGCTGGGAGCTGCTGCAGGCAGAGTGGTGGCCCCCAGGCAGTGCCTGCTACCACACAACGTCCAGCTACATATTCCGTAACAAAACTCTCTCCTGTCAGTGGCTGCTTCATGCCCAAGTGTTTATTTCTAAAGGGACACATGCACTTTTATAAGTATACCTTAAGCATACATCTTAGAAATTTCTTCTATTAAATCTTCCCTAATGGTATGAATTCTCATTAACAATATAAATAACCCCTTTTCCCCAGGAGCATCACTTATACATCGATACCAAAAATAGCGAGTTCCATGCACTCACAATTTAATGTGTTAAAAAATTACTAGGTTTTACACTGTTGTCTTTCAATGCAGTTTAGTATTTCCATGGCCTTTTATTTTTAAAAACAGCAAGTAGGAAGAAATTTGACTTCAAATTCCGATATATACATTAACTCCTACTAGCTTTCTTCAGAACCAGCTAGTCTTGACCTTCTAACCCTGTCTTCACACAGAAACTTATTTAATTATTAGCAATCCAATTCTCATTACCAGATCTATCAAGTGCAGAAAAATCTTAAAATGGGCAAGTGACAAGCAGGAGAGGAGTAATAAGAAAGAAAATGAAGTGGAGGGGTTATGAGTAAAGAAAGATACAACAGAGACACAGGGAAAAAAACCACAGGGTCAGAGTAGCAGTGCTTTGTTACTTGTAAAGGTTTTATTAGTTTTTTCCAGCTCGGGTATCGAGTAGCAGAAAGGAGGCAATGAAAGTAAAATAAAACCCAAGATTTGGGAATGGATCCTGGTCAGAAGAGCTGGGAAGTCCAGAGGGGAAGAGAACAATATTTCCTAAAGAGAGGAGAATATATTGTACCCCAGGGAAGGCTCCTGTCCAGCAAGGCAGACTAAGGTCCTACCAAGGACATTGCCACTGCAGGCAAGCACTCCCCGAGGATGCTGCCTTTGTCAAAGGCAACGTTCAAACCACCTCCCCTCTCTTCAGCTCATACATCAAGGGTCACCTGTGGCCTAATGTTGAGCCCTGTTATCCCATGAAGAGAAGCGCTCCTATATAAGATCATAGGGTCATTTAAGCTGGAAAAGACCTATAAGATCATCAAGTCCAACTGTTAACCCAGGACCATCAAGTCCATCACTAAACCATGTCCCTAAGCACTGCATCTACACATCTTTTAAAAACCTCGAGGGATGGTGATTCCACCACCTCCCTGGGCAGCCTGTTCCAATGCTTGACCACCCTTTCTGTGAAGAAATTTTTCCTACTATCCAATTTAAAGCTCCCCTGATGCAACTTGAGGCCATTTCCTCTCGTCCTATCGCAAGATACCTGGGAGAAGAGACCGACCCCCACCTGCCTGCAGCCCCTTTCAGGCAATTGTAGAGAGCAATAAGGTCCCCCCCGAGTCTCCTTTTCTCCAGGCTAAACACCCCCAGTTCCCTCAGACGCTCCTCATCAGACTTGTGCTCCAGACCCCTCACCAGCCTCGTTGCCCGTCTCTGGACACGCTCCAGCACCTCTATGTCCCAAAACCTAACACAGTATTCGAGGTGCAGCCTCAGCAGTGCCAAGCACAGGGGAACAAGGGCTTCCCTTGTTCTGCCAGCTGCTTGTAGAATGTTTCATCTGTGTCATCATCCTGGCTGGGTGGTCTACAACAGACTCCCACCAGGATACCTGCCTTGCCGGCCCTCCCCCTGATGCCCGTAAACACTCAACCCCATCACCACCATCATTCAGCTCTCGACAACCAAATCACTCCCCGACATACAGGGCTACCCCACTGCCGCACCCTCCTTGCCTGCCCCTTCTGAAGGGTTTGTAGCCACCCACTGCAGCGCTCCAGTGGTGCGAGCCTCCCACCGTGTCTCCATGATGGCAACTTTGTCACAGTTTTGCTGCTGCACGATGGCTTCCAGCTCCTCCTGTTTGTTGCCCATGCTACGTGCATCGGTGCAGATGCACTTCAGCGGGGCTGTTGATCCCACACCTTTTTGGGAGGAGAAGACCTAATCCCTACATGACCATTCTCAGGTGGTTCCATGCTTTCTAACACATCAATAACCCTTGTATCTTTGCTGCTGCATGGGTCTCTGCTCCCTGCCTCCACAAGACCAAAGGACCTTGCTAGCACACCATCCCTCAAATACTGGCGTGCTGCCCCCAGGCTTATCTCTGGTGAGCCTGGTTTTATCCCTTTCCCCTCTCACATTAGTTTAAAGCCCTTTCAGTCAGACCTGCTAACTCCTGTGCAAAGATCCTTTCCCCCCTCTGAGGCAGGTGTACCCCACCTGTCACCAGCAGGCCTGGTGTCATGCAAGCCAGCCCATGATCAAAACCCCCAAAATTCAGCTGGTGACACCGGGCTCAGAGCCAGATTGATCTGCTGGCTCCTCTGGTTTCTTCCCTCATCATTTCTTTCAGCTGGAAGGGTAGAGGAGAACGCTGCTTGTGCTCCTGATCCCTTAACCAGTCATCCCAAGGCCCCGATGTTTCTCTCCGTTGTCTTCAGACTTCTTGTTGCAACTTCATCATGAATATACTGAACTTCTGCTGTCAATGCATCTTGACCAAATGGCCTAACGCAGGCAGCACATGCAAGCAGAGCTATTCCAGTGCACCCAACAAGGCCCACGGAATTTTGGTACATGTAAGAAGAGTAGTGCAAATAAAAATCCCCCCATTACTTCCCATTCTATGCCTATAACCCCTCATGGGTCACAGGATCATTGCAATCTTGGGATATAAAAGGACTGACTCCTGTGGGAATTTGCTGCAAAGCTGAGGATGACTCAAATATCGTCCAAGCTGAACTTCCCCGAGAAGCAGCAGTCAGCTGGGGAAGCTGGGGACTGGGCCGTCATTAGCACGCGTGCCCTCTGGGGAATGCAATTTCCCCACACAGATGGCGAGAGGGCTCTCACGGCAGATTTGCTGGAAGGAAGATGAATCAGACTGAATTGAAACACTGGAAGAAGGCTCCTGCTGCAGTCGTGAAAGGCCAAGGGCTGAAACAAGGAGGGGGGTGTCAGGACCTGCGAGATTGTCTCCTTTAAATCCTCCACAAAGGCTTCCTCATGCACCAGCTGAGCCCACAAAAATGGAAACGTCAGAGAGATGTGGATGGCAGGGTAAGAGGAGAGGTCAGGCCTGCACAAGGGGAAACAAAAGGCACTATTTTATCTGCGGCAGAAAAGCAGTGGGATGCTTCAGGTATCGAGTGACCTGACTGAATACAAAAACCCCGTTATGATGTCTGCAGGAAGGAGGGAGAATAATTTCTTCTTTTCAAAATCAAATTTAAGTAGAAGCAGCCTTAGCAAAAGCCACTTTATATAAATTAACACAATTCTTCCATATATCACAATGACCGGTTAGGCCAGAGGACTTTCATTGTCTGCAATTTCCTCCCAGCTGCGGTCCTTTGGCTGCACCGCACACAGCCGCGCGCGACACAAACGCAATAGAGCGGCTCGGCATGAGGACAAGGGCTGTCTGTGATATTTACCAGTTGCCTTCTGCCTCCTAAATGGTAAAATGAGGGCCAGATCATCTAATTAGTCGACACTGACTTAGCATAGACCTAGAACAAGAGATGGAAGCGACTTTAAGGCACGCTTATTTCGGTGTGATTGCTGAGCAGCTCTGGGCGAGCTGGAGGGAAGGGCAGCGCAAACCCTGGCAAGGCCCACCACAGGGTCTTGCTGCTGCTCTCCCTGCCCATCTGCCTGATGTGGCTTTACAAAGTGCCTGACCCTACCAGGGCAGGCATTAACAAATTGCAAAGTAGGCTGGAACAAGGTCAGTAAAATCATAAACCACGGTACAACTAAAAAAATTGATAAGCAACTGAATTATCGGAGGAAAACCAGGAGCGTCACGCTGCCGTGTAGCAGAGGCGAATGCTGATGACTGAGGCTTTCTTTCGAGCAATAACCGCTATTGAAAGGTCAACACCACGTAGATGGTTAACAGTTAAGGCCTAAGATGGAAGTAACTATGACATTCTACATTAAGGGAAATTAAAAAAAACAAACAAACAACCTCAACCCAGACTTAGAGATGCCTGAATAAGTTAGGTTTTTCTGATCACTTCAGCCAATTAGCACCTACCAGTCAGGGACATCGTTAGAAGTTCACCTTCCAGATATCATGGAGGTGGCACAGGACAACTGGAAAATAGCGGTGCCCGTGCTGCACACAGGGGAGGATGGTGGAGTGAGGAATGAAAGGGCAGTCAGAAATGCTGGAACAAATAAACAAGTGATTTGTAAGGCCATGGAGGACATGAAGGAGATGTACAGCACTGCACATGAATCTGTCACATAAAAATAATGTCAAAACAATATCATTTAATTTTGCAGCAAGGTAGCAGACCTTGTGGTGAAGGGAGAAGGGTAAATGTCATACTTCACCTAGTAAGTCTCTGACACTGTTTCCACATGATATTTTTATATAAGCTATGGACACAGAACGTAGATTAAACTACCGTAGGTGGATGCAAGAAAGACATGGTGACTTAAGCCAGGGAGGAGTTATTGATTGTTTACTGTCAAAATGGAAGGATGCACAAAACAAAGGTATTCTTTGGGGATTTTTTCCTGAGCCAGCTCTGTTCAATGCCATAGTATAGTGACCTGGAAGGTAGGGTATAGAGTATTCTCAGTACATTTGCAAGTGACCCTCAGCCAGAAGGGACTGCAAATGTGTGGGAGGACAGGATCAGAATTGCAAATGGTCCCAGCAAGCTGGGGAACTAGCCCAAACAATAGGTGCATTTCAATTAGAGCAGGCAAAAATACTCCACTGCAGAAATACAGGAGAGAGGAAAATTGATTAGTTGGAAGTTCTTTAGAAAAGGATCTAGCAATTACAGTAAATTATACTGAGTGGGAATCAAGAACACCACAATTCTGAAAGAAACAAACATGCATGCATAAATAAGGGGATAGTCTGCAGGTTGCGCAGGGTAACAGGGCTTTTGCTGGGAAAGTTTAGCCAGCGTGGGGCATTCCCCCTCAGGAGAGACCTGGACCGCTTGATAAGAGTCTGAAGGAGAGCAGTGGGAAAGGTCAAGGTCCAGGAAATGGGCCTACATGGAAACTGTGAATGAATATTTTTGTTTAGGCTACTGTCCTGGTGCAAAGACACAAGGAATCAAATGCTTTCTTTGTCCACAGCTGACAGAATAGGAAGCAGTGGGAGCCCAGCATCCTCAGCCCGCACAGAGAGGCAGCAGAGCTGGTTAATCCAGACACTGCGGAGGGGGGCTTTTCTTACAAGATGAAAGAAAAACAAAACAAAACAAAAAAACCCCATGAAACACCAAAAAAAATCCAAACCCACCACTCAGATAATCTGAAGCCAGTTTAGCAGGTGCTCACACAACTACTTCAAACTTGAAATAATCAACCCTGTGATGAGAAAGGCATAGCCAAGATCAGGGTACAGTGATCAGGGAGTGTTAACTACTGAGTAGTTGAGTTCAAGGTGTGCCAGTCAATCAAGGAGAAAAATTAATGGAAACCACATCCTACTTCAAGGATTTAAGAAGTGCCATGATTTGTATGTTCAGGTGATTGCAATATTATCAGAGAGGTCATCACACTGAATATTCATAGACTGCCCTAGGCAAGGGCTTAAAGTGGTCAGAGAAGTCTCTGACTGCCCAGCAATATAATTTTATTTGTTCTTAATCAAATTTTAGGATCAGACAAGCTTGTGTAACCACACTTAAAATGCTCCCTTGCTGGATATCTACCCTGTTCAACCTCAGCTCTTATTCTCTAGCCTTGTTTCTTAGGGACTGCTTTTGCATTAGCTGCACAGAGCCTACTCCAAGGGCTACAGAAGACAGCTTCTTAAAATGCAGGCACCAGCAAGGAGCCCTTCATCGCCACCCCCAAACCCTCAAAGTCCTGCAAACCAACCAAAGGGTCAAGCGCTTTGATAGCCGTGGCTCTTTAGCTGAAGCACACCAGCACACTACCGCAGCCACCAGGACCCATCTCCAGATCCAGCAAAGTGCAGCACCCTGCTCAGAGCCAGCACAGGCATCACCAGCCTGGTGCTGCATTGAATCGTGTAGACACAACCATAACGAGTCAAACTCGCTTACAGCAACCCCCCGCAGAGCCTGATTCACAGCCACCTTGGTTTTTGCTGCTTGTGGCTGTAACGACAATATTCACCCTGAGAAACTCCCACATCTTACTCTGATAGTAACATACAGTAACATTAATGAATTAGCAGTAGGAGAAAACTACTCATTCGGAAGAAGGCTTCTGGAGCAATATAAAGCTGCGGGAAACCTGCCTGATTTGTCTTTTGGCAGGTTCTGCTCCTAGCTTTAAATTAACACCGCAAGCTTCTCAAGTGATTCGCTGTAGGAACTAGTTGAGTTAACCTGAGCACACCAGTTAACATTGCATGTTAAAGTTACAGAGACCTCAGTTTTCTGTCTTAGAACAAATTAGGTTTATTTTTAGGTTTTTTGTCTCCACCTGAATCCACAACTCCAGCCACAGCATTGTTAAAGGTCAAAATCAGAAGAAGGTTACTGCAGCAGCCATTATGAAGTGAAGCACGCGTTTCACGGAGCTCTGTTGGTAGCGTTTTGTTCTGCTTCTCTGTTCTTCCACAATTCTCTGTGCAAAGAGACCATTTTGACATTGGCATTGTATTCTGTGTGTATTCTGAGTGCTAGCAAGGAACAACTTGTCACTCATATAAGCTTTTTAAAACTAAGATTTATTTTTTTTTCAGTATGATCTTCATCCCTCCCATGTCAACTTAGCAGTGACCGAGAAAAGCTAATGGGGTTCTTTGCGTTTTTCTTACATGTTGAATGCAATAATGGGTAATTATTTGTTTTGCCAGATTAAGATGATTTAAGAAACTTGTAAAAGCAAACTAAATTTTAAAATTGTTACAGCTTCTATATTCTTAGTAACATACGATGAACGTAAGGAAACTTCAAAATGTGGTAAAAGCTTATGGAAATCTGAGAACTTTTAAAACTAAAATTAATAACTCATCCAACATACTTGGTACCATTGCCAAGAGTGACCTCAAAGTCAAAGTTAACAAAAACCTCTCACCCCAAGTTATCCACGTCTCACCCTCTGTCAAAACCTCTAAAGTATATCAGATTTTCCAGTCAGCTTTAATTAAAAGTATTTTAGAGACAGAATTTAATTCCTCCTAATCTTGCTCGCACAGAACCTGCGTTCTCTTTTAGCTTTTCTTTAGACATCAGACTTTGCCATTTCACCTACCAGATTTACGGTTCCCAGGCCCTGCTGTTCTTTGTGGTACTCTTCTGGAGGCTGGCTTTCGCCAGAGACATTCAGAGCAGCCTTCAAACTGTTTTTACTCCCACTGAGAGACCTACCCAGTGCTAAAGAAGCAGAAAATTGGGCAGCCATGTGGGTTGTTTCAGCCGTGTCTCCATTAGCAGGTAATTTGATTCAGCTGGAGTGGGTTCAGGAGACCAAAGCAGCAGGTGCCAAGACCCTTTACATCTCCAGCATGAGTGGATCATGGGTTTAATTTGGATTAGATTTAGCTTGATCACCTAGAACAAATCCTCCCCTTGCTCAGGGGATCAAAGCTTCTGAAGAGAAAAAGCATTAGGTACGCTCTAAAATAATCTTATGGTCCACGGCACAGTTCAGTCCCAGTGTCCCATTAAATACTAGAGACCATCCGATGGCTCACCTCGCAGCACGCCACTGCCCCTATCTACACCACCGTGTTAAATTCCTACATTCCTCACTTCTCCTCTGTCCCAAATCGTGGGTAAGTTTCTTAAGGTAATTAGGTTCATCTTGGGAGGAATGTTGCAGATGCCTTGAAAATGGGGGTATCATGCAAATGTAACAATCTTAGTTATGAAGCGCCTTAATTATGCACCACTGCTCTGCATTACATAGGTCTAATTCACATTGGAAATGCATTCAGCTTCCAGCACAAACATTAGATTCAATTACCATATGATTTTTAAGAAACGGTAATGTTGTTCACTAGCAGAAGTCTACCTGAGCTGGTTCAGCTGGTTTTGATTAAAGCAGTAGTTCATGTTTCCCTTCTCTATGCATTACAAACTTAACCTGGTTCCTCTTAGTTAGAAAGTTGAGATCTAAAAAGGCAAACGCCCCACAGTTTACATAGAAAACTACCGTGCCTTATAATCTCAAGATATGAAGAAGTAAATTTCCAGCATAGCAAGTCACCCACCCAGCTGCAGTTATTATGTGTTAAAACTCCCTGTGCATCAAGCAGAAAATTTGCCCCTAAGCGGTTTGGGTTTTTTATTTTTTTTTTCCCCATCCTGCAAACTGCCAGAATACTAAACAGATTTTTAGGAAATTGCTCTCAGTGGTAAAAATTCACCATCTGATCTCCAAACAGAATTACAAGCCTGAAACATGGGGGCCAGAAACAACCCTCTAATTATCAGTAGGTAGGGTAGGGATTTTCTGGCAAAAACATGTTTTGTCAGAAAACATCAATTAATCACCTTCCTCCCATCTCCCTCCCCCCGTGCACATCCCCCCCCCCCAAAAAAAAAGAAAAAAAGAAAAAAAAAAAAAGGAGAATGTATCTATTTCATTGAAACGATCCCTGAGAAGAGCCTGGGTGCCAGCATGGATGAAGCGGGCTCCTTTCCCGCCTGACTCCCAGCAGCAATTGGACCAGGAGGTGCTGGGACACCAGGATGGGACCCTCCTGGCCCACAGCCCTCCCAGGCTTATTTAATAATTAACCATTTAGTGGCCCCAAGAGCCTAGGGGGGCAGCCCAGCAGTTCTGCCACTCTTGGGGGAGCAGCAAATTAGAAGGTTGTCTCCCCTCCTGCTTTAATTATAAACCATTGGGACTGGGTGCTTAATACTGGTGTACTGGTATGTGGCTGAGTCCCAATGTTCTCAGTTTGAATTGCTAACTCAGTGACATTATTGTAAGTCACCACGAGCTTTGGCTAAGTACAGAGGGGAACTTTGGACTACGGCAAGTTATTTAAGGATAGTAAATAATACAGATTTGTCATTTCTTCTGCAAAATGTGAGAAAGGCGATCTGCCAATCTCTCCCCTGCTTGCAGCGCTATCAATATCCCACTCTCATGACTAGACTTTGGCCAATACATCACAAACTGATGCTTGTGGTTGAAATTCATTAAAAGAGATATGTCTGGGTTGCTTCTTCTGCAGGAATGAGATTTTCTTCTGCAAACTGAGAGCTGATAAAAATTCCTTTTGTAAATATCAAGGTTGCTTGATTTTTTTTTCCTTCTAATTTTCTTTCATGAGTGCACTGGGGAATTTTGGTGAGAAAGGTCCAAGCTGTCTGGGATGTTCGGGTTACAGAACAGGGGACGGCAGAAATGTTTAGGTTTTTTCTTCCTGAACCAGTCTGCTTTTAATGGGAAAGCTGAAAACGTTTTTATTTTCTCCAGTTCTGAACTAAAAATATTAATTTCTGCAGCTTCTTAAGGCTTCTATGAGAAATCAAAATTTTTCTTCCAAAAAATAGTAATTCTACCAAAGCAGGCCAGTGTCTCCCAGAGGAATGAATAGCAGCCTGTTACTCACAGCTGCATCTCAGTCACAGCTCAGCCCTGCTCAGCACATTCTGCAAACCAGAAAGACAGAAAGATGTGAAGAGCTATTGATCACTGCTGCTTAAATGCACTGAAATTCTGAATTTAACAAGAGCACAGGCCTGAAACTGGAAACTTCTGTATGTTCCCAAGACAAGCGCATTGTAAGCACGGTGTGTGGAGACTTGCTCAGGGTGCCCCAAGTTTAGTTATTTTCCCCAGAAACAAACCTGCCCTGGTCCTGTTGCAGGTTATAATCAGAGCCATCCAAACAGGCTGTCTATTAATGTTCAGCTTGGAAGATTTTTATTATGTCCATAAAGAATTAGATTGTGGCCACTGCACTTGCACGCTGAATCAAATGGGAATGATATACAGCCAGAGCAAGCCTGAAAGAATGCCTTGCTAGTAACCTAGCCATACTCTTTTAATTCTCTCTAAATCTCTGTGCTCATGGAAGTCCCACAAGAGAAAATCTAAATAAATGAATCATAATTATAAATGCTGTTTATGTAATTGGTAAATGATAGAGATAAGTGAGCGCTGCTTACTCCTACACAAACAGAAATTAAATATGGACACTGCACCGACGATGCGCCTTCCAGTACTCCAAATTTAACAAGGTTCAAAGATTAAAATCACAGCCCACTCCTATGGTTTGCCTTTCAGCCATACCAACCCTTCCCACCTAAGCACCCCCATATACCAAGGGTCCCACACCAGAACTGTGGATCAGGTATTTTTCAAGAAAATATAAGCAGCACATTTTTCACATTTCAAGTAAAAAAGGAAAGGGCAAGATAATCCGTCAGCACACTGACCCCTTATTGGGATCATAGGCAGTCCCATTACTGCTATGACAACTAGCTCAGCTGCAAGCCAAATGCCTGGAAAAGGCCAGCCAAAAATCCATCAGTAAAAACTCATTTATCACTGCTAAAGGAAAAACCAGCGCTGCCATCCGAGGCCGGCATCCGTGGAGCCGGCCAGCCCCCCCCTGCAAAGGCCAGGCACCAGACCACGGCTCCGCGCCACAGAGCGAGCCTTCGGGGCTCGTCAAGGAGCTGCTCCTGATTGGAAACAGCCATGTGTCTATTCAAAACAAAATCTATTAAAGCAGAAATAATAGTGCAGAGCATAGTAATTTGCAAAGCTCAGAGGTTAGCGTGCTGTCGCTGAGTCACTCTGAGCCTGCTACACAGTGAGGACCCGCAGTGCATTGATTCTAAGATTTTACCAAATGAACTTCAGAAATTCGGGAGACAGATTATTTGGTGGAGCAAAGAAGCCTATAAATAGTAGCAAGTGGGTTTTCTGAGCACATCCTAGCTTTTTTTTTTTTTTTTTTCCCCCAACGGTGTACTCCAAGGAAACATGATGCATCTGTACTTTTCTTTAAAAACATCTTTTTTAGGGACTTCAGTGCTGGTGGAGGCACTGGACTGACAGATTCATTCTGCTGTTTACCCACTGAACAGGCGTAACGCGGGCAGCACAAACTTCGCAGAGCCTGCCCTACCAGCGTGCCTTTGGCACTTATTAAAAAATTTAACACCCTCAAACACATTGTATGCATTGCCAAGGGAAGCCAGCTAGAGCACCCCGTGCCTCAGCTGGCAGCAGCGACCCACTTTATGGCAGCGCTAATCACACACAGACTGACACTGCACGGGCCTCCAGTGCCCCAGCGTTTTCACGTGAGCTCGCAGGCAGCGGGAGAGACGCAGATATGCTACTGCTTGGTATTGCTGGTGTGTTCGTGCCAACGCACCACCGAGCCCCAGGGAGGGTTCTGGAGCGGCTCTCTGCATCAGACTAAGAGGACTGCAAGCCCCTCTCTCCCCACAGACAAGGCCAGGGCAATATTCCTGCCCCCGGGAGGAGAGGCAATGGCATTTCTTCCCCATTTGCCCAGACACAGAGCACCAAGGTGGCAGGGGAGAAGCGGTGGGATGTGGCCTCCCAGGGCTGGGGGAGCGAGTGCACGGCCACATCCCTGCCCCTCGTCCCCTTCAGAAATGCAGTGCTGCCCAGACTGCAGCCCTCCTCCCTCCTCGCACTGCTCAGGCTGCTTCCAGGCTGTATCCCAGGGCAGAGCATGACAGAAGGGGCACAAAAGCCACACGACTTCAGAAGTCTTCATTTTCAGCAAGATCCCCATCTAGCCTCTTAAAATTGGTGCCAGGCAATTTGCCTGAGGGACCTCATACACAGCAAATTCTCACATCCACCGTTTCTTATTTCAGCAGAAGACTGGCAATCATTACAAAAGCAAGACAGTGATGTAGGAGTCGGCAGACAGGAGCAGGAGATGGAAGTCTGCTGTTTAAATATCTTCTGTACACTGTGTAAGCAGATACAAGCTCAGCTTTCTCAAATTGCTTTACTAACCACATTAACCTCCGGGACTCCCCTTTGTTTCCTGGGGTGAGTGAGTAATAACTCAGGGATACAACAGTAATGGCTTGAGCTCACTTTCCAGTGAGTATCATACGAGACGACTGGTACAACATGCCCTACATCTGAAGCTGTCGTTTTCAGAAATGATGTATTATTAGCCCTGCATCTGAAATAACCCAGTAATTGCTTAATGTTTTATATTTACATGGGCTGTACATTATGTTTGCTCTGAGAGAGGGAAGGAGAACTAAGCAGGAAAGGAGTTTGCAATAAACCTACAGTAAGCAATAAAGAGCTATAAATGGTAATCCGTCAATAGCATCAGCTTCACTAAGGGCTTGGTTCAGGAAGAGAGGAGCATCCTCAGCTCCCAACAGATCTAAACCAGCCCAAATTGGATGTAGTACCTAGCAGGATTGAGCCTTTCCTGAAGGATGAGCTATTAAATTTAAACATACATAAAACCTTATTTGAAAGATCATATTCATTATTAATAAGAGGAAAGATGATCTTTCAGATAAGGCACTGCTGCGCTGGGACTCTGCAGTGAGCTCCAGCTCTGCCACAAATTCCTTGCTTCATCCTGAGTAACTTCCTCAAGGTCCCTGTTACTCACATCTTTACCCTCGCAATGGGGATAATTCCTCTCCTTCCCTCCCCAGATTGTGCTGTGTTGTCTTTCCATTAGCATGGGCAGTTCCCAAGTAAAAGCAGGCCCTCCAGTTCAGCTGTAAAGTCAATAATGACTGGTAGTAATAATTTTGAGTATTTCTTCTTCTTTCCATCTCAGTAATTGCTTCCTACAATACCATACATCATAGTAATATTCTCACAGAGGATGGGATTTATGTGGTGGGAGAAAGGGGCAAGGACCCATTTTAGTTCATTTGTGTAGTAAATGAGTAATTCTATGGAGTTCACCATATTCCCGAAGAAACCAAGACTAAACCAGCTCCTTTGCTAGGTCGTCATTTTGATCACAAAGATGTTTGGTCTCTTCTGAGTTTGCTGGCTGCATTTAAACTTCTGTCACTGGGAAATGGAGAAGAACAGTCACACACAGTAACTTGCGGTGCTCACCTGCTTTTGAAAACAAGAACTTCTGCAGATTTTAATAGCAAAACTGTCTGCCCTAAGAAATAAAAAACAAAACCTAGTGAGTAAGTAAGCAAGTACGTGTACATGTGAGTGCAGCACAGCGTGAACACAAACTCAAAGTGGCAGTGGGTAACCAACGTTTGCAATCTACTTGTTTTCCAGGTCTTCAGTCTTCAATTTATGTCACGTTGAATGCAAAATGAAACAGCTCTTAGCTGTATAGAATGAAGAACGCCTCTGAAGTCAGCTATAATAGCTAAAAGCTATTAGGTCAGGAATTTTTAATGCATGTGCAATGTGGGAAATACCCACCGGAGAGAGCACTCTGCATGAACCGGCAGCTGTGGTGGAGAGTGGAAAGGTAGGTAAGGTGAGGAGCATTACCCAACCTCCCACCAACTACACACTGCCATATGGTGTATGCATAGAGAAACTGGCAGGTATAAGGATATAGGGAAACAGGGAGCTATAAAAACTGTGAGGATATTACACAAAGATTACCATGTTATACATATTGTTACTGGGGGGTGGTGGGGTGGTGGGCAGGGGGAGAGAAAGAAAGAAAAAACCCAGCCAAAGCTAATGCCCTTAATTTACATACAGTTGTGTCTTGCAAGTAAAATACAAGGTTCAGCCATTCCCAGCTTCTTGATTCCAAGAGAAAAGCTGCTTGAGTGGTAAAAAGGTTGCACAGGGGTAAGCAGCAACCAGAGCAGGAGAAGCCACGATTAAAAGAGGAGTCTGGGGTAGGAGGGAGCAAAGGGCACTGATTATAAAACCCAGGCAGATCTTGTATTAACATGACAATTGCCTCCGCAAGGGCCTGCTGCCTGTATAAACTGGCTGGGCTCAGCCGCCGGTGCTGGGACGAGAGGGGTCTGTAGCTCACAGCTTCCCCACGCCCACGGGGCCAGTGTGGGCAGCACCCAAAATACATGAGCAATGAGCACCGTGTCAGGGCGCAGTCGCGTAGCTCATGTCTGATTCCTTGGCACTGGCTCACCTACTCAGAGATTCTCTCAAGGTACAAACATCCATGCAAAGTAATTATAAACCAAAATCAGTTCGGTTTTGGTCTTTGCAGGGCATCACCCACTGACACGCTCTCCCCTGCTCTCTGCGCCCCACATCCACTGGAGCTGGCTAGCAGGATGGCTGGCAGCCATCTCACACTGCTCCACTGCTGTCCAAGGTTGCCCATGGGGACGAGCCACCAGTGACAGCAGCCCACCAGGCCGTAGCCAGCCCAGCCATCGTGCACTCAGGCAGTCTCTAGGCTGAAATCCAGCATGAGATACACAGAACTTTGGTAGTACCACATGGGAATCACAGCCCTGACTTCCCTGACATCAGAGGTTGGGATAAAGGTGACAACCTAACTGTGAAGCAGAGCTCTCCTCAGTGCCACCTCAGTGCCATCTCTGCTCTACACCTTTTCAATAATTCACACATACGATGATGTCTACAGAATAGCCAGGGGAGGTGACAGGACCCCCATCTATGCGATCATGCAAAGGGCTTCCACATCAACAGCGCTGCACAGTGCAGAAGTTAAGAAACCCTGTAGGAGATGCCACCATACCTGGTTACTGAGAGCACTTTATCAAAGTTATGGGAAGAAAGAACTAATTAGCAGCGAGTGGTAGGAGCAGATGAACTTTTTAAAAGGGAAGACCTTAGTTTTATGCCTATGGCACCTTAGTAACAAGCAGAAGGGAAAAGAAATATAGAAAGTACGTGAGACTGATGAGAAATCATTTGAAAATTCATAGAGCAGGACTGGGCATTTAGTTACAAGCACTGAGCAAGAAATGTGTCAGCTGCTCCATCCTAGGAGTCACTGCACAGAGAGAAGCCTCCTGGGCTCCAGCATGCCTTTGCTGGGGCAGGGATTTCCTGCAGGTCTGCAGACAAAAAAGGGGACGTTTCAATGTGTAGCACCCCAGAGAAGGGTGACTGTACCTCTCCTTACCAAATTGACAGTAGCTGCAAATACCATCCAATGCTCCGGGCACGAAAGAGAGATTGTATTTGCCTGACCAATTGACCAAAATCAATCTAAGCCCTAATAAAATGTATCCTGTTATGGACTAACCCAACCCGCACTGAACACAAAGCAAAGACCTCACTGATGTCAGTGGGGAAATCGCTGAGTCCCAGGTGGCATTTGCCAGAGGCAAACGGAGGAATATTTGCTCAAAGCACCTATTAGCGGGACAATCAACACCGAAATGGCGATACTGAAAAGCTGCCTTCCCAGTGGGCTTCAAACCTGTTCCTGAGGCTTCCTGACAGGGGTCTGTCCATGGACAGCACTATAAAGACTGAAGAATCTGGCTTAACAAAGAGAAAAAAACCTCAAGCCAACCCCACACATAAAAGCTGTGCAACAAGACACTATTAAAATAGCTTGTGGGAAAATCTTCCAGCTGGTCAGCCCAACCCATGGATCTGAGTAGCTTGAAAACTCTGAATATATTTAATTTATTATTATCACCATGGAAACGCTCAACAAAACTGACCTTTTCAGTTTCAATAAAACTGGATTTTCCCGTAGGTCCCCTGTCAGCCACTGCAATAATAAGTGGAAGTGCTAAAACCTGGAGTTATTAAAAAACAAAAAAGAGTAAAATGGCACCCAGCCCTGCCGCTCCTGGGCTACATCCGACCGTGCTTGCTCTGCCAGGAGACGTGTACTCTCCTTCAAACATTTCAGAAAACCCAGTTCCATCTGTGGCTTTGCTGATGCAATTCTGGAGCATCTGTTAACTTCCATGAAGTTAATCCTGGCTTGCTGGGTCCCACTCGGAGCAGGATATGGCCACTGCATCTCTGCTGGCACGCTGTAGCTACCTTCATCTAAGGCATGCCATTTATAGGGTACCTTTTGCACTGCTGACTGTTCGGGTGTATTTATCCTTCCCCATCAAGGTCTCAATCTGCCTGTTCCTACACAGAGCACTAATGCACAGTCTGCAGGCACTGGGGAAGACACATCTTTGCTCTCCAAGATGCTGCTTCCCTCTGGCTGGCCAGAGCAATGATGGATAAGGGTACAGGTGGGGGAATGGCACAGGACGGGGGAGATGGAGAGGGGCGTGGGCAGACATTCACAGAATTATTTCAAACCCCAAAGTTTCTTGTGTTTTTTTACCAAGGAATTTTGTCATGCCTGTCCCTCAGACTAGAACCAGTCTCAAGAGCCATAGCTGTAAAATACGGCTAGAAAAATATTGAAGATGTTTGTTTAGAAATGTGCTTTGTTAAGTATCTGTCATTTAGCAGCAGTTGAACACAGAAATTATTTCTCCCTTGTGTTTAACTTCCTTCAGTGGCTGGGCAGCCTGTCTTTGCTCAGGAATGTATCCTCAAACCTGATGAAATTCAGGTGTTCACATCTAAGTCAATGATCCTGGAACCAGGTGGTTTTGAAGTATCCTAATCTACATTTCACATGTCATGTTTTTAGTAAAATATAGATACGGGTGGACAAAACATAAAACACATCAGCTTTTAATGAAGCTCTCAGATCCTGGGCAACCCCCATCGCTACCAACAGCTACAACCACCTTCCAGCACGTCACCCTCCTCCCCACACCGCCTGCTATATTAGTGCAAAAGGCTGTACTTTCTCTCGAGACCCAGGTGAGCTGTTAGCACGCCAGGTGTACTTGATTCAATTATTTCACATGTCGGGCAGAGAACACCTGACTCCAAGCAGGAGCCACCAAACACGAGCCTGTGAGCGGGGCGAGGAGTCACCGCGTGGCCGCGGGTGGCACAGGGAGCCCTGAGGACACGGCCCCGCTCTGGCTGGCTCACGGGGTGCCACACTGCCACTCGCCATCCCTCTCTTCCCCATCCATAACACACGTGAGGCTGCATTGAATCAGGGCTGCATTTTGCTATGCTTTCAGTAAAATACTGACTGCCTGTGAATGCAGTATAATACAGGGACAAGATACGGCAATTACCGAATATTAGCGATGACAATTCCATTTGAAATGTGCTTCAAAGCAGGCTTCCATGCACGCTGCCTGGTTGCCTAGAAGAAAGACGCAGAACCAGGCCAAAGCTTTTTTCTCAGCAGCTTTACCATCCCTTTGGACTTTCCAAAATGCAAGATCATGCAAGTATCTGTTCTCACATCATTTTCTTTCCTTTTGCTTTTATAACAGAAGTTTTGGCTCTTCTCGTTCCTGCAGTGGGATTAATCCCCAGAGGCTCAGCCTCAGCTGAACCTTATTCACTATCTGTTGGCTGGGGCAGCAATAGCAGAACACGCTGCTCCTTAGCAAGGCCACAGCTTTCAATGGTGCCACTCTGCTCCTCCTTGTACAGAGGCATGAAAGAAGAAATGCTCACCTTCTGCTCCCAGGTGCCACGGACTAGACTCTGATGGAGCACCGCTTCGTCCAGGTTCCTCTTGTCTGTTCCCCCTGCCTCCTGATGTCCAGGTATCCCAGCCCTCTTCTGGTCAGGCATCCCCAGCTCCCGGACAAAACCTGGCCGGAGCAGCCAGCCGGTGGAGGCAAGAGCCCCAGCAGGCGCTTGCACGTGGGGAACCGCTCTTTCAGCTCCTGCTCCACCTGAGTTGTCTTGAGCTCAGCCTCTGCCTCAGTGTGATATTTTTCCCCTGACAGCTTGAGTAAAAATAACTTTCATTGTTCTGAAGACTATCAAAAGCAAAACCCAACAAAAATAAAAACCTTTTCCTATTTCCCACTGTCATTTTTGGAAGATCTTTACAGCAAAATGGCTGAGGTGGTCGGCGTGGGAATAGCTTTCAGTGATACGATTGCCTGAATGACGTTATCATGTCACTTATTGCGGTTACATACTGCTACTGCACATGCTGCAACATCTCCTAGAGCTGTGTGTCGGGTCCGGGTTATTGGGCAAGACACAGCTCCACGGGATGAGACGGCCCATGCCCTGGAGAACTTACAGCCTAATGGCACCCTTGGGGCTGCTGGGATGTCTTCAGGGAGGTCTGGGTTCAATTTTAGAAGAGTTAACTCAAAGTTTTAGGTTCACCAGAATGAGTAGCTTTACATTCCCAGCCAAGAGCCCCATCTCTGCCAGCCATGTCTGCACTGGAGAGCCGGCAGTGCCTTCAGCAGGGAAGCTATCAGGCTGTGTCAATACAGGGCAAATTACAGAGGTGAGGATTTTAATTATTGATTTCATACCCCCTAAACATAAGGAACGTTACTGAAACCCCACAGCAAAGCCAGCTGAAGAATGAAGGAAATAAAGGGAGCAAGTGCTAGCAAGAGCTAGTCTTGAAGTAGGGACAAGGATGAGCCCATCTGCGAGCTCTGAGTTAGAACATTTTATTTTAGACCTTTTATCTGTTGTTTTGTTCTATTCACTGGAGCTTTAGACCTTTGATCTTACCATTGCATTTGCTAAAGGCAGTACAGATGATTGCACCTGACACATTTCCTCTACCGGTGACATTCAGATGCCTCTTGGCCATACGACCCGCGCAGCTGCAGAGCAGGATGCTGGATGGGAAGTGCATTAGGAGATTGCTCATCTTCTCGGAAAGTCCACCTGGGACAGCTGTGTGTCACTAAACCTCGCGTCAGATGGAGAGACCAGGGCATTTTGCACAAATCAGCAATTTGGTTTAATTGTTGCAGTTCACAGCTTAGGCAGGCAACCCAAGGCATGAGGCTGGTGACTCACACTGACAAGAAACACAAGAAAACCACCCAGAGGTTTTTAAAACAGGCATGACACCCCAGGCAAAGTCCATGGCAGAGAGAGGGAAGATCCCAGCGCATCTACGTCCCAACTCTGTGCCAGGCTGCGTGCACTGCACTCGGAGAAAGGCTTGTCAAACAGCGCCAGCCTCTCCCCCCAGCAGAGATGTTAGCTCTGAACTACCTACCAGCAATCTGGCAAGTGAGTCAGAGCTAATTTTAAGCCAAGTGCTTGTGAGATGGGGAGGGGGGAGAAGGGAAAACTCTCCACAGTTTATTCTGCAGAAATTAAAGGGCTGACATGGCTCTTCATTTTGGCCCTGCTTGGTAAACACAGCATCTTCAGAAACAGGTTCCTTCACTTACAGGGCCAAAGGCAGTGCTGCTGCCACCCCACCGTCCCTGCTGTATGCAGAAGTAGACTTGGCCCCTCTCCCCCTTCGGAAATGTGATGCCCATTGCCTTCCCAAGTCAACTTTATATGAGGCTGGGCTCAAAGGAACTATGCAAAATCAAAGACTGCCTGGGGAAAATTAAGCAAGTCCCTTTTTGCACGTCATTAAAGCCCAAATTTTAAGGAAATAACCTTGTGCATTTCAGACAGTTTGTTTCACTGCTAGTTCTTCAAATTACTTTAAATTACACATGCTCAAATAAAAAAGGATGGCAGTAAATAGGATGCTGTAACTGACATTGTTCCTTAACAGGTAGCTGATGAGATGCCAGCCATACCATACAATGGCACAAAACCTAAACAGATTTTCCTCATATTTCTCCTGCACTTTGATTCAAGAAAAAGAGGGCTTCTATTTGCAGCCTGGCATGGAGAGCTCTGAACACTGCTGGGTTTTTCCTTTGGGTTCCTTGTTATTTATCGTATTTTCTAAGCACATTTCTCAAGAATCAGCCATGAACATTTCTAGGTTTTAGTATTTTTACCCCAGTTTTTCTCAGTCCCAGTATTCCCACAGGAATTAAACCAGCTGAACACAGAATCCTCGCCCTTGTTGATCTTGTTTTGTTTTTGAAGAGACACAGCTCTTAGTGCAGACAAAAACGACAACTCCAGCCATTTGCTCTACACCACACACATCCTTCTCACTCTGTGTAGTCGTTAGCTCTGCTCATCCGTTACCCACTCCCCGGGTAAGCCTACCACACCGCATGGCAGCGTGGATACTGGACGACGTGGGCAGGGCAGTCTGGTTCACCTGGGCTAAGAGGAGCCCTAGGTGAGGAAGTCAGAGTCCTCGATAAATCGAATTACAGACACCTGCTGGTGAGAAGACCCACACAAGGAGGCTCTTTGTTAGAGTTACAGTGTACTATGTGTTAGTATCATGTCTTCTTGCCCGTGCAGGGGCTGCAGGGAGGGTCTTCCCAAAACCCATTGCCGCTGGGAGGACAGCTAACCACGTTCTGGCGTTTCAGTGCCAGCAGCCCCTGTTTCTGCAGGCACGTGATTTCAAACAGATTTCAAAAGTGCCCCTAAATAAATGCTAATAGCTGCTGGGTCTAACTATTTGCTGGCCCAGTGGCCACTGCTTTCCCGTGCCAGACATGTGGGGCTGCCTTCTGCCGCCTTCTCTGCTTTAGCTCGACTCCCTCATTAAGCATGCTGAGGAAAAGATGCTTTCTTTTATAAATTAGGCTATTAGCTCAGATTCACTTTCTCTTTTCACTTAATGAAAAGCAAGTTTCTACAGCATGTCAAATAAATAGCCCATAAGTACAAAGTAGTCAAGTTCTTTTAACGTATTTCTTTGAAAATGGGGAGTTCTTGTGGTAGATCCAGCCTCGCATTTGTATCAGCCACAACCTTCAGCAAAAGAACGACGAGCACCTTTGCACCCCAGCAGAAAGCAGCACCACCTCCCTTTTGATACCAGCTGTACCTGCTTTCAAAAGCACTCTCTTTTCCCCCTTCAATTTCCTTTTAGGCTTTCCTTCTCACTCCTGCCGTTGCTCAGCCCATGAGGCAACGCTCTAGCACCATGTCTTGCTCTGGTTCCCAAAGAGTCTCATTTTTTGGAAGGATGAGTTTTCTCAGCATCCTCAAGCCACTTCATGTTTTCCCTTCCTTTTTCTAACATATGCTCTATCCCTTTGTTCTTGCTCACCACTCTTACCCTCTTTACTGCTTTTTTCTCATTTTTCTATGGATCCATTTTTCTTTTCTCCCTATTTCCTTCACCTCTTTGCTTCTCTTTTTTCTTCCTGCCCTACCCCACTGAAGCTTTCTGGCTAGATGTATTACCTACTGTGGCGAGGGGAAGCAGTGCATCTGAATTCAAGTTGCGCTACACCACAAAAGCAATACTATATATACCTACAGAAACAGCAATATGTAATCCTAGCGTTCTCCCCTCCCTGTGCTAAATTCCCAGATCCAGAAGCCTCCCATTATCAAAACAGTTTTAAATAAATCCAAGGAGAAAATTAAATAGAAAATAAATTGGGAATTTATTGCCTGATTCCAGAGCACGCAGCTCCTCTCACTTCAACAGCTCTACCACACACCCTTCACCAGGCTCCGGCTCTGCGGAGGTGTCTCTATTCACCTGCATGTTCCCCATTCTTCCAGAGATGATATGGACACCCTGTATTGCCAGATAAGCAATATTCCACTCTTCCTTGCCTAAGATTAAAATGAGTATGTTAATTTATTTTCTATTACAGGCTACGGCGCGAATGAGAGAGGGAGCGGGAGTGGTTCAGCTCTTGGCTTTCTGCTTAGAGCCACGTGTCGCCCCACAGACAGAATCTGCCTTCCTGCACACACCTGGCCGACCGGTCCCTCGCTTTCATGGTAAACCTTAGATACTTCTGCACAAAGTGGGTGTCAGTAAATAGCTACTACTCTGACATCATATGACTTTGTGCTTTTTACACCTCAAGCAAGTGAATCCTAACCTACCTTCTACGAATATCCTTTTAGGACAGACCTTCCCTAGCAGAGCGCATCTGGCTGACATGCATTCCCATCATAATCAATACAACGTCATCAGTGAAATAAAAGTGCTTTAATTGAAAGCCATGTCAGAAAAATCGAGAGTGATGCCAAGAGATGATTTTTTCAGCCCTAAAGATGATAAGAATAAAAATGTAAAAAGTATTTGTTCAGAGGGTGGAGAACTAGCTAGAAGGAGATAATACTACAAGTTTATACATTCTGTGTTATTTTCTTTCCATTTTACAGAGAATAATTTCTAAACTGCCTGTCACCCATGTATGAATTATTACATCAGGCTTGGGAGGTTGTAGACACAGAGAGAGACTAAACACACGTATACTGCACCTATACATGCTGACACATAACTCTTTCTTGCACTGCTAAATGGATACAGAGGAAGTAACAAAGAAATGGGCCTCTCACATTTAAATTAAAAGCCAGAAAAGTAAAGTCTTCTTGCCAATGAAAAATAATGGAATATTTATATATGTGTTCATATACGTACATATACATAGCTACACATATACCTGTACACACACTGCAGGAGGGTAGGAGGGAGAATGAGACACGGGAAAAAACATTAAGATCTTCCTGCTGCCTCCAAAACACGGTAGTTAAGAGGAAAAGATCCAGTCCTTGCATACAAGCAAATCTCCCAAGATGTGGTCTAACATGTATCTTCTGCTTTCTACTTAGATGTACTCTCTGACTACTGAATTACAGATTTAAAATATGCAGAATCGGTGCAGGAAACTGTGGGGAAAAGCAGAAATAGATTCCTTCTGAAGACTCAATTGAATTACTCTGAAAAGATTAATTAAAATTGAATTCTCTTTTGACACAAAATCTCCTGTTTGCTAGTTCTTGGTATGTCTATTACCTAGCTTCCATTAGGACATATTATACTCTGTAATGAAATAAACTTCAAGGACCCTGTGGGATCAAACAAAAAGTTTACTGTATTCTGGCAGCAGCAGCAAGGTTACAACGCAAGCTGGCATGCTTAATGAAAAAGGGCTGACATATTATCATGGAGTTCCTATCAGTAATCTCTATCATTGCTTTTTAAGGTACAGAAGGGCAAATAATTGAGTGTTTGGTTGATTAGAAAACAGCTTGATTTGCAGAGTGACAACCTAGAGTCAAGTCTTCATTCAGTCTTTTCAAAAATCTAGGGAGCGGGGAGGGGAAGGAGGGGAGCTTCGTAACTAGAAAAGGAATTACTAGAAAAGAAAAGCCATCGGCATCTCCAGCATACAGATGTGGTTTTGCCATCAGTATTTGGGGAAGCGATCCAGAGGATCACTTGTATTAGGGACCAGTGCGAATGAATTAGATACAAGAGGAAGAGCATTTACATTGCAATTGGTGCTTCAGGTCTGCCACGCCATAAAATATTGCTTTGTGCTTTACCATATCACACTGGGAGGCTAACGAGATGTTTGACATACTAAGAAACCATCCAAAGTGAATGTGAGGGCAGAGTCCGGCCCTAGATGATATTAAGGAGAATTTCAATGCAGCACTGAATTAACAGAAGCACAGAGTTGCTGAACACTTTCACTGTACGAGGAAAATCAGCTCAAGAGCACCAGAGCAAACCTTTGTGTCTCTTTTATTTCTGCATGTTCTCCTTTTCTGGAGAGACTTACAAAGACAAAATGAAATCCCCAGTGCCATAAGCCTCATGTGTAAAAGAGCAGAAGTGTAAAAAGGTTGGTTGGGGCACCATAACAGGGCCCACAAAACATGTACTCGCCACATCCCAAATCTGTGCTTCCAGCCATGCAGCCAGCAGCCTCGTCATGGAAAGTTAAAATGTAAACACAAGCTGCTGTTTTAGTGCAATCACACAAATGCAGCAGCTTGTGTTCTGTCTTCCTTTATTTCCAGAATGGACAGAATGCTTGAATCAAGCTAAAGGTACTCCTTTTTCTTTTTCCTCCTTTTTTCTTCTCCGTAAGTGCCCAGTCAATTATATCTTGCTCACACAAGTAATTCTTACTCACCTTATTGCTACAGTGACAGTTGACAGTGTTCAGACTAAAGGGTGCCAAAATCTGTCTTTCCCTAGATATTAAAAATACAAACAGAAATCAAAACCAAGCAGACTAATAAAGGATTATAAGAGCTGACGATGCTTTGTGAATTTAAAGGTTACGTTGCTTGGTTCAAAATAAAACTGAAATCCTGATTCCACCCTGAGCTTTTGCCTCCCCTTTTTGTGCTGTGTAAAGGCATCCTTCCCTTTGTCATATGGATAGTTGTTCACAAAGGAGTTCACTGATATCACCTTGCTCGTCTAGTCCAGATGGCCCAAAGTGATGAAAATCCAAAGGTATTCCAGGAAGTGACCTTGGAGTTGCTTTTGTGATTCAAAATTCAAGGAAGACTGGAAGCCTGATTCTGGAAGCATCACTGCTTTAGCTCTACAGAAAGCCAGTGCACCTAGGCAGCAGCTGATTTTTAAAGGACAACAGCAGACGTTCCCCAGTTGACATCTGCTACAATATTCCACAATCCCCGATTTACAAAGGAAATAAGAGCTAGTTTGCATCACATGTGTCAATAGCCAGGATTTTTGCCGTCTTACCCTTCAGATTCTGTTACCTCTAATGAGACGAGATGACAATGCCTGTTCAGAAATGAAAACCGAGAGGGAAGAAACAAGAAAAAATCTACAGGCCAAAGATAGTTTACTTTTTTTTTTTTTTCTAAACTGATCTGCTAGCTTTCCTCAGAGAAGTTGGCCAAACTAAAAATCACACATCTGTGCTGCCCTCACTTTCTGCGTGTTAAGATAGATAGTACCACTGCCCAAGCCACGCCCGGCTCTGCGAAATAAAAATTAAATCAACAGGGTTTTTGCAACACAAAAGCCACCCTCTCCCTTTTACGGAGTACTATTTGAAATAAAGATGGATCATAATGTGAGTCATTTATCTCTCCTCTCTGATGCATTCACACACACGCCTACCACTGCAGGGGGATTGAGAGAAGTGACCTGAATCTCAAGCACCCTTGGGTTTGCAAACAAAACCCAACCAATGAGGTTATGCAAAGCCAGTCCTAAACCTACGGCATCCCCTTTACCCCATTTTTTTTCTCCTCTCTGTATTTCCGTCAGTGAAAGTACAGGAGAAACAAGATAAAATATCATATAATGAAACCATGTCTAACATAGCAGTTCCAGAGCAAGGCATTCCCATTTCACAGGAGCGATATTTAAGCAAGCAGACTAGGTGAAATCCCAGTTGACTTAAATACATGTACTTAATTTAATTGTTTATTGAAAACAGCATGACAGATGCAAAAGAACAGTAGAAGGAAGAACAAGGAACACCAGCTTTGCCTGCAGGCTCAGCCCCCCTCCGCAAGAACCATGCGCAAAATCTATTCTTTACATTATATGTTGGGGAGGGGGGGAAATGTAGAACTGGTAGTAGTAACATGAGAGGGAAAAGACAGCAGCAGTGAAGGAAAAAAAGACGTGGAAGGGAGATGTGGTCAGAAGTGGGTTTATTTGGGCAATGTGTGGGGGGGATGGACGATGCAGAGGCGTGCGTCCTAGGGTAAAGGAGCAGAAGGCAGGAGAGGCTGAAGGGAGAGGAGGTCCATGGTAGGGGAGCAGGAGCCAGGTCTAACCTGAGGCTAGGAAAAACGTTGTTTGTTACACTTTGTAGTTATTTTGTTTTGGATGGTCCTCAGAACAGTTCTTCCTCAGGAGCAGGCTTACATGCCTGCACTGTGCTCCTTCTCTGCTGAGTCATACCAGCAACTTACAAAGCACATAAACTCCAGAAGAATGAATGCAAGTGTCAGGAGATCTGCCCCTGTTCCTGGCAGCCTAAAAAGGAACTTGTTTATGTCACCTATGAAAGGGCTATGACACATTTCTTCAGTGATGGAGTGATCCCACTAGGATCAGTTTTGCTGGCCAGCATTAAGCATATTTTTCTCCAATTCATCTTTCCAGTATGATTCATTCCACTCATCCACTTGGAAAAACAGGCTCAGGGTCATCCCAAACGCTGCACAGCGAAGTCCATCTCTATACTGATAGATCAAGGTTCCATTTCTTGCCCAAACCCGGACAATAAGGAGCTGCACACGAGGTGCATATGAATTCTGTCCCTGAGTTTTACTGTCTCTGGAAATGACAAAGCGAATCTGTCCAGGAAAGCCAAAAAAGCCAAACCATTCCAAGAGAGCCCCAAGCCTCAAATGCCAGAACTGGATGGGACCTGAGTACATCTCTAGCGGAGAACCAAAGTTAGCACAGCACATTGTTTTACTCACAACAAATTACATCTTAGAGAGCAACATGACCTGGCAGAACCAAGCCCTCCAAGTTCCATCCTTCAAAAGGCCATGGGCAATCACTCCATCTCAACCACCACTCCTCTAGGATGAACAAAACAGGAGCAGTAAAATACTCCAAACACCTGCGCCCTTGTATGTTGTGTGGGGAGTATCTCAACATACATCTTGGTATGTCCTACTGAAAGAATCTCTTCCAGCACCTACTCAGTGTAATGAGGACAAAAACTACAGCTCCTGGTTACTCCAGATTATCAGCCGGGTTTCCAAAGAGTACTTTCGAGGGCAGTTTTTGGGGTCTGAGCCTGGTAGGTCTCGCTGTTCTCACTTAAGACTAAATCAAACGCTTCTCAGGCTTCCCTGTCTAAACCACATTGTTCCTTCTGGGCCTTTTGGCTATATTTTATGAAATAACTGATGTCCTCTGTCTCTAGGGGACAATTTGCTACTGCTACCAAAGGATGAACCATATGATCTAATACATCTCTTCCAACTCTGTCTTTTGAGGTTTCTATAATTTTTCTGGAGGTTTTTATTTTTCTCCCAAAGAATGGTTTGTGTACCCAACAATTTGCCCCGTTGATATTCCTTGGTCTGATAAAGATACTGCTTCTCTATACAAACCTTGCCACTTCTACCTTCCAGATACTACCCACGCAGAATCATCGCTCCAGGGGCAGGGTGCACAGAATCATTTCATACTTTCTTATTCTTTGTTAACTCCCAGAAAATTCACTTTTATTCTGCTTTCTTCTATCCCGAGCATTACCCACCATTGTGCTTTTCCATGACCCTAGCTGACACTGCCCCATTCCCCAGCCTGCTGAGCTCACCCTCTCTGGCTGGCTGCAATGTAAGCAATTTTTAGAAAACGATCTTCAGAGGAAAGCTCTGCTTCCACAGTCAGGTATGGCTACTCTACAGCAGCATCAGTAAAACAATACCAGATCCTGGGACTGGTCATAGAAGACATTTAACTCAAGTCCAAGTGTCTACATGGTTCCAGGCAGCTGTCTGAACCATAGTTTTACCAGGCATCCTTCACATACCCAGTTCAGATGGGCATCAAAACGAAAGGAGCTTACAAATGAGCTTGCTTCCCCTTGTAGTTTACATATGGGGCTCAATTCCAGGTGCATTAGCATCCCGTTATGAGCTGCTTTTTGATGGAAGGATCCAAAGGGAATGAAGGATTAGAGATCTGGGAGACAATCTGGCCTAGATTTGCTTTAGAATTTCCTATGAGGCTCTTAATTTGCTGCTTTGTTGCACTACTCTGGATGTACCACTCCAGGAGCTTTATTCACAGGGTCTGCCTTTGGGTCTCTGCGGTATTTCAGCAACACTGGAGGGAAGGGGAGGGAAGAAAGGTGGAAGGAAAAAATGAATACTCTGGCCTGAGGTTTTGCCTGATCTCAGGAAATCTACCAGGTTGCAGACAAATGTATACACACACACATCCTTCCCCCCCCCGCCCCCTCCCATAAACCTCAACTGCTTTTGCTGCTTCTATAGGAGGTTGATTTTGAAATATCCCTTCCAAAGCTGGGATGGATGTTTCCAGTGTTGGGGTTTATTAAGTTCCTATGGCAGCTATTGCCAAGGCTGCTTTGTCATATATTTCTTTGCAAGAGAGTTTAAGAATGGCAGAGAGGCTTTGCAGATAAGGATTTGAATTGCAACCTTTACACTAGAAGTGTAATAGGAACATTGGGGAATTAAATAAAATTATATTTTTCCTAGATGTCTGCTTAAAAAGGAAATTCAGGATTTTATGGATGCCCCAGAGACAAACTATTACATTACATTCCTCGCAGTTCTTATTTGAGTACTGTCTGTTTGAGCACCTCAAATAGCACAGAATCATTCATAAAGAATGGGCAAGAGAGACTGTGTCCCATCAATATTTCAAGCTTGGTTATCAAATCAAGAGAAATACATGAGTTCTGCTCCAGCTCAACGTTTGCAGGTTTGATACTATTGTTTGACAGTTTAGGGGGTTTTCCCTCTGCATTCTTTGTCTTTAATATTTTATATAATCTTCCCATTTATGCTACTGTGATATTTATTAATTTATTTTTTTACTTGGCTGCACTAACCAGTTTTCTCTTTTCTCTTTCAGCAGGGAGAAATTCACACTCATTTGCTATTTGTGGGGTGATGACATAGTGTGAAGAAGCAGTAATGATGACTGACTGATAGAAGACACCATATGTTCTCTTCATTTTTCTCTGTGCTATTTTCTGAGAGATGAATAAAGACGGAATACAAGATGAATTTTCCTATAATATAAAATTTTAAAAATTTTAACTTCTTTTTTTCCTCCAAATAATTGGCAGGATGGGGGAAATAACCTTTTTTCTAAAGGATTCAGATAGCATTGGTATAAATATCAGGCTCCAGATCACTGAGATAAATAACTTCCAGTCCTTTCCACCAGAAATATTTTGCATGTGTCTAAGCACCAAAACCATCTTTACAATTAATTTCGTACTCCCCCAAATGTTTTCCAGCCTTCCATAGCAAACATTCTGCAAAGATGAGTTGCATTTGCTTATGACTAAACAAAGGTAAACAATTCCTTCCAATTTTGAAAGAAGTGAGATTATATCTAGTATTCTAAGTGACAATTTGTAATGTACATAACCAGCAATCCTGATTGCAAGCATGGTACTAGTATCACTAGATCACAACAACAATACTAGATTATAGGCTGGGATATTTCTTTGCACTCTGAGTGTATGAGTCCGTACAACTAATAATGCAAAAGATCCCCTTCAGTAAATATTGCATTTGCTTTAGCATGTTTTAATCTCAACATAATTAGAAATCTCATTTCATACAAATACCCAAATAAAAATTCCTTATTGTTAAAGCATACGCATTTACCAAGTATATTCTTTTCATATATATATATATATATTTTTTTTTTTCCCATTCTGTCCTCTTATTTCATTCTACCCTCTCAAAACCAAAGCTTTTTGATTGTTGCTCTTCCTCCTAACTTTGCAATAGTCACTATCTAGCACCAGACTACAGGCAGAGCCATAAGCATATCTGCTCATGTTATTAAGCAGTCGGGAGCAGAAACAAAGAGGTAAACAAAAGGGATTCACATTGCCTTCTGTTCCATTGGAGACAGAGAGGGGAAAAAGTAAAAATAAATCCTCCCAAATACAAAAATAAATCCCAGAAATCATTGTTTTGAAATACCTTATTTTTCAAATTTCCAAGAATGTTTTGCAAGTAATGGAGACGAAATTGAAGAAAAACGTAATTGTGAGTCCTGCAGGGAGGGAGACAGAGAACTCACTGTAACTGGACCTAATGCCAGGGCCCTTATCTGGGCTTTGTTTTCAAGGTCATTCATTGAAAGCATTTTTCATAACACAACCTGAAAAAAGAACACAGAGCCACACTCTGCTCAGCCTGCTCGCGAAAGCAGCCACCATGATATAGCAGGAAAGTTTCCTTACGCCGCATGAACAGGAGTTGGCCCTCAGAGGACAGTATTGTCCCCAGTCACCTGCCATAGCAACAGACATCAAGGAATGTTTTACATCTATAGTATGTAACTCAATGCACTTTCCCCAGTTAGACTTATTTATTTTTGCTGTTAAAGCCTATGCACACTGCATCACAAAGAAAATGACAGAAGGCACTCAAGTAAAGCAATGATTGCAGTTTTCATGTAAGGAATGTGTGTTATTCTTCTTTTGAACTCCAAGTGGTATGAATGCATCTCCCCCGGAAAGCTGTACCACATGCACTTTTTTTCCCTGTGACAATAGAATTATATACAGTCTGATCTCAAAACTCTCAATCAAATATTCCATTCATCAGCAAAGAACTGGCTTGCCTAAAGACCACGGGATTGGGTCCCTAATCAATACTTTAATAAATAACACCTACTTAGTTGCAACAATTGATTGCTAGGGAGCAGACTAAGTATAATGTATTCCTGTTAATCGAGTCAAAGGATAAATGTCATAGTTTATTTATAAGACACACCTGGAACTATTCAGAGGGTTGTAGATACGATCCATCTTGGCACACATTTAATACTGCATGCTCACAATGCCTTATTAAGGATGGATGGAGGGTACATCAACGTAACACGGCTGGCTCTGTCTGTCGGCAAGCCCCGCCGCCGCTCCCTCCAGGCTGCCAGCGCTCAGCTCCACGAGTCCCTGGCAGAATGGGCAGCTCCTGGGACCCACCGCTCCCCAAGCTGAGGAGGGGGTGCAGAGCACAGCGTACCCCCTTGATACACGGGCTCTGAGGCTACTGTTTTGTCTAGCTCTGATGTTCCTTAATTTCATCCAGTGGCCACTTCATTACACCTAGCAATAGCCAGGCACGCCACAGAGGCCATTCTTGGGGACCCTTGACATGACCTGGTTTTGCTCTTAGTAGACTGTTTGTTCCACTGCACAGTTGTGCGGGAAAGTCCTCTCGGTATTTTAGGGTGGGAAATAGCCAGCAAAGAGTGCAAGAGGCACCTTCTGTGCAGTTACTCCACAGTTCACATCCCAGGCTCTTGAGAAGGCACCTTGGTCCCCGCTGTGCCCCGGCCACAGCACACCTGCTGTGATTTATTGTTTGAGAGCACCATCACCACTTCAGTTCTCCTCCAACTACTTCTACTGTTCCTCCCCTTGGGGTCTGTGTTCACAACCACCTTCTCTGGGAACTAAGTGCGCGACACCGACCGATCTTCCCAGCTGGTCTCAAAATACACCTACTTCCCACACCGCTGTTAAATTGCAGACCGGAGGAGGACATGCCCGGCGGGATGCTCGTACCTACACCGAGGGGATGACAGGAACCTCACTGCCCCGTTCCTCCCCACAGAGCCGGCAGCAGGACCGCAGGGCTTCCCCCAGCGCCCTGCCTGGGACCCCCCCGCCGCCGCTGCCCCCCCGGGGGCTGCAATGCCTCGGGCAGACGCCCAGGCACAAGCTCCCGGCGCCGCTCCCCAGCAGGAGCCGTGTGCGCGCCTGTGCGCACACACACACGGCGACACACGGCGACACACAGCCACGCTCCTCTCGGCAGCCCCCGTTCCGCACGCCGGCATTTGCCCTTCAGACAATGCATAATTCAGCAGCCTTGAAGGCGGCCGGGGGGGCGGCCGGCGCCGCCACAACGTGTCAAACTTGAGAAGCGAACGGCACCCCTGGAAAGGCGGCGGCGGCTGCACCGGCACCGGCACCGGCACCGCCACCACCACCGGCACCGGCACCGCCCGCGCTCTCCCCGTGCGGCGGCGAGGGACGATGCGCCGAGGGCGCAGCAGGGCCGGGCCGCGCTCCCCGCCGGAGGCCGCCGCACCTGCTCCCGGAGGTGCGCAGCGGGGCGCGGGGCGGGGGCGCGGAGGCGGCCGGGGCGCGGCGGCGCGGGGGGGCGCGGAGGCGGGGAGGGGGCGGCGGCCTCTGCCTCCTCCGGGCGGGCTGTCCCGCTCCGCTCCCCCCTCCCCGCCGAGGATCGCCGGCGCGGAGCCGCGGCTGCGGCGCGCAGAGCGGCGGCGGGCGGGCGCGGCGCGGAGGATGCGCTGAGCGCGGCGAGGCGGCGCGGCCGCGGCGCAGGTCAGTGGCGAGTCCCCCGTCCCCGGGCCGGGCCGCGCCCCGCCGGTACCCCCCGCCCCGCCCGGCCGCTCCCCAACTTTTCCCCGCACCACTTCGGGAAAGTGCCCAAACTTGCGGCGGCGCCGCGCTGGGGCCCCTCGTCCCGCGTCCGTCCCCGCGGCGGCGCGACCCCTCCCCGCGGGGCTGCCCCCGGCCGGCGGCGCCGGTACCGGCGGGCTGGAGGGGCAGGTGCGGCGCGGGGGTGCCCGGGGCTGCGGCGCGTCGGGCGGGGCCGGCCCGGCCCCTCGGACACGGGGCTCCGCGGGGCGCCGGTGGCCCGGCTGCGGGTGAGGGACGGAGCCGGCGTCCCGGTGCGGGTGAGGAACGGAGCCGGCGGCCCGGTGCGGGTGAGGGACGGAGCCGGCGGCCCGGTGCGGGTGAGGGATGGAGCCGGCGGCCCGGTGCGGGTGAGGGACGGAGCCGGCGGCCCGGTGCGAGTGAGGGACGGAGCCGGCGGCCCGGTGCGGGTGAGGGGTGGAGGCGCGGGTGCGGCTCTGCCCCGGGCTTCGGTAACGCCGGTGCCGGGATCCGAAGCAAACTAGTTGCTAAATGCCGGCACCTCCCCGGGCTGGAAACCCCGTTCCCGGGGGCTCGGGCTGCGCGGTGTTAAGGCACTTTCCCGTGGCTGGAGCCGGTCCGCGGGGCGCCGGGGGCTCGCTGTAGCCTCCGGCCGCGGTAAGCCCCGCACCCCCCGCCCTGCCCGGTGGCACGGCCAGCCCGGACCTCGCAGTGCCCCCGCACCTCGGGCCCGAGGAGCGCACGTACCCGGACCGCGGCAACAGACAACGAAGGGCAGCTCCGTACGGGGGTGTCTGCACGGGGTGCTGTGCCCCCCTGCCCGCGGGGTGCTGTGCCCCCCGGCCCGCGCCTGGCTGCCTGGTCGGGTTTTTAAGCTTTCTGAGGGGTTCGGCGAGCCCCTCCTTATCACGGCATCACAGCGCTGCTTTCCCTCTGTAGCCGACTTGCGTTGTGTGCGGGCAAAGAGGTTTAAAAACACCCAGAGTTTCTCTTTTTTTTTTTTTTTTTTTTTTTTTTTTTTTTGCGTTGGACACTTACCCTGAAATGCTTGTCCTTTACTGCAAGATTTAAAAGTTGCAGCTCCTCAGAGAATAGGCTGTATCTACCAGTACCAGCCAGGGAGGATGGATGGTAAACCTGAATGGTCTCCGAAGTGAAAATCGTGAATGCAGTCGCTAAGTCCATTTTGTTTATTAATGATGCTCATCATTTGATGAGAAAGCGATCACCAGTTTAGCCCGAGAAGATTTCATTTTGTCAGGTGCCTGGCTTCTCATCAATTCCTTTCATGTCCCCGGGATTTTCTCTTTTCCAGGAGCAGGCCAGAGCAGCTCTCTGTGTTGGGGATAACCGTTAAGCTCTCCTTTTGAATTCATGAGCTTCCAAATTAAACTTTTGCTGACACCTGCTACCTAGCCTGGTTGAGCAGAATGACAGTGTCACCCGGGCTGCTGGAGCTCTGCCACCAAGCCAAGTAAACAGCAAACAAAAATGGGTATAAAGTGCCTGGGCTAGGTCACACCGCGATTTGGGGGAGCTCTGGGAAACTGCGTCTACTGGAAATCTAATCAAAGTCTGCTCCTAATGGAGCAAACTTTCCGACAGCAATCACAGGCAGGAATTAAATCCATAGAGTAGATGGCAACGGAGATTAATAATCATCATCACCAATTAACTGATGGAATCAAACAAAACAAAATGAGAGTAAACAGAAACCTGCTTCTCCCTCCCCCTCAAATCTTGTCCCACATTTATTTATCCGGTGTCACGGATCTCTCCTCAGCGTTGGTTTCAAGTGCCAAAAAATTTAGCAGGTGTCATAACATAAGGTCAAGACTTAATTATTTATATGGAGACATCAATCATCGTGTGGGGATGATTTATTTATAAATCACCAGAGCTGTAAAACGAGACAGTGAATTCCGATTTCCTCCTGCTCGTTCCTGAAGGGGACCAGGAAGGTCCAAGCTGCCACCGAGTGACCTTTGGAGCCTGCGGAAGTTTCTGCTGGGCCCCACACGGAGGAGAGTTTTCTACACCTTTTAAATCATGTAACCAAAATGTCACCAGGGAAATCTCATGCATATTTGCTACATCTCAGTAATGAACACTTACTGATTATGGATTATCTGGAGAATTTAGCTTTTTAAACATTATTCAAATTTTTATGTTTATGTAAGCTAATAAGACTGAGGAGATTCAGTAACTACTCTTTGCCTTATGGCATTTGAAAAGTATGTCCATTGGGCTTAGCTCAGCATCTTCCAGAATCACTTTTAAAATACTAAAATAGAATTTTTCTGCCTGAAAAAAACCACCCTATCTGTACTCAGTATAATGCTCTTTGCTCACAATTAATGCCAAAAAATCAATTTGCTAACATGCTTTTTATGTTTCTGCTGATCACAAACAGGATGGCACAGTAAAAGCTTTTATTGCCATCTGATTAGTCCACAGTGGTGCTAAGTAAATAGCTTGGGCTAGTACGGCTGCGAGACTCCTGTGCTGAAAGCAGCAGATTCAGAGGAGCGTGGGGTGCTGAGCACCAACCACAATCCTGCTCCAAGTCATTCAAATAAATTTGTCAATTGTATGAGCAGAAGCAGGATCATCCCCGATAGCTGGACAAAGTACACTTTAGGGCGTTCATGAACCTCCTCCTCTGGACTTCTGAGGAAGGGTTAACTACAGCCAGAGTTTCTCAGAGATTTGTCCGCTTATTTATCTGTCAATTGAAATGGTGCTGCTGATCTTATTTACACGATTGTGCTTCAGACAGGGAGGTGATTAACATAGACTGAGTGAAACTGGTTAAAAAAAAAAGGCAGAGTACAGAAAGAGTGAGATGGAAAGTTATGGTGAAAAGGAGCAGAGCTAGGAGGGAAGGTTTCCTTTGCTCTCCTATCATTATCTCGTAAAACTCTGTGTAGCACAAACCCATAAGCTTTAACATTAAAAAGAATGAGTTGAAGCATGAGGAGTATCCAGGGCAGCTTGTGATCCTTCTGAACTTCATGGCAGGACTCCATTTTGGCAAGAGCAAGTCAATAAGCTGTCCTGCGCATCCATTACACTGTTCCCACTGATCTTAAAAGAAAACCATTTATCACTGTATTTCAGCGACAGAAACACTAAAATAATATTTCACTGGGTTTGTAAGAGGGTGTAAATTATGGGTAAAAGGATGGATGAGCTGGCAACATCTTCAAGAAACAATTAAGACATTAAGAGTGTGGGAAAATATTTTTAGACATTAACCAATCAGGGAGAAAATCAGAATTTAGGACCTGATTCAGTTACAAGATGTTCCTTGAGCACCCTCTGGATCTTGCCCAGAGCGTGTGAAAAATATGAAAGATTAATAGTATTTCTTGTAGGCAAGACCAGTCAGCTGCTTGTGTATTTTTATGTTATACTGGGTACATTTATAGCATTTAGTAATGCCAGCACTGTTCAATATAAAGAGTAACAGATGAATGTATCATGAAAGAAGGCACTGGCAAGGCAGGTGGGAAATGATTTCCAAAATATTGTAGCAACCAGGCTGGGAGAAACGTAGTGAGATGGTAAACATAATATACTAGACCTAAGTGGCTTTATCGAAAGCCAGGGTTAAAGCCTTAGGCTGAGGGCCACCGATGCAAGACTGAGCCCTACCCACACACCACATAGAGGAGGAAAGCCAGGACTCACTGCGTGCAAACCTCGGCAAAGACGGTTTCCACACCACTCTGTCCCCACTGCATCAGAAGGCAAAAGTGACGATGAAATCCCAGTTGAGTGCAAAGAGGAGAAAGGAGGGGAATGAAATTGTCATGGCTCAACTGCAAGGAACAAATCGCAGATTTCCCTAATCAGACAGATGATGCCTAACTAGGGCACAAAGCGAACCACGAAAGAAGGTGGCAGATTTCGCAAATTAGTCATGGCAAAAATGGTGAATTTCACAGCTTGAAGTGAATTCATGTTATAGGATGAAACAGCACAAAGTGATTAAGAGCTCTAACTGATAGAAGTAATAAGCATGTGAGCCTTAGTCATCACGCAGCAGCCAACATTTCTCCTTGACTTCAGCTGAGCCACCGGAGCAACACCTTCAGCCGCCTCCTGTTTACGGTGCAGAGTGGGAGTTGGTGGGGACAACCACAACAAACAAGGTCCCATGGATGTTTCCGGGAGTTTTACGTCTCAGAGAGGTGCAACCACAGCAGTCCAACAGGAACTGGAGCAGCCACTCCACAGGGAGACGTTCTGCAGGCACGGTCTCTACTCCCAGTGCCACCACTGAAACCCGGAGCTGTGGCTTCAGCGGTGGAGCACATGCTGCGAGAAGAGCAACTCAGGGGATGGCAGGGCCCCCTCCTCACAGCACGAGCCCACGGGTGAAAAGCAGAGCAGGAGGACGCCTGAAAAAGGTTGGAGCAAGGTGGGGACACTGTTGCAGCACACTCCCTGCCATGCTGGGGACAACCTTCCAGGGCTGGCAATACTGCTTTTGGAGCCATTAGGTGCTGGCACGTGCCGCCTCATGGTAACCATGCCACAGCACGCATCCCGAATAGTAACCGAACATTAAGCAGCTCATTCAATGGCTTTCTTCTGAAAGCCACCCAATTTCCATTCTTTCAGGGGATAAAAACCAATGTCACAGCCTCTCTCACAGGTGCTGTTACATGACTCTTGCTGGCAAAACATTTCAATAGCTGTTACAGTGTGTTTTCAAGGAAAGCTGTGTTAATAGATATTGGAACCTTACCCTACCATTTGTACCCCTGCTTAGACAAAGATAAAAATTCTGGAGAAAAATGTCACTATTATGTCTTAATTATTTTGTTTGAATGTATGCTCTTCTATCATAGTTATTGAAAATCCATAGAGCAAAATGGAAGCAAAGTGAGATAATACCAACCAGGACGAGGCTGCCCAGCAGATTTCCTCCTCCAGCAGCATAAGCCTCCTTCAAACTCTTCCCCCTTCGTGGCAGACTGCTGCCCAGCCCCCCGGCAGCATGCCCCAGAGCAGTGTGGCTTTGCAGGCTGCCAGGAAGGTTAACAAACCCCGGTGCTGGCAGACGGAGCTGAAACTGCGGCGGAGTCATGAACCCTTCAGAGAGCAGAGCCTGCCAGCTTTCCTCTGTTTATTGAGGGTGTTCCAGCATAGCCAGGTCCACTAAGCGCAGCTGTATTAACATCACACAGGGAGAGGGGAAGCTGTTGAAGCTGCCAGGACAGAAGCCATAGAGGAATGTGATGGGGCAGTGCCAGTTCCTTCAGATCCCACCTGGAAGTTATTAGCCATCCGCTGGAGGCGGCGGAGCACCTGCATCCCAGAATATCAACTGCGCATCATTTGCACAGAGCCCAGCTGAACCTCGGCTGGGCACTGCGTGGTCACAGCTCTGCTCCTCTGACCCAGAGTGAGCGGGAGAGGATTTTAAATTGCATACCAAAGAAACACCCTAAGAGGAATTGATCGCTCTTGAATGGGAAAACAAAGTTTGAAAAGAATTAACATTTCTAAAGCATTTCTGAAGGAATGCCCTTAGACTACTAGTAGGGAACTAGAAAGGACTTCAAAAAAGGGAGGGTGGGGAGAGGGGCCCTCTTCTGAATTGATTTTAAAACTTGGCAGATTTAAGAAACCTTCCAGTAACATTTTGCGGATCGATGTTAATTTGATGCATCGGAGCTCAGTACTGTGCCAATTCACTGTCAAACTGATATTAACTAGGTATTTTTGGAGCATGTTTACAGCTCAAGGTCCATTAAATATGCAGACCTGACAATTATTGCGCCTCCCTTAAAATACTTAATTTGAAATGTGTATCATAGCGCCCATAAACCGTCTTTCACTTTTCATCAGAAAGAAGCCTCACTCACTCAGAGGTGCAAGTCCTGGCTCCTGGAGAAGGGGCTGGAGGTTGTGCCGGCGCAGAAGGCAGGCAGAGAGGCTGCCTTCTGTCTTCAGTGCTGCCAAAGAGCAGCACGACCACGACAAAACCTCCTAGGGCCTGACCTGCCAACCTCCATTCTTACAGTAACCAACCTCATGAAAGTCAGCTCATGTCAGTAAATGACACTCGTTGAGAGAGCAGTAATTACCTATGTTGGGAAAGGTGGCGGGATCAGTTACATCAACTTTCTGAGCGTTTTTTGAACCTGAATGCCTGCAATCTGACATCCACTTATAGCCAGGAGCTAAATGAAAGTCGCTTTGTTTTTTAACAGTTGCCACTTTGAGCCAAAGCCGCAGAAGATCCTGGTTTTTAAATCTGGGTCCCTTTAATACCTGCATAGAAATGGTTTGAGAAATGTTGGTTTCTCATTCTGTTCAGCATGACCCTCAAATGCAAAAATTACCCCCTTCTGAGCTGGGAGATTCAAAGCAGTAGTTTTGAAGCTGGTGACATGTATACTTAGATGAGTAACTTTAGGCACCTATGTTTGAATATTTGATTTAATATGCTTTCATTTTTGTACCCAGCAATGGGGATACTACTTAGCTCAAAGATCAATTAATTTTTCTGTTGCTTTTAAGTTCTTTAATGAAAGATGTTACATCAGTAATTATTTAATATACTTTAACTTTCTTGCATGAGCTGCTTGATCTGCTTAAAGCATATAAAGCAGTATGAGCTGAATTAGTAAAATTCAGAAATCTAACAGGTGAATCAGAAGTTAGACTAGTGCATAAGAAGGGATAAAAACTATGTCGCTCTTTCACTTGGCAAAAAAACCACACAGATTGTTGCTTTGTGAACCTTTGGATATCTCATTTCTTAGGGATCACAAAATCTATTTGTGAAAAGATCTATGAAATAAAGGAAGAAATTGTAAAAGTAGCATCCTGGTCGATAAAACATATGAATCTGCAGGCACATACACGGGAGGATGCCGTGAATCTCCTCTTTGTGCTGCAGTTCAGAAAAGCAGTTATTTTCTTCATTTTAGCAGATACCAAAGGCTCAGAGAAAGCAGTACTTACAGAATGCAGCCTGCCCTTTCTTGCAGCAGAAATGTATTTGCCTGGTTTCTCAAGTAAAAGAAGAGATAATCCTGTCCTAATCTGCCCTGACTGAAACTTGTTCATCTGGAGGTTATCACAGCACTGGGGTGTAAGGCGGAGCGTGCCCAACTGTTATTTCATCCTTGCATCTTCCACTCCAGAACCTGGGCTATCCAACACAGACTTCCACATCTGCTAGTTCGAGGGAAAGTTCCTTCCCTGCCATCTAAGATTTTAACAAATACTCAAGACTTTTTTTCTAGCTTTCCCTGAAAGTATACTTTATCACATTCGCATCAAAAAAACCCAACTCTGCAGCTATGGAAGCCAATTTATTACTTTTCTGACTTTTCTTCACAACAGCTATTCAGATCACAGTGTTAGTGTTTCTTGCTAATAGTCCCTTCCCTGGCTGCAAAGCTCTGAGTGTTTTAAAGAATCAGTTATAGAATAGTAGCAAAAAACCCTAGTTCTGGCTCTATGGTCCATCTGACGAAGCTGCTGCCCAATCAACTATGACTCTCGTCTGCCTCCCCAAGCCCGCCCCAGACTCTCCAGCATCTCTTCACCACTTTCCATCACCTAGCTTAGTGCCAAGATGGAAGGATGGCAGCTGTCTCAGCACTTAATGCCAGTATTCCTCCTTTGCAGACAAGGGGGGAGGGGATTTGCTTTCAAGCTTCCCCTTTTCCCACCGAGACTGACAATAACATTATCTCACATCTTTAAATATAGGTCTCGGAGTTAACGGTGCAACAGCCAGAGGCAGAGATTTTACGTTTACGATACAAATAATTTACATGGATCATTTCTTTTTTCTATTTTTTCAACATTTAAAATCTAAAGTAACTTTTGCATCCTTAAAATAATTAATTCATCCTTTCCTCATAAAAGCTATATTGTTTTAATGCTTTTGAATAGCACTGCCCATATTGTGTATGCTACAACTTCTGGAGGACTCAGCCTATCCCCACAGCATTAGATACTGCATATGCACGTAACATACATGGGGGCCACTGCCCAAGGTGCCTATAGCTCACGTAAAGCTCTTCTAGTTCTGCACCTTACACAGAAGGTCTACAGCACCGATGGCAGTCTGTATGTAGTATCTGCGAGTAATAAATCGTCACACTTACCTGCACTGTATTGTTCTAACTACATTGCTATTAACCTCCACTGCAGCATTTTTACTTCAGAATACTAGAATCAGCTTCTTGTTTCAACCTTTGGTTTACACTGGGAGAAACTTGAGCTTAGGTTAATGTCAAGAGTTTATCTGAGGTCTCTGCTATAATATCAGCATGTTGCTAGCACAGAAATTCATCTGGTTTTCATAAATATTAGATAGGGCTCTATCATCATCCTCATCGTTATTTTGGGCCGGTTGGAAGAGGATCCCCCCATGATTGCAACCCATTTCTGAGTTGTCATGGAAAGTCAGTTGGTGATATTTCAATCAGTGTTCTTATAACAAATTCCATTCAAATTCTGTCTGAAAAGGGAGTTAAGGTTTCATCCTGCTGCTTAGAGAATGATATGCTAAATGCAGCTTCCCATGGGCTTGGCTGCAGTCCAGCGCTTCGTAATTTATAGTTCTCCTTCCCTATTCTGGCTGTGACCTTGGGACCTAACTCTGAAGTTCCCCCAGCTGCCGGCACTCTGTAAAAATGCTGGCCCGGAGCCGTCTGCACCTTCCCACCCAAGACATGGCAGCAGCGGGGCAGCTCTCGGTAAATCCAGGGCAGCAGATCACCAGCGCTCCGGCACACAGGCAGGTGGGGAGCAGGGAGCCAAGGGGAGTGCTCATTTTCTCACTTTTACTAATAGGAGCAAATCACGGAACATTGTTCTTAAATGACAGAAATTATTAGCTAACTTCAAAGCATGAAACGCATTTACAGAAGAGGTTTAAATTATATTAGCCAAAGGCATTTTCTGTAGAGACAGCCACAAAAAGCTCTAATTGGAGATCTCCAAACAGCTGTTGTCCCTATGTATTTATATTGGAAAAATAACTTGAAAGATTATGTTAACATGCAATTAAAAAAAAAAAAAAAGTTTTAACATTATTACTGATCTTATTGATAGCATACTGGGGGTGCCTAAGATGCTTTACTGAGAAATGTGTGTCCATAGCAAGAGGAGCTGACAACCCAGATTCTAACATGCCATTTTTAACAGAAAAATTGTGTAATTGAGAGAAGTTATTACCCCTTGAAGATTACATTCATTATAAATTGTAACAGAGATATGTCTTCAGAATGACTGTAGTTCCCTTCAGTTAAAATAGCTATTCAGAAATATGATCGTTTGAGCTTATGTATGTAACTGTGGATTGTTTCAACAAAGTTATTGAAGGAAAGCAACTTTGAGGAAGGTATGACAGACCCACGCAGCTCTCTTGTGCCTTTATTCTTTCCAGACTTTCCAAGGACATACCTTCTGGAAATACTTATTTGCATGTACATATCTGGATTTCTTAGGATGGGGAATTCTTTTAAAATAAAGAAGGGTGACTTTTAAAATCATGATTTGAAAAGTCTTTTAGATCTGTTATTTCACCAGTAATTGTCAGGGATTTTCAGTACAGCAAATGATACAGGTTTACCTTTAAAACCAAAGAAAACCGAAACTTCATCGGTTTTGATTTTCAGAGTATTGTGTCTGATCTTTTTAGTGATTGGCATTTACCATAAATGAACCTGCTCTGTAACCTGGTCATACCCCTGACTTAACATAGATCTCTTTTGAAAACACTTCTTCTATTATCTGAGAATTATTACATTAAGTAGTTCTTTGTAAACAAGAAACCAACAAAACCAAGAAACTCCCTCTGCAAGATGCTCATCACTAAGATAGCTCTGGTAAAACATTCATCATCTTTCTGGATCAATCTAAAAAGTGGTGGCCCTCAACTGGAGAACTTCAGCAGAGATTCGTTAGGCTTTTCTGTTTCACTAACACCACAACTAAAATGAAACTATTTAAATGGTACAAAATTGTTTCAGATACTACGTCACTACACCAGTGCTTCTTCTGGCCTCGCAGTAAAGATGCAGCAGGCTCACATTTAGTGTAACCCGTCTGCTTTTGTACGATGTGCTGCCGCCTCTTGTTTTCCCCCAGTCCCGCAAGCACGGGTGGCAGCCACCGAGCAGCCGTGCAGTGATGCTCCATGTGTGCTTCATTGTAAAGAAAGCACCAAGACAGGGGTGTCATGCAAAAAGACGTCTCTTCTCTGGCAAGTTAGGGGCAATGCCAAGTGAGATTTGTGGAAAGGCCCTTAGACGGCCACAGTGCTCTGTGTACAGATATCTTTGCTGTGGTTCCCTGACGGGAAAGGGCAACGGGCAGCATTTATGAAAGGTTTCTATATAAGAGGTTCCTGTGCTATACACTGAGTATTTATTCTGGCAGTGGCTCTGTCAGCGTGCCGTAAACCACCCTGGGTACCGGTTGCTGTGTACCTGGGAGTTTGACTAGATGCCAACCAGCGGCCAGCTCTGTGATAACCGTGTATCATCTCGCAGCAGGACCCCACACCCACGGGTAGCAGCAGCCCTCCTGCTTCCTCCCACACTCCTCCGAGTGACAGGACCCTGCCTCCAGGGTGTCTTCTGGACTGTGAACTTGCTGTCATTTATTATTAGCACACCTTACGAAGTGTGCTAGGCACATGTTGGAAACACCTTTCTCTCATGTGTTAGAGAATTATTATCAGCCTGTCTCAGACCTGGCTGACCCCGTTCCCTTGCATTCTAGGGCAAAGAGAAGTAGCGGGGAGAGCTTGGGCAGTGGGGAGCCACCACCAGAGCTCATAGGGTCCTACTCACTCAATTCCTCCAGGAAAAGCCTTGTCTTCAAACAGTCCCACTCAGCCCTGGAAATCTCCCCATTCTTTTAATGGAGACCATCAGAGTTTGCTTGAGGTGCTCCGAGCAGAGGCAGGGGTTTCTTCCAACTTTTCAGTTTTGCGGAGAATTTTTTATATGATTATTGGTGTTGTTCATGCAAACCTCCAGCTCTTCATCCTTAAGTGACTTTGATATTTCCTTCTATAATCCATCATTACCAGCAGCCCTCTTGGCTGGACTTGCCTTAGTTACAACCGCTCCTTCTTCCTGCTGTTCTTCTGACTCCTCTGCCAGCGGGATAGAAAGCCAGACTCAGTAAGAGGGGACAACACGGAATTCATCTGTGTTTGGATGGGAAGCAGGGGGTGCATGATGGATAAAGGAAATATGTAAGAGCAAGCAACAGAGGAAGCAGCTGGGCTAGTTCAAAGAAACAGCTCTGCCTTGTAGTTCATGTAGTGCTAGATGACATTACCTGGAGCACAGCCTGTGAGACCACGAAGTACTCTTTCAATCTGATCTGGCTCTTGTGTGTGTCTGATTAAAGCGTCTCTCTCTTTCTTCCAGTGATGTGCCATCTCACTAGTTGCATAAACCTGGCAGTTATGCTACGCTGGGCACTTTCCCTGTTCAGCTATTAAACTGCCCTTTCGCTTTCTTTTGTCAGGGCTTCTTTTCCCCCCTCTTAATATCTCACCTAAACTTTTTCTTTCTTAGCTTCAGGCCATTGCTCCCTGGCCTACAATTTTCTGAGACTGTGAATAATTCCCTCCCTTCATTTCTATTGTTACCTTGAAGGTATTTATAGACTGTGATCATGTTCCCCCTGAGCCATCTCTTTCACTGGACTCTATGAATTTAGCTTTCTCAGCCTCTTCACGCGTTATGTTCTCTAATCCAGGTATCATTGCCCTCCTTTGTTTTCATTTTCTTCTTTTGAAGGTTGGTTACCAGAAATACACAGCATCGTGGTTTCACATGGCTGTTATTCATATTGATACACATGGCTTCCCCCACTCAGCTGTACTTTCTTACCCAGAGGGGCTATTTTTGTTTATATTGGTTTACTGTATGAAATTATCTCTCTCCTCTCCAAATTTAATTTTGCAAATGAAGATATACCACATAACTCTCCCTTTTGCTGCCAAGGTATCAACAGAAGACAAGGCTAAAGAAGACAACTGACCGTAAAGACTCCTAAGGTCAATTTTTGTTTGCTGCAAAAACCTTGCCAGCGTTAGGAGTAGCCTTCTGCACAGGGCAGCTGCGCGCATGGGAGGAAGGGCTGTCCTCAGGATGATGCCTGCACCCTGTGTAAGGACCTCTCTGCCATTCTGGAAAGTAAAATCAGGTGTCTGCCCCCAGCCATGCAGTTTCTCCATTTAGCATGGTCTTCTCTGCTTCGAGTCAAACAGTAATTTCTGTCCTACGGAACTGGTAATGAAATACTAAATTCTGGGGAAGGAAATTCAGTTTGGGGGAAGTAGAAGTGCTCCATGTAGATAGTTTTTATCTAACCTAGGTACTGTGATTTGGCTGTACTGACCTGTCTCCCCTAGTAAGCTCTCGGCTCAGCTCATCAGCTGCGTGCCCCACAGGCAGTGCAGGTCCCAGCCCACCCTGCCCTGAGCTGTCCTCAGCAAACCCCCCGGCTCAGCCCGCCGCTGGGCTCCACCATGCAGCACTGCCTCTCTTCTGCTTGCTGCTTTTTCTAAAGTTTATAACGAATCTACAAATGACAAATGTAAAAAGCCTCAGGAAAAGGTTGTATCACATCATGGAAAAGGAGACCATGCCTGGGAGTGAGACCTTTGTAAGAGGGAAGAATTACAGCTCCCCCAGAGCAACAGGAAGGTTGAGATGAAGGGAGAAGTTTGAACCTAAATTTGTAAAAATATGCCATATTAAGCAAAGTCAAAGTACTGGAAGATGGAAAATACTTCCTACACTGTAGCATGTGTGGCTCTGTGGATGTGCCCAGGATTAGATTTCTGCACATCTCCTGCTCAGTCTGATGCCTGTCTAGAACTGGACACTAATGATGTCCCTTGTAAGACAGAATAATCTATCAAACTAACCAGTACTTCTCCAGCTTCTTCCTTGTGCTTCCCTGTCACTCTGTACCCATCCCTTGTTTTTACTAAGTTCTTTATTGTTTGAAACAACTGTCTCTTCTTGTCCTGGGCTTGTACTGGATTTACAATTAGGATCTCAGTTCTGAAAAATTATGAGGAAAAAAATTACCTGTAATAATATTACTGTGTTTAAAATAACCAATTCTTAGTTCTACCTCAGTTTATTGAAAAAAACCCAAACCTCCAATAACTAATAATAGCAATGCTTATGAGCACTGCTGTCATAAAGGACGTGAAAAACCTTCTGAAAGATTTTCTATTTTCATACTGTATAAATATTTATTCTTAGCAATATCGCCCATCTTACTAGCACTTCACCTCACTCTGTTTTGGCAGAGCCATGACAGGCTTCATATATGTCATATATGTCCACAATACAAAGTGGACAACCAACATCTGCAGGTCTCATATCTGTGAGAATTAAACTCTGAATCATTTTTCTGTTCAGAGGTTGAACCAAAATTAGCGGGGGAAGGAACTGCTTCAGGTATGTCCAAAATACAAGTGTTTCATTATTATCACTGAAACAGAAATCTTCAAAATAAAAAATAGTTCCAATTGATATATCTTTTTTTGCTTACAAGTATCAAAGTAAAACATTTGTGGTTGGGTTTTTTAAGTTTAGAGTAATTTGAAAGATGTTTAGTCAGTTGCTACCCACATTTTAAAAAAAGAACATGCAGTTCAATTTACAAATACTGTGTAAATAAAAGATCCCAGGAAGGTTTAGGAAGAATTACAAGAAATTATAATCTCCTGCCTTTCAGAGAATCAGTGTTTTTAACTGACACCAAAATGCACGCTGGAAATAGGCTGCTGCTGCTGCTTCTTGTAGTTCATTACTAAATGCAAAATGTTTGAAATATGCATTGTAAGATGACTTTATTTTCATTTTCCCAGCAGAGACATTGACAGGTCCTGGATGATACTGCACTGAACTGTCCTCTTTAATGACATTTTCTTTTTAATAATCATTGATCCACACAAATTTGTCAGTTCCTAAATAGGTGCTCATCACTCACGTTGCCTGTGAGAGCTCTGTCAAGGGCTGAGCACGGCACAGAGGATCTCCAGCTATGCAGGTCTGTCACGTAATCATATGATATGTTGGATAAGATTTGGATTCTAATTTTTTGTGGCTGTTCTAAATACAACAGTGTACCAAAATACCATGTTTTTTGTCCCTGTGCGCTGATAGCATTCAGAAAGGGAAGTTAAAATCCTGTGATGAAACATAAGTAAAATAAACAAATTTGGGAAGCAGTATTTCCTGTCTGTCCCCAAGAACAAGAACCTTTTCTCTCTACCTTCACCCTGTTTGGACCAAAATGCCACCTTTTTTCTTAATTTACTGTTTAAAAGATTGGCCAGCCCAGCCCAGTTCTTCATGCAGTAGGAACACAAAGGTCTTTTGACCCTTCAGCGGATGACAGGGCGGGCTTAGCCTGGGCAAGCGGAGCAGAAGCACAGCCTGGACCTCCAGTGTGAAACTTAGTCCCAGACCCGGGGGGCACACTGTGCTCTTTGCTTACGGAGCAGGAGGGGCGAGCTCATGAAAGGCAGGGGGTGAAGGAGGGCGGAGGGAGTCTGAGGAACACACGGTCCGGTCCATGGTAAGACGCTGATCCATTAATTGGTTTTGCTTTCCCTGATCTGTCACTGGACCTTGCTCTCAGCGTAGTCAGTCCTGTATACCCTGCCAGACACCACAATAACTGCCAAAATACACAAAATAAAATCAGGCAATGACAGCACAATGTGCAAATAAAATCAGGCAATTACAGCACAATGTGCAAATGCTAAAGGCAAGGAAAGAGGGATCTGGGTTGTCCAGAGGTTCTGGTAAGGCAAAGGGGGGAAAAGCATGCAAGAGGAAGGTGTAAATTTGAGAGCAAGAGCTGAGACTTCAGTGTAGGTGTGGGAAGGAGCCAGATGAGCTAAAAAGAGACCTGCCATCCATACCCCAAGGGATTCGTGGAGAACAGGAGGCTGCCCAGCCATGACCGTCTCCTTTCAAGGAGACCAAGGAAGATGGGAACAGTTTGCAGCAATTCCCAGTGGCAGGGACGGGGTATTTCATGAGGCTCCTGCAGCCAGGACCCTGGATCGATCAAAGCATAGCAAAGCCTTGCTTTTCCCTCTCGCTGCCCTAGGTCTTGTCCTCAAGTCACCTCAAACGTTACAAAAGCAAACACCTGCTGGAAATTAAATCGCAACTTCTGGTATAAAGGCACACATGAAGCCCTGAAAAACCATTGCTGACATCACAAAATCACGTCTTAGAGGGTCTGGTGCTAAGGGGCAACTGTAACTTCCAGCTGTTGTACAGAGCCTTGTGGGGCATAATCCTCTTTACAACTTTAGGAAGAAAAAAGATCAACGCTGTAGTATGACTTCTTTCCTGAATCTTACAGGAAAAAGAGATAGGGAAGAAAACAGTCCTTTAGCAGCAAATACCCTTGAACAGGGGAGGAGTCCTTTAGGATTCCCCTAGATACCACTACTGCATTTATTCCTTTTCCAGTCATTCCCAATGATCTTCACAGATTACCACCCCCTTACAACAGCACTGTTCACAGTCACATAATGCTCTGTTCTCTCCTGTTCCTTCCCTCAGCATTTTCCCTGAGCCGGTATCCCTGGGCAAGAGGAAGGTTTACAGTTCTTCCTCCCTTTTCATCTTGTAAGCTGTACCCTGATCGCATTCTCTGCTGCTACACAAACAATAAACCAGGCACCCGAGCATGGTTGATCTTAGTAATATTCCACTTCTCTGACAGAGTTTAGGTCAGGTGGTAATTTTGGGTGAGGCATCATCTGCAAAGACGACAAATGCAAGAAACAATCTTTCCCCCAGCAAAGGATAAACTAGATGACCCAAGTGATTTTCTGTGTCACTACTATCTATGTTTCTATTATGGAATAAACCACTGGACAAGGAGAAGGATTTAACACTTTGACTGTAGTGATGGATACTACCAAAGAGCTCAACTTGGCTTTTATAAGGGGCAGTGTGTGTCCAGCAAAATAGCAGCATTTCTCTTCTGTACAGACGATCTGTAGAGCATAGATAGATACCTGAAGGGTATCGCAGATTGCAAAGATGGCTCAGGTGTTGAATACCTGGATGAGCTTAAGAGGTAAATTACGGCTTTCTTTCCTTAACTTCAGCCTTTCTGAGATGTATTTCAATCTGGAGCAAATTCTTAGGACTTGTGTACTGTCCATGCAGCTCTAGAAATGCTAAAGAGGAGGGAGGGGAGTTCAGGGGAAATGCATGGGTTACAGCATTGCCCTTCCCTGGAAGCCTGGGGACTGCCTCAAGCCTGAAGCATGTTCCCAGGCTGCCCGTTACCCATCTCAGGACAGGAAGAAAGCTGAACTGGTGCCAGCCAAAAACTCCTCCACCAAACAGTCTGTTATTAAGATCCTGTTCATGACATGGTAAAGGTCTTACAGGTCAGTCTGTTTTACTTTTTAAATGCGAATACCCTTGTCCAGCTCTTACCAACAGCAAGCTACCAGCTCTCAGCCTCATATATATGCTTTTCTAGGTGTCTGAAGAAAAAAGAAGCCTGAGTGGGTTTAACAAAGGGAACCAAAGATAATTATGTTTATAAATATGAAGGTGACTTGTGGATGTTTATAGTGCCCAGAAGGAAAAATGTTGTTAAAGGGAACCAGACATCTCAATCCTACAGCATTCTATTTTTTTCCGTGAAATAAAACTCCATGGTATGAGTGAATAGTTTTTTTCTGCTGTTAGCCCCTCAATTCTATGAAGAATATCTTGAATATTATTTCCTTGCCTCTTTTTTTTTTTTTTTTTGGTTTTGTTTACCAGACACAAAAAATGCTTCACTTAAAACTCCATTGTAGTCAGTGAGTGTCTCTAGCTGACACTGGATAATATTGTCATTATGATTTAGGGTCTCACTGATCATGCTTTATTATTTTTGTATTTTGCAGAAGGTTTTAACTCTCATTTTGTGTGTTCATTGAATTGTTTACAGTGAAGGGGCTCTCAGTCTCTACTGCCATGCTAAAAGGAAATAGAGGAGAGCTTGCTGTTATTACCATGCAAGCTAGACAGTCTGAACAGTGCCTTTTAGCCAGATGTAAATCCACAATTATAAATCACCATGGGAAGGCGAATGGCAATCACTGCATTTTGATATATTGCCACAATACTTTTCATATAAATATACTGACCAGAATAGGGAATTTACGTGTATTTTCTATGTCTTTATGCAGTAAACATATCTCTTCAGAGCACTATTTGTGCTAGAAGTCAAAAAGAGTATCTCTGAGTAAGAACTACTCACAGAAGAAAGAAGAGAGAGTACCAGGCTTACGCACAGCAGAAGGATTAAAAAAAATATGCTGCATGGCATAACAGTGTAGGGCTGTATAATTTCTACAGATTGGGATGTACAGCATGTGTAGTTGTGTTCATGTAGCGCGTAAGTAGTTCCCCCGGCTTCAAAGAGAAGGGCTGTCCCGGGAGCTATGGGGCAATCCAGAGTTTTAGTTCCTCCTTTTCCATAGCAGTGGTATTTTCTGCAAGTCACTTCATTTCATTGCGCCTAAGTTTCTTCATCTGTAAAATAAATCCTTCAAATACAATTGGATCAGCTTCATACAGCAAATTACATCCGATGCTGAATCATGTCTTTTATCTCTCTATCTGCCTGCTTATTTTTATTGTGAGCTCCTCAGGGCAAAGACTATCTCTTGAAGTCTCATATATAATAAAAGTGTCTTTAGCACTGCCGATCCCATTCTCTGGGACTGGAAGCTTACTGTAATAAAAATAAACAAATGCAATCAACCACTGGAATTAAAATAAAGCATCCAAACCAAAGAAAATCTATAGTTATGACCCTCTTTCATGAATATACTAGCCCCCAAAACAGATACACTGTTTAGGTGCATCCCTGGACAGATGTAAAACACTGGCTGCACTTCAGGCTTTGGCCAATTGGAAGTGTTAAGAAAAAGGAGGTTTCTTGCCACAGCAGAGCCATTGAGGAATAAAATAACAAAGATCACAAGCTAGGAAATGGGGTACTCAACAGTTCAATGGTCTTAACAAGAGACTGGAAAGGAACATTAATCTTCCTGAACCCCTGTTTCCAAATGTAGGTACAGGTTGGTGAGTCTAAACATTCCTGAGATGGACAAAAACCTAAGAAGGGATTTTTCTTGTGATACAGACACATTGGGGCAGGGAGGGGGGGAGCGGTATCTGGGAGAGAGCGCCAAGAACACGAACAGGTCTGCCTGTTCCTTGAGCTACCAGCGAGGTTTTGTGGCATGCCCACATAGCATGGAAAGACTCATTAGAAGAGTGTTTTCTTAGAGGACAGAAGCTGAAATCTTGTTCTTCCTGAAAATGTCATCTCCTGATACAGAACAGAGATACAGCCTGAATGGCAGTATGACAGGGATTTGGTCTGCTGAGCAGTTTCAGAGCATGTTTACCATACTTCACCTGGTCAAAAAACTGAAGAATGGCCAAGATGGAAATATTTTCTTTTTTAACACCTAGATTTGATAGCTCTGAGCATTAATTACAAATAAACACAGAGGAGCTAATAGGCTCATTAGGCTATAGAAACACTTTGAAAACTGCGGGAGTAGGTACTGGATTGTTGAAGTCGGTCCCTTCAGTTTAAGCATGAGCTTTTTCCTCAGACAAAACTTAGTGTCTCCCACCAGAGTCTGGTTAAAAGTCCTGAACCCAGGGTTGTGCCTTAATAATAGGTTCATGATACATTGCTCGTTATTTTTCATACATATTAAACTTATTTTGCTCCCAGAAGAGGTCTCTGGGGTCAGCAAACGCATTGTGATGCTCATTCCCTTTAACAGCATTAACACCTTACGTGAGAGTCATTTCTGCATTTTTGCTTCCTGTGCCTACGTTTTAAAGGACATTATTTTCTTCCAGCAAAATATTTCAGTTCTTGCAATCAGTGCTTGTTTTTGTAAATTAAAGAATGAATTCTGCCAAATTGTTCTCCTCCTTTTCTGTCTTCCAGGGTTATTTTCAATGCAGCTTATGCTACTGTCTGCATATCTACTGTGTGCTTTACAAGAAAATGAAATCATTACACACAACACAAATTACTAGGCCTCTTTCATAATCACACACTCTTAATTGGCATGTAAGCACTAAGATCACTGTAATACATGCAGTAAAATGTCTCCGACTCATTTTTTTCTCCCAGGTTTAAAGGTCAACAAGAATATTTTTCTTTAATTTGACAGGCACACAAGAAATAATGCAAGACTCATTTATGGTCAGGTAATGCACAAAGAAATCTATAAATCAAGCTAAGGGGAATATTAGATCATGCTCATATCTGAACCCATCTGGCTTAGTTCACAAAAATCAATATGAGGCAGAGAGCTCAGTATTACTCATGATTTATGCTCTCGCATCTAAGGGGAGAAACATTTGCAATTTTTAAGTCACTTCATCTGAAACAAAAGGATATGAAAAAGAAACTACAGTTGGCCATTACAACATAGGCATTAGGTAACTAATCTGATGACAGATTATAGCTGCTGGAGGAAGGGATGATTCTAGTGGTTTCATTACACTTAATGACTCAGCACCTTGTTTTAGTATTTTGATCTTCATTCCCCCCAAGGTGTATTAGCACAAAGCTATTAAGAATAAAATTAGCTAGATTTCCACGATTTTTGTAGATGAATTGCAATTGATAGTTCTCAGGCACAGTACCATTAGAAAATGTAGTGTACTGTAACATACATAACATACAGCTTTTCTTCACTGTCTTTCTTCAAATATTACTTTCACCAATAAACCTCACACCTAAAACATATCACGGCCAAATATTAATCCTACCCCATATACCATAACATATTACACATGTAAGCTTTTGATCCTTTTGTGAACATCCAGGATTTACGTGAAAGCTTTCTACCTATATAGTACATGTCTCAACTAAATAAAAACTCCAGCTGCCCTTAAGTTCAGCCTCCCCAAGAGGCAGGATGAAAAGTGTCAGACTGCGTTGCAGTACGCTGCACGAATGCACAGAGGAGCGAGGGATTTCACAAAGCAATTAGAGTATGAAAAACAGATATTGCAGTGATGGGTGCCATAAAAGTATCAGGGGAACTGGGGCAAGTAAAACATCCATTTCAGCTACAGTGATCTGGTTTACATACAGTGCTAATATCCTTCACACAAGTACCAAATGCAGCTTAATTTAAATCTAGAAAGGCATTTAGACGGAAGGGGGAGCCTGACATATTTTTCTCCTGGCTAATGTGTACAAGTAGAATCAATAATTTTCCCAGTATATGTTGATAAATTATTACATCAGACATTATTGATCCAGCCAAAGGAGGAGGAGGTCAAAATAATGGAAATCGGATGGTTGTGATTAGAAATGCTTGGGATATTCATTTGGAAAAGGTTGATAACTAAAATGGTCTACAGGCTTTACACTTATTGATTTAATAAATAGAATAAGCCTTGCTGATCCAAAACAAGGTTACTTGTATAGGTATTTCAGGGGGTTGCGCTACTGAAAGGCAGTCTATATGTCTTCTGTTTGTGTTTGAATTATATTTTAGTTCAACACACCAAAGCATTCATTTTGAACATCTGTTCCTTTCAGCCACAATCTTCTACTGCATTTTGCTGCTGAGAACCCTTAGACTTCATTCTGGTAGCAGGCTTAGTACTCTTTCAAGTATTTATTTAAAAGGTTTTCATATGCTTGTGTCATTATTAATAATGAATATGCTCATTAATTTACACATGCTTTACAAACACTGGGCAGGATCCAAGAGCCTCCCATGTGAGGAGCAATGTGTTTGGGCTACGCTATTGATTCTTTCTCGGGTATATCCTTTTAGCAAGAGGATAATACATCGGTGTTGCATCTTTCAGCCCAAAAGATTCCAAAATGTTTTCCAAACCAAAGAGGGCAGTGTGCCTGCTAGCAGAGATCGCATCATCTATCCCAGGAAGGCACGACCTTTGAGGCATTGTATGGCAATAGCCTGGCAACGCAGAGCACTCAGGAGCGGCACAGGCAGGGAGCAGAGACTGTCATATCAGTCATTACACACAACACAGAGAGAAGAAAAAAAAAAAAAAAAGAAAAAAAAAAAAAAAAAGAGGCAGAATGTGATTTACCCAGGTGGGATGCAGTCAGGATACAAAATCCACACTTTCCCTCCTCTTGCCTTTACACCACTGGAGTATCTTCCGTTCTGCGAGTCCCACTCGTCTCTTTGTTTCCTCCCTCACTAGCTTCGCTATCCAGGCACTACTACCCTACCTGGGGCTCAGTTTCCCTTTTGCAATCTCAGCCTTCTACTTCCATCCTTTTGCTGTTAACGTGGTCTCCAGCTGCTCTTCTCCATAACACTCCTGCATCATACATCCACCGGCCAGCAGCCTACTCACCCTTCCCTTCCTATCCCATCCCATCCCATCCCATCCCCTCTGGGATGAACTGGCCCTTTTGTGGTGCCAGACAGCAGCACCAGGCATGTCCTCTTCCCACTCTCCCTGCCGCTGTCTCTGCCTTACAGCCTCAGCAAGCAAGCAAGAGGGACTAGCAACAGAGGAGCCACAGCAAAAAAGCAACTTCACGCTGCTTCTTGCAAAGACTTTGAATGGTCTTGGTAAGAGCGATATCTATACCAGCTGGGGCTTGCAAGGATGGAGTGGGCCAGAATCTGCTTCACCTGTTCTCTCACAGGCAGCATTTTCCCCGGTACCCACAGGAGCAGGCTGGAGCACTGCCTCTGGGAAGGGTAATTTAACTGAGTGTATATTGCAATTATTATTACTACCATAGCCCTGAATTAGAAAAGAGAAGCAGGGCTCCACTACATCTCTGGGAAAGGGTGGGTGGTGTTCACTTCTCATCAGTTTCCAAAGTCCATCTGAAATATGGTAACACAGGAAATGTGTATGTGCAGATATGGCTCATTGAAAGTCAAAAATTCTTATCCCATTTTTTTTCCACGCTTGGGATTTTTCCAAAGTTTCTCTCGATCATGAGAAACCAAATATGCTTTCCTTAAGGTCTTTAGAAATTCCTTGCTCTGGTTCTGGTGTAATGAATACCAACTGACTGTTGAGTTGACAGTAGTTACAAAGCCTGGGCCACATGGGACAGCAGTATAGTGTGAAAAATGAAAACATCCATATGTACTTCTCATTTGCTGTGAGTAGAAGGTGATCCTGAAAATGAATTCTGTATTTCTTCCCCATCATTCTTCACCATGGCCAATGCCTAAAAAGCTGCATTTTCCCTTGCCAGCAGCACATCTAGCAGTCACAGCAGCTGCATAGGAGTTATATTGCCAGGGTGACAAAAGTCATCTTCCAGACAGGTAGAAAATTATACCAGCTCCATAGCACATGACTGGATCTATCATACCTGCTCAGTGTTATTTAAAGGTACAACAGCAGAGCATAACGTGGCATATTGGCTAACTCAGTATAGTAGCATCATAACCTCTATACCAGGCTATAGTTATGGATCTCCTTTGGACAGTACAGTGTGACTGTTCCTTCCAGATAAGACCTACTATATTTGTTACCTGCTGTATAATAAGACACCTGGACCATCATTACCCTACTTTTTCTTTTGAGTATAGATTCTTCCATCCTAAAACTTACCAAAAGGAGCAGAGTTAGGATGAGAAGGGCTGGGCTGGGGTGAAGCGGGACAGAAACACTGGCTCCCTGCTCCTCTATGTGCTGCAAGATGAAGTGGATTCAATTTTGAGTTATAGTGGTGGGATATGGCAAAGCTTTCTGGTCCTTTCTAAACAGCCCAGAGTTCACTGATGTGAGGCTGGGCTGTAAACTATAAGATAGAGGGTACTCAAAGGGCCAGTGCTAAACATTTCCTTCGCTTTCCAGGCACTAAATTCAGCTATGGACATTTACATGCAATAGTAGTTCAGGATTAGACAAAGAAGTACTTTATGACTGGGATCACACCCAAATTCAGGGAAGTCGTTTCAGATCTCTGAGGAGCAGTCATAGCCTAAAGCAAAAACACAGTTGTCCCGTGCATGGTGAGGTACCGAGCACTTACAAGGCAACAGAGAGGAACTTGGTGTCCCTCAACTGAAATGAGATATGATTTCCCCAGCGGGGAGTCCAGTATTTGTACTATATTCAGGTGACAGTGTTTATGTATCTCTGTTAAAATGGCATATTCTTCCCAATGCTGATATCTTTCTGGCCACAGAGGCTAAACTATTATTTCTTGTTCATCTACTTTTTCCTACTTCAGCCCCCCCGCTCCCCTCCCCCCTTGCTTCCTGTCACTTCTTTAATGTTTTTTATTTAGAAACTTTTTGTTATGTAAATAGAAGCTGTGATGTTTGCCTTTCCAGGGGCTGGTGCTAAGTTAATGTAGAACAGTGCCAAGAGAGACTAGTACCAAACAGGGTTACAGCACATTTTAAAATGCCATTTTTTTGCTTGTAATTTGTTCTTCCTACCTCTAGTGTTCCTCTGCAGAGATATTTATAAAAATAGGTGTTCCATGCACTGTATATCACAGGTTTATTTAGGACTGTTGTTGAAGATTTACACTGCTCAAAAGAGCAGTCATAGCAGATAATTCCATTTGCAAGCTTCAACAAAATGTTCCAGGGAAAGTGCTGTTATCACCGTGGAGAATTTTAATGATGGCAGAGTTTACAGACAACTTGGTTGGCAAACAAGGCTGCAGCAACAGACACCTCAGCAGGTTCTTTTGCCAATGGTGGTTTTCTGATTGTTGCTGGTGCCTGTTAAACACACTTTGCGTCTACCTCCCAGCCCGCTCCAGAAACTTCAGAACTGCATTTATCCTGCGGCGCTAACCTTGCTCTTCATGAAACACCTATCAGGAACTCATTTTAAAAAGTTGCTGAGCGCCTCACAGGCCTGACTGGGGAACTTGGTCACTGTTTGTTCTGTTACAGAACTTGTTATGTAAGTTTTGGCTTTTAAGGAAAATTACTAAGAACAAAATGCAATGCAGCATGACCATGGCCAAAGCTGGGTTAAGGTACTTCCTACTTTCTAGGAGATGCCTCATTAATTCATATCTTGCTAATCACAGGATTCGCTATTGCAATAAATTAATATGGTGCTTCAGTGATCTGTTAGCAGCTGTTGGAGGGGGTGAGGAAAAGAGGAGCTTGGAAGGTGGTAAATCCCTTCATCTTACAGTTGTCACTGAACAGAGACCCTCTCTGCAGACATTCAGACCTGCAGGGACACTGCAGAGGGGTGACAGTGATATCCTTGCTATATATTGCACATAATATGTAATTATTATGTGCTATATTTGCACAAAATATGTAATAACAATATAATGCTATACCTTGCACATATCCAGCTTATCCCTACAGGCAAACTGTTTTGCTGTGCCACAGCCTTGGCAACACCTAAGAACCTGCTCGCTTGCCCACCTCTCAGTCACCACTTGCCCGTGCAGCAGGCTGTACCACTGCTGAAAGAGAAGGACAGACTAAATATACCTGGCTTTCCCTTTACAACTATTCAGTGGTGTCTGGAAAAAGGAATTTCAGCTACTCTTCATATTATTCCTTTTCAGCAAATGCATCAGGTTTTGGTGTTGCCAGTCTGACACCCCTTCATTAGCACTAGAAAAGCTCGTCAGTGTAATCCTGTGTGTATTGCACTGGAAACCTTGCAAGACACCACGCTACTCCCCAGTGATTTCTTCCCTTTCTTTCATTGCTTTTATGTTGTCAGCTAGAACAAAAGGAATTTCTGTTAATTATCTGTATGTTTGCTGAAACGACTAACCTACATCCTAGCTAGTGTGAAACAGTTGCTTAACTGAAGTTCTTGGCAGATTTACACACCTTCTGGTTGTAAGTTTAAAAAAATCTATTCCCGTTTTCAGATTTGCATAGTCAATTTTCCTCTTACATAAAAAAGAAACATTTTACCTTTTTCATTATTCTCCAGTAACTAAGGCAAAGGAGGAGGATTCAGTAGCTGGGATATTAACCTGAGCTGTGGAAGGTCCAAACTCAGCCTCTTCTTGTCCACAGATTCCCCATTTCCCTAAGGCAAGTTCTTCAGATTTCTCTGCCTCAGCGTCTCATCTGTAAAATGTGAGCAACAACGCTGTTTTCACACCTATAGATTGTGAAAATCTCGCTATTACAGTGACAGGGATGGTGCAGGTGACTAAATAGATAAACTGTACTGCAAGAACAGAACACGGAGGGTTTTAATCTGATTTAGTGCTTTGAAAATATATTTATCTCCAGAAATACGACTTTCTTTCGGTGTCATTCTTTCTTGATGGACTGTTTCTCAGTTTCCTCAGTTCACTTCACTACCCAGCCCAAAGACATTATGCCAATGTAATGCAGCAGGCAGGACCAGAGGGCTAGCAGTATTAACTGCTTGAGTGGTACTGCCACCAAACAGCAAATCATGGCCCCGGAGCTTCATGAATCATTTTTTTTGCACAGTAGCACATGACATAGCTGGAACTCAATTAATGTTTCCACCGATTTTGCATAGAGTCATGACCTTGCATACAATATCCAAACAGATCACATGCAAAGTCACAGCCACCTCACTGACAGATACAAACTGAATGTCACCGTCTATGCACCCACCATGCTGTCCTCACCCTTGACGGCAATTAAATGTGATTTTTCTCCTCCCAGGCAAAAATTGAACAGCTGCAAGATGTGGAGATTTTATCATGGGTGTGGAGGGAGAGGGCTGAGATGTCTCTCTTCTTGTAGATAATTGCTGAGTTTAATGAGGAAGTTTAGCAGAATTTTTAACCATTGCTTCTGTGCCTCATTTAATTATTTGCATATGGCATCAAGTTAAAAAGAGTGTGCATATACAGCACTTCTTCCATTCATGTATTAGACGTTAATGAAAGGAAGCACGAGGATAAGTTTCTCACTAATGATGATGGAAAATTAGTTTTGAAACCCCAGAGGTATCTTGAAAGACACACCAATGATATACGAAGGTCCAAGGAGAGAAATTCAGCACAAAATATCACCTAGGCCCTTTTGGGCTGTTTCTCCAAGAGCTCCAGTTCCCATTTAGTTTTGTAGTTATGGGGGAGGCTGGCAAAGAGTAAATACAGAAGGATCTTAGAGACTGCAATACTCACAGCAAGTAAGTGAGGCTGATAAACACAGCGCAGTCTAGGCAACGAATGCCAGCATGGCATATACCGTAAAGGTTACACGCCTGGAGACCTACAGGCAAAGACAGATTCATGGCTTTTTTTTTAAGTCCCAAGCTAGTGAAAAGTTGAGTGTCTGGAGAGGAGCAATGCTTTATGCATTAGTCATAACATTTTGAAGGGCAGCAAATCCACAGTCAGGAGCACAAGGTAGGAGGAAAACAGTTGCTAATTCTTTTCCTCTCTCATTCTGCAAGATGCTGTCTCCAGTAACTCTCAGGCATCTCAGCCAAGCAAAAAGAAGCCATTCAGAAAGGATCATGCACTACTTACACTGTGCTACCGTTTGCTTCAGCACCTCATTTGCTATCTTGAGTATTTCTTCTCTGATAAGATTGATTGAGTCTCACAGTGGTTTTCAGTGTGAAGGGAAGAGGGAGTGCTGAAGGTCAGGACTTACTGTTTTAGTCAGTGGTAAGCAGTCGGTCAAGGGTATCATACAAGCCACATTTAACAGTAAGGGATCCGTTTGCCCAGCTTTGCCCTTTCCTGCTGCTACATGGGGAAGAGCTGTGGGAGCGAGGGTCAGGTGATGCTGCCGACGTGGCTCAACCATTTCACCAGGTCTTTTCACTCAGACAGGTCTTCACTTTGGGAGTTTGTTTATATTCCCGATTGATAAGTCTCCTAATTCTTTTCTTAAGAACGCCCGAATCCCTCTACAGAGAAGTAAGTATGACAATAAGGGTGCTTTTCATAACAGTTTAGAAATAGCTCGTATACACTCAGCTTGAAAATTCCTCCACCACACAGCTGCTACCCTCTGCCTACCATTGCTGTTTGTCTGCATTGCCTCCCAAGTCCCCTGGGTTATCACTTTAATGTCTTTGACATTAAAACACTTTAACACAAAGTTGCTCATTACAGATAGGCAGTGTAGGAAAAAAAGGGTGAGGCAAGGAGGAGAGAGAGATAAATGGAGGCAGCAAAGAAGCTACCACTAATGATTCAAGTCAAAATAGCTTTTTTTTATGTTTCAGTAGGTCTCTAAAACACAGATACATCACAACCATTAGCATCAGATGCACAGTTTACTTATGTCAGTCTTGATGTTCTTAATTCATACTGTTTTACTGATCTCTAATAATATTTGGAACACAATTATGATATTGCAATTACAATATACTTATGTGGGAAAGAAGCTCTTTAGTGCTTTCTTCACATAGTGTGTGCTGGAAGTGTGTTTAAACCAGAGCTAATGGTTTGAAGAGGTCTCAAATCCCCCCGGTGTGGCAATGCAACATTTAATAATACAGCCATGATGCTACTGAAAAGGGATGCAAAATTAATCTGTAAAAAAAAAGAATGAAAAATATTAACAATTAAAAAAAAAAAAAAGTAACAGAGGGGGCTGGCTGGAAGCTGGGAAAGTCTAGAATGAAGTCTAAAATGGTGCACTTAACCCCTCCGCTATACCTGGATATTCTGGGGATCTAACACTGTGGTGCAGCGACTCTCAGGCACACACAGCAAGTCAGTGTACAGGCAAAGCTGTAATTCTGACCCTGGTGAATGTACACAAACTCCAGTCATTGTTAGCCCTGAAGAGGGCTGCAAAGCTCAGACATTGCTATCTGGAACCACAGGAGCTCCTCTAATGGCTTTGTTAAACTTTCACAGCAACAAGTGACACCCAGAGCAGCACAGCTACGTTTTGGTTCTAACCACAAACTTATTGCTAGTGATCAGCCCACACGCTGCTAATTGCGAGTGGGATAGAAATAATGTGCAGCCTGGTTTGACTTTAAGAAAATATATTTTCCTCAAATCCTGCACTGTTTTCCCTCTGTTGTGGTCACACAACCATGAGCTATCATCTGATGAGGCAGAAGAACATCCAGGACCAAAAGGTAGATTTCAGGCTCTGAATATTTCTCTTGCTAGGATGAGTAGAGGCATTAGTCTGGAAGGAAAGGCACTAAGGACCCAGAAGCTGCTTCCAGTGAGACTTTTGATACCAGCTTAGGGTGTCAGGCAACATCCCCTAGGAGACACCAAGAATGCTGAAATTCACTACCTAAAACCAGGACAATGAAAGGAATTCCTTGCAAAATCCAACACAGTAAAACTAGGATGTATCGTTATTAGCAGTGCATCCTTCCAGTGCAGCAGAGCCCCACCACCTGACCGCTGGCATGCTCTCTCCAGTTTAACCAGACACGGGGTGGGGAATGCCCAGTAGCTGGTACACTGAACGTGTTCTCAGGCAACGCAGTTAGCTCTGTTGGCCACGGTTGTTGAGATTGGAAAGGCACAAAAGCTGTTGTGTATCCAAAATTAGTCTAGCTAAAGAATATGTAGTGACTGGGCAGGAGCTGGATCAACCTAAGGAAAAATTAATGGGAAGAATATCCCTCCTTCTTCGAAAACGGACTTCTCTCTGCTGAGGGGGGTTATGGATTGAATTTACTGCACCGAACTGACACCGCTTCAGCTTTTTTCCTGAAGGCTGGAGTCCTTAAGACTATTTTTTATCAAAATGCTATATATCATGCAACATGTACATATTATTAAATTACAGTAAAATTCACAGTATTAGTTTTGGCAATATAGGACACAGAACTTAACTTTGTCAAGGAAAGCACCTCTTATATCACAGAATTATGACCAAAGAATACATTTTCTGAAAGGTAGCGTTTTGTTAAAAAGCCATTTTGGCAAAGAAAATTGACTTGCTGTTATCAAAACCACAATGCTATTACAATGTGAAGTAACAGAGAAGTGACTCTACATTTATGGGCATCTGAGCATAAAATGGTGAAACAAGATTAGGTGTGAAATGAAGGAACACAAGGGCGCTTGCTGTTACTCACCTACTTCTGTACCCATAGAAGGGAGCAACTACACTAGTGAGCACCTGTGTCAGGTAAAGAAAAAAACATGCGTCATTTCATTTTTCAGTTTTAATGATTTCAAGTGTTGAAAATTCTTGAATGATGCTCTCCAAAATGATGAGGTTTAAATATAGTAAATGTCATAAATGCTTTCTGGATTTTATTTCATAATCAAAATAATTACAGTGCTATTCAAGGTTAAGTGCCTTAATATTGTTAATCATTCATTACATGTGATTGAATTAAGGGCCAGCAACATTCAACCCAGTCCTGCAGATGCTCACTAGCTGGGTACCACCCCTTTCTTAGTATAAGTAGCACAACTCAGCCATCTCCAGGGCCTCTAGCGAAAGATTAGCTTTTGTAACATGACTGGAAAGTCACCAAATTTGGGTTATTTTCAGTCTATGCAGGAGTAAGTTCCAAAAAAAGAGCTGGTTGGGGAATTCTCCAGCAGAAGGATTTTCAGTGAGAAAATGGCCTTTTCACAGAACCAAAGTTTTCTATGTGGAAAAAGAAAGTTCAGACAAATATATTCTTCCCTGGGAGAATCAAAATGAAGGCTCGCCTGGCTGCTGCCTGCTACGCACTCCTTAGTTCCACTTTCGGCAAAAAGTGAGTTTAACAGCTGCTTTGCAGGCAGGCTGCTGGAAGTGAGCAGTCCCCAGCTAGCTGCCCTCCTGGCACGTGGATGGCGTGAAGGGCGAGGAAGAGGGTGAAGTGGGGAGAATTAGAGCCCCCTGCGTGCCTAGGAGACCCTTGGCAGTTGTCAGGTTTCCTGCACAGCTGTCCGAGCGGTTAGCAGCTAAGCACAATGAAAACGCCACTTAAGGGCCCAATAAATTACATTTTTCTGAAAATCCGTTTCTACAAAAATCTCACTTTGACATTTTGACCTGACTCAATACACCTCTCTTCCCCAGGAGAAAGGGTTTCTGTTTTCCAGACAATTCTGTCCACGTATTGCAGGGCTCTCGGGAGACCCCTTGCTACCCCCCATTGGTGCCATAATTAGGGCACTCCTCTGGAGTGACCCTGCTGGCCACAGCCAGGGACGGGCTGTCCCCGAGGCGAGGCATGTAGGGAGATGCTGGGGTAATCTGAGTAAGCAATTAACAAACAGGCCTTGAGATTATAGTTGAGATCAGAAGAAAAGCTCCAAACCCTTTACCGACAGAGCTATGAAATGTTTGTTCCAGCCGCAGCATAGACACATGGGTTTAACGGCACTTAAATAAATTGGTGTCTTAGAGCATTCTAGGACATGAATATATTCGTCTCTTTGCTTAGTCGCAGGAAATTGCAGTGATGGATTGACATCATTTCATAATTGCACGCGATGCACAACCAAAACAGAGGGCTCAGGCAACAAGCTGCATTCTAACTAAATTCTGAATATTTGTTAATAACAGAAGTTCAGCTAGCATGATATAAGAACTGCACGTATAGGATGAAATGTTAATTTACTATGCTTCAGTTGAGATTTTTAAGGTAGTCTTATTTTCCTTGAATGCATGGATTTATCATTATCAGCCTGAACACAACTAGCACTCTTCAAGGTTTCTTGCTGAAAAGAAATTGAGCGTGCAAATACTCTTTCATCATAATCACACTGGCTGTGCAGGGTAATTCATAAAAGAGCCAGAAATATATTGAAATTCAATCTTGTTTTAGTCCAAATCAATATTAATAATTGTTTGAATTTTTAAAGTGCAATTTACAATTGAAAAATGTACAGAGATCAACACATAGTTGCTAACGCATCAAATTTTCCTATTAAACTTAAAGGCACAGTAATTTTACTTAAAAATGTTTCTTATAAAGCAGAAGGCATTGATCTGTGAAAACAACTATCTATTATTTATATGCACAACATTAGAATGGGTTTTAATTATAAATGAGCTAAAAGGTCAGTAACTATTTTATTTTTAAGGTCTTGATTTTAAATTTGTATAGCTTAATACAAATATTTACGCACCGTGGGCTTAGCAATTTTTTTCAATGGTGGGACGGCTCACAGTGGGATTAGACGCACACAACACTATCTACAGTCAAAACCCAGTGCTGTTGCACCTTTTACAGAGCCATTAAATGTGAGGGACTTCAGAAAACGAACAATAATTTCTTCAAGCTTCAATCACGTTCTTTGCATGCAAATGCCTCAATTTCAGTAACGAATGCAAATATTCATGTTTGCGGTAACAGCCTCCAAGCCCTCAGCCAGAACTTGATTGGTGTCAACCCACAGGAGAGACGGCACAGGCACAGGGATGCGATGGCACAGGCACTGGGATGAGATGATAATGCCAGCCCTGAGAGCCAGCCCCAGCGTCCAAATAACCCTGCGCGGTACAGGGCTAAACACACCACGCAGGAAAAGATCCCTGGTTTACATTATCTTCACTGTTCAGTTACCCAGACGTTAACTCAGCAGTACCAACGTGCTGGGAAGCATCTCAGCAGTCCATTGGTGCTGGGGAGAAGAATACCAGAACACCCTTTTTCTTCCCCAGAAGGATTCCTCTGTGTCACAAACACTTTGACAATTTTCCACCTCCAGGAGCAGGCATCATTATGCCTGTCCATATTACAGCAAGAAGAGGGAGGAAAGGACAGAAGTTTTCAGGCTGCACCTACTCTCCCCTCACTGAATGCAGAAGCTGAGAAGGGATGGAGTTACAAACTGAGTCTGATGTCAAACGCAGCGAGTCAATAGAGTATATCCCTTCCTATAGAGTATCAATGTAACAACAGGAACTTTCTCAGTGACATTTAATGATCTCCGATACTTAGAGCACACACGCACGCCTAGCAGCTATTTGCCTTATCTGCTCTTATTACAAATCTGACAAAAGGTGCTTAAAAATAGAGTAACAGCAAACCAAATAGTAGTATTTCCCACTGTACCAGCATTACAGAACAGATTTTAAAGACAGTTCATGCCTATTCAGGATTCTCATTACAGCTCAACATTGAAAATCACCTTCTGTTTAAAAGGCTGAGTAGTTGCTTTGAAATCTACATGTTTCCTCTCACTGCTCTGAAATTTGGAGCGTCAGAAATTCTGGTGCATGCCAGCATACAGATAAGGAAGAACTAGAAGTGCATCGCATGTAGGCACCTCAGTTCCTTATACAGTGACCATCATATTGGTGTCCCTGCTCCCCCATGGAAATGGGGACCTACCTAGGGTCATTTGCCAGACAGCCTTGCACCTCCTTTCTCACCCAGTCTTACAGTTACTGCAACCACCACCTAACGAAACAGACACATTGCTGAACGCAGACGATGTCTGTCTCCTCCATGGCTCTGTTGGCAGCTGTGCACACCTGTCTTTCAAAGTATGACTCTGCTGAAGCTGCAGGCGGTGTCGTACCCCTTCCCCAAAGCTGACCTTGCCAAAATGCAAAACTTTCAGAAGCCAAGGAATGCAAGGGTAGGGCCAATGTTCACTACCCTGTGTAAGCAATGCCCTGGTATAATGCTGATAAACATACCCTCATGCTGCCTTTGAACAGGCACCACCTACCCCAGATGCTCAGCTGGCATCCCCAGGAAACTCCTGAGACATCACAGCTCTGCCTCTCTGCAACTCCACCAGCTTCCACAGGTATTTCCCCTCATACACAGAACCGTTTCACTCCTCTTTAAGTGATGGCAAAGCCCCCAGATATTTCTCTTCCCTAATACACACCTAGGAGATCCCTCAGCTTGCAGATGATCTTCTTCCCCTTGGTCCCACATGGCTCGTGAGCTGCAGGGGCTCAGTCCCTGCTTCAGGCCTGCCAGCCTATGCAGGCGGTGGAATGTCACTGCTACGCCTCTGCACAACCAGCCGACTAATCCTTCAGCACTCTGTGCAGCTTCCTTTTATACACTGCAGTAACATGATAACTGAATTAAAAATAAAAAATCTATTTCCTTTTGTTTAGCAATTACATTTCAACATAAAATGCAAATATTTGTTTCAGTTTGCTTTGCAATATATCCTGGGGGAAAATTTTCATCTGGAAAGAAAATTTAAGAGGCATTTTAGAGAAGGAAAAAAAAAAGTTTTCCAAACAGATCTACTTATAGAATATCTCCTTTCAATTAGTTGCTGTGTTTCAACTGCTGAAATCAAGAACAAGATGAGATAACTTAGCTCTGACATACAGGCATAGTCTAAGTAAAAAAAGTACCTTGACTAAGCAGATGGTGATCTTTCATTAGGGAGAAAGCATTCGTAAAATTTCAATAAGAAACAAATTAGTCACCATGGCTAGAAGGATTGAGAGTTGGTATTAGGTGAAAACAGTCAGATGTACATCATTACAAAAGTTGCCTCAGTCAATAAAGGAACCCTTTCCACTACCACCGCCAAGTGTTCCATTTCAAGGTTACAAGGGCTATTTTCTTCTTCCTGAAGTAACCATAGTAGCATCAACAGGGAACTAGACACAGTGGGAGCCAGGAGTTTGTTTCCTTTCTGCTGTAGCAGAAATGTTGCTGTTTTTTTTCCTCAAGTGCAGAATTAAAACCACCCTCACTTGTGACAAAGATTTCTAATACCTAGCTTACAGGGACCATTTCACAGTTTTCCTGGTTTTCTTGCTTGCTTATGACTCCCAGGCAAAGAATCTCCACTTCAGATACTTTTATCTTTTAGGAAAAAGAAATAACATTGAGGAATTGTGAATCTCTGCACTGTACTACATGAACCGTGTTACATATGGCACAAAGTTAAGCTGTAATGTTGGAGGACAGGGCCCCACACATACATAAAGCCACTCAAAATTGTTGTTCTAAAAACTATTTAAAATCTCATGATGTCAAGAGGTTTGGCATGTGAATAAAACTTTTACCCAATGGCTAGGAACATACTGTTTAAGTTTATATATATATACACACACACACATAAAATAATATATATATATATATAAAAGCAGCTTATAAAATCTTTAGCTTCTGTCATCTTTTTTTGCCTTACCACAACACATCTAGAACTGCAGAGAAAAACTAAGTTATAAAAGAAAACTCCAGCATACATTTGCCTCATAGTGACGTTAAGGAGGGAGTATGTCTGGAGTAATTACTTGCTTGGTACCTCTGGAAATCCAGCTTATTCCAGATGTGTATAGTATCTTCTGAAAAAAGGTGGTTTTATACAGAATAGCCAGGAAACTTGTGGAAGAGCCAAATGAAGCACCTCCAGGACAACTGAAGAAGAGTTATTTCAGGGGTATGCAACCACCACTGTCATGTGATGGTGCAATCACCTAAAAATCCCTTTGAAAATGTGATAGTTACTTTCAATAGAAAAGAGACTGAAAAAGTGGAGGGAGGAGGAAGCATTTCAAGCAAGGCTGTAACTAGAACCAAGTAGGCACCTGAAAAACTAAGAACCTTTCTGCTGTATTTTACGAGAGAGTTCATTGCCTTCAGCACTGTTTTCTGTATGAAATATTGTAGGCGGGGCAATATCCCTATAAATCCTGCTGCCAGGCAGAGCCTGGGAGGGCTAGGCAGCCTGCGTGTGAGATCTGCCGTGCAAATTCTGTGCCTTCTGCTGTGGTGCGGAAGAGAGCTGGAGAAGTTCATTATTGACATTCACCATTTTTACACTGTCACTGTACAGCTCCTGTGAGATGTTAATTTGAAACAAAGTAAAGAAAACTTTTTTTCATTTCAAATGCAAACTGCTTTAGAGATTATATTTTAGCTTAGGAATAGTATTATAACCCCTGAGGATCTTGGAGAGGTGTGTGTATTAACTTGCTAAGGACCTGCTGCAGTACTGAGGAGATTAGTAACACATGACTCCTGCTACAATTTGCACCCAGAAAGATAGGAAAGAAATCTTCTCAACTTTGAAAGGATTATTTTGGTTGTTTACTGAGTGCTGTCCCTTTTGGTCTTAAATTCTAGATGAAAGTGGAAACCAGAAGTGCCCGCTTGCTATTGCAACATGTGATGGAAATGAAAGGAGCAGCTTTAGAAGCTTTGCCAGGGGCTTTGGAATAGGAAAAGGGGTCATACGTTATCACTCTGACTTCAGCCACATAAAACAATATCATAGCTTTTTGCAGTTATGCCAAAATTCAGGTTTTGGCATATTAAATGGGTTAATATACCTTCTAGCAGTGTGCAGATCCAAAGGACAAAACTGGTATACATAACAGAGTAGACTGGACCCACTGATACCTGACAAAAACAAGTTTCCACCGGAATAACAGAAAGCCTCTAAGCCCCCTTTTCCCCACTCTTTGTGGTATATGGAATCGTGTATATGTGAACAAAAGAGGCTCCTGTAATTTTCACAATTCTTTTCATGACGAGAAATCCCCATTTTGCATAATTGGAGGAGATGCTGAAAGCCAAGGCACATACTGACATCAGTGACTGGAGAACAGAGCTGTTAAAAGGCAGTAAGTTCTGCTTATTCCTGCAACAGCGACGGTGTGCACTGGATGCACTGGTGATCAGCTTCATTCAGGATCGCTGGGACACAGAAGAGACTAGTTAAGTTGCAGGGAAGATGAAGTGCCAGCTCATCAGGCAGGTCAGTAGGTCCCATTCACCCAAGCACCAATTCCTGCCTCTGCAAGTGGTTCTTAGGAAAACTGAGAGCTTCAAAGCAGTGCTGCATAAAATCACACAAGGCAGGTATGCGTGCTCTTCTTGAATTCAATCTGCCAAACTGGTCTGTGCATCCGCAGCGCAGGGCGTATGCACTGGAGCTACCTGGTGGCAAGGGTTCAACATCCGTCAGACATAGGCTGGTATTACAGAGAGGTGGGAAGGCTGAGCCACCTCCCTCCCCTCAGGTACTTCACTTCTGATTTACAAGGATTTGTCAAGAGTCAGAGGAACCTTTAACTTCACTGGTGATTTCATCAAAGCAGGTTTAATCCTTTCCCCACACGAAGGAAATATAGAAATCCAGATATTTTCAGAAAGAATTTGTGGGAGATTTCAGGGGCGAGGCATTTTGAACAGATCCAACTTAAAAATTCTTATTTCACTCTTCTTCAAAACAGTTTTTTATTAAATAAAATATCATAATTACATATGAAGTTGAAGGAAGCCAGACAAAATATTCTGATATGAAATACCAGCTGGAAACAAATTGCCCTTTCCAAATCTCAGGGAAAATCAAAGTTTTTGTTTTATTGATGCACAAGCAAGAATATACTGACAGAAAATCCAGCTCCCAAAGATGAATGTTTGGTGAACGGAAGCAACTACAGAATTAACAGTTTCCTACTTCTTTCTATGCTAAAGAAGCTAGAGGATTTGGGGCATAATACTTGGGATTCATTTGCATTTCCTATTTCCAAGAAGTGCTGACAGCTACAGAATAATATGACTTTTAATATCTCCACCTCTAGTAGAGTGCCTGCCTTTGTAAAACTGCTATAAAAATATAGTTTTGCTGGTGAATATGAATAACGTTTATAAATCCTTTTTTCTTCTGTAAATGTCAGGACAAGCCTGATCTAGAAGTCAGGGGTAAAGCAGAGAGTGGACACTTGAGTGATGGGAAAAGCTAGTGCCCTGTGTTTGAAGGCCTTTTGTCTCTTCGAGTGCTTTGAAGCAAGGAAATGCATGCTTGGCTCAGCTTCAGAGATGAGAAGCAGCCTGTTCAGACAACTCACAGGAACACAGCTACTGTATCTAGAAGTGATCTTTTCAGTAATAATAGCAAATCTTTTCCTTATATTATTGTAGTAATAGTATTCATTTTTTTTTTTCTATTCAGCTAATTGCCCGCTGCCGCTATACCAGTCTCTATATTACACAATCTAACTAAAATTACCTTAATAACACATAAAGTAAGTGCTCCGTTATGGCACCCTTTCAGAATGCACTAAACAAAACCAGTAGAAGACAAAAAACCATCACAGCTCCCAGCGGCCAACAGTTCAAAAGTTTCCCCAGATCAGCTACAGGAGTGCTGAAATTTGACGTGTAGTTTTCATTTCTATCAGGTAAAGACTGACTCAAAAATATTTCTCATTTATAAACATCTCTCTCTGAACTGGCAATGCTACCAATCAATGCATGCTGTTAACTGGGGACAGTTTATCAAAGATAAAAGACACCACTGAGGCTGTGCCCATGCAGTGCCATGTTTCTCGGTACAGAGAGCCCGGCCGGCGCTGCACGGACCCCTGCCTCCACAGAGAGCTCCACAGCACCATGCAGACATCCCAGTTTGCGTCCCAAGAATGGCTTAGCCCCCATGCCCAAGCTAATCTCTGCTGCTTAGTACTTGGTTATGCAACAGCACACAAAGCGCCTGGTGGAAATGCATCAATCTCTGCTTTCAAAAGGCAGATACCGACACACCGCTGCCCTCCTTTGAATAAACAGTGGGTTTTGACTCCGCTCTGAACCTGCAGCCTGCTATCAACTAAAGCTCGCACAGCACAGCGTGAGAAATGACGCTTACCAAATACATGTGAACTAGGCATTTACATTCATTCATAGGTGATTTGTAATTGTCCAATTTAGCAATCAGTGGATGTTTGCAAAGAACTTGTGTGTTTTGTTGACTTGCTGATGTCTATGGTAATGTAAACCTGACGCTGGCAATAGTTTGTGTTCCTTCGTTCACTGGGAGCTGCATCAGCCCCTTGCAGGGAAGCCCCAAGAAGTGAGAATACAAAGGTGCTCCACAGTGGGCAGGAGCCTTACAGGGTCTCTGGCCCTCCTTGGTCCTTTTCCTCTCCTCTGGCTCCATAGGAAAAGAGCCTCTTCTGTTCTCATCTTGGCACAATTCCTTTCATCTTCAGGCTAATTTAGCTGGGCTGGTCACCAGCTACCCAGGAGAGTGAAAACACACCAGCACCCAATTGCACAGAGGGTCAGGTTGTTTGGGCTCTGCAGGGTCTGTGAGCAGCCAACAGAGAGAAACAAGAGGCTGTAGCTATTGTGCCCCCATCCCTCTGGTTCTCTGCGAGTGACCAAGCTCTCGAAAAGCAACTGTTGGTAGTGCTGTGAAAGCTGCACACCCTGGCACCGTGTCTTCCTGAGGCAGCCAGCCTCAGATACACTACCCACATAAGAAGAAAGTGAACTCAACTAAAGATCAACAGACCTTTTCCTGGGGCCAAGTTACCCTACTGCCTTGCTCTGCAAGCTTGTCTTTTACTTTCCTTTGGAGCATCAACGTGGCTACTATTAGGTAAAGATCCAGTTCTAGATGGACCAAAGGCAATGCCCTGAGTTTCTACCCAAGAATTACATCGTGCCCTTAGATTGTTCTTATCAGTGCCATTGTTCACACAGGCTTGTTAGCAGACAAGGGAGAGAATGTCAGGTCCTCAAAACTCATGAATGAACAAAGCAGCCACGTGCTATCAGATACAACCCTGAGTGCAGCCTGGCTGACCCATCTCAGATGAGGAATCAAACAGAGATGTTGGTAGAAAACTCTCTGTCTTTCTTGGACTGGTCTATTATCATAATGTCAAATTGCTCACAGTAAAAATATTCAGTCATTAGGCTTCCAGGCGGTGATTGCAGACCTAGAAAGCACTACTTTCAGTGCCACTCTTGTTAAAAGATTTAAATAAATCTTTCCCATCATATTGGTTCGCAGTGTCTTTCAGTACTGCTTGGGAGCAGGGGAAACTAGTCCTGTTTCTGTGTTTGTAAATAAAAGATTTGGCACCTGAAAATGTTGCTATAATATTCTAATATTTTCCTCAAACATATTTGGATGGGTTTTACCTAAAACTGTACACTTTTTTCCTTAAAGGGCTTGTTTTAATGATGCAACACCTATTCTCCTACCCGATGGTAATACTTCCTCACCTCAGCCTCATAGGGGTACTATGGTGATTAATGAATGTCTTTGAACTGGAAAGTGCTATCTGAGTGCTAATTACTATCTGTGTATGCACATACTTCTGCTGCTTTCAAGGGCAGAGCATTCACATAACATGGTAATGGGAAAGCTTAGAAAAACATATTTTCATATGTTTTTTAGGAGTTTTATCCACCACAGGAATGTATAAAGGAAGAATAAATTAAAAGTTAGATGTTTCATTTCATTATTGCACATTCTAGTGAACCGCTTTCCATCTGTTTAGTAAGTTCAGGGCAGTTGAAAATGGAGTTTAGATTGGAAGCTGCTTGCAGCCTTATCTTCTTGCACTCTTAGTAATACTAATAAGAATTATAAAAATATGTTCTTGCCCATTGTAGGAGCACAGTTAAAGTATGCAACCATAAATCCAAAGTGTAAGTTGACGGCTATGGGTTCATCCAAATTCTGCCTCCCAGCTTCTGGGGCTCAGCATGGATCAATCCAAAGCTCCCAGATACAGCATCCCTCTCCACACACCTGAGGAAGCAGTGCCTGAAGAAACTCTTAGCTGATGCTCCACTACAATTTTTTGTAGCTATTTTATCTCAGCCATCTTTAAAATGACATGATTTGAGTGTAAACAATTTTCAAATGTTTCCTTAATGAGGATACTTGGTTCATGTTTATCAGGCTTTCAGAGTTGCTCTGCTCCTGTAACTCAACGACCAGCCTGGGAGGGCTCAGGAAGCACATGCTCAGCATGTATAAAACAACCATTCCCATTCACCAGCTTTGTTCTCCTAGGACACGTTAATTAAAGTCAACTGATTGAAAAAATAATTACAGGAGAATAGGGAGGGAAAAAGCCTAGACCCATAATTTAAAGATCTGTGAAGTTTGTGTTTTGTTGAGAGGTAATAATTTTGCTGAGAAGAAAGGTTCTCTTTCTTTTTCCTTCTCGGACTCCCTCTACATTCACTGCTTGTAAAACGTGTAACGGCAACAGGCAATGAGCAGCATTCTTTAGAGTTATACAAGTACACGTGGCCTTTTCTTCTTTCAATACATGCTTTCATCTAGCTTTCATTACTGTTGCATCTTGAGGTGTCCCGAAGACACTGTAATGTCTACCTTAAAAGGTTATGTGATCCTGAACACAGTTGTCCTATAGGATGTGGAATAATGCAAACACTGTAACTGTTAAAAACTGCTACTGTAGCATTTCTCACACTAATTAAAAACTAGCTAGGGATCTTCTTTCTTGATGCTGCCTCTACTTCAAACAAAAACATTGCAACAAATCAAACCCAGGGAAAATGGTTTAGCATTTTAAGCTAATAATAATTGTTTTAGAAACGCATTATGTGCTCAAGAGTATAATTCATGCAAAAAATGACCTTAAAACTCAGCGTTAACCAAATATAAAACCTTTGTTATTTGGGAGCGGATGTTTTTAAGCTGCTTTCTCTCAAATTATGATTACACATTTCTTGCCAGCTCTCTATCCCGCCAGCTGCCAGGGCATCCCCAGCAGAGAAGGGCAGCGCCACTGATGCCAGCCTAGGGGCTGGGAGACCCTTCAGCTCTGCTGCATCACAGTTTTTCTGTGCAATCTTGGGCAAGGCACTTGCCTCACACCTGTCCTGTAAGACTGGGGCAGAGGCATCCTCCTCCCCATGGGCATGCAGAGAGCGTAAATAGGTTACAAAAAGGAAAATGCTTACATTAGGTAATCAAATGCAATTCTTAGAAAGCTCTGACTGGACAGTTTTACAAAACAATGGTGTGATTTTGGTGTTGTACCAGCCTTACCACAGGTGGATTTGGTTAAAGTACCCATTTCTTCAAACCACTGACTATGTAATGCAAACAAATTCTGTAGTGAACCAGAGAGAGGGTGGTTCATATTCCCTAATTGTTTGCTTATAGCAGCAGTGTTTCAAACTATAACACAGTTGCTTTGAAGGCTAATAGTCCTTCTTTAATCTGACTCACCTAGGGCTTTAGAGTTAGTATTTGAACCTTAAAGAAAATATAAATAAATATATGTGCAAAAAGTCCATCCATACTACATATACATGCACGCAACAGGCACAGATGGACTTGTGCAAAGCCCCATAAGGATTTGGCTTTTCTAGCGCTGAAAAACTTTGTGACGTTTTCTTTTAGTTTTACTTTTAAATGAGTGAGAAATGTTTAAGGTGAAAAAATAATAAAAATACACAGTTAATACTTGGCACAATTTTAACAGAAAATAAACCCAACATTGGTTCCAGGGCGACTATTCATGGGCTTAAAGTGAAGTATTTGCCTCAGGGCTGCGCTCAGCAAGAGGTTTAGAATGACATACAGTGTGCCCAACTGGGACTAGGGCTGCTGCCCTTCCACTGGGACTGCATATGATGGCAAGTGTTAGAGTGAGCGGTGAGAATTCACAGAACTGACCCCGGAAACTCGCTGGGAGATCCCAGGGATGGAGAGGCAGCCGTGCCCATCATTCCTGCAGAGATAGCCGGCTTGCTGCCCACGTTCTCTTTCCTCATGTTTTCTGCAAGCCAGTAACAGGAGGTCCAAGCAGTGTGACCAGGATTTGCCTTGGAAATCAATGCACCTGCGGAAATTTTCCAGTGGGCAGCATGACGACCAGTGGTGCACAGTTTTAGTTCGACTGTTTTTATCAAGGGTGAAGCAGGCAGCTGCCAGTTGTTCATTCTTCTCCCCATGTTTGACATGCAAGGTGCAGCTCTTGAGATCATTTCCCCCGCATTATCTCACTTTATGGTTTTCATATTGTTTAACCGGTGAAAAATAGTGACACATGCTTCACTTGAAGCAAGCAAATATTAAGAAGGGTTTCTGTGCAAATTGTAGCTGTGGCATGACCATTTTTCCCAAACTGCGCTTTTTAACAATATTCTACGTTGTCTTTTTCAACAAGTTAAACACAGTGACATATAATTAAAGACAAAGTGATGGGGCAGAAATTGACTGCATGCCTGCAATTAACTGTAAATTAGTTATTCGGTCTAATCAAGGACTTAAACCTACTAATCTGCATTGAAAAAAATAAATGCTCTGTATGTTAAGTTTTAGAGGTTTGGTTTTTTACCTCTCGTAGATGTATTACGCCAGACTTCCAGATGAGAGGGTGAGACTATGAGTGAAGAGCATCCCGAAGATTGTGTGCAGTTCTTTTCCTGGGTCAGAACCGGATTGATCTGAGAACAATAATTATGAGGCTGACATGTATGTTCTCCTTCATCTTGCTGTTTGGAGCAGCTGGGCTCGTTGTCTTCATTCACCTGCAGGATCCAGAAGAAATAGTTCATCAGCAGACACCAGGTTAGCACTCCTATTTGACTCACTTGCTCTTTCATGTTCAACATTTTATACTTATACCCTTAACATGTTTTACGTCTTCAAGAGGTTGTCTCAACAAAGGCATGTGATTTTTTTAATGAAGGCTGTTTTAAAATTAATTATCAATTTCTTAAAAAAAAAAAAAAAAAAAGGAAGAAAAAAGGAAAAAAGAAAGAAAGAAAGAAAGAGGAAAGAGGAGCTTGCTTAAAAAACAGTTCCAAGAACCCATTAACTGATTATGCAGGGATCTTTGCCAAGGTGCACAGGGTCCAGGTGCATGGAATTAATTCTCTGCTAAAGTTGAGACCAACTTCTGCTAGCAGCTATACCACTATAAATATGAAAATAAGAACTCTCCCCAAAAGTTCAGTTTCTGCAAGTATATGCCTCTCAATCTACCTTTGCCCATATATTGTATTCAACGTGCCATGGAGATGCAAAATAAGGGATGCATAAATGAGTCATGTGAGAAATATAAAATACTTTGGGATGCATTCCTTTAACATGCTTAACTTCCATGAAACTTTTCATAACTTTCTTTCACACACATGCCGTCTTCCTGCGCTACTAACTTTAAACTGTGAAGAGCCACAAAGACCACATCAATGTGACAACTAGAAAACTGCGGGCTGTAACAGTGGTTTCCTTTTAAAGGGGGAGCACACAAGAAGTATGAAAAAGCATGATATCTCTTGATTTACTTACAGTCACTTTTTCTTTGACTAAGGCTGTAATGAAGGCTGGTTTACAGCCTGGACAAATGCCAGTGCAGTCACTCCAGCTCGTAATAATGCCCTTGTGCGCCGAGGTTTGGTCACTATGTTTGCTCTTACAGGCACTGAAATTCTCCTTTGACTAAATACATGCTTCATAAAAAGTCTATTTGATTGACATCTTCACTGTACAATGAACACAATTGTGTATACTTTCAAGTATTACTAACATTTTTAAAGGAGCTGAACCCTAACACAAAGACCTCTTAAATAATTACATTAAGTGCTAATTTCTGTGTCCAGGTTTATTAAGTGCTTATTTCCATGTCACTAAACAATCTGTATTTTATTATTTAGTCCAACTGCACACCAATTTTGAAAACAGCCACTCAGCTGAAACTAGAGAAATAATGAATCATCAGTGTTGTGCAAAGCAGAGAATTAACCAGTCTATTCAGTGCTTTTGCAATTTATTTTTGTATACTTGGATGCAAAAGAGCTTACAGATTAAAACTGGCAGTACTGGTCACATTCAACTGAAATTGGCCAGTAGATTGGGCATGAGGGGAAAGGCCTATGGACAGCAAATGCAGGCAGTACTCTAATACATCTACGAATGTGTACCTTTACATTGAAAAGTTAATTCTTTGCTCCTGAAAGAGAAGGAATTTCTAGTGGTGTCTCAAAAAAAAGTGCCATTTCTTCTCCATTTTTTCATTATTGGTCCCTCTTCTTGATCAGTTGTACCTCTGTTCTCTCTGCCACAAACCTTTTGAACACCAGCTGCTGATTGTAGTGCACTGTGAAGTGATTTTTGAGATGGATGCAACTGTAGAAGGGGATGCCCAAGCACATTTAAATGAAAGTGAGTGAGTTTGAACTGAGCTCCTACCCCTAGCAGAAAAACTCACTCCATAACACAGTTGACTGCTGTGGGTAGGGTTCTGCATAGCTCAAACACGAACAACACTGTTACTGCCAAAGCTGTGTAATCAATTGCTCAATTCTCACATTCAATTACTATTTATGTTAATAGGAACCAGACTGTACACTTGAGTAAAAGGTGCTCAATACAATTACTCTTATTTCTGTTTGGCTGATTTTTCATGTGCGTTAAGTGCTTTCAACTCTCAGTGGACTCAGAAACTCCTCACATCCACTGCTTCCGAAAATGATACCAGTTATCACTAAAACATATTAGGCAGCTTAAAGGACACAGGAAAAAATATCCATTTGTTTCATTAAAAAGAGAGGTAGGCATGTCTCATCTCTAGACAGTCTCCTGTGAAAATCTGTCAATCACAAGCGACATTTCTGGCATGCTGAGAAGGATCCTTCCCTTCGTCTGTCCAGTGTTCCTCCTTAAAAAATCCTGTTTCTAATGGAGAGCAGAAATTGCTGTAATTTGCTTGTCTGATTGCCCCCTCAATAGAATTGAACAAATACATGTATCATTAAGCTACTTAGGACAACAGACTCTGCATGTCAAGGTTTTATTGGATTAGCCTTTGCTTTTGTATTTCTCGTGTAGTTACTATGTAGTAAAACATATTTGCCAGATGCTAGAATCTCATCGGAAAGGCTGGAGAAAAGTCGGTAATGTTTATTTTCCACTGAAAAGCAGCGTAGGAGAATTTGGCATTGTCCAAAAGGCCATTTTTCATTGTTAGTATGTCCAGTCATCTTTAATTTAAGATAGTACAACTTATGAAACAAGATTAATAAAACTACTTTGGTACTTTAGTTTTATCTGTCTGTTCCGGAAATTGTTCTTGATTGTTTTAGTCCTAGCAAGCATGATGGTGAGACCTTGATGTACTACTTAAACCAGTATAAAATCCACAGCCATAAAACTTTAAGTAATGCTTACATTACTTTCACTGAGCAAAGTACTCCTGACAGTAGCTGTTTGTGTTGATTTGTTACTATTCATTTATTCTTTCCCTATGCTTCACATTGCTACCTAATTGTGATGCTGTACTGAGAAAGCAATATCAAAGTAATTTTCCACAACATTAGTTACAATTTTCTTCTGATCTTTCAAGTGAAAAAATCCCATCCTGTTGGCTTCTGTGAGCATATAAACCTTGATTACATTTATCTGTTGGAAACCAATGCTTACAAAGTATATGTGCCCGGGATAGCAGGTGTAGAGCCTTTTTTGCTGATTGACAAACACGCTGTCTGTGTAGTTTTATTTATATAACGCACATCACACTGAGCAGATATATTTAAGACAGACAGCCATTTAGGGTGGGCAAAACAGATTTCCCAAGCCAATATATTCAATACAGTAGATATTCCTGTGGTCATTAAAGAGACAATAACTTCACTTACGACAGTCGTTTTCTCAGCACCTATGAAGAGTGCTATTACTATGGAGAATGCAGGATAAAGCAGGGGTGTGGGTTGAGAAGTGGTATGAATGATAGTTATAAGCCATACAGAAACACAATGCTCTTCTAGTCATTCTCCCTGTATAATTAGAAATACCTTATATATACAATTATAGGTATGCATACACAACCCTGCACCTGGGTTGGGGCAACCCCCAGCATCAACACAGGCTGGGCAGAGAATGGGCTGAGAGCAGCCCTGAGGAGACAGGCTTGGGGGTGCTGGCTGGGGAGAGGCTCAGCATGGCCTGACAATGTGCGCTTGCAGCCCAGAAAGCCAACAGCACCCTGGGCTGCAGCAAGAGAAGCGTGGTCAGCAGGTCGAGGGAGGGGATTGATTGTCCCCCTCTGCTCTGATGAGACCCCACCTGCAGTGCTGGGTTCAGCTCTGGGGCCCCCGACATCAGAAGGACACGGGCCTGTTGGAGCGAGTCCAGAGGAGGCCACAAAGATGACCGGAGGGCTGGAGCAGCTCTCCTGTGCAGACAGGCTGAGAGAGTTGGGGTTGTTCAGCCCGGGGAAGAGAAGGCTCCGGGGGGACCTTAGAGCAGCTTCCAGCACCTAAAGGGGCTGACAAGAAAGCAGGAGAGGGGCACTTTACGAGAGCACGTAGTGCTAGGACAAGGGGGAATGGCTCTGAACTGAAAGAGTGTAGATTTGGATTAGATATTAGGAAGAAATTCTTCACTGTGAGGGTGGTGGGACACTGGCAGAGGCTGCCCGGAGGAGCTGTGGATGCCCCATCCCTGGCAGTGTCCAAGGCCAGGCTGGATGGGCTTTGAGCAACCCGCTCCAGTGGAAGGTGTCCCTGCCCGTGGTGGGGGGGCTGGAACTAGATGGTCTTTAAGGTCCCTTCCAACCCAAACCATTCTGTGATTCTATGATACAAATCTTGGCTTCTGCAGTAACCACACCATTATTCTTAAACAGACACAGTAAAGGATTTGTTTTGGATAAGTGAAGCACATTTACACATGGTGCACAAAAAGAATTTAATACACATATGCCCATCCTATTGCTAATGAGTCTTTAATGTATAAATCTCCTGTCTGTGATAGAATATTCAACACGCAAAAACTTTACAGTAACTAAATGTGCAGACACTCCACCGCTGTGTTTGTCCTGGTACCACAAAAGCAGCTGGGAAGGGGTCTGTCCAGCCCAGTGGTTAGCAAGAGGTTTCTTCAGCATAATGGCACGTGCCCTCTTGCTCGGTTTTTACAGTGGAAGAGGTGACAGGGCTAACGAGCACCCTTACAGCCCTGGCCAGGGCCAATCCCATGTATGAGATCACTGGCAGCATGGAGAACTTGGATTTGTGAGAGCTGCATCTGGGTGGTACAAGAGAGAGCAACATGGACAAACATCAGCAAGTGATGTCCTGACAGCTCTCAGGTGGATTTCAAATGCCACACAAAATTCTGAGCTGCAGACCAGCCAGCCCCTGGGCTGCAGACAGGACTGTGGTCATGAACAGCAAGCAGGTGGTCAGGTGAAGTTATGAATACCAGGACCACTGTGTCCAAGCTGCACCAGGGGCATAGTATCTGCAGCTGTACCACTCTGCCTATAGCTGTACTTAAGACCATGTGGTCTATGGACTTTATTCAGAACAGAAAGGATATTCTAAATTGGTATCTACTTTTCTAATAGGAGATTTTGCCACATAAAAACTAAGGGAATTATTAATATTCCTCTACATCTATCTATATTCATGTAGCAAATTCCTCTCTATACGGTGAATGAGTCCATGAAGAAAAATTATTGGGGTTTTGCCATATGGTTACTGAATTCACAAATCATTAAGAGTTTTCAGTTAGAACTTTTAAGATCAATATATATGGACACACGCTCCTCTGGGAACCGGGAAAAGGTGGAAAATACATCTCAAAGGATGCATGTTGTGAAAGCTCCAAATGGGTAAAAACAGGGAGTGGAATAGAACCGTCTTTGCACTCTGACTGTATCAGAATTCAAAAGTCAAGAATGACTATAACCAAGGCTGAAACTCATCTGACTGAGATTCTGCAGTTATTGCTGTCCTTACCTCATCTACCAGTTCCTAACATAATACTGTCATCTTCTTTATTTTCTGCTTTGCTAAGGGTGTGATGGGGAGGAAAGGGAGGAAGGAGACACAGCAGTCTGAAGGGCTGGCATGCCAATGCTATTGCAAACCTGATGGCACAAGGCAGCCACAGTGCAGAGATCTTACTGCATATTGCAGCAGCCTTAGAGCAAATACCAATATTATAGCCGTACTGAAATTTTCTTAATTACTTATTCAGAGCACATACACCTTGTTACTCACAAATTACAGTCCTATGCACATCTCCGTGTTTGCTGTACATTTCCATAATACTGTCCTAGTGCACAACGTTCCACTTGTTTGTCGCACTAGAAACTTCTTATAAATACGACCAAAAATGAACTAGCATTGTTATATAATTTCAGAAGTAATTTTCCTACAATTTGCAACTTACTTCTCTTTATAAACTGGAAGCCATTTAATCTGCTTCTCAACTGACAGCATCAGCAGAAATCATGAACAAAGGATCTGGTGACTGTAGCAGAGGCAAGCGGGCTTGCTGACACTCTCCAAGCAGAATCGGCATACTGTTATGTGTGTAGGGGTAGCTTCCACCAACCAACTCAAGAGTGGCTGAACCTTCTGCAGTCACATCCTCTGAGTCTTCTTTAGCTGAACTTCTCCCAGCAAAGAACTTCCCTGTGTGCAGACGAGTTCCCAATGGTCTGCAGTTAATGGGATGAAAAGAAAAAGATCTATTCCCTTGTCCGCTGAGGCAAGGCACTTATAAGGGAAATGTGGTCTTACGATTATGATATTCTCTTTTCTGTTGCTTGAAATGGGTGTGGTTTAGACTGACCATGAATGTGAACCTGGTTGTTTTTCACATTGGAAAGAAGCACTGGCAATGACTTCATCAGTCTACTGCTATAGGGGGATCAAACACTGCACAGATGGTTACAAAGGAAACCCTACAGCACACTGCCAGTGCAAACCTGTTCAAAAGAAATGCAGTCTAGTGCTCAAAGCAATCATGTATAAGCTTTTTATCACAAGTAATATATAGAGATGGTCTCATGCGACGCTTTTTCCCTGCTTTCACGACTTTGCCATATCCTTGCCAGTCATGAAAAATGCAGCATTTATTTACAAAATAGTATTGAGAGCAGGCCATTTTTTTTTCCTTTTTATATCGTTTCTTAGCCTAAAGCCCATTAAAGCAAATACAACTCTCAAGCTATAGCATCGCAGGCCAGCATTTATAGGACCAGTATCTCCTGTCAGCCATCAGCAAGTGCTCCACAGGAGTCAGAGCACTTTGGTGTTAGACTGCAGAACTGGGATCCACAACTGCTGTGGTTTGTTCCTGTCCTACTCACAGATTGTGCTGTATTGTGTTAAATCAGGCAATTCACCTGCTAAATGTCTCCATTTCCTATTATAAAGGGGTTCTCTGCAGGGGATTCAAGGTACCTAAGGACTGCTAGATCCTACAACAAAAATCCAAGACCAAACCATATTAACTGTGAAATTATCACAAAATCCAATGCGTGACTAGCAGCAGTTATAATCCCACTGCAGTGGTGCTCATACCCACCCACCAGATGACTGTACCAGAGCCACTGTCCATTCATTTGATGGTAAAAAGTTCATGTCGCCTAACCCCAAATCTATTTATCCACACAAAAACACAGTGATGTAGTTCTAAATCACTCACATAGCGCAGCTTCCACTTCCACAGATTTCCCTATCCTCTCTTTTTCTGTAAGCATTCTCAGATACTGACTGGTTAAAAAAAAAAAAAAAAAAAAAAAAAAGGTTTGATATTTCTTTTAATGCCTACTTTTAAAAACTGTCAGAGGTTGACACTTCTTTGTTGTGTCTGGGAAAATAAGAAGTGACCTGCCATCTCAGAGCTGCATTTGTTTATGGTGCTTGGCAACATATCAGAGGCAAAACTGAATCGCACTGTGATATGTCAGAAGACTCTCAGAGTGGCAGCTTTATGAAAGTATATTCCTAGGGAACAAACCTGGATGCTTCTCAGATTCCCCTGGAAATTTGCAGAGGCATTACAGAAATGTGCAAAAGTTGATCAGCATGCTTTCATTTCACCTCAAAACATTTATTCTAATTATAAGGCTATACTGAAATTTTCACAGAAAAGTCTCAGTACTAGAAAGCCTTCTTCCATATGTCAGCTATCATCCAGTTTGCTTGATTTTTAAAACTTGATACCACGTTTAGGAGCTTAGGCAAGTTTAAAATACTTTCTGCATTTTCTAAAGTTTATGTCATTTTAAACATGTTTTATAATACATGTTTCCATTTCTCAAAGTTATTAACCTTCCCCTAAAAGCTTAACCAAAACTTCCTCTCTCCAGCAATATTATCCTTTTTCATTTAGTAAACATTAATTTTCCTTTCATGATTCTATTGGAGCTTGAAATTAAAAGTGGCTTTCTTCTCTATTACGGCTTGCTTTGTGTATCAGCATCGAAACTGCCAGTTTACTGCTTTAGCAACCAGTCAAGAGAGCATAAAAAGCCAAATAACTGATCTCGTATAGGCCCTACACAACAGCAACTTCTTGTGGACATCTTTATCATTTCCTTCAAATGAATAATCTATATATTTTTGAAAGTAAGTGACTGGTTTGGGATGTGTCACCACTTGACATATGCGGGTGATTAACTGATTTTAATCTTATTCTTATTTGCCTTATCCTGCAAGATGCTAGCTCATTGCATCAGTGCAGAAATGCACTTCAATACCAACTAAGTGGCTCAGCTGTTAGCTCTGCTCCCATGCCTGACGTGCTCTGCTGCCTGAGGGTCAGAATATTCTGCATCTTGTAAAATTAAGTCCCATCTTTGTCCCTTCTTGGTTTCAGCCACTTTAGGAGACCTATGTGGTGATTAAGGGAGGAAATGCTCCAGCCAGGCCCTTCCTTTGTTGCCACTTCTGCACATCAGTGCAATTGTTCTTTCCCTCTTTTTCAGAGGCTTCTGTTCCTGCTTTTTAGTTGGAAACCACGCATTTTCTCATAAAACTCTTTGCAGGGATTGGATGTCTGATGCTCTTTGTAGTGCATTAGCCAAGAGACCAGTGTTTAACAGTCTTCGGCTATCCCTGAACGGTGAAAGCGAAACATGCTGTGCCACTGAGTACGTATGGGCGTACACAGGGACAGTCACACGGGCTGGGAGGAAATCAGGGGACATCAAATCCCGTTACAAAGCAGTTGGAACTCAACAGCCTCAGGAGGGGAAAAAGGGCTGGCTGTGAATGAAACTCCTCATCCTTCAAGAAGGTGCCTGTGCTCCAATGCCCTGTTCCTTCCCTGTTCTAATTCATTTACCTTTCTCCTTCCATTTGGCACAGTGATTGGCAGTGCTGAGCTTTCTGTACTGATAGCGCAGCTAATGCTTGCAACAAACAAAGGTATATTTGGCTTTAGAACTGTTTTAGGCTTGAATTCACAGGAGTCTTCAGCTGGCCTGCATCTGCTGCAGAGTGGCTGACACAGAAGCAGAGGAGACACACAAATACTTACTCTTGTGGCCAGGAGGAGAGAAAGCACAAGCCTAAACAGAGGAAACTGGTCATTTGCCCAGTGGCTACCTGAGAGGGGTGGGAGGGGAGACTCTTTTTCTCAAGCTGTTGCATTATTTTTTTTCACTTGTTTGACTTGAGTTTATTTGTTAATAAACTTCTGCACAGCTTAATGCCCATAAGTCAGACCACAGGAGAAATTACAGACAGCAATCACTGCCTCTCTGTGTGAACTGAATGCAGCTTTAATTGGGTCCTTCTAATTGTGCATGCAGCTGCTAGGAAAAACATGATGATGCTTATCTCGTACAAGAAAACAAATTCCTCTCACTACTCCACTGTAAACAAATGAGAAGACATGTATTCAAATAGTCACAAAAGTAAATGTATAAACCTGCAGGTAGATACCATGAATTTTATGCCACAGCAAAGCAATTCTGAAGTCATTGAGACTTTAATGTAGTTCACTATAATTCTTTAAAACTCATCCTGAAGACTTTAGAGAGAACTTAAGCAAGGCTGGGATACCATTCATTTGCCCAAAACAAACATCAGCACCTCAGCCACCAAGTTCACAAACACTGTGAACAGCCAAAATTAATACTGGAAACCAATCAACTGTTTTTTTATAAGCTGTTAAATTGAAACCTGCCCCTCCATTCATTTAGCTCAAGAGATGTTATTACCTTGTAAACCTGAGGCATCCTTAAGTCACTACCTAATTAAAATTCCAATTATTCTGCATTTATGAGGTGCTCATTCTCATGCTATTGAAGGGAATTAAGTTACTCAAGAATGTACAAAGTCAGGTATTGTTTAACACCTATATATTGATGATGTGTTCAGTGCTGCATGTTAAACCAGCCATGTCACTGCCTGTTCCAGTAGCATATTTCACCGCTACCTGCAGAACGCTTCTTGGGATGATTTATACTTTGCTGGAGAAAATCAAAACGAACAAACCTTAAACCATTATAACAGGAAAGAAAAGCATGTCAATGGGAGAGAAACAGAAATTTAAAAAAATATATATATATGTGTGCAGCACACAAAGAAGAATGGTAGAAAAGGAGGTCTAAGAAATAAAAGTTGAGATAACGTCCTTTTCTGTTCTTCACATTTGAAGAGCTTTGCAGGGCTTTTGTAGAAAAACATCCAGAGACTACTTGTGCTAGATACTTTAAACATTTTTAAAAAGGATTTTTTAAAAAAAAATATTCAAACTAAAATTTTTAATTAAATTAGAATGTAACAGAAAATTTACTGCACTTTTATAAAACATGTTAATAGACAATGGGCTCAGAATCAGTATGACTGAAGTTCCCAGGGGTGTTAAAATGAAGACATCCATAAAAGGGAAGCAGTAAGGAAGATCAGTATTTACTACAGTAAATTTACAATAGTTAAAGAACTTAGAACACCTTACATTTTCAAAAGCACTAAATACTCCTAATAAATAATGATGTAATTATATTATACTTCCATATACAAATCTTTGAGACGGAACATGTTCTTAAAGTCTACACTTTTGCACACCATATTTTTCCTCTTGCTTGTTACCAGAGATCAAATTATATATTCAATATATTCTGATTGTTCTCTGCCTTTTCCTCTAAAGGCACTGGCTTCACTTCTTAATTGAGACTCAGTGGAGACAAGTTCACCACAACATAATTTAATGAACTACGGAAGAGTTACCTTTTACTGCATGAAGTACCAAGCTGCATGACAGAGAAAGAGTATCTCCTAGGTGATGTTTCAGTAGATAATAATTAACTAAGACATATCCTAAAATAATACCACCTACACACAAATGCAGCTCTTCCCCACCCCCCGAAATTGGACAACACATAAAGACATAAAGCTTGTTAATAAGCCAAGGACACAGTTCCTAAAAGAAATCCAATGACACATTTTCTTTCCTCCATGAAATCACAGATTAGAAATTGGAAACCTGCAGCACAGATGAGTACATTTTACTCTTTTTTTTCCCCTTCAACTTCAAAGGCTGAATTGTACTTGATTTACCCTTCACATTAGTCTTGCATGTGCCATCACCACAGCCCCTTCCAAGTGCAAAAATTTTCCTTTTTGCCCTGAATGATTTTGAGCAGATAGCAACAGTACTCCCACCGTACACAGCTGTCATCTTGGCACCTCCTGCCCCCTCTGCTTCGGGGCTTTGGGGAGAAACTTCTGCAGCATCAGCCTCGCTGTTCTGTTTGGTTATTTACTTATATTGTTGAGAAGGGGGAAAAAAATCTCCCACTTTTAAAGGTCTTGCATACCACAGCCTGGGGAGCAGGACTGAGCCGCCTGCAGACTGCCTCTCAGGGACACAGCACACTGCCATCCTTCTTCACCTCCCTCATCCAAGCGTGCTGCTTCCAGCCCTGTCCCTACCCTGAGTAGCAAAGGCATCTTTCTGTCCCTCGATCTTTATATGGTTTTGTTGCCATTTAATGATAATTAGATTTCAAATTACTCAAATTAGGGAGTGAGTCAAACACTGGCTCCTATTGAGTTCAGAAGGGTGCGTGTATTTATCGGCGTTTTTACAGCATTTAGCCACTTTGATCAGAGCCCTCCATGCCACCACAAACAGAAAGTCATTTGATTATAATGAAAGATGTTTCAGAAATGCTGCTGAGACAGCATTTCAAGAATTCCGTATATTTTAATATTCATCAATTACACGTTTCTGAGTTACTGTCCTTTTAGCAACCAACCACTGATGCTGTAAAAACATTCAAGTGAAGGGCAAATTGTTAATATTCAAAAAGAAGCCTATTTGCTACAAGAGCAGCTCTAATTAGCAAGACAAACTACCTTCTTGTAGTCATTTACAGGAATCAGAAGCAAGCACAGCAACACTGGTCTTGACAGTGGCAAAATATTTACCATCTCCTGCCTCAGCGGAGAAGGTGCCCAGAGTTAGAGGCTTACCTTGGGAAAAGGCAGCTCTGTTTCCTGGCTTTGACTTTGCTCCTGAAACACAGCACTCATTAGGTCTGCTGCGTGTAACTACTGCTTTTTCTTAGCTTAGTTGCATGAATCTGTCCCTTGTTTCTTTTATCTAGCAAGCTGAAATGTTCTTGGGCAGGAATCAAAGATTTCCTGAACGCATAGCTGCGTTTGGGTTGCTGTGTCCATCTCCTCCACAGCTAGGGCTCAGCTGCAGGGCACTGTAAAATGGGGAAACAGGAACCCAGGTGTGGGTGGCCACGCAGGTTTTTTAGACTCAGAACGGGACAATCCACGAGACATTTCTCTGATAATGTTCCTGTCACAAGGAAAAGAAAAAGTGGTATTCGGCACAGTGTTCCCATTGCCAGGACGTTTTGCCCCGGGCAGCACACACTGTGGCTCCGAGCCACTGAGAGAGAGTGACCAGGTCAGACAGACAATGCGTGCAAAATGTATGGAAACAGTTCCAGACTACATTTTCAAGCTTTGTTATCTCTCCATGCTATTTTAATTTATGGAGCTGAAATGTCCCCTCTCCTTTACCAGCAGGTCTAGGTGCTACTTAATAAGTTCACTGAAGAAAGCCAATTGATTTAGCTGGTTCCTTTTCTCTGCAACAGGTCTAATAATTGCACACTTCTCTGGGCAAGATCAGGTCCTAAAGATGATAGGGGTTTTATCCCTCAGTGTAAAAGTAGCAATAAAAGCAGACTGGCAGTGTCTCCACCCTCACAGTGGGCCACCGTGGCGTCAGTGTCAAACATAACTTGATGAGACCAGCCGATAGCAGAAGGATTCTCAGAGGAGGCGAAGGTAACACAAGATGTTTCTTCAAATCAAATCTATCTTGTAGGTTATTCCTACTACGGGGAAAAAGCGCTTCTCTAGTTTTACTCTTTGCATTTCCTGGACTTAATACCCTGCAGTTTGTTGTTGGTTTTTTTTTTTTTTTTAATGAATGCACAAAAGCTAATGAAACATTTTGCCATTAGCATGTTACCCAGCGAGGCTGTATCATGATTGGTGTCTGCAAACGCCAAATAGCTTGTGTCACTGGCCGACCCAGATAAATCAGAGTTTAAAACAAATACCATTCAAGCTTATCTACAGGTACTACTACTTATATTCAGTCAATACCCTGGGCCAGTGCCATCTGATAATGCTCTTCATAGTCCAGGGGAAGCTTTCCCACGGTTTCCACCAGACATCCAGCGAATGCTCTCTATTCTTCAAATCGGTAACTTGGAAAGTGTGATTTCAACCAAAAATTATCTTTCTAAATGAATATATCTGAAATGTAAATTTTACAAAATTTAATTTCTTGGGAAAAAAAAAGAAAAAGAAAAAAAGAGTAAAGGTTAAAACACATCCCAAACCAGAATGAAAATTTCTGGATTAAACAAAATGACCCACACTGAAAGGTAAGCAACATCGCAGCAGAAAAAAAAAAAAAAATCTCAGTTTATTCTTTTCCCTATTTTTTTTTTTTTTTAGTTTAGCTACCAATTCAAAATGTTGACATTGTCTGCTTAAGCAGCATTTCAAAGGCAACATAATATTTATAAAGTAAACCATCGCCCTCCTCTAGACTGGGCATTAAATAGAACTTGCTCTCCTGCTGTGTTGAGCTCTCAGCTCTGCTTTCGTTCAAAAGAAATGAATGTGTCTTTTGGGGATCTACCTGATATGAAGTGTGAGATGTAAAAAATGTGACTTAGTTTTAGTCAGAGGATTTTATCAAGTTAAAGATATAATCCCTCAAGCATTCTAGTCCTAATTACAAAATAATTACTGCCAAAGAATGTCTTTTTTTCATAAAACATGTATACCAAAAAAACACCCAAGCCCAACAACAAACTGTGTTGTAGGATAACCTCCCAACCACCGCAGCACCCTCCTTGAGGAACCACCTTCCCATTGGTGTCTATTTTCAAAAGCCAAAAGCAAATCACTGCATACCTGCATATAGGAAAACTAATGAACTCCAACAAACAACTCCAAAATGTTTATCCAAAGCTTTATAGAGAAGCTGATAGTTTTTTAAGTGCCACACAAATTTCTTGAACTGAAGAGAGTATTAACATGACATGCTAATGAAACTTGCATTTGATAAGATATATAGCCATTCAAATTCTCTGTACCTTTCTGACAACCCAGCATATTGCAAAAATGAACCATCAAGACTGCAGTTTAATCTGCTATAAAATCAAATGATCCATGTTAACAAGACAATTACATAACCCTCAGAAACTAAAGCAAAATTTTTCAGAAGTTCACCAGATATAAACTGGTTTTGAAAAATGTGAAAGCAATATTACACAGTATGCAAACTGAAAGTTGTTACTGTGATTAAAATAATATGGGTGGTAAATTAAATACCAATTTTACTATGAAGAGTCTAGCTCAGGTGCTTCAAAAAAGAAAGCAAACCTGCAAATTACATGCTGTTTATGTTGGCCTATTTAAAATCACTGAAGAATGCATTACAAGAAAATTAGCATTTGGAAAGCTTATTTGAAGGCAGTAAAATTAAAAATCATGACAGCTGCTTTTCTAGCCACTTTTCTGCCGGACGTGGCAAATAAAATGATACACCATATATGTTACATAGAGGTTTGGTAGATACTGTTTCCCATAACAAAACGTTACCATACAGTGGGTACAAACCACAGGAATCAAACCTTACACTTAAAATTCAACAGCTTCTAGCTAGTAATATTGTATACCTACAGTCTGAAGGTGCAACGCAGGGATTTCTCCCCAGAAAAATTTTATTCTAGAGGCAATGCATAAACAGTCTTGTACATCTCCCTCACAGACACATTTGTCAACTCTACTTCTGCAAAAACAGCCCGGATGCTGGACACTTGGAAACACTGTGGAGCTGATCTGTGAGCACAGCTCTGGCATCCCTATTTCTGCCTCTCCACAATCACTTCAGTGCAGTAGCTGTCAATAAGTCAGTGAGGTCTGCGAACCCCTGGAAATCCATGGATTGCTTTTAAGCCAACTAAAAGGTCCAAAAAAAGGTATAAGTAAAAAAAGGAAGCTTACACTTAGCAGACCTCAATATAAGGAGGTTCATATGCCCACAGAATAATTTTAGAGGCTCACAGACTTAACAAAAGGTTGAAACTACTGTTTTAAGGGCATAATTATCAGTAATGCACCTAAAGCTATGCATTTGGTTTGAACTACGAATCCGAAATAATCTCTCCAAAAGGAGATTGAAGTAAAACACAGTCCTTCCTGGGTGTGTAATATCAGGAGTGCTACACACCAGACAGAAATAACCACACAGCTGAAAAGTTGCCTTAGCTCACTGGGCCAGCGCAGAAGCAGGGTCAGTAGCCAACGCACCTGCACTTTATGGCCCTTTTTGCAGCCTCACTCAGCTAGAAGGGGAAAAAACATCCAGCAGCATGTCTTTGGAAACCACACATTTGTTTCGTCTTTATTTGGGGAACTTTTAAGGATGACTCTTCATGTAGCTCTTCTCTTCCCCCACTGTGGTTACCCATCCTGCTTATCCCTCACACCAGGAGTGGGTAGTGCTGTGTACAATTCTACAGGGGCCAGACACAGAGAAGCAGCACATTAGATATAGCCCAGCTGTTCATGGCTACCACATTTAACCCTCCTTGCAAACATACATCTTTCAGATATCTTCTTCTAATTAACATTTATTTATTTATCTGAAACAACAGAAAGGGAAGTATATATCTGGGGAAATATCCAAAGCTTTAGAATCATCTTTGGTTTAAAATTCAGCTTCCCCCAAGAAGGATGCAGAAGTAAGGCACAAAGCCTCTGCTACAGCTGATGGCAACCTCATCCTTTAAGCTGCAGTTCGGCTCAGCCACTGTCCCTTTGCCCAGGCACCGTGTGCAAGCCCTTCTGGAAGTGAGCGTGACTGGACAGGGGCAGTATATAGCCATCCTACAGGCAAGTTAGAGCCTTCCCACTTCAACACCCAAAAGCATCAGTGGTCAGTCTCAGCGGGTTCCAATGACACCTCTGCTTTCAACCTTTTGGCACATTGGGCTCACGGATCTTTCTAGGATTGCTTTATCCACTCACACACATAAATAGCTAATTTGCTCAATGGTTATGTTAGCTTCTAACGCAGGTGAAGACTCACGTACTTAATGCTTTGAAAATAGCTTTAGAAAACCTGATTCAAAGACCATTGAAGTCACTAGGAACTTTTCCATTGACTTGCTTTGGATTTTGCCCCAAGTATTTATCAGTTTCTTCAGCACCTGTACTTCAATAGACTTGAACTCAGCTTACTAAAGATGAGACTATGCTTTTTTCTTAGTAGACGTTACAATTTGTATTCACAGTGCAGCACTTTGAATCAGAGGTTTTCCCCAGATGCTTCTGATGCTTATCCTCCTTTGTTAAAGAGAATGCTACTCCATATAACAGAGCTGGTAGCCTCTATTCAAAATCCACCATGCTGCAAAGAATGATGTTGTCAGACAGACTGATCTTTCTCCAATAGCTTTCGCAGCGCTTTTGCTATGAAGATGTTAAAGATAACACAGAAGAGAAAAGGAACAGATTTAGAGTCTTGGGATAACAAAATACAAAGCATGACAAAGAATAATAATACTGATACTTGTAATTGAAAGAGCTGCTGAGAAAGTGTATCCTGGGCCTTCGGGATGAATAAGAGAAATAAGTAATGTAGGCTGCTACAAAAAAAATAGATTTTTGTGAAAAAGGATAACACTCATTTTTTAAGGATTGTTAATTGTTTTGTTTCATTGTTGTAACTGAGATTTAATTGTGGTAACTGGAAAGAGCATCAGTCCAAGAGAGCACACCTTTAGGAATCTGAACCCCTAACTCATAATTAAGTTAATCCAGTGAAATATTAAGTACAATAAAAGACCAGAAATAGCATGTATATCATGGGAGGTTCGCAGCAGTTATTCTAGCTCTGTGCAATAGAAATTATAATGAACAATTTTTAAAATGCATTGATATTGAGAATTCTTAGTAACATTACACTAACTCAACATTATGGTGCAGCCTTTAAAGCCAAATTCTGCTTGCATGGTCAGGGTTTATATGTAGACTGTTAGGTGGCATTTTCCAAAGCAACAACAACAAAAGTGATCTCAATCTCCCACCATTAAACTTCAACCGGTAACTCTACAGGTAGCAGATTTGTGTTAGTGCTAAATACTTTGAAAACTTCAAACACTGAAGAGTAGAAAGCCATATAAAGAGCAGCTAATTAAATATACAGGGGAGCCAAGAACAAGATTTATTTTACAAACTACATGTGGCCAAAGACAGCTGATGCAAGAGTGGAAGGGATTCTTCTAATATAGATCATCATCCTTCATGGAAATTGTTCTGTGCTCCAACTAAGCTCAAAGTACAGGTTGCCCTTATCTTACTTTGGTTAGATTTCATATTTCTTGAAGTTAGGCCTTTTCCTATTAGAAAAATAGACAATTAGAAAAACCAAAAAATAAGACAAAAAACAGTACCTAGCGTTAAATAAAACCAGGACTTCTTCATTGCCAAGTGACTTCCACACTCTTCAGCGTGCACCGAGCTTGGAGCACGGTGGCGGACTGTTTAATGGCTGAATGCACTTCAGAGTGCAACCAGGGTCTCTCGCAATTGCTCCTGCAATGTTTCTCTCTCTTTGCTACACCTAATGAACAAGTTTAAAAGGATCAAACCACCGAGTGGATAATGTATCTGGTGGGCTCTCTCCAAGTGTCTTTTTCTTGCTTTCCACCTTTGTAAACAAGTTAAAAATGCAGCAGAGAGGAAAATTGCTAGTGACACTTCAGACCTTGCCACCTTTCCTACATTACCACAAGTTGTAAAAAGTCACTCTGAGAAGCACAGAAAAGTAGTTATACCAATTAAAAGGGTTGGAGTAATAATTTTGAAGTAGGAGGTGTCTAACCTGTCACTTTTAAGTGAGATCTTACAACACAATTTCTGTATTTTCTGGATTTTTTTGCACAAAATATTCTAGCCTGCAGAAGCCTTTTAATTAAACAGCTATCATAGTGAATAGCATGTACCAGAGTTGAGGATTAGGTGATCTTATTCCTGTAATAGGACTTGCCTGCTAATTGTCACTGAAATGACAGCAGCCTCTCTTAAGAGGAGAATAGGAACTGCCGTGGTGGCTCAGATCAGCAGCCCATCTAACCATGGAAATACCTTGTCTTTAGCAATGGACAGTGTAATATGATGTAGAGGAAAACTCAAGGTAGTCTGCTATGGAATAAATTGCTATCAGGTGTAGTTTCTTCAATATTCTCATTAGTAAAAGACAGGTTATTCCCTAACCCAGGACCACTTGTATTTCTTACAAAGCTCCTTTTACTCTGCAAAGCAGCCCAATCTTTTTACTTTCTCTTCATAAAAATCTCTTTCTGTGACACCCAAACAAACTCATGATTCAGAAGACATACAGCATGATGCCCCTCCTTGTTCTTCATTTGCATTTGTTTGTGGCACCACGGTCATGCCCAGAGCAGCTCATGATGGTTGCATGGTTAGAACTTCAGGGAGGACACAGACCAGAAACCAATGGGTGCAAACAGAACAGAAATGAGTGACATGGTGGTGCAAAAAGTAAGGTGTGTAGAGAAGACTCTTCCCTACAGTGGGTCTCTGAAATCACCATCTGGGATCAGTCCAAGCAATCTTGGAATTCACACGACAACAGCAACGGTAGTGGAAATTACAATTGAATTCAGTGGCGACTCTTACTGACTTTAGGAGAACAAGCTCAAGTCTTTAGGCAGGGCTGTCAAGAAAGATGTGAGCTACAGCAGCTTCCCTGGGCAGCTTCCCAGTAACAAGGGATCCAGAAGGAACAAAGAACCATCTCTGCTGCATCAGCATGGTCCTGCCCTGTCACCCTACATATATAATGTGCAAGGAAAGAGGATACTGAGCAGGGAGAGCAATGGAGGCAGGTGATGCAAGAAGAGCAGTTCTCTGAATATTTGTCTCATCAAGGCTCAAAATAATGTCTGCCCATGGGCTACGACACAGATCAGTCAGTTCCTGACTTCGCTTGTAAGCTGCAATCGTTTAATGATTTGGGATTCTTGTTGCTTTATACTCACAAAACCAAGTGACCGTTCAAGAAAACTTACACCATGACTTTTGCATTATTGTTTCTACTGCAAGGATAAGACAAAAACAGGCTCTGGAATGCTGCAATATTAGGTTATTATATCGCAATACACTCAAGCTTTTTCAAATAATTAGTTAGTCAAACATCTGCTACAAATTAATATTGAGCCAAACTTGTCTCTTGGGTAATTCAATGGACTTCAGTACCATTAGGCAAGGGATGATCTGTTCCAGCACATTTACTGTCTGTGGATAATTTGCTCTGGTTTAGAGCTTCTCCCTTGCATTGCTCTAGCTTGAAATCCTCTTGCAGTGCAGTTGCTATTTACTAGCTTCTGCTGATGCATCCACTTTTTTTTTGGCTTAACTCAAGAAAATTCAAAATCCACATGCTGCCAAGGAAATGAATTTATTCAATAAGCCCTGCAATGTCATCTCTTACTAATTCTGTAATGCTGGAATAAACAAAATAAGAAATTACACTTGGCTTTCTAGCCATCAATAAAACCTTATAAATCTGTAAGGACTCATAAATTTCACTATACAGAACCTGATATTAAGGCAACTCCTAAATTGGAAAATTCAAATTGCATTTTAACCAAACAGCAAATGAAGCTAATATGTATTGACTGCATTAACAATTCATAAATGCACAGAAAAGAAATAAACTGCATTTATAGTGTTGCCATGTCTTTGAGGCATTGATTAAACTCCGTAGGTGCTGGTCTGTCACTCTAGCAGCTATTCAGTAAGTCCAGTGTTTGTCCATCAATGTCTCTGTCATTGGTCTGACTGTCCTGCTCAGGTTGGCAGCTATTTCAAAAAATGAACTGTCACCATGGGATAATCAATTAATCAAGCATTAATTGCTTGACCGAGTCTTCTAATGAATGTTAAAATGTAAACACTTGTCAGACACTTTGCAGACCAGAGGGTTTGTGTGGTTATATTTGTGTCTGGAAGCTGACTGGCAGCAAAGCCTGTAAGCACAGACCTATCTCATTGTGTTAATAATGCACATTGCTTACAAGTATTTCTTTAAAATAGATTAGCTACAACCATAATGATTTTATTGATTTTACAATCTTTTCCCCTTCTATGGAAATTGAGGTGAATCTTTGCAGAAAGAAGTTGGTACCCTACAGGAGTGAGGCAAGTACACATCGTCTCATGCCCTGGTGTGAAAGGTTAATGCATTTTCATGAGCCATTACCTCCTCTCACACACAAGAGCAATTTATATCCCAACCCTATAATTACAATGCTGTTTAGCAACACCCGAAAAATTCTATTGCTGTTTCAGTGATAAGCTTCATTCTTACTGATTACATTTGTCAAATTGATACTGAAACTATGCAACGGTTCTCTGTGAAGATGTACATTGTAATTATTTTGTATAAATACAGTGGCTTAAATCACTGTGGCTGTTATTAGCAGAAGAGTGAAGGGTAACTATTTCAGTTAGCAGTATTGTCTGCTGAGCTATACAGGATCCTGAGGCACACTGAAGTACCAATTTCGTTCCGTAAACTTATTCTTGAACATTTAAATAAACCATTTTATTCTCTAAACCAGTGGTTAAAAACTTTTTTGGACAAACAAAAGCATTTCATTTCTAAGGTAACTGGATTTCAACAACCAAATACTAGATTTTGTTCCTCAGAAGTTTTGCCACTTTTTTTTTTTTCCCCACTGAAACCTCCAACAAAACCCACAACAAAAAATTCAATACAACATTATTTTTCTACATACAAATACCATAGTTTCATACATAAATACACACCTTTTTGGAGTACTTCCCCTCCTGAACAATCCCCACTGAACAAAACCGCTTTTTTAAACCAGAACACACACTTATTTAGGTGAAGGATTATGGATTTAGGAGTCCAACTATAGTCCATCTGGTTGTAAATTTCAGAGCCTTTAGTCATATATTTAAATTTATGAGCTTCACTGTGCCAGTTCATAAGCAGAACTCCCCTCTGGTTAACATGGAGAGGTGTGCTGGAGACTGGCTGGATGACACAGCCAAGCAGCAGTAATACTTTGCACATAAGATTTTACAGTATGTCTTTTCTTTTTAAGGGCAAAATCACAATTTATGGACAGGAACTATCTTATAATTTTTTTTAAAAAATACTGCCTCTACTCTGAGCATGTTTTTTAAAATGCATGAAGCTGATTTAAACGTGCAAAATATCATTACGTACCTCTATGCCACATGTCTGTGTGTGCATGTCGCAGGAAAGGGCACCCATTATGTATAGGAACATGCAGGATGGATTCCCTTCTGGTACTGGCACACACAAGTGAAGCATATGGGAATGTGTGGAACCCACAGCATGCACATTAATTTGGAAGATCTGACATTTATGAACTTGGATTAAACTACTTCTCATGATTACAGATCCATGTTTCTGGATGACTTTACCAGGAGTGTCTTGGATGGAACCCTATGGGACTTTTTCACGAGGCACCAGAAGGGTAACAGCATGCCTAGTATGGTTAGCCTCAGATTTCTCTGAATTTAAGTAAATTACACACAGCAATCGTTCTAGGAAAATGCCATTTTAATACTAATAATTCTCATTTAGCAAATTCCATGTATGCCAATGGCATACAGTACTGTGGAATCATGCGCGTAGGGCTGTTTCAAGTATTAAGGACTTAGGTAACACTGCATGGGTATAAAAGAAAAGCTGCTTACAGATACGGACATTCACAACTTAATAACTCTGAAGAACTCTAACTATAGAAATGCCATAGAGGAAGGTTTACATATCCATGCGTTTGAAAAAATGGAGGGGGAATGTGTATGTACTCAACTACAATTTAAAAAATAAGAAAAAGTTTTAGAAATCTTTGTTCCTACATTGCAATTCTAAGATTGCTTGTTAGTGACCAAATATTTTCAATGTACTTCTGTGAAAATAATGTATTTTGCAAGAATAGATCTGAGGCCAAGACTGGAGTTCATCTTAGGAAGTTAATCCCAATGAGATCCACGCTTCTGCCTCTCTACCAGGGATCACTGTTCCCACATTTTGGCCGGCCAAAAAAATTTAATTAATTCTCATTTTCAATGCAGTCAGACAGTTGTTTCCAGAACAGTTACAAATGAAAAATAACTTTTTTCCCCTGGGTTATAACAAGTCCAATCCAGTTCCTCCAGCTGCTTCACCCTCCTAGATATGCAACTTTTTCACCAAGGTTAGCTGCTTGAACCAGCCCAGTTCCTGGCTGCAAAAGAATCATGCAACAAAACTAAGGCGATGGCAGTCTGGACTCAGCCCAGCCGTGCCTAGGGGTTAGTTTAGACTTGCCTTAACTTAAACCACCAGTAAAGGTGCTTTGAGCCAAGATTACTGATTTAACATGGAAATGCCTGACACAATCAAACAAAACAAAATGGATAAAGGGTAGCAGCATCTTAAAATGCCACAGTCTCTACTACTTATTATCTGGCAACTCACTTTCCAGAGGTTTTAGAGATAAACCACTGCATTGACTACATGGATTATTCTGTTCTGAAATCAAGCTGTATGTTCTCTTATACCTCCCAAATTACACAGCTTTATTAATCTAATAGAAAAAGCATCAAAAAATGAAAATGGCATCTGAGACAGTACATATCATGCTATATACATGCTTTTTATAAAGCTTATGCTTTAAAAGCTTTTAAAAACTTTACTTTTTACAAGCGTAAGTTTAGCACTGAAAATACGCTTCCAGTTGTTTTAATCCTAGTTACCTCATTTATTTCTCTTTTGGTACATTATAATAGAATATTTACTTAAAAATACATTATTTTTTTCATTGCAAACACCTGACATCAAGTTTCCAGAAAGAGATTAAACTTACAAACACTGGGTTTTATCAGCTTTCAGGTTTCCAAAGCTTGAAGTTACATCAGCCAATGTACAGCTATTTTGTTTTAATGAACATTGATTTTTTAATATTATTGCCACTTCTCTTGATTTTCTGGAACCACATGAGCGACAGGGCAGAGCAGCAGCTTTCGTTCCTTAGATTACAGTTTGTAATGTAAGTGCTGCTTCTGAATATCCATGAAATTAAAATGTATGTGAAGTAGTAGTTATTTTCTCAAGGAAGAGAAATGCCTTTGGAGGAGAGGCAAGCAAGAAAATCCCACCTAGGTTGCATAAAATGCTCTCTACCTGTGCCCTCTTCAGTGTGTTCTTCAGAATAAAAAGAAAAGAGAACGGAGGCGTTCAAGCATAACAAAACCATATCAGTTAACACAGCTATCAAGTGTAGTTTGCTTAACGTCATGGAGTCTGATTTTCGTTTATGCTTTTCCACTGTAATTTGTACCCTGGGAAAGTCCATGTAAATTGCTAGAAAGTATAGAGGGGCGTTAATGTAACCAAAAATAAGGCTCACATAATGTCATTTTTTCTCATAAACAGCTTGGAATCTTCACACACTACTTACAGGTTTTATTTAAGGAACAGACATTTTTGCTACTTTCCTGGATTTAACAAAGTCAGTAGAAGGGATACATAAATGTGAAGGATTGAAAAGCCATTCCCTACATTTATGAAGCCTGGGATCTCCTCACATGGGATTCTCAGTCCTTTCAAATTCCACGATGGCATTTCTGGATTGATAATAACTATTCTACGATATTGTTCAGGTTTTGTTCCCAAGCCCATTTACGTTTGTAATATCTATACAGTTAAACAAACGAAAAATTATAACAGAAAGGAAAATTGTAGCAAATACGTTAAAACTGTGACTCCAGTGGGACCACACTGTTGTACCTTAGCACATAATTTAGTCCGCTGCCTCTCCCAGACGCTCTAACCAGCCATCACTGCACATGATTTCCTGTCCCATCAAAGGTTTCCTCATTTCCAAGCAGCTCACAGCCCGAACAGATGTATTCCGCAAACCCAGTTCAGCACTAGGTTTTAATGAAAGATGGCCAGATTAAATGTGCATGAAAACTACGTTGCACTGATACCAGAGAGCACCATCTATTTTCAGCAGCACTCACTTTCATTTACAGAAGAGCAATGTAGTTTCTGACACATGCTCTGTTACTGTCATAACATTTTTTTCTTAACCTTTTGCCAAAAGCACCTGGGGCTGGGAGCTCCTCACTACCTACCGCTGACAAGTCTGCTGCATATACTCTAGATGAGCGATTCCAACATCACCCTTAAAGCATCAGCCCACCAGGAGCTGCCTGGGAGGTTATTGCCTGTCAGCCTCCTGCATTTTCCTATCCAACAAAGGCCTGACTTCGGGGAATCCATGAGGTGTATTTCATATGGTTTAAAAATCCATTTCCATACCTTCTAAAATGCTTTATCCACAGCACATCTATGTTTATCTAACACCAGATTGCAGGGGTCTTTTTGAAAGACTTTGCCTGAAGCATTGATTTTGCAAACACAGTCATACATGCTAAACCTTAGTCACGTGCCTACTCCCGTGCAAATCAGTGAGACAATGTGAATATTTGCTTTATACTTAATATACTAGAGAGTGATATAACAAGGACAGAAAAGCATCTCTGTGTAAACAGACTAAGGATTGTGAGAAACTGAAGCAAAGAAACAAAACTTACACTTCTCCCTTCCTCCCTCACTGTGAAAGTTTCTTCCCTCTCTCTTGTGGTATTGCTGTATATTTCAGCTTCTACTCTTCCAAAGCTCTTTTTAATTCAGTGTTTTCATTTAAAAATGCTGGCTGAAGATATAAAAAAACCTATAGCATCAACATTTTGAAGGCTATTGGAACTCACCGTATCAATTTACAAGATTTTAAAATTCTTTTTATTTATTTTGTTAATCTTACACAGTAGAGAGTTTTTTTCTATAGTCATCTATAATATTTTTCTGCTAATATGACGGCAGAACACTTATTTAATGAAAAATAAAATGAGAACTATCACGTAATCACCTGAATGCAGGAGCAAGGGATTTGAAAAAACCTCATGCTTTTAAGCCAATTTTAAAAATCATGTTTAAAATACGACAGTTAGGATGGTGATGATGATTATCATCATCATTGTTATTAAAACCGCCTTCCCCTGAGGCCAATTTGAGCTCTATCACGGAGCACAGCTCGCTCAGGCCTTGAGCACAGATAAAAGTGCCGGGCACTTCACAGGGCAGTGGGCTGGCAAGCGAGAACGTCAGAATTAGTGGGCACCCCAGGGAAGGGGCAGCACAGATGCTGGAAGGATGCACAGACTGAACCAGTCCTTATGGATTTGAGATTCTCCTGTTGCTGTCTAAAAAGCTCGGTTTGTCAAGGCACAAGGATTGGACTTCAAGGGCAAGTGGGAACCCAGCTTGTCAGGGGGCCAACTGCAACAATGCCAGTAGCACCTGCGGTGAAATACTGTGCCTCCAGCTACAGCCCAGTGGCTCACAATGACTTAGGCAGCCAGCAATATCCTCAGGCTCCAGTAGTACACCAGACTTCAATGTCAACTTTCTACTACCGCTCTTTGAGATAAATACAGCATGCTCCTTAATCCTACCAGTGGCTTAGCTGTGCTTTTTCACTACCTACAGCTTACAGGATCAAGCCCAGAGTTGTTAAACAATCCAAGAGAAACACGTTTCAGGACTTTCCTATCTTCAAGCTTTGTGAAAAGGCTATTGGTGAAAGAGACAGTGAATAATCATGTTTGTTCTGCTATTAAATGGCCAAATAACAAATAAAACATCTGAAGCAGATCAATTCAAAATGTTTATGCTGCTACTGAATACCACCTGAATATAGCTGGGTAGATCAGCTGGAAGATGGAATTCATCTGAAGTTCAGAATTGGAAGTACAGGCTGCTAAATGCACAGGCAAAAGGACAGTCTGAAACCCCTCAGCAGCACAGTAGTGCCGACTCAGGTCTGAAGTTGTACTGCTGATGCTCGTCTCTAACAGGAATTATTTACTTTTCACTGGGAGGACACATCATAGGAAGCAATGGATTGAACAAAATTGTCATTAAGAAATGCAAGACTCCTCCTGCCCAGCTGGTGAGGCACACAGCGCTGCAGCTACCGCTCTCCTCGCACAAGTTCATCCCCACCCTCATCCAGCCGCACACCCTGCCAGTCAGTTGCCTGTTTCATACAGCTGTTCACACAAGAACATATTTTGGGCTGCTGTTTAGTGCCACAGACATTCCCATTGAATGTACTTTGGAAGAATTAATTTTAAATTTACCTGACATATTACAGATAGTAAGATCAGATCTTCAGCCACTCTAAATCTGTTAAAGTCCTTGCTGGAAGCTGAGGAGCTAGCTACCTACTTGATTGCTTTGGCTAATTAAGTCTTCTACTCAAAAGATTGTTTTGCAGACAGCATTGCACACATGCTGGAAGAGTGATAAACTAGTAGAGCTGTTTATATTAAATGTTTGTACTGCTTGTACTCTGTTAAAGAAAGTGTAAATTATTTAGAAGAGGAATCATTGCTATCATACAGGAAATCAGCTCAAAGATAGCTTGTTTTGTCAACTAAATATATACTTCTCTCCCACCCACCCCCAGATGAAAATAGGATGAAAACAATCCTCTTTGTGGGTTTTATTTGTTCTTGCTCTAAGTTAACACGCCTGTGCCTGTCTACAGAGTTCACACCTGGCAGAGTTCAGGAGCTGGTTTAAGCTGGTACCATGAACCTCAAGGATGCCGTAAGCTTTTTCACTGCAGAAGTGCAATCCTTGATACCCGAACCTCTTGATCAACAAGCGATTCCAAATGCAACACAGATTATAATATCGACAGATTTATTTTTTTGTTTTGTTTCAGCAGTTAAATCCTTGCACATACGCAATTTGAAGCACTAGACAAGCTCAGCTGTTTCCTGGCCTATGTGCTCAAGGCCAAAGGAAGAACTCCCTTACACTTTTTATCCCATGACAGCAATGTCACTCTGACTTAAGACTTTGGGTAGAAGATGTAACTACCAGTAATGTAGCAGGTCTGTTAGTATCATTAGGAGACCTTCTAAAAACCTAGAATTAATTTAACTAGGGACACTGATTTTCATAGATTTCACAAGTGGTATAAAAGAAAGGCTTTCTGCTATATTTAACAAACAGCACATGTAGGCATGCTGCCAGCCTTCACATGGGCCAAGAGACACACAGTAAATTCTTACAGCTTTAGTGTTTACTTCATGGCTCCTTTGAAAACAACAGTGGCTAACTATGCTGATGGAAGTCTTGCCTGAGGTCCCTGAACAGTCATTAAACTCTTACCCTTCTGTTCAATATAGAATGACATGCTCGTTCTGCATTTCTTTCACTGAGCAGCTATGGAGGAGCCATGATTCCATTGCTACGCCTGGCTCAAGCCCCAAAATGATTGCTTTGCACTTCCCTGTAGCAGGCTGTCAGTTCACATTCAGAAAGCCATACAGGATGCAATTGTCTGGACACTGAAAATAGCTTCAGTGCGTATTTGAGCTATTTCCATGTGGCAATATAAGAATTAATTCTCCCTTCTCCTTCTGGAAATTTATCATTTACAAGGCAGTGCTGTTCAGTGTACACGGAATCATCGCACCCCACAACATATTAATATTTTAGTTTGTTATCTCAAGATATTTTTAGCAGCCAGCTGTCCTTGCGTGAAGCTCAAAACTGCAGCAAGATGCTTAGGCATGTTCTGTGCATGGTCAAGGACGTATCGACATACATCTGCTCAGCAGGCTGCAGCCTTGTCTATTATTAAAGTAATCTCTGAATTGCTACTGTAACACATGTAATCATCAGGCGCAGGATGTCTTTTCCCACCTGCTCTCTATTTATTACCCTGTTATCCTACAAGTTTTAACAGTAACTTGCATTTCAGCTGATGAACACCTAGAACTGAGACATAACAAAGCACTGAGTATTTGGTGATAAATTTTGTTGTTGTTGTTGTTGCTACTAGACCACATTTTCAGCTTTTTAGTATGCATTTCTATTCTTACCATTAGGACAGAGAAATTTATAATGATCAAACATCATTAAATATCAATATTCTGGATTTATAGGAATCACGTTTAATAAACTAAGTGGGTATTAGATTTTATTGCTTTGTCCTAGCTTTTGAAAATGCACAGGCTTTGTTTAGGAACTGAAGTATTAGAATAGCAGTTTGGAAATGGATTTATGACAAATTTTATATGCTCAAAAGATCATTGGTCCCCAACCAAAACCTTTGCTGTTTTTTCATGATATAATAAAGGGCTCAGGAAGATCTATAACGTGTTAGCTGCATATACTCCCCTGCCAACATATCAACTATCTAATTTTCCTACTCCTTAAGAAAAGAACTTCTGCATTTTGGCAAATTTAGCAGAGTGCATGTAGGTATTAAGGTATAAATTAATTTTATTATTTTCCGCCTTCCTGTTCAATACAGACTGAGAATATGAGTAGGTGAAACCATCAGCAAGCATTAATGTTACAGCTTTTGAATTTACTAGACATTCTCTCAGAAAACAAGGGAAATAACAATGTCACTGGAGGTGCCTTGCAGACTCTCAACCTCCCAGGCTTCACCTTCAGGCACCAACCTTTCTGAAATTATGGCTTGATTCATTTAGCTAGCTTGTCCTCCCCAACTAACTGCATTACACTCATGCCATTCTCTGCGCACAAAAAAAAAAAAAAAGGAGAAGATTCCAATTTTCTCAGAATATAGAAGGTAAATTCTCATATTCACCTTCAAAACTGAAACAAAAGAATGGTGGAGAGCTGTTTCATGATTTTGCTAACATAATTTCTGCCCAGCCCTACTGTTCTGCAGTTGCCATCACTGAGAAGAGGAAACCTTCCAGAAAGGGCAAACACCAAGCCAGAGCCAACCCCTCCCGTTCGCCAACAGCACTGGCGCAGGACACCTGCTCCTTGCTTGTCCCCTTCACCGAAGCATCCAGACTGTGCATCCCTGCCCACAAGCAGGGCTGTGGGGACACTACCTCACCTCCATCTTCCCTTCCCTCCTGTCATTTCATCCCTGGCTCCTACAGCCCCTGGCGTCGAAACATCCAATCTTGAGAAACCAGCCAAAGCAATATAGATGGAATTTTTGTCCTTCGGCAGGGGGTCAGGGCCAGCTGATAGCCCTCCCCAGTGACAACCAACTGCCAGAATAGTGAAACAAGAAATACTTGCACCAGCTACTCTCTGCTTCATACAGAGCAGATTTGCATCACCACTAAACCAGAGACTACAGTGCATATTTCAATTGATTGCGTTTACAAGGTACTAAAGGACAAGGGATGAGAAAACAAGATTCAGAAAATAAATAATTTCCAATTCATGTATTTCACAAAACGGTTTTATTTCACTGGAGGAAAACCAAAGTGGTGGATCCTACAGGTGTTATATATTGTAGAGATAGTTATATACAGTAGAGGTTAGGTAAATATTTTACAGAAATGCTAATGAAGTATTGCTTCTTCAGCTTTTGCAATTTGTTCCCAGCCAATTTCAGCAGGTTTTTATTTTTCTTTCTTCAGCCTCTGCTTATAGATACATACTCATGTTCACCATCTCACATGGTATATGATGCCTAAAGTTTTGAAATTAATGTATTTTAGCAGAAAAAATAAATGTCTTATGTCTGTAGTCATTATGTGATGCAACAAATACTACAAAACAGGTATAAAAGGAATTAAAAATCTTAATTCATACTATGCAAATCAAATAATATGAAAGCTCTTCCTGAGCAAATCATATTCTCAAGGAAAGAGACATAGATCTGTACTACTCCCTAATAATAATTTGATAATCATTCTATAATTCTATAGTAGATTACAAAAATTCTGAGGCTTGGTATCAAACTGTCTATTCAGAATCAGGAAGCATATTACCAAGTATTTAAACAAATGACTTAGCACAGTAGTTTTCAGGGAGGGTATGAAAAACATAATTAGCTGGCTCATAATTTATTAATGAAAAAGTAAGGAGTTGGAAGGGGTGGCTTTGTTTAAAACACCTAGAATTCACTGTGTAACCACATGTTAAAACCTCAGCAGGACTGCTTGTAAGAGGAAAGGGGATAAAATCACATAATTAATTAACTCATAATTTATTCATAAAACAGGAGTTGGAGGAGACAGCCTTGTTTAAAAACATCTAGACTCCATTGCTACCCAATATTACAATCTCAGTAAGACAATCAAGTGCTTCATTCTACCCAGTGTGTAAACCACGGACTATGCCAATTACTGTTGGTATCACCTGGATGGGGTGTATGCATGCACAGGCTCTTTACAAAGAAGAAATTATAACCAATAGTCTTGCCTGCCTTTAAATGACAAAAAAAGATAGCACTGCCTGGAAAACGAAGAATGTGCTGCAGCACAAGTACAGCCAGACTGTCCCCTCCGTCTGCTGAAATTCCCAGGCTGTGAAAAACTTGTTATGGATACTTGGTCAGTTAAGGTATGAATATATAAACTGTCCCAGAGCCTTTGGGCTGAAAAAACTGGGATGAGTGTTTAAACCTAGATTAAAAAAGTATAGCATTTAGTAATTAAAGTTGATAATGTCTGACTGCAGGTCTGAATCTAGCAAAGCGCTTCCATGCATGCTAAGTTTGAAGTAATTAGTTTTGCTTATGCGCTTAAAAAAGAGTTAGGTGAATGACTTCTGTAAGTCTGTAAGGCAAACTAAGCTGCGGTTTACTTTGAAAAGATAAGATTTCTAAAAGCAACCAGCAGTTTTGTTTCCCACCTTTTCTGCATCCCCATTCCAACCTCATTGTTAGGTCTTACACAACACTACATCCGAACACACCCATTCACTGTTTAAAGTCATTGCATGTCCTAAACAACCTAATAAGCAAAAGGTTTCAGGTGTTCAGCAACACTTTTCAGGATAAGGCTTGTAATGAGAAGGAACTACTTGTACGGTGTGTGCTTGCTCGGTAATGAACAATAAAAGATGAGGACTCTTGCTCATATAGAGTAAAAGTACTCTCAGCTGCAATTCAGCTAATTGCAGAAATCAGGTTCCATTGTTGTGAACGGGTAAGAAAGCATCTGAGCCCTGTCTGAGAGAAGAGGTCTTTGTCATTTCTTACCACTCTTTCTTCTGACAACAGTGTAAGTAGGACACAGCCGAGTACTGTATTACACACCTAGAGAATTCAATCAGTTTGAGCTCTTGTTTCAGTACGTTTTTGGGAGCAGCTATACAAGACACAGAAAATGTCCTGTGAAAAAAGGGCAGTATTTAACATGGCTTCAGTGGCTCATGAGCAATGGAATCAAGGCTGATGAGCACCATTTCAAACAAGTGTCACCTGCACCTTCCCACACACATATCCACATGCCATGTATTGCCCAGAGAAGTGTTTAATTGAAATAGACTTGTCCTGTAAACACATATTAACGGAAACAGCATTTATTAACAAGAGCAGTCCCATCCATGGCTTTTAGTGGTGAGTAAAGTGGTTCTGTGCTTTTCTGTGCTGTACAGATGGATCTCATCGCACACATCAAAGCCTGTGCTCACATTCAGTGTTGGTAGATAAAGTACACTGAGGCCTGTTTTCGTATCCAACTGCAAAGGCAAATGCCACAGTTAACACATGTCCCAGTGCAGGAAAATCCGAAAGAGCTAACAAAATCTCTGGGTATGATCTCCAGAGAGCTTTTCTGAATTTCAATGTCACAGCCTTAACAGAGTATCTATAATAAATTAAATATTTAAATTAGATTTATATAGAGGCAATCCAAGACACCGGGTCCAAGATAGGTGGGTGATCCATTGAAAATGACTAATCACAACCATGGTGAAATGTTTGTAGACCAAAGCAGTTACCTTAGCACACCTGTGCCTGACCAGAACCATGGCCCCACAGCCTCTGAGCAGGGGGACAGCACCTTTCAAAAGACTTGGAAAAAAGATACACCCAGCAACTCTGGCTGGGCTAACTGGAAGGAACTGCACTAGTTTCATTCACACATTGCAGTTATTTTACATTCTGTCTTCAATGTAGTTTAAACCAAACTTCACAGCCCTAACTAAAAACTTACTGAAATCTGGCATCCTTCTAGTGTAATTGGTGAGGCATATACATTTGTGATGGAGCAGTTTTACATCAGGTTTGACTTTAATTTCCACAGTCTTTCATTTCCCATTCACTGTAACAATTCACAGTAACAACACCTCATGGTAACATATGATAAACTTGCAGAATTTTGCAGCAGGAGCTAAATGAAACAGTGTCACCAATGCATGTTCGTGCAGTGCAATTAGTACTGACTCGTGTTAAACAAACGGATATTGAAGTTCTTCTCATCTAAATAACTGTGAGACAAACTCTTCTACTGCATAAAACACATTGGTACCAAGGGGTCAACATACAGATAGATGCTGTATTAGGAACTAAATCTCAAAACAGCCACGTTAAAACCAGTATCAAAAGAGATCCTTACTGTTTAGAAAACACAACTATCTGGCAATAGTATCTGTTAAAATAATAAATTTCTGTCGAAACGATCAAGCAGAAAACTAAAAGGAAATACAGATTTTAAAAAAGTATTTGCATATTTGCTAATTTAAAGGAAAAGGAGCTGCCCAACAAAAGGATTCGGGTTGCCTGAGAAATGGAGCATTCAGGAGAATAATGTAAAGCTCTTCCCTGCTATATGCTACTTGTGGTAACAAGGGAATTGGGCCCCAGTTTAATTTCCCCAGATGGCTGTGAGGATCCAAAGTCAGGGACACTGCTTTAAGGAGTGCTACATAACACATACGGGGTAGTTTGCTAAGCTAAATCCCTCTACTGTTTTCCACAGCAACTGAATCCTTCCCTTTGGTTATTTATTAAAGCATAACCCGGGTAGTGAGCCAAAAAAGGGTTAAGAAGAAAATCTGGTCTTCATACTTTTTTGATTTTGTGAGCATGAATCTCTTTCACGGAACAGCTGTCAAGTCAGCCAACGAAACAGGTCTGCTTAGGTCTCCTGATAATACCAACTGCTGTTGTTCATGTATCCTCAGTGACAGCAGCAAGATGAAAATCGAAATGAATAGCTCTACAAATGAGACACTTTTCTGCTTTGACTTTCCAAATGTGACAGTGTTGTTTGTTTTCTCAGTCAGCAACATTTAGAGATGGTAGAAGGCTCTGGTGTCAGAAAGTCGCTCAGGGGGCAGTTTCAAAAAGGAAAAAAAAAAAAAAAAGCAAGAAATCTGCGTAAATTCCTTGCACAAATGTTTACATTTCTGCCCATTAGCAGTACTTCCACCAAATTGAACTGCAAAATATTCCCAGCAATACAAACTACAAAGCAGACTTTGAGCAGCAACTGTTAACATTTCATATCTCTCTACAAAGTATTTATTCAATATCCTTACTGCGCTACAGATGCAAAATGTTGGTTCTCATCACACGAGCTACCGATCAGCCTCAGCTCCCACTGATGGGCTGCAACAGCACAGATGCATTACCTTCCGTCTGTCTGCTTAGGAGAAAGGTGTTTTTCAACAGATCACAAATTACAGAGAAAAAAGATTTTTGGAAGTGTTCTTTCTTCCATATGATTTCAAAATATTAATATTTGCCCTTCTATTCAAAAAGCTTTAAAAACCCTCCAAAAATAAATGAATTAAGCTTCTACAGTATATGTGAAATAAATACTTCTCTCCAGCTTGCACAGGAAGAACCTAAGGCACAGGGTACCTGCTGGAACTCATCAGTTACTCTCATTTACTGCAATATGCAGCTAGAAACAAAAATTAAAGTTGAAAAAGACTGATTTTTTCAAATTTAACAATTGCATTAAAACTCATGAGCCATATTGAAACACTGAATTATATTCTTATACATCCAAATGAAACCCTCCTTTTAAAAATGTATCTCCATTACATAATTTTCCTCCTTATGTAACACCAACACAACAATACCTAATACAAGAAGCACAACCCACGTTCAGATTTCCCAACATTTTTGAGAGTAGAAAAACTCAAACACTTCTCTGTAAAAAAAAAAAAAAAAATCATCTACAAAAAGGAGTAGGCTTTTTAAAAATGCATTATGTATTTAAGTTCATTTGGCTTCAAAGAAATACAGATCTTACAGATTTGTCTACATGATGGTTACAGACATGCCTGTTACAACAAATCAGCTCAGGTCAGTACTGCACTAACACAAAGGAAAACATCTCCGACATGAGTACGGTTTTGCAGTATACTCAGGGATTTAATGTGTATCAACCCCAGTTACGCAGTGATATCTCGAATCTCTAGAATCTTTTGGAAGTTTTATTCTACATCCACTAAGCCAAAATCTGTTCTCAGTCCATGAACACATCTCTGAAGGCCATCCTTGCCAAATAACCAATTTTAATACTTCCTGTCCTGTCAAGCAAGCTTTATTTGAGGGGCTAGCCATCCAAAATCCCTGGGTTTGCAGGTGCCAGCTGTGAGACACCCACAGAACCCAAGTATGATTTAATAATTAATATCAGTACTATGTATTAACAGCACTTTCAATCTAAGAATCTCAAAGCACTTTGCAAATATGAATTAAGCCTCCAAACATGCTGTGAGTGTCCCCATGTTACCAATGAAGGAAGCGATACTCAAGTCATTTGGTCACTACGTACAGAAAATCTGTGGGAAAAAAAAAAAATAGGATCAAGAACCCCACAATCCCAGTTTTACACCACTACCACAAAGCCATCTTTTTCTTTCCTTTTTTTTTTTTTGTTTTAAAGTTTTTTTAAAAAACTATTTTCTGATTATACTGAGACAAATTTTTCTTGAACCATATGTGTAGATAAAGCAACTAGGTTCACAAATTCTCCATCTGGAACCAGTTATTTATGATAACAAAATTATTTTGCATGAAGATAACTTTTGGCACCTAGTCTTCTCTGAAACTGAGGAATAAGTGAAGATGAGCAGCATGTCATTGCAGTTACCCAGCACTCCCTTTTAAGGTCTTGTACTTTAGCTGCTAAACTTAGAACCTATTCTTTAAAATTTTCCATGCCAGGAACGTCTACCTGGACTGATTTTTTTATATTTTTTTCCCCCCCAAAAATAAATGATCCAGCAGATTTTAAAAATTAGCTGGGGGGGGGGGGGGGGGGGGGGGGGAGGTGGGGAAAGAGGCAATTTTGCCAAGTGAACATCTCCTTTTTTGGTGTCTTTTTAAACAGCTGAAATCAGGTGTATATTCTGCTGAACAAGTGGCATTGTTGCTAGTAAAGGAATAGTGCTGGTGTTAGAGATTTGCCTTTTGTTGTCCTTGTTAAAAGCTATTCACATAAAAAAAATAAAGACTCTGCTTCCACCAAAAGACAATTTCTTTGCATTTCTAAGTTGAAGACCTGAGAGTCAGTCCAAGCTTAGGACACAGATCAGACAACTCACAGGATAGTCAATTATATAAAATCCTTATCCAATGACTGATGATACTGCTGAGAGCATGTTTTGTCTTCTTGATTTTAGTCCTAATGCATGTGCATCACAAACCTCCCTCAGTCCATCTGTGGAGGATGCCAAAGCAGAACTATTAAGTATTTTGTTTAGGCACTCTGGATTCATGTATAAACATGCATGAGGTAGCTCAATTAACAGGACCAACCTCCCAAAAATGCGAGACACAGAACAAAGTAATGAGCAATCCTGAAGTATACACAAATGCTTTCAGTGCTGATTGATCATTCCACATCCCTTCCCAAAGAAAACAGAGCCACCTGGCACAGTGCCAGCACTCCCAACTGTCACCAGAATAATTACCTCACCTGTAGATACCCCAGCCCAGACGCTGCAGGGAAAGCTGGCAGCACAACACAGGCGCTGCCCACTGCCAGCGCGGCCAGGGAGGCTCCACCAGTGCCCAAGCTCCCTCCCGTAGCGAGAGGCTGGAGCGCTGGGCTCACCCTGGGCACGGCCACTCCCCTGGTGACTTCCACAAGCTACCCTGCAGGCAGCATGCGAGACTTAAATAAGAAGCCAGTTGATAGGTAATGCAACGGAGTTTAATTCTGGGATTTTTGGCATCACTGAGCTAAAAACAAACAAACAAAAAAACGCAGGAGCTTCCTTGGCTGGTAGGAACGGAATGCTGCTTTTCTCTATGGCAAGCCCTGACACAGAGACGCACACGTCAAATGAGCGCGTAAGCCACCAAAGATTTCAACCTATTGATACCAGGCCATTGCTTCCCCCCTTCAGGTAATTTCTATGTGCCTTCCTCTCCTTCCCAGAGCTTCCATGGCAATAGCCTCTTTTTTAAACCTCTAGTATTCCCCTTAGTGCATAAGGGGAATCTGACCTCCCCACCTGAAAAGCAATCCCAGCCTTGGGATACCTCTGCATTCCCCCCACCAGCTACAGCAGCAGGACCAGCAACTGCAAATTACTCTATTGTGTCCCAAAACTGGCAGCCCCAGCTGCCTTCTGATGTGTCGGTCTACAGAGAATACCCCTGTCCTGGCTGTCCATGTGCCAGTCTGGAGCAGAGGTAAAAGAGCAAGCCTGGCCAAAGGCTGTCCTTTACTAGGCTCAGTGCAGGCATGCCAAACCGATCGCTCTGAGGACATCAGGTTTGCCAGCCTGCACTATTCTAAGATGTCAGGGCTTTTTCCTAGCATTTAAAATGTATAAAGAAGTCACTGCTGCAGAACTGAGTTGGGTTTGGGGCTGCAAAAAGGAGGAAATTTTCACATCTGTCAGGTTAATTTAAATAAGATTGGTTAGTCAGAGCAGTTCAGTGGTTTGGAAAGTCAAAATAAGTCCTTAAGAGATGAGTGGGGCCTCAGGGAAATTGACAATAAACATACTTTCTGGCGGGCTACGCAATTTACTATAACATATTATACACATGACCGTGAAAGCCATGTGTGTCTCTGCAATTTGCATGTGCACACACGCATTCACAAATCAAACTTTAAAGAAAGAGTGAGGGGTCTTTTGTCTCCTAACATATTAGAGTTGAATGGCTTTAATCAGCAGGTTGATAAATGATATGCCTGCCTAATTTACTCAATTGCCAGGGCATAGATTTTGTGCAGCGTGTGGCAGTTCTCTGGACAATGGATGAATGGCAGACCCACAGCCATGGAAATGGCACGCCGGGTCCTATCCACAAGCAGCTAACAGGCATGCACTGGTTATTTGCTGCCCTGAATTCCCCGCTGTGTGGTCCTCTGTTCCTTGCAGGACGCCCCCTTGCCACAGTGTAGCCTCTAATTCCTGCCTTAACTGTTTTCACACCATTTTAATGTCTTGAACTAGGTATATGTTTGAAGAATCCATATCCTAAATACAATCTTATCTTTTATGTTGTGTTTCGATATTATATTTGAACTACAAGATGTAACACTGGCTTTTCCCCAGCATTTTACAGTATGCTTCAGAAGCCCAGGAAACCCGGGGTGATCTCCTTTTCTTTCTACCTGAGCAATTCTTTTTCAATCCAAGTGCTGGTTTGGCTGGCTTTTCTGTATGTAAAACTATAAAGAAGCAAGCCTTTCCAGGATTACAAAGTGGGTATATCTCAGGGTTCAAGCATCAGCTATTGATCTTGGCTCTTATACTTTGTTATAGTATTACTGCAGCCCCTAAATAACACACAACGGAATTGCTAGACTATAAATACACCTTTTGTACAGATTCTCTGCGACAAAAATAGTAGGACCCAAATTGCTGGGTAATTCAGCTTCTCCTAATACTGCATAGCATAGATCAAACCACCAGAATGTGATCTCTTTCAGACCAATATAAATAACTAGATATAAACTGTTGTAACAGAGATCAGAATCTGATCCACTGAGTACACACAGCTATCCTTGTTCATTTTTTCTACACCAAGGGTAATGCAAGGTCCTCTGAAGCAGCATGTGTACTAGGTAGGGAAATGTGCTAGTTAAGTTCTCATTCTAGTCACCAGCCTGGCTATAAAACAACTTCTAATGGCGCTTTTTCCAGATTATCAGAGAGTCTCTGACAAGGGCTACAATTGCCCACAAATAAATAAATAAATTTCAAAGGCTTAGGGATTGTGGCTGTAAATTTTATACATTACAGAAAATCAAACAACGTACAGAATAGGTGAATCCTGCACTATTCAGATGTAAAACTCATAAGAACATCAGACTGGACAGCATATGGTGACAGCCACGTTCCCTTAACCCAGCAGTACACTGTGATGTACAATGACTACCTCTGTGTTAGAGCAGGTAGAAACTTGCTTCACACGAAAGAAACTCCTACTATCTTTGTTAAATATACATGAAAGAATTCACTAAATTCAAATAACTTATTTCAGATACTTTGGTCCCATGATACATTTTAGGTATGATTTAATTTACAAAATGCAGGCATTAATTATAGAGACAATATATATAGTGCAAAAAAGTTTCTGACAATTTAAGAAGCAGTGATTTGAGTATATAGAAGATCAGGAGTCATTACTTTTATTGTTATTTTCCTGATTTGATTTTCTTATTGTCTTTTACTTTGCTATTGACATATACCATGTAAGCTGAGTTGTAGTAAAAAGTAATAAATAAGCTACTGCCTCTGAAGCATGCTAGAATACATCATGCTCCCAGTCCCTACCTCCTTCACACAGGAGATATTTCTGGGAAGCTTTGTTTCTCCTGCTTGCTGCTTCACTATTCTGTTGTTGCTACAAAGTAGTTGTTCTGGAAGTTGCTCTGATAGGAAGCTGACTTTTGTTAGTATACTGCATGCAACATTTTTCACACAATAAATTTAAGAGAAGGTAACCTCATTATGCAATCATCCTTGTGAACATTAGGAAAGCTATTAAAATTTGATGTGATCGTTTATCACAAGCGTAGTTATTACAAATACTAATACAACAGATGTGATTATAGTTTACAAGTCAGTGCTGCAAGACAGGATGAGATGTTGGCAATTGTTGTTTGTCACACTTGGCTTAGAATTAATTCATATTAAATAATATTTTAAATGTGTTTTGTTTTTTCCACTGTGCTCCCAGATGGATGTTTGTCTTCTAATAGCTCAACTCTTTAAATTCCATAAATAGTTGCAACTTCTAATATTAAAATGGATAAATTACCAAATTATGCCAAATATTACTGCTCCACTTGTCAAACACAGTTTGATACAAAGAACTGATTGTGCATTTTTCAGGGTGTAGGGCACATTGTGTAAGCTAACCAGCTTTACAAGGAAACGTTCCTCCTGGCCTGATACTAGAAAATATTTGTTCTAAAAGGGTTTTATTTATTTATTTATATCAAAAAAAAACCAACCACCAAACACAATCCTACCATACGGTTTCCTTTCAGATATGCAATGTCAGTCAAGCACACTCTGTTAGCCAAGAACATTTGCCT